>NC_066843.1:19302734-19927734 GCF_001640805.2 Lates calcarifer
AAATAAGGACTCGAGAAACTCTCCCTTACTCTTGTATGAATTATACATGGGAAACATTTTGAAACAATGTAGAAAGGCACTTTAGACCTAAGATCATATTTTTTGTAAGACTAACAGCACTGCATAATTAGTGAAGTGTCAGTTTTCTGTGTTGCACTAAGTACTGAATGAGCAGCAACTGTAACGACCTCATATTTCTGTACTGAGGTCAACAGTTCAGTTTCCAGTACAATTATTTTGAACAAAAAATCTTTTCATCAGGTTTCAAAAGGAAAGAATCCTTTCTGAAAACTCCAGTTACTATTGAAGATACTGTATTAGCCATCTACATTACATCTCAAAGTTTCCACTGTACAATTAGCTTTTTTCTACCCTACCAGCCTATTAACACAACTAGATTCACAGTCCAGTTTAGCTGAGTGTCTATTTTACACTGGAATTGACTCTGGATCTGGAAAGGGAAATGGATGGGTTATCTTCCAACTAGGCCTACTGACAGCATAGAACAGACATACATATTGAGAGAAATTTATATATTAGCTTAGTATATATAATATACAAACAGTATACATAGTCTCTGTGACAGTAGTGAACAGGATGAAGGGAGACAGAAAGATAGACAAGGTTTGAACCTTTAGTCTCTGTAGGGATCCCAGTGTGTGTTACACCCCTTTCTCAACAAAAGAATGACCTGTGCTTGCCGTCTGTGTTCCTGGGCCAACATAAAAGAACCAGGTCCTCCACCGTGCTCTGCTGCCTGGGGCGAAAGCGGGTCTGACACTGCTCAGCTTTGGTATGACTGGGCAAACACAACAGGTCACTACTGTAATTATGGGATAGAGTAATATGGGACAGTATAGTACCTGAACAACTAAAAGAAATCCTGTGGTTTTACCAGATCGCACGGTCTGTCAGTGTGAACACAACATTGCACTTTGAATGATGTTGCAATGCAATAACCCTGTTTAGTAGTGGGTGCAGAACTACAGCTGCTGACCCGGATCATGTGTGAGCAGTGCCAAATGTATATTGAATGTGGAGAAATATTCCAGTACGTGAACGGTCAAACACAGGTTGAACCTGAGTCCTGTGTCATGCACAGGGTGTGGAAAGCCATACGTGATTAAGAATGTGAGTGCATGTGTGTACATCTTGGTGTGTACAGGGGAAGACTGATGAAAAACTGAACACTTGTGCTCCTGAAAAGAGAGGAGATAAGAGAAAAAAAAGACTAAATTAGACATCCACTGACAGACAAAGCTACAACAAAAAAGGTAAAGCTTCTGTCACCACAACTTCCACCCACCATGTTATGTCACATTGTTCTGCTGTACTGTATGCCAGTCTTGGAGGCGATGTTGGACCAGGGCAGCAGAGAGCGCAGCAGGGACTGAGCCTGTCGGTACAATCTCTGTGGGATGGAGCAGGGGCTCAGGCTGGCCAGGGTGGAACCAATGTGCTGGATATAGTCAGTAGGACAATAAGTTAAGGAAACATGGAAACACATTTATATTTGGTTTATCAAGTTTACATGTCTATGTGATGTGTCTCAAACTGTGTCTGAGGAAAGATCTGAGCATGACATCTTTAATAAAGACATTTGAGATTCTATTCATCAGAGCAAATAAAGTTTTTTGTGTGAAACATAAATACAAACTGGCCCCTAAACAAAAGGTGACTTCTTTTCTTCTTCCACAAAAGGATATAATATTGTCCAGGGTGGATGACCCCCATTGATGTAGAGCACATATGTGAATCCATCTTTGAGGACTCCTCGTATGGAGTAGTAGTAGGGCAGGTAGTGGTGCTGCCTGAAGTCCCTGTTCTCATAGAAGTGGATGGCAGTGTTGTTGGTGGTGAGGACATGTAGGTAGATTGCCTTACAGTGGTCTGGGCTGTTGTTGAGATGTGCTCCTTCAAACTGTCCAGCAGTAGGGAGCCTAAATGGTTGGAAGGAGAGCGTGTTTGATCAGTGAGGGGGAGAGAGGGAAACTGAGACAGCCCTACAGTGCACTGAGTCATGGGTGAAATGTTTCCTCGTCTCTCTGCATCTTTACAGAACAAAGAGGATACACAAAGAAAGAGGAGATGAGTTTTCCCAGCAGCTGCATATGAAAGTGTGTATTATGGTTATGGAGACATAGCGTGTATCCCCTGTATGCTATTTATTATTCATGACGGGTTGGCAGAGTTCCAAAAGACTAAACTACATACAGTTTAACATTTTTCAATATAACATTTCAATATGTCTATAACTCTGCACCAAACTACACCAAAGCAGGGCCTTAATATGAAAAAACACCACCCTCCTCCATTAAACAGTAATGACATTAATAACATATGCATCTATTGATCATACACATAAAAGGCCAGTATCGTTCGAGTTATCACACAAACACCCTGGTAATATTTTCCTGATGGTATCACCATTTCAATTATTTAAATGTATGTTTGTCTGTTATATGGCGTCATATGGTGTATATGGTATAAAAGCAGGTACACAATAAGGTCAGTGAATGTGATGTTTTTCATTTCATGTTCTCAGATCCTGGACTCTAGTACACTGCTGTATGTTCACTCAGAACATCCACTGTCAACTAATGTCTGCATCCTCATTTGAATTCAGAGTGAAGAGTGGCTGAAGACCTGATAACCTTTGTAGGAGCTGGACCAGTGCACTGTAAAATGTCCATCAATTTAAATCAACACATATTCAACAAATATTCTGCAATTTACCTAGTGAGACAAATAATGTAAGATGAGATGGAAGGTAAATGCATATATGTAAATCTGTTCACATAGTCTGCTAAGGGTTTCAAAGTACCTTAAGTGCCTCCATGAGCTGTGCGTCACAGCCTCTGCTCCAACTGTTGACCGTGTTGGTGAACGTCCAAATCAGCATGACAAATCACAATAACTAATCCTGTCCCTGTCCCTTTCACCTCTCTCTTCTCACATCGCTCTGTCTGCACTTCCCTTCAACTCAAAGTTTGATAACCTCTGGGCTAGGTTAAAGGATGTGGTTTAGCATGTAGTGGTTACAATTACACAGGATAATGAAGGTAAGTCAGTGTGATGTCAACTGAAGTGACTATACTAAGTGTTGTGTGTGAGCCAGTGGGAACACAGAGCTGTACCTATGCCATGTTTCCTGAACTCTTTGACCACTCCCAGGCTGAGGATGTAGGCTACCTGTGTGTCCACAGGGAAACTGGAGGCCAGGATGTCTCCATCCTAACAAACACACACACACAAACACATTGAAGCAGACAGACAAAGACAGAGTGGAAATTACATAATAAGATCCACTATTCTCTACAAACATAAAATGGTTTATTTTAACCATCAACAATAGATTTTGGAATAAAAACTACATTCAGTGTTGAATTTAAAAATATCACTTGAAAGGATCTTTCAGCTTGGTGCTCTGGTGTCTCTGAACATGCTCTGTATATTCCCTCTGGACTGGCCTATTACACTGTTCTCATCTTTGCCTAGGCAAATTATCCACCGGGGAGGCAGATTCCAAAATGCAAATACTGTTCCAAAAGGGAAATTAAGTTTTTGACGCCAGGTGCCCTATCAAGTGCGTCAATAGCTTATAAAAATAATAGCCGTAAGTGAGAGGAGCAGATTGGAATTCATTCAGTACCGGTGTTTAAAACTGTACACAAGGACACAAGACTGGTTCAATTTCATCTAAACAAGAGGACATTTGTAAAGAAATGAAAGAAAAATCTCCTTCTTTGTGCCCCGAGATAACTTCTGTTATAATTTAGTACTATATAAATTCAACTGACTTGACTTTAATGTTCCTCATTTTTTATGCTCCCCAAAATAAAAGGAAACATTGATAGTGTTGCAGCTCTTCTTTCATCAGAGTCGTTTTCATCACCCGGTTATCCTTATTTCATCTTGTGACAGAGTCTAACTCAGTCAAGGGCAACTGGTTTGTCTAATTAGCTGACTAAAAACAGACTCTACTATGTCAGTGTTCTACTTAGGACATTTCCAAATGGCAGCTGAGTGAGAGTGGATAAAACTGCACTATCTATACCTATAGTAACACCATGTCTACAGAGAACTTAAAAGAGCCAGTTCATAACAGCCTTGTCTTTTGTGCAACATGGATGAACATCACACCTCTTTGTGTACTTTGGTCCGGCCTTTGATCTCAGCCACAATCATTCCACGATGCCTCCTCTGAAGGTGGCAGCGAGGGAGAAGAACTTCTTGTTGGAGGTGATGTCCTGATACCATGAGTCTGGGTATCTAGAGTCAAAGGTCAGACACATTAGAATTCATGGATGGACATGTAAAGGACTCATATAAAAGGATTAGGGATTCTTTACAATATACTATAATAATCAATAAGTCAATATACATAAGTCAAGCAAAGTGTGGATTAGCAATGAACAGAGTGGAATACAACTACTGTATTTCAGATATAATGGTATGATAAGAGGTACTGAGGGTATTAATGCTGGTTTAGTCTCTTTACCAAATGTTAGTAAGATAAATAAGCATGAGCATATATCAGTGCAAATCAGTAAAAAGTAAACATGTTTTATCATAGATCCTTTAGTTGATTTCCTTAACAAATTATGTATAGCGTACAGCAACAGTGGATTTTAAAGGTCACAAATTCATGAATTCAGTAACAGATTAAAACTGAATCCCTAACTCAATACGATACTTACTCGATGGGAACCAATCACCACAGAGCAGCTTGACATTCTCTATGTCATCGTGGCAGAGGAAGCGGAGCTGGACTTCACTGAGAGCTGTGGGAGGCACCACGTCACTCATTCACACCTGCACAGATCAACAGAGAGCACAGGAGGGTTTTGGTCAGTCACAGTGTCAGTAACTCTCACAAACAATTATGAGATCATCTTGAAATAAATGGGGTTCACTAGTTTGGATCATTCTGGAAAAAGATGACATGAGATAGCCTCTTATGTTCATTATTGTGTGGGACTGTGGAGACTACAACTTAGCATCTGTATGCACTTTACTGACTGACATTCAAGTACATATGGATCTTGTCAAATACACTCTAAAACTTAAATTAAAACATGAAATTGAATTTCAATTTTAAAAACCAGTATGGTTTACCAGTAAGATTATTAAAGGGTAAAATAAAGAATAAATAAAAACAAACCTAGAGATTAAATGCTAAAATGATTAGTCAACTAATTTAATTGTAAATCAGCAGAAAATTAAACTACTATTTAACAACCAATAAATCACTTAGAGGGCTGCAATTAATGATTATTAAAAAAAGGCCACAATTCCCACAATTTCCCAAAACCCAAAGATAACATATATATTAACATATGTTTGTTTCCTTTGACTGACAAGTCCAAACCCACAGACACAGTGACATATCATAGAGGACCAAGTAAAACAAGCAAAGATTCCCATTTCAGAAGCTGGAACCCAATCAACTTGTGGCATTTTTAACTTTATTTTGAACGAAAGTAAGGCTGCAATTAGTGGTTATTTTCATTAGTGATTTTTTTCTATTCTCTATATTTTTATTTTATTAAATGATTGCTTGCATAACACTTCAGAAAACTAACAAAAAAATCACAGTAATGTCAGGCCAGATAAAAGCAGTGAGTTCTCACATTTAGGAATATCAAATCATCAACTGTTAGATATTTATGTTTGAGAAATACATACATAAAAGTGAGCAGGATCCAGACTCAAACAGAGAGATTAGCTTCAGTTTCATATTTCTGCTGTCTACATGACACATTTATTCAAAACAACAAGACTTATTACTTTCTGCATCTTTTGTGACTGTGTCAGACACGTTTGAAACAGCAGCTGATGTTGCCGAACCCTGCTTCTACTTCTGTCAACAGCACCTCTGTTCCTCCAGCAGGTTTAACCACATATCAGCATGTTAATAAAATTATGAATCAGTACGAACAAACACAGTCACAAGTCAAAAGACGAAAACGCGGTGACCCGGTACAGCAGCTCTTTCAAGTACTTCAGCTGCCTGCTAATTAGCTAGAAGCTAACATCTGCTAACGTTAGGTAACGTTCTGTTGCTATGCTAACGTACCTTGTTTAAACACTCGGACCGGAGGAAAGTCGAGGAGAATTATATTTTCTGAGTATCGGTGGATACAGTCACTACTCCGGATACTGCATGATAAAACACCAGTTTATTCCTGCCTCTCAAGGCCGTTTCATTACTGTACCAGTGTAAAACAGGCTGCTAAGCTAGCCCAACCTCCCTCTGCTTTGGAAGAACTGTCTGTTTTCTTCCTGTTTGTGGCCGTTACACAGAATAGCGTCACTCTGAGGCGTTTTCTTCTACTGACGAGTCAGTTAGTATCTAACATACTAATGGTTTACCGCCACCCATTGGACTGAAGTGTGGACTACAGACTAAAGATTGTCAGTAATGTGACATCCATCACATCTCTTGCCTCCCAGATTAAAGTCACTGATAAAATGATCTGTTAATTTACCTCTGTTTATGTAGGCCTGCTGTGAGTTAAAGTAACTCAAAATGCATGTGCTGTACATCTTTACTTTTTTTGCTAGTGAATTACTGGATAATTGTACATCTCTAGGCCACTAAAAGTATCAAAATTTGAAACTTTGATTGAACTTGCCACCATGCACACAAATATGTGATGAGGATACTAAACCGAAATGGGTACTGAGAAGTACTGAGCTGTATTCAACCTAAATTTTGTCTCAACTTTGAAAACAAAAATCCAGATACCCCCTGAGTGCACTGAAACACATTCACAGTGTCACTGTCCATATGCACTTGCAAAATTTTGGTTTCAGTACATGATCTTTTTTGCTAACAGAATTATTTCAGTTACTGCACTTCTGTGATTTCACAGTGATATTTAAAAATCTGCAGCTATTGCTGTTTCCTGCATTTTGGTCTTCATATATTGTATGAATATTAGAGATAAAATATATCTACCTCTGTCAATGCAGAAAAAAGTATTAATAAATGAATATTAATATTATGAATATTAAAATAAATATTAATTTCAATGAGTGAGAAACACCTATTGCTGTCAATATTCAGCAACTTTAACTTACTCAGTCATTCGGAAAATACAAGGGAATGTCTTCAGACTTAATGGCAGAAGATTACTTGTTTATTACTATGTTCATTTTGGCATGAAAATCATGTAAACGTGGCTTCAAAGAACAGAAACTTTCCATCACACAACCTTAAATCAACTCTCTTTATCATTTATTTATACCATCTGCTGCCTTCTCATTGCTACTTCAAACACAGCAGTTAAAAATAGCCTCTATTGATCACTGTGCAGTCAAGTTCAACAGGTGGGTCCTCTTTAATTAGTTGGATTAGCTTACAGTACGACTACACTGCAAATTTGAACATTTATTGTTTTCAAATGGTTTTGGTATTTTTCCTAAATGTTTTCATCACTGGCTGTCATAGAAATAAAGCATTGCATTGGAAATATTGTAAATAGGAATTAAAAGCCCAGTGTCATACAGATGTGAGAGTGAAAAAAAGAAAAGGTTTTAGGTTTCCATGATATTTTCAGAGATGTGATGCATATATATATATATATATATATATATCACCTGAAAAACTTGCACTCCATCGACAACACTCCTCCTCTCTTCACTCCTCCCCAGCTTGACCCAGTCACATGCACTTGCAGGTAAACAAAAACTTCACGAGATGCTATCAGTGGTTCTGCATAAATTGTAGTGCTTTCAGGGATTGACACAAGTAAGTCTCTGTGCTCTACTTACAACAGGCCTACTTCTCTCTCGCTGGGACTCCCAGAAGCAGGTAGCTATGCACCTCTGACTCTTCTTTAATGCAAATACAGCACATTCAAGCAGAAATGTTCATTCTTCCAGGCTTTGTAATGCAATATACTGCTTTATTTTCCATTGTTGTTTTCATTCTGCCATGTTACTTTAAAGGGACAAATAGTACTTAATGGTGTTACACTAACATCGGATATGGTTTTACTCTGGCTGACCAAATGTGATATATATACAGTGTATGCAAGATTAAACCACACTGTATCAGCTGGATTATTTCCAGATTTTACAACCTTTGCCCAAGAATCACTTACACACTAGCTCCAGTGAGCCAGTGTAGTCAGGGCAACAGGATAATATATTGTCCAACCGAGTAATATTTTACCCAACATGAAAAATACCTGTGATCAGCATCACGTCAAACACTACGCTGCAGATAGGGGTCACGTTTTCATGTGCTCAGGGGTGCAGGTGTTGTATCCACCTCTCACTCCCACAACACAGGGAAGGAGAGGCTTTAATGGTCATGTGACTGATCATACAACTGCACATTTAACTACAAGTATTCCCTGCAATCCATTACATTTGGAGCACTACCGACTCAGCGATCCTAAGACAGCTTGTTCCATTTTACAGAAGCCCTCAATATCAGAGTTAGGTCCAAGGATAACTAGTTGTCCACATACTGAGTGGGATATATGCTGAATGTGTACCAGAGTACCAGAGTACATTAATACAGCTGAAAAAGACAGTTATGCATATCAGTAATACTATGAACAGTGAAGAATAAGTCTGGCAGCCATTTTAGGCTAATTATGATTTATAAAGATCTGTTTAATTAGCTGCAGATCATATGACTGAACAATATGTGGTGACAAGGAAAGACGTTAATCTGATTCATTTGATCCAGTTTGGAGCTTTGCATAAAGAGGCACAACAGGGGAACATTATTTGATCTTTTTCCGTTTCCAGTTGTACATTGATTTTGATGTGCAAATGTTGAAAATCATATTTTTGTAGTGAACCAGTCATGCCAACTCCTAATACACTGGTTAAATCATGTCAGTAATAAACTGGGTGCACCACTGGGCCATGTGCATAGATATGAATAGACGATTCCTTTAAAACAAGGGGGAAATGACTTGTTAATCTACATGTCTGACCCCTCTGGCCTAGGATGCGTTTGGTGTGTGCTTTGGGTGTCTTCTTGACCCTGTTACATCTGTCTACCTCTCTGCTGCTGGGAGCCTTCAACATCAAGTCATTTGGAGACAAGAAGGCCTCAAACACCACTCTGATGAACATCATCAGCACGGTCTGAAACTCCACTGTTTTGTATACAGAGCTCATCAGTATCTCATCTTTCCTATAATACTCTTATTTGTAATATGAAGACAATCTATTTTGAAGGGTGCTGAGTGACTAAAATACCACATAGTTTAGCCTACAGTTGCCCTCCCATCCACTGTGATAAGTTGACAGCATGTTATAAATACAAGCATGTCTTTAAATTTAGTGAGAATACTGTAATGTTGATGAGGAATCTGGAGATTAAAGGGGCACTCCGGCAATTTGGGATTACACAGCCATAAAGTTGGGGGAATCTTAGTCCCTAGTACGAGTCAAGATTTAAGCTCTGGATCCTTCATTTCCCATAATGCAACCAATAGCATTGTTTCTTTAGACCCTCTTTGACTGGTAAATGACCACGTTCTCTTACCTCCTCAACATCACTATGATCACTATCAGGGTTATTTCTCAGACTTAAGAAAGTTATCCCAGAGCCAGAGGACATTACACAATATAACTGTTCTTATTAGTGAAGTGCCTCTTTACCACCTAGAACAACTACTGAGCATACAAACTGGAAAACAGAGGCTACAGAATATAATACAAAAAAGACACACAAAGTTTGATCAGATATGTTTTGTGCTTTCTGGGTGTGTTACAGATTGTCCACCGCTATGACATCATTCTGATCCAGGAGGTCAGAGACAATGATCTGTCAGCAACCAAAAAACTCATGGAGCATGTCAACAAGTTAGACACACCTTATAAAAAGAATATACAATATTATTAAACATGTGTAGGGTCAAAATATGGTGGCCTTCTATAGAAATTTATAGAAAGCTCCTTAACTCATGTTATGATGCTCTGTGTGTTTATTTTCCCAGAGGTTCTCCGTTCCATCCACCATTCAGGTATGGGCACATCGTAAGCGAGCCTCTGG
The DNA here is from genome assembly GCF_001640805.2 of Lates calcarifer. Classification (NCBI taxonomy): domain Eukaryota; kingdom Metazoa; phylum Chordata; class Actinopteri; family Centropomidae; genus Lates; species Lates calcarifer. Next base: position 19,312,762 of record NC_066843.1, read on the forward strand.
GTCGCAGCTCCTACAAGGAGAGATATCTCTTCCTCTACAGGTACACAAAGAGCCATTACAATGGTAAACAAATATTTTCTAGAACTCCTTTACTGAGATCCCACATCAGTGAACAGAAATATTTCAGCTCTAAGTTTTATTTAATTCAACGCTACACAGTGTCTTTGTCCTACGTATGAGCAGTGGCAGAAAACTAGAGGATCCTATACTTAAGTAAAAATATCCACACAGCAATGTTAACTAAAGGTCCTTCATTTAAGATTTTACTTAAGTAAAAATACAAAAAGTATTAACAAAATGTACTTAAAATATATAACTATTCATACAGCATAATGTAGCAGATTGGCCATTGTTGGTGTAATACTTTTACGACATTATAAGATTATTATTGCTGATGCATAAACATTGAAGAGGCATTTTGATGTGGTATCTGGTCTAGGTGGAGCTAATTTTGACTACAGCAACAGATGTGATTAATAGGTGTCTTATTTTCCAGGGAGAACACAGTGTCTGTGGTTAAAAGCTACACCTACGATGACGGCTGTGAACCCTGTGGGACAGACACCTTCATCAGAGAGCCTTTTGTTGTCATGTTCTCCTCCAAATACACTGGTAGGTTCTGGAAGAGTGTAACAAACAGAGAGTAACAGAGAGTAATACTGCTCTTTCACTGTCAGACAGCAGTGATGGAGATTTTCTCATGTATTAGATGATCAACTGAGAACAAAGCATCACACTTGTCAGATGATATGATCTGTGGGGTTTAAGTCTGGACTTTGGCTGGGCTACTCAAGGACAGTCAGAATTGTCCCAATGCCACTGGTCACCCCAGTCTCAGGTCACATGCACTCTGGAGCAGGATTTTTTCAGGGGCTTCTCTGTATTTGGTTGCACTCAGCCTCCCTGTCCCTACTGCAGAGAAGTACTCCTATACATGATGCTGCCACCACCATGTTTGACTGAAGGGATGGTACTACAAATGTGATATTTTCCAGACATAATGGTTGGAGTTCTGTCCAGAGTTCAGTTTAGCTCAGTTTAACTGAACAGCCAATTCTAGGAAGAGTCCTGGTCGTTCCAAACTGAGTCCCTTGGATGACATGGCTTTGTTTTTATCCTGACATGCAGTGTGAATTGTGGGACTGTATATACACAGGTGTATGTGTGTTTCTAAACTATGTCCGGTCAATTCAATTTGCCACAGTTGGAGTCCAGTCAAGTCCTAGACATCTCAAGGGTAAATAAAGCAAACAGGACAAACCTGAGCACAATTCCAACAGGCTCAGAATACTTTTACAACTAAGACATTTCAGTTTTTGACATAATAAAGTGTACAAAAGCCCTGTCTTTCTAAATTAAAAAGCCAGTAAACTCATTGTAATTTCACTATGATTCATGCCTGCCACACCCAATACATCCCTCTCTTGATTCACTCCTCCTTTCCTCCCTGTTTTGTAGCTGTGAAGAACTTTGCTCTGATCCCTCAGCACACCTCTCCAAGCTCTGCAGTGAAGGAAGTGGATGCTCTCTATGATGTGGTGGCTGATGTCCGCAATCGCTGGAACACCAATGTGAATACTCTTTTCAAGTCTTCAAAAACCAACACACACAAAAGAAAGATGGAGAGCAGAAGATACATTTAGTAAAATATGCACTGAGGTTAATCACACTCTCTGCAGGACATTGTTCTGCTGGGTGACTTCAACGCAGGCTGCAATTATGTGACAGGCTCTGAGTGGCAGCAGATTCGCCTCTTCACAGATAAGAGTTTCCACTGGCTGATACCCAATGATGCTGACACCACAGTGTCACACACTAACTGCCCTTATGACAGGTACAAACAAACACACACCAGCACTTGGATGCACACACAAACACTGACTCTTAATCACATCTCTTATTCTGCATTTGCAGGATTGTGGTCACTACTGACATGATGAAGGGAGTAGATCAAAACAGTGCTGAGGTTTACAACTACATGATGGACCTAAATCTCAGCCATGACCTGGTAAAACAGCTCTAACTTTAATCTTTTATAATACAATTTACTTCAAGTTATGTTGAGTCCAACATTATAGTCTTTGAGTGAGGCTGTTGAAAAAGGTATTTTATTTCAACCTTTAGAGTTTTACAGTACATAATGTTGCATATGAAAAAGACATGTTTACTGTTTAACTGTATAAACTATGCTAAACTGGACCGACCACAAATTGTGCTGCAAGGGAATGTTGTTTTCTCTGTCTTTCTCAGGCATTGGCTGTCAGTGACCATTTCCCTGTGGAGGTGAAGCTGATTGGCTAGGAGCATGCTGCATGAATTCTGACTACAACAACCGCTCTGCAGGTCTCCAGGCTGAATCTGTATGGTGGCTATTTAGTGGAAGGACTCTCACCAACCACAAAGCCAGACCAAAATAAACACGTCTTCCAGTCTGTGTCATTGCACACTTGCTTCTTAAAACAGGGATGAGAAGTCTCTTATTGAAGTACATGAAAAGTGAGGCATGTGACAAAGAAGCCTCGTCTGAACATTTACTAACATTTACTAAGAGCATTTTACATTTGAAACTGGTTTCTACTGAAGAAACATGCAATGTTTATTCTGAGTATGTGGGACAATGACTCTGCTGTTGTCATGTTTCAAGAAAGGCTAACCAAAGTCCATTCACCTTTATTAGACAGTGACCAAAGTCCCACAAACACTGGCTTATAAAACTGAAACTATGTGCATATTAGCAGTCTGTCTTGGCTCCCAAACAATAGTACTGCTAAATTACTGCAATTACTGCCAAAACTATAAACTGTAAATTTGACCATTTAAAAACACAATTCAATCTGCTGACATGATTCCACCCATTTATTCACAGAACGCAGTCAGAAAAAATACATGTAGACAAAGAGATGACAAAGGCTTCACCACTGTAGGCTGTTCAAATGTACCCAAGGTTACTTTCATTAGCTGTTATGGCTCTGGAAGGTACAGTAAGGCTAGGCACTTTAGATAGTGAAGACCTATGACAATTGACTGTTTGCTAAACCTCTCCACCCAGACAGTGACCCCCAAACAACTGTAGCTAGGCATGGCAGACCTGTCAAACTTTGGATTTCTCCACATGTGTAAGTGTGAATGGGGCTGTAGTAAGAGGGATAACTGGCATTTCAATAGTGATGAGAGTGTGTACTGATCCTCAAATCAGCTTCACATGAGCAGTGCTGCTCTGTTTGAGGATGCAAAAAAAGAGTGAGCTAGAAACAATAACAAGTCACACTATAGGCTGCTAGCAGAAGTCGTCATATACACTGCTCTTGGTCAGAAATGAGCGCATGGGTCTGTGTACTCGCTCACTTATGGCTATTTGGAGATGCATTGTTTGGAGCGGTAAATCAGCCACTGCTACAATAAACTGCCCATGTGCTGCATGTGTATGAGACAGGACAGAGCAGTGTAACAGTGGAGGGCAGGGCTTAGAGCACAGTCAATTAAAAGAATTATTTACTCATCTCAAAATAACCATAAAGTAAAGTTTGAAACTATATTTAAATTTTTAATGTTACTTTTTAACTGAACTTCTTAGAAAGTTGAAGAGAAACTATTTGTCACTGGATCATTAGCGTCAATCCTGGGCAGGTCTCCCCTGAGCTAGCTAGGTTACTGTCTGGTGTCAGAAGATCAGACAGCGCTGTGGTAAACGTGGTTCTTTGCCGATTAGGCACTGTTACGAAGATGAGCTGCCGAGAGCTGTATGTGAGGATTCCAGCATAATTGACGCCAAGGAACACGTGACAGTGAATGTGTTAAACTAGTGTCAAAATGTCCCTAAAATGTGTTTATGTCAGTGTCATTTTATAGGCTCCCCACACTCCTCTAGCCCCTTCTCTTTTTGAGCATCTCCAGGTACATGCGGAGTGACTTCTGAATGGAGTCTTTGGTGATAAAGCTGACAAAGTTTTGGATGTCAGCCTCTCTCTTGGATGTCAGCTTGTCGATGGTTGGCTTCCTCATCATGGACTTGGTGATCTGTCTGGCGTGGTCTGTAAAATGAACGGATAAACAGTTTTGCTCACTGACTCCAAAGCTGGAGTTAAGTCTCCATTGGCCTTTAAATGGATTCTGGATGGTTTTTCAGCGACATGACTCACTGAGAAAAATACTAATATTTGGCCAGGCTGTTGTTCTTTACAAGATTAAATAAAATCATACATGATTGCGTATAACATCACACAAGCTGTGTATGGTATTTGCTTAACTTATTGAACAAACAGGAAACATGCAGACAGGATGCAGGCCAGTCAACGTGGGTCTAGCACAACACCGAGTGTGTGAGAGCACCATAGAAGGTGACAATGCATCTCCAAGCCAGGTCTTAAACTGTTGCCATGAGACACGCCCACCCAGAGCCTTGAGACGTAGACATGTTTTGACTGATTTTTTTTGAAAAATGTGCAGAATAGCTGCAGCATGATTCAAATTTGAGCTAATGTACACAGGAGGCACCTCTGCTGTGTTTTCCAGTTGCCCATATCATGCATGTGTGAACAGTTTTACTCCTTTTTTTGATTAATCCAGATGTCCATACAGACAGAGTGCCGGCTCATGTTTGCACATAACCTGGCCCAAAGCTGATCTTTACACCAAGTCTAATGTCTAATCAAGTCTAAAATGACTGCGTGTTGGGCTTTGAGCGCTGCTAAAACACAGCTGATGACGCTCAGTGCTGTGCCTGAACACATCCTGTTTAAACACAGGGAACTGAAACTGCTGCTGCAGTGGTGACAAGCTGCCTTTGCTATGCAGCCTCTCTATACACTCTGAGGATAAAGACACACTCCGTCTAAGAAATACAAACATCTGTGTTTAGTTTGTCAGTTGCAACTGTGTCTCATATTTACTTAACTCTCTTAAAGCCCATATGTAAAAGATCAGAAATCTTGTGCCTGACCACCAGCTATGGCAGGACTGTCCAGTTCCTTCAATATGATTAGAACAATTTACATTTAGTTATGGTATGTTATTACATAAACCTCCTGTTTTTGTATCATGTGTAATGTACCTGGGATAGCCAACCACTTGGTCATGGTCTTCGTGGCTGTGGTGAGGACCTCATCTTCAGGTACCAGCAGGTCTACCAGTCCTACCTTGAGGGCCTCTGAAGGGCTGTAGAGCAGTCCCAGCTCCAGGGCTAGCTCTGTGGTTCGGTGTCCCACTGTATTTACCATTGTGTCCTTAAACCTGGGGACAGCAGCAATATCTCTTAACACTACAATGACACTACAGTGCAAGGAATGAGCAAAAACACTGGGGCTGTCATGTGTAGCACCTTACCAAAAAGGTGCTACGATGCCGAGCTGTGTCTCATTAAGGCCGATGCTGTAACGAGGGTTGTCCGCCATTATCCTATAGTCACAGGTCAAAGACATGAGACAGCCACCTGCAGGACTGGAACCCTGAGGAGAGAGTTCTTGCTGTCATCTTTCAAGTGCTTATTGGTGTTAGTGTTTCTGCACTGCACTTGTACCGCTGTGTGATACAGGGACAAAATGGAGGTGGGGGTAGTGTTTTATACCTACATTGATTGCAGCTATGGTGACCATGTCTGAGCTATAGAGTTTCAGCCACATCTCCTGAACGGCTCTCCAGAACTCTCCACAGCGCTCTGGACTCTTCCCGTACATCTCCATAATGTCCAGCCCGGCTGAGAACACCTTAGGCTGGCTCTGGATTGAAAGCAAATAAAAAACACACACACATACACACACACACACACAAGGTAAACTGTCAATTTGTGCTGCTGTTTTTAAAAACTGTCAAACACTCCAGCCGGGACAGTGCTAACCAACCACACTGATTAAATATCATTCTAAAACTTTTATCATGCATTTATCATGCAAGGTATCTGCACTTTAACTACACTGTAATACAAACACACAGCCAAAAGTCACGATCTTTAACCTCCTGGACGAGGCTCTGCTGCAGCAGTTGACAGGGTTATACTGTACCGAGGTGATGATGAGGCCTCTGCAGGTCTTATCCATCTCCAGCTTCTCCACATTGATGCAGAACTCCGTCAGGAAATCTAAACTGAGGCTGTTGACAGGAGGACTCTGCATGTGCATCACTGCCACACCTACAGAGAGACACAGATGCTGACCTGTCATCTGAATACTTTGATATAATCTCTCTGGTTCATCCCCAAATGAAAAGAAATGATGTGAAAGGGTCAAAATGATGAGGTAAACAACAGGGACAGCAGGGAATGTTAGAGCCGACTGGTGATGGTGACGATGGCAGAATCTTTACCGGTGCTTTGGTCAAACTCCACTTTGACCTTAGGTGTGGTGGAGTTGTTCCTCTGCTGAGCGACAAGGACAGGAGACACACACACTCTGGCATGACTGCTGTGGGAGGACAGCTGGGAGAGAAGACCTGCGCGCACACACACACACACACACACACACACACACACACACACACACACACACACACACGCAAACAGAAGCTGATAGAACATATCTACTTCACCTATTTCATCATATCTCTATGCAGATGACTCTGGCTGGTCAAAATGCTTTATTTTTATTTTTACAAAACAAACTAAAATAAACTACTGTCTTATTATTACAATATATTTATTTGTTTCTAATGCTGTTTTCTATTTTATCAATATCTTGTTGATGTGGTCTCAGATTTTTGATTAGAGCAACACTGTGATGTAACTTACATGTATTTATCAAACTTCTACAAATTACACCAAATAGTGCTCTGAAGAGCCATGTTATAAACTTGTGAAAAATTATACACAATTATCTCTGATGTATAGGAGTGAAGTGTAAGAGAAACCTGTAAGAGCAGCTCTTAAGTAAAGACATCGTAAAACACATTTATGTGCAAAATCCTTACGTTTTACTCATATTGCTTTAAAAATATCTGGCAGATAAGTATTTTACAGTGCTGTAAAACACAGAAGAGAAGCACATCATCACAACTGAGAGATGAAAGTAGGGAATTTTTGACTAATAAACAACTTAAATGATTAATCAGCATAAACTTTGCCAGTTAACTTCATGTCATCGACTAATCATTGTATCTCCTGTACACACTGTCTCAGATAACACAGCCTAATTATTTATCAAGACCACTGATGTTTCCCACAGTTCAGCTGCTTTCTCTTCTCACCTCTGTCTCTGAACCAACTTCAAAAACCTGCAATGCTCTCTTAGATTTAAGAGCATTTTTTTTTTTATGTCAAATGATTTTTACTGACATCTTTCACTGAAGTCCATAATTTTTCTTTTAGCAGTTTAACAAAGACTGGTCCTGGTCTAAAGACTGTATCACAATGAAGGGCTGCAAACTAGTGTAAAGTTCACTAGTCTTTAACCGACTTCAAATAAATGTCTCTACTCATAGCCATGAAATCCACATGAATAATCTGATGTGAATATCTTGTGAGAGAAGAAAAAATTCTCCAAAATATCAAGGTTGTTGCAGAGATATTTTACTTCTGGGTAACAGGTTATACTGAGCTTTGCCTGAATGATTCTTTTCCGCATTAATTTTTAACATCGATCAGCTATAACCTGACATGATATGGTGTGGTAATGAGTGTAATGAGTGACATAATACAGAGATCTTTATATTTAACCATTGGTGACTAAGAGCACAGCTGTCTCCTGTACGTGACCTTTGCTCCACTTTCTGCAGAGCACTAGCGCAGCTCAGCTAACGCAGCTAGCACAGTTGTAATGTTTCAGTTACAGTCATATCGCTTCTCCACACACGGCTGCAGACATACCTGGTAAACCGCACTTGCTTCTCAGCGCTGCTCTCAATGCCATTTTGTTATACACAACCCGCGGAGACAGAAAGCAGCTACTTCCGCTATGAAAACACTGGACAGCTACGTATGAGCGGCACCATCAGCTCCTGCTTCGTCTTTTTTTTTTTTGGCAGCCGAACATTAGCGCCACCTGCTGCCTCGGAATGTGGACCAGAGATTTGATCTGAATAAATCAGATTTTAATCTGATTCATTTGTTTAATAAAATTAAAGAAACATTTCCACATGTTTTATTTGACAGAGTCACGGTAGTTTTTGTATTAAGATCGTGAATTACTGATGTCTCTTATGTCTTTTTTACAATCTATAATTACATGCTACATGGACCTGTTGGATGCCTACCTGTAATCATAGTGTGCTGTATCTTTATACATGCTGTACAGAAACCCTCCTTTTGTCTCAGTATTCCACTGCTCTAACCACTTTCTTATTGGGATTCCCCCAAAATTATGATCTCTGATTTACTTCAGACCTACATGAATGAGGACTATGACCTGCAAAGACCAGATTTGGTAGTAAATTGGAAATTTTGAGCTGTGCAGGGATGTTGAACCATGTTGATGAATTATGTTACTTTTGTATATTAAAAAAAATGGGCTAAAATTATTAGACATCTCTGAGTAAGATTTAATGTTTTTTTTTGTTTGTTTTTTTTTTTTTTTTAGTACGACAACATAAAAATTGCCATATTTCAGATGTTAACAGCTCCACCAATGAGATATTTCCAATTTAAACTTCTCATATGGTTTTATTTAAATAACTCTCCTGGACCCCCAAAGGCCTTGACACACCAGGCTTTAATTTCACAGCAAAATCAGTCCATTAGATCCAGTCCAGTAGAATCAGCAGGATTGGAGGATCCACTCAAGGAGGCAAATGTTCTGCACAGAGTTCAACTTGACCCACAAAGCACTTTTGGCCAATAGCAAGCCATCTGCCATATAACTTACCATATACCATAACATCTGCCTGTATACATAACTCATATAACCTGCTATATAACAGTGCTGACATTTTGAGGCAAAAAAGCTGGAGGATCCTAAATTAGAAGACACTATTATAATCTACTTTTATCTAACTAAGAGAGCTATGAGAAAGGAATTAATGATACAAATATGTCTTTTAAATAAAATGTGTCACCTTCTTGTCCTGGTGGTGACGAGCTAAACTAATGAGTTTGCTAACTGACTGCAAGATTTTCAGCCTGGAGAGTTTTTTTCCTCCCTCTTGAATGATTTTAACACCAAGGGAGAGTAAGCAGCAGTCGAGAGAGAATAGAGAGAGGCTTGCAGTTAAACAGTTAGTTCACCACTATTCCAATTCACTTAAAATGTCACCGATCCTCTAGTTCAACTTATTTTGCATGGAAGAGCCAATGTCACTTTGTGGTGTAACCACTGCTTTTTAATCATCTCACATCCCCTCAGATTTATCACATGACCCCTTAAGGAGAACAACCTCCAGGTTAGAAACCACTGGAGAGAGAGACAAAGAGAGGAGGGGTGGGGGACAGAGAGGGAGAGAGAAAGAGAGAGACAGGCGTAGGTGTGCAAGTCAGAGCACAAGTGTGTGTCCTCAACAGAGAGATACACCGGGCAATGAAGCTCTCTGAATCAGTGAGTATATTATTTTACCTTAACAAAATATTGTTGCATGTGTGTGAGTGTGTGTGTGTGTGTGTAGTGTACATTTTTTTGGTGGATGCAAAAAATGTATGAGCATGAGCAAAGAGTTGAGAAGGTTTAATTTACACAGTTTTCTCAGTGTTAATAAAGACTGGAACTAATAAGTGCAGCTTTGACAGGTAGTCATATAGCCATATAGTGCTGATCTTTATACAGAGTCAAACTGTCAAGTAACAAATCCTCTACACATGTGTACTTGTATGAGTGTTTATTCATTTATGTAGCGTTTACAGTATATTTTGTGTGATTTCTTGTGTGTGTTCAGTGTTTTTTTTTTCTTTTGTTCTGACTAGATGGCACAGAGCGACCCTGGCCATCCCCTTCAATGTTAACTGTGATCGAGCGTCATAGGAAATCCATCAGAGTGCGTCACCTCTGCGCCCTGTAACCTGGGGGACACACACCTCTCCCCTGCTGCTTTCTCCGCTGTCACTTTTTGTGTCCAACCCCACCCTGTGCCATCATGGATCTCCTGGAGTTGGGAGACATGGGCAGTGGCTGTGAAGATGAAAACTGTGGCCTTGCATTGGGCTTCCCTGAAGACTGCTCCAATCAGGATTGTCATGGGGAGGAATCTGTGTTTGGACTGATTGAGTTAGGTGGGTAAAAAACAACAATGGTAATGCTACTAATGTGTGATGTTTGAATTTAAAGCTGCAGCACAAAAGTTTTTTGTAAAAACAAAACAAATCGAAATAACAAAAAACCTTAATTACAACTTCGATTTTTATCCTGTTTGACTGATGGAAAGGACAGTATTATTCCAAATCTTATACTGAACAAATAATTGAACAGTTCGGGAATAAGAATAACAGTTTCTTGCCGAGAGTTAGTTCAGTTCAGACCTTTATTGTCCCTCAAGGGGAAAATTGATTTGTAATAGGTCAAAGAAAGACATAAGTGCAGCATGCATTCACAACAGTAAAAACCACCATAAGGATAAAAAGAATAAAATCTTTCTGTGCAAACCCTCATACAATGCTGCTAAAAACAGCAGTGCAGTCAAGTCAAGTACAAATTAAGCACATTTATTGCACTAGGAGCAAAGGAAAATTTGAACCTGTTGCTTTTAACTCTGGGGAACCTCTGTCTCTGCCTAGAAGGGAGAAGAGCAAATTCTTCCAGGAGGAGGTGATCAGGGCTGGCCAAGATCGACTGTGCTTTCCACAAAACTTGTCTGTCATAAATAACTGCCAAGGAAGGCTGCTGTGTGCCAATTACCTTGTTGGCTGCTTTAATAATATTAGACAGACCATTTTTGTTCTCCACCCATACCAAGAGATAATACAGAAAGTTAAAATGGATTCAATAAAAGATTTATAAAATAAAATCATTTGCAACCATTTTGCAGATGCGTTGAGGTCATGATTCAAATTTTTATGAATCACTGTTCCTAGGTATTTGTAGCACTCCACTGTCTCAACAAGTGAGCCCTTAATAATAGTGGGTGTTTCTTCTAAAGTCGATGGTCATAGTGTATCTTAATTTTTTTTAACATTTAACTTCAGAAAGTGGTCGTCACACCACTCTACAAAGTCATTCAGGACTGGCCCAAGAGTTAGATAAGCAGATTGAACCCCTACAGTAAATATGAAGCTAATGCCAGCAGCTCTTTAGCTTAGCTTAGCATGAAGACGATTAACAGTGGGAAACAGTTTGCCTTGCTCTGTCCAAAGGTAACAAAATCTGCCTACCAGTGCCTCAAAATGGTAGTTTTTAGTATAATAATTTTTTTCACATTTATTATAGATGTAGGATATTAATTAGCATTAGAATGGTATCAGTCTTCTCATCATACCTCTTAGCAAGAAGCTATTCCCACATGGTGCACTAATAGAGAAATAATATGACTTCTGTAAACCAAAATGTGTACAGTTCTGAAATGGATACAAAATAGTTCTGATAAAAACATGTAAATGTTTTGTTTTCTAGTGTGTGTGACTGTGGTTTATATTCCACTGATGCTCTTTGGCCTTCTTGGAAATATACTGACAATTCTGGTGGTTTGGCTCCGTCCGCACATGAGAAGCTCTACCTACCTCTACCTGAGCAGCATGGCTGTTAGTGATCTGTTGATACTCCTACTGCTGCCTCTGGATCTATATAAGGTACACTCACACACATACACACAGAAGGTATCATGCATTTTGTTGCAATACACTGTCTCATTTGACCGGATGCTGATGTTCTGACTCAAGGTGCAGTCACAGAAATTGCAGGCCACTCATATGAATGAAGAAGGGGGCATAATGCATTTGCTTCCTGTTGATGATAGTGGTTTAAACAAGCCCTTGTTGCCTTCCCCTCAGGGAATCCCCACTGCAAAATTTCATTTTCCTCTCTTGCTCTCAGAAGTCATGTCATACCCAGAGTGTTCTTATATCACTCTTCTATCATTTCCTTTACAATGGCAATAGAAGATCAAATTATATTTAAGTGTGGGTATATAATAATAACAGCAGCCTACTGTATTTCATTATTAAAAATGATCTATAAAATATAAAATTTTTCATTTCTCAGTTGTTATTGTGACCTTTACAATCATAACTGCACATCAGTCCTGTCAACATTATTTCATCACTCAGGAAGTTGCCTATTGACCATACTGGATCTGTTTTAGAATCCATGTCTGTATGTATGCTTGCTGTAAGACTGACCTCGGGCCTGTACCATGAAGTGAGATTAGTGGGTTATCCAGCTATCTTTGGGCTTAACTCAAGTTTTTGCTTTTGCAAAGCTGACTCACCTTTAACCTGGGTAGATCTCCATGGTAACCAGTGCTGCATGCCTGACATGCCTCTACAAAATCCTGACACAGACAAGAGAATAAAGTGACTTGGCAAAATGCAATGCAACATTTCAGTCAGATAGACCTCAGTGAGTGTATATGCTAATATTTGGTGATAAATGATAAACACAAAGCTGATGCTGATGGGAATGTTATCAGGTTTGCTCCACCATGCGTGGAGTAAGAGCAAATTTTGACCTGATGATGGTGCTGGATGAAAGGTCAAATATCTGCATCTGCAGTCTATCCAATAGCTGTCAATGTATTTGACTATAACAAAATGTTAACCTCACTGGGGCTAAGTCAGAGTTGTTGAGATATTTCACTCTTCACCACAAATATATACCACATGTCATAAAAAGTCAGGTTTTCCACTAAAGTCATGAGGATACATTGTCAGTGAATGATGGATGTCTGTACAACATTTGAGCCATTTTGTAGATATCAAGCTATTTCACTAAATAAGTGAAAGATTTGACAAAATATTTAGAATTTATCATCGAATAGTTGTAGTAAATTTCTGGATTAAAGTGGTGGATGGACCGACTGACTAACATCCACTGCAAACCATGGAGCAATGCTGTTAGTGTGGCTTGTGTTATTCAGAATACTATGTAATGTCCTTTGTGGAAATCTATTTGACTTTGCCTTTGTCTAGATATCCTGTATTATCATTCTTCTTTAGTTGGGATACCATTTTAATGGGTTCTTATCTAAACCCCCTGTCTTGCTGTAACATCACTGTTCTTGCCTAAAACGTCCTCCAAATGCATTCAACATTGGATTATAAATTGAGAATGTGCTCCTTAAACAAGGTCTATGCACACTTGAGTGTGACAGTTGTGTTTCCATGAGGTAGACTAAAGGTAAAAATGTCATCAGTCATAATTATCCTGCTTCTCCCAGCTCTGGAGACCCAGACCCTGGCCTTTAGGAGACCTTGCCTGTAAGCTGACCATGTTCCTCTCTGAGTGCTGCACCTTCTGTACCATCCTCCACATCACCTTCCTCTCCCTGGAGAGATACCTGGCAGTCTGCTGGCCAATCACAGCCAAGACCCTGGTGACGCGGCGCAGAACCAGGGCTCTTATTGGCTGCCTCTGGCTGGGTGCAGCTGTCAGTGCAGCACCAGTGTTGCTCATGGTTGGAGTGGAGGAAGTTGGGGGAGAAGAACTAGGGCTCAGCGGATGGAGGGAAGATGGAGGATGGACAGGCAGGGAAGGAGAACAGAGAGGATTTATGATAGGTGGAGGGGAAGGAGGAAGTGGACACATGGCCTCGATGAATAGAGGATTAGAGGAAAGAAGGTGGGAAGAAAAAGAGACAGAGGGACGGGATGAAAGAGTTGGGGAGTTAAAATGGTTCAGAGAGAAAGGCGAGAGAAAACTGGAAATTGGAGAAACAGTTGAGAGGAAACAAGAAGATGGAGGAGAAATGGATGATGAAAAACAAGCAGATAAGGGAGGAGGCAAAGAGGGAGGAAAGAGGGAAGTTGATGGAAAGCAGCAAAACAAAATGAAAGAGGATGAGGGAGGAGGAAGGGAGGAGGGTGTCGACAGAGGTCACAGAGGAGAGATTGACAGGAGAGAGTGCCGCTGCACGGACTACGCCACCTCCTCTGGCCTGTTGGCGGCCATGATGATTGTCTCCAACTTGTACTTCCTGGTTCCTCTCTGCATCCTGGGAGTGGTCTACAGCCTGATTGGACGGACACTGTGGCTCCGTCCACAAAGCAGCCGTAAAGACCAGAGTCACCGGCACACTGTCAAAATGCTGGGTGAGAAATACACACTAACCAACACACACACCCCCAGATACCTTCTTCATTGTAACAAGAACATACAGAAACTAGTTCTTACACAGAGACGTTACTAAATATTAATCAGTAGAACTGGACATAGCTAATATGGTGGTAAAGGATAGATGTGTCCTTCAAGGTCACCATATTACAGCAAGTTGTAAACTAGAGGAAGCTGAAAAAAGCTGGATCTAGCTCAAACTACCACAACATATACCTCTCCTAACCAAATGTAATACTATATTTCTTAAAAAGTGGGACAGAGCAGCAAAAAGTCTGCTCCCCTTACAATCAGACACAATTATTGATAGTGCGAAAAAAACAAACAGGGACAGCTTCCTTTGTGCAAGGTCCTCTGTTGACAAAGCTAACATCAGTCTGCTAAAATATGAACTGTTTGAACTGAAGAATGAAACATATAAAGTGGAATATGAACAACACATCTCACCTGACACTTCAATCAAAAATGGCGCCTAAAATAATGCAAACTGGAAATATTTGAAATTATTTTTAATTCTGTCGCCTCACAGCAGGAAGGTTCTGGGCTTGCACCCCAGTTCACCCAGGGCTTTTCTGTGTGGAGTTTCCATGTTCTCCCTGTGCCCGTGTGGGTTCTCTAAGGGTACTCTGGCTTCCTCCCACAGTCCAAAAACAAGCCAACAATTGTTGACTCTAAATTGCCCGTAGGTGTGACTGAGAGTGTGAATGGTTGTGTTCGCCCTGCAATGGACTGGTGATCCGTACAGGGTGTACCCCGCCTCTCGCCCAATGTCAGCTAGGATAGGCTCCAGCCCCCCCGTGATCCTTAAGGATAAGTGGTATAGTTAATGAGTGAATAAATTAATGTAATAAACCAGAAATTGTAAGACGCTACGCTAATAATGTTGACAACCAGTTTCACTTCAGTTTAAAATATTATTTTCCCCTTACACTGTTATGTGACTGTTGAGCTTCTGTTGGCTGTTCATGCTACAGTGGCTTTTTGTTTATATAGTTACATAATGATGCTTTATATGTTACTAAGCGCTTTACTTTCTAAGACATTACTTGAGTTTTAATGGTGCAAAATGAATTTGTAAATTACTAGCTGATAATCACTTATGACTTAGGAAGGACTTCATACATAATAGTATAGAGTGTTTGTAGGAATAGCGGGTGCAGGCCAATTCAGGACAGTGTTTGGAGGCCACTTGATTACCATGGTAGTACTTGTGTTTAATAATGGAGAGACATATTTCATTACCTACAGGTATTAATGATTCTAATGTCCTCTTCCTCTTCCTTCTCCTCACCCTGCCTCTTTGTCTCTTCACCTCCTCCAGGAGTAATTGTCTTGGCGTTTGTCCTGTGCTGGCTGCCCTTCCATGTTGGCCGGACCATATTCTCTCTCTCTCAGGGCACCAGCACTGACAGACAGGAAACATACATGGACACAAACTCACGCTTAGATGTTGACACACCACCTGATAGCATAGACAGAGATATCAACATACACACTGCTACCAAATCCCTCAGCCACACAGACTCGGACATGCACCCCAAGACTCTCTCCAAGGCTGGAAAAATGACCACACGCGCTCAAACAGACAGAGATGAAATATTCTGTGACATCTGTGTAAAGACCAGCATCAATATCAGCACACTCAGTGATGTAGACACACAGATGGCAGACACAGAGACTGAAATGCACGCTGACATGAGCACTGACAAACACTTGTATTCTCATATTATATCACACATCAGAGGTCGACACGTAAACACTAGCTCGAGCACACTTCACTTTGGATCCTAGCACTGCAGCAGATATACATACAACTACACACACTGAAACACACAGTGATCCAGCACATGTTGATACACAAGTGGGAAAATTTACAGACAGTGGAGACACAAACTACCAAATGAATAACTGCACAAACGGTACTACACATGACAAGAAAAACAGGAAATCCATTTTCATAAACTCACAAAATGACAGGCTTGATCACACAGCTTCCACTGCAGGCACAAACACACCCACCGACATGTACAGTGATGACACACACAATGACACACACCTCAACAGTACATACATGTACTCTGACTCGCACGGCTATTTTTTATACTACCTGTCTCAGTATGTCAACCTGGTGTCCTCAGTCCTCTTCTACCTCAGCGCTGCAGTCAATCCTTTACTGTACAACCTGATGTCTGCCAGATACAGACACGCTGTACACAGCCTCTTACACTCACACTCTCACACACAGTCTCAGCAACTGCGCACGACACTCACAGCACGACACTCCACGACCACTTTGTAAGGGCAAATACTGTATGCACAGAGATGGATGCACACACAGCATGCAAAAAAAAAGGAGACTTAAATACACTGCGGCATTAAAAATATATCTCGGCAATGGTAAAAAATGTATAGTGGTCACTACAGGACCATGACCATAACTGTAACTAATTACTTTAGAGGTTGAATAATTAGTAAAGTAATGCAACTATTTTCATAATAATAATAATACTGATTTTATTTTCAAAGAATCTGCTGAACACTTACTAACAGTTACACTTAGAACACACAGAGCCATTGTATATTATTAGTAACACCTGTGCTTTTCCTGCAATAAAGTGTCAAAATGCCTGCTGGGAAAATGGCCTATCCCTTCACAGCCTGACTCTATGGAAAAAGACAAAGGACAAAGTTCAGTCCTTGTTTTGTTTGAAAATGAATTTGAAAGTTCAACCAAAACTAGGATCTCACAAAGATTTCAAGATTCCCAGACTACAAGATGAATAATATGAATGAATGATAAATCAAGAAGAAGTTGTGTTCTATGGTACAAAATGTCCTCTTTGTAATTCTCTTGTCAGTGTTTTCTTTGCTCAGCCACAGGCAGAGGGATTCATCCTGGTAGTTGCCTATAGGTTTACATGACAAAACACCTGCAATATACCTACAGTACACAGCCAGCGTGAGCTCACATGACTTGAAGCCTCATGTTACTTTCAGCTGAAAAATACAGTTTTACAGAACAAGGGCTGTGGATTTTGTTCAATTCAATTCAATTCAATTCAATTCAATTCAGTTTTATTTATATAGTACCAGTGGTGACAGTGGCGAGGAAAAACTTCCTTTTAAGAGGCAGAAATCTTGAGCAGAACCGGACTCAGGGTGGGCGGCCATCTGCCTCGACCGGTTGGGTTGAGAAGGAGGGGTGGGGGGTAGAGAATAGCGAGAGAAGAACATAGCATAACCATATAAAATGAAAGGAGATACCAATAATACTGTAGTAGTGTTCATTTCCTACACTGTAGTTGCAGCAGAAGAGAGCCATTTCAAGGCTAGTATGTAAAGGATGAATGATTACAGCAACTGCTTAAACTCTCATGTGTAGCATGAAAATATATTGTGGGATTAGGGAAAAATCTGAAACTCATCAAAACATGAGCTAAAAATCACCATAAGTTGTGTAAACATACAGTATCACATTTAGAAAGTTATTTTAACTCAGTGAAAATCTAATAATTACATGATTTTTAATGTAGAGCTTAATACTTTGAGGAGTGTGTATTTTAAATGGACCAGTGGCCAGCTCAAAATATGTATGTGTATCCACAGATGTACAAGCACACACACACACACACACACACACGACACAGGGCTGTTATTTTGATTCATGTAGTTTCATACAGGCCTATTGTGTTTTGATGTAACATATATTACATTACATGTACTGACGTGCCAGGCACTGATATAAATGTCTTTATTTGATTCACAGTTGAGGTTCACCTCTGTGAAGGAGGTTATGTTTTCACCCATGTTAGTCTCTCTGACTGTCACTTCAGAATGGATTCCCTGAAGTTTGGTGGACACATTGGCCTCAGGCTAAGGGACAATTGATTTGATTGTGTCTGTAATCTCGGCCATTTCTGCCATGAGATCAGGTCTTTTTTTCAGAACTATGTATCAATGAGACTTGATTCTAAATCTTAAATGATAAATGATAAAAATGAATGTTTAAAATTTGAATACATGTGTATATCATAAATCTGTTTAAGTAATTACACCTCTAGTGTTTCACACTGTATGACTGTTATTAATGCACACCTTATAAAATGCAATTGTCATAAGTAAAAGATCAGCCATATTTATTCAATGTTTTGCTTGTCTTTGACACATGAAAGCATTTCATATAAGACATAAAACTGTTTCTGTTCATTTTTGGTTATGTGTATTTATTAGGCTATAGGCTTTGCTTGCTATGTATTTATATAAAATGTTAGTAGACCTAGCAAATGCTTTGCCTCACGTCTTCTGTTAAAAGTTGCACTTGAACACACTGCATGAACTCCAGCTGACATCCAGCAGAACAGTGGAGTGTAGAAGAGCATTACAGCATTTTATGGTTACAGACTATAGACCAACTGCATTTATTCCTCCTGACAAATCATGTACTAAGAAAACCTGAAACCTAAAAACAGATGGCTGTCATTAGATTTTCTGCATTTTACAGAGGGGATGTTCCACATACTGTATGAATGGGTGACTCTATATTTGAACAGTTTGTTTGCTGTGTTTGTGTGTGTTCACCCTGCATATGTCCAGACTTTGTACCCAGGGAATAAAGGTTGAGCACACACTGGTGATTTCCTGCTGAAGTTTAAGCAACAGCATCTGTGGTTTTTCATTACCACACAAGTTTCTGTGCAGCTGTTTACCGTCACTCTGGATGCTGAAATGGGAACAAATTGCAGTACTTCTCCAAAGACCGTAGACTGTCTGTATGACATCGCCAGGTATGGACAGAGGTGGCGGTTTCAGTGAGTTTTGCCTCAAGAACACTAAGCTTGGCAAATTTCAACTGAAGAGCAGCTTGTACTTGTTCAGCATAAGTCAACTATCCCATTGCCTCATTATAACATTATAATAAATTCTGCAGGAATTAATAGCATTTTATCAGTGAGATAAAACTCAGTGTCTTGTACAGAAACTCAAAGCACTGCAAACTGAAGCAGCTGAGTGATAATGTAAGTTCTGAAAATTCCACCACATCAGAGTCCCTTAACTCTCCAGCAATGCAGGTGTAGCTCCTGATGCCTCTCTGGATGCCTCCCTGGCCTCTCTGCTGTCCCTGAACTCCTCCTGGGCTCTGGAACAGCAGTACTCCACCCTGCAGAGGGGTATGACCCAGTCACAGAGGTTTGACTTCAACCGTGACCTCCGCACCCTCTTCAGAGGAAACACCACGGTAAGAGAATGCATCATGATAGTATAGATTTATTACCCTACTATTGAGTATTCACTATCAAAGACAATGATTCCACTTACCAACCTTGACCATCATGGAATTTAACCATAAGCCAGGGAGTGTATGTCATATCGTATTATAACAGTCTCAACTAAAGAGTAAAATAGAACTTTTTCAAAATCAACTTTGACGAAAAGGTTTAAATAAACCTTAAAATTAATAATACTCCACATGATCAAGTATAATTTCCTATGTGTGTGTTAATGTTGTAGGTGAGTTACGGAGGCGTGGGTGTGGTTGCCCTGGCCCTTTCAGTCCTGTTTGAGATGCTAGCCCATCACCAGACCACAGGGTTGGGCTCAAGCAGCCCTGAGGCACGACTCCCGCCGCCGGACCCCATACGCAGAATGTTTGGGACTGATGCAGGGTCGGACATCAGCTCCATTGCCAGCGAGCTCCTCAAACAGGTGGATGGGAATTGTTAATTAATAAGGAATCAAGCCCTCTCTTGAATATGAATTATACAGTGCAGTCGGGGAGTGTTCAGTATACAATCAATACCTCATAATCACAAAGCCAAAACAGAATTTTGATAGTATTCAGACCTTTTGCTATGACACTGGTAGTTTAGCTCAGGTACTGCCCATTTGTCTAGATCATCTTTGCGATTTTTCTACACTTTGATTGCAGATTCCTGGTGCAGCCAATGACCATGACAAGATGGCAGCATTGCTGGAGAGTTACGAGGGAAAGCTGCAATCCAAGCTGCTGGAGCTGTATGAGAGGATGGTGTCTCTGGAGAGGACTGCAGTCAGCTCTGCTGGGGTCGGCTTCGTCTGCGATACAAAGCAGAATCTACAAATAATATCAACAATGGTGCTTGTACATCTATTACTGCTTCTTTCACAACTACTGTTAATGCTGTTACTTTTGGTATGACTACTAACAGCAGTTGGTTGGATGCCATTTACTACCATCCAATAAATCCTAGCTTCTGGCCCATTAATCCTGGGATAATTCATCAGTTAATCTATCAGTGTGATAATCGTTGTGTTAACCCTGTGTTTGCTGGTCTTGGCTCAAATTTTACCCTAAAAATCCACAGAAAATGTGGTGAGCTCAGGGTTAAATGTATGGTTAAAAACTCTAAGGGTTAGAGTGAGTAACCCCATTCTTGTTACTTTTTAGTACAGGTGAAGCAATGGATGAACGGAGCTGCTCTCCACATCCACACCTTCCTCCACTGGAAGCGTCTGACCAACTCATCAGCTGAAGAAGTCTTAAGTCTGCAATACCTGCATCGTGTTGAGCCTCTGCTAAAGACCTACAGAGAATATTTACTCAGAAAGGTACTGCTCTTCTCTTTTATAACCAAGCATTTCCAGCTTGATGTAGAAAGGAAAAGAGTAATACTATTATGCAATTTGCTGTGAAGAGGAAAAAAAACACCCTTGGAGAATCATTCCCTCAAAATATTAATTTCCTGTAATTGCCATTTACAGGAGCAGTGATAAAATGCAGCCACAACTAACTAAAAGAAGGAGTCATCTTGCCATATTACAACTCACAAGCATTAACCTGACTCATACTGAAGGCCTGGGTCCTCTGGAACCAATTGATATAAAATGGGCAGACAAAATATGTGGATCACCACTCAGTATAACACTATACAGTTCAATGGCACCACAAACTACATCCTCCAAAATGATCATATAGCTGAGTCAGCACCTTTGCAAAAACAGTTTCCACAAAAACTTAACATTCTGACCTTCATGATGGGAGGATTTATTACAGGACTGTTGTATTTAGATCTTTGAACCTAATAAACTCACACCTGAATGTGTGTTGCATGTTACTCACGCTTTGTTTCAAGGTCAGAATATTTCAAGATATGATTTTAAAGCTGTAGGCATTTGAGACGTTTGATCATGGGATCATATGAAACATGAGTATCAACAAACGATTTGTTCCTCTGTCGCCAGGTTAAAGTGTATCCAGCCTTGAATCCTGGTTCCAGTGGACTGCTGATAGTAGAGCCTCTGAGAAACGTGACCCATGGGGTTCACCATAAAGCCTGCGAGCGTAGAGCCATCCAACAGGCTCTCGTGGAGCGCTTCCTGTCGGACCAGAATCTGCAGAGGGGAAAGCAGTTCTTCCAGAGCTCCCACGAGCACCATGATGATCTGATGGCACAGCAAAGACACTTTCAATTGAGCATGTTATAAGAAAAAAAAAAACAGTTGCCTGTAGATTAATTTACCACCTAATGTCACCCTGGTTTGGTGGAGGTGATTTCTTTTTTACTCTCTCCAAAATCACAGAATTGGATGTGTTTGTCTGCTTTAATATAAACTTAAAATCTAAGCACAGACAGCTACCTAGCTTACTACAATAGTAAGCTAGTCCGGCATTATTTCCAAAGTCAGGGGGAATGTCATACTATATGACATTGTGAGTTTACAGGTTACATTAAAAAAGCCCCGTTCATAACTAGTGCATCCACTGTGTAATATTTTCACACTGTCCTGGATGCTACAATATCTGAGTGTAGTTTGGCATTGACTCCTCTGTTCTTTTTTACTGAATCTATTTTCAAGAAACCTCCACCAAGGTCATAAGCTGAGATAGCATCACCAAAATAAAATATTAACAATAAAGCATGAATCTACCCTTTCTTGCTTTCCCAAAAAGGATATGTGAGCATAGCAGCTACACAGGAGTCTGTTGGAAATTAGTTTGATTTTACACCTTCCTTTACATTTTTCCTTATGCACATACTGGGACTAACTGCAATTGAAAACAGCAGAGCTGTGTCTTTGTTTTTATATCTTCTAACATTGATCGTCATGGGATGTTGACTTTTTCCTGGCATATTCAGCTTTAGCCTCAGTCGTTTAACTTTTTTATTTAATTACTCAAATACAATATCAATATGTCATCCGGAGAGGCTGTTTTTTACTTATGAAGCGAATTAATTAGCTAGCTAAATTAGTCGCTAAAGCTCTTAAAATCTGAAGGCAGCTGTAGTCATTTTAATTGACAAAATTATCAGTCACAGGTTGTAAATGAGAAGTCAGCCATTGTGTCCTTCTGTGTGAATCAAGGATCCAAAAATGACTAAAGATTTAGAGTGATCAATCTGTCACAGTGATGACTATAAACTGTATGTCATGTGGGGACAGAAAGCTTGACAGGTGTAACAACAATAACTGAGGGGTGTGTGGTTTAGAGAACTGCCAATCAAGCTCATGTTGGCTGTTGACTGGCTGAGAAATGTTAAGCTTGCAAGTATGTTTTCATCTTACCCTTACTTTACCTTCCGCATCTGTGACTGAAGTAAGGAAGTAAAACTGGTTACCCCACATATCATCAACATGTTGTGCTGTGCAGTAGAGCTGCTCAGCTGCGGTGTAGTTTTTTTATTAGTGCTTTTTCACTAATGTGGCATCATGAAATTTTGTCTGATTCACCAGGTAAGCCTTCTATCTTAAAGCTTTGCCAGTGGCTGACACTTGTACATTACTGGATAATTACAGTCCTCCTAATGTACTATTCAGAGGGTGTGGGGAGTGGCTCCATTCAAAATGTTAGAAAAAGTTAGAAAATGTTCAATATTACAATATTACAATATCAGTATTACACTGAGCACAATGCTGTGCTCAGTGTAATACCAAATGGCCTTGTTAACAGACTGACGTATGGACTGCCACATGTTCCACATTGTATTATGAAAACATGTATTAAATCTGAGTAATCTATTATATGGTTATTGGAAGTTTAGTACAGTCTGTTTTTTCTAGTTTTATTGACAGTAGATATCTAAGAACAAAAAGATCAAAAAGAGATAATTTTAGTAACAAGTTGCAACACTTAATTGTGTTCCCTTTTAACAAATCTCCATGGTTGTGTTCATTCACTTTCACCTGAAAGTGCTGTATATCCTGTGTGCTTTTTCTTTTTGTGTTTTAGTGTTTTAAAATGTCTCATGTATAGACTAGAAAGCGTGGTAGGGTGACTGTGAATATTAAGATGAGCAGCAGGACCCTGGAAGTAAGACAACTGAAAATAAATCCTAATTGACAGTAACAATGGTATTAACCAGAATACTCGTGTTCTCTCACACCAGTCACAGTGTAAGTACAACTACTCATAATGAACAATGAAAAAGTGTTTCAGCATACATTGAAGATCAGTTCTTAATTTGAGTTATGACTACTGAATACCTATTGTAAAGCTCTTGCTCTGTTGCTGACCCTCCACTGGATATAAGTAAAATGAAAGACAAGAATAAATGAAATATCTCATTATTATTATTATTCTAGGTGTCTTAAAGTGACTGGTGCAGGCCACAGCTCCCCAGAGTCAACGTGTAAACTCTGACCATGGATGAATTCCTATTAAAGCATGTAAACTAAACAGAAATTCACACTAACATGAAATATTCATTGCAGTACAGTTGTACAGTTTCATAGAAATGTACCTCATGCATTCTTCCTAACTTCTCAACACAGAGCACCATATACCACATATATTTCATATACTCTGCATCTTTGCCACGATATTCTGTAAGTGTATGGTGTTTAACTTTGGTAATTATACTAACCTAAAACCCTAAATTTAAAATTGAAGAGGATGAGTTGGGGTGAGGGTTCCATATGTGGGTTGTTCATGTTAGAGAACTATAGTTTTACTCTTAAATGCTGTTCTGTAATTTGTGCCTCGTGACTTTTAATTCTTTTCATGGGTATTTTCTTGGAAGTAACAAAAGTAAAAAGAAATCATAACAACAGCAAACTACAACTTCCAAACAATACAAGCCACTGTGCAAAAGCAAGAGCAGTGCTCTTAACAAATCATAGTCTTAACACAACACATTAATGTTAGGTAACAACTCAAGTTCCTTGCAGCACAGTGCAGACAAAAAAGGAACCCACTTAATGTTACATAGGGAATAGAAATTAGGAAGTATATACAAATAACATCCAAGTACATCAAGTAGTCACCTTCTGTAATGTGCCTGATAAAGTAGTTTTAACATAGACATTGAAAGCTCTCCCTGTATGCGATGGAATTAGAGCCATGGATTTATCTTGACTCTTCAAACTGGAAAGTGAATAATTGTCTTCTAGGTAACAAAAAGGCCATTTTGCCAATCATAATGACCTCGCTTAAAGAGACGCTGTGGGTAACCCTGGAGGATTTGAAGGAGGAGGAATTCAAGCAGTTGAAATGGCTCCTCCACCAGGTGGACATCATGCACACAATCATCCCTAATCTTGAAGTTTACCCAGCCATCCCGATGACTAAGCTGGAGAGGGCAGACAGGCAAGACACTGTTGCTCAGCTGGTTCAAATCTATGGCCCTTATGGAGCTCTGGAGGTGACCAGGAAGGTTTTAATAAAGATCAACAGAAATGATCTTGTGCAGCGATTACCAAACATCACCTCAACACCAAAAGGTACACTGTAGAAATTACAAGATGCATGATAACTGACTGGTGTTGAAGCCCCTCTGACATTCCACCCTCTCTTTCTTTTCTTTGTTGCAGTAGATGTTAGTGATGTGGGGAGTGGTACAGAAAACAGACAAGTGTCCTTGCTGGATACATCTCCTCACCTTGTCACCACAGGCAGTCAAGTTGGAGGTAAAGCTTTTGTTTAATGAACTCATGTTGATTGTCTTATTTTCATTGTCCATTTAGTGTATCAGTTAAATCCGCTTCTGTTAGTGTAACGCTGGTGCCCAAAAAAGGTCACAAGGGTTGTTACTTACTTTTTAAATTAATCGTGGATATGTTTTGGGCATAACATGCAAAAAAGCAATCAAAGTAACATACCCTATTGCCTGTAAAAGCCAGGTGGTGGATTTTAATCATGTGTATAATGGCCAATTGCCATTTTTCTGCTAGCTGGTCTCTCCTTGCTCATGCTGCTACTTGCATTTTTGGATTCATTGGCAGCGACACCTGCAGTTCAGCATCATGTCATATATCTTGGTAACACAGCCTTAAAATAACAGTGGGATACTGCACCATTGACTTAAGACCAGGATTTTGCTGCTGATTACTCAACTTCCTTTTGTTGCCTCAAGATACCGATATGACAACAATGCATCTGACCACACTGCCACTCTGACAGTAATCACGCTAGAAAGCAGACATTTCTTGGATTTGTTGAAACTTATGAAACACTGCAGTGTTGTACAGTGGTGTCCTTAGGATCAACCTGGGACATCTCTGGTTTGATCAAATTTGAAACCATAATTTTCAGGTTTCATTGTTCTGTGAAAATCTATATGAGATGCACTTAAGGGTGCTTAGTTTATTTTTCATCAAAGGGTTTGTTATTTGTGAAACTGTCTGAATCTTAACAAGATTATCCAGTTTTCTCTGTCTTCTGTTTTGTTATTTTGTACCATACAGATTTGATGGTGCCAGTACCAAAGCCTCCACAGCCAATCACATCTTATCAAAAAGTGCTTCAGTCTAATCTTCAGAACCGGTTTATGTGTGTACAAGAAGGACTGTCAGATATGGAGGATAAAAAACTTCTCAACGATATCTATACAGAGCTCTACATCACAGATGGAGGTAACATGCAAATTAACAGCCAACATGAAGTCAGGCAGATTGAGATGGCATCAAGAAAGCCAGCTGGAACAGAAATATCAGTCCAACCCAGTGATATCTTCAAACACCCTTCTGGAAAATACAGACCCATAAGGACAGTGCTAACCAATGGGATTGCAGGAATTGGGAAAACATTTCTTGTAAACAAATTCATTCTTGATTGGGCTGAAGGAAGAACCAATCATGATGTGCATCTCATATTCCCCCTCACCTTCCGCCATCTGAATTTACTGAAGGGAAAAAGGTTTTGTCTCGCCAAATTCATTCACAAATGCATCAGGGAAACCAAAGACATCAAAGAGGAGGCTCTTAATTATATTTTCACAGCATTACAGATATCAGGAAACACTAACTATGACAAGAGTAAATTTAAACTTCTGTTTGTGTTGGATGGACTAGATGAGAACCGTCTTCAACTAGACTTCACTGCCAAAGAAAAAAAGACTATCGATGTGATGAAGTCAACTGGGGTAGAGGAATTACTGATGAACCTCATTAAAGGGACTCTGCTTCCCTCTTCTCGGCTCTGGGTAACTGCCCGACCTGCAGCAACCAATCAAATCCCTCTGGAGTTTGTAGACATGATGTTAGAAGTGAGAGGGTTCACTGACCCACAGAAGGAGGAGTATTTCATCAAGAGATTCAGTCATGACGAGCATGCTGGCAGAATCATCTCCCACATCAAGGCATCACGAAGCCTCCACATCATGTGCCACATTCCAGTCTTCTGTTGGATCACTGCTACAGTGCTGGAGGATGTGCTGAAAACCAGTGAGAGAGCGGAGCTGCCCAAGACCCTGACTGAGATGTACACAGAATTCCTGGCTTTTCAGATGAGGCAGTCAAAAGAGAAGTATGGCACAAAAAAGACCATTCAGTATATTCAGTCGCTTGCAAAATTGGCTTTCTACCAGTTGGAGAGAGGAAACATAATCTTCTATGAGGAAGACCTAAAAGATAGTAGAATTGATCTCAATGAAGCTTCTGTGTACTCTGGGGTGTTCACACAGATCTTTAAAAAGGAGCGCTGGAGGAAGAAGGACAAGAATAAGGGCAGAATGTTCAGTTTTGTCCATCTGAGCATTCAGGAGTTTCTGGCTGCCATTTACGTGGAGCTGTCATTCATTAACAGCTGCAAGAATGTGATGGCTGAATCTCAAGCAATTTCCAAAAATGTGGGGATGCTTTTCTGCAAAGCATCTGTAACAGAGGTCCATAGGACTGCTATTGACAAGGCCTTAGCAAGTCCAGAGGGACACCTGGACTTGTTCCTCCGTTTCCTGTTGGGCCTCTCACTGCAGACTAATAAAGATCTTCTGGCAGACCTATTTAAACAGAAAAGAATGACCTCAAACAGCAATCAGGAAACAATTCAGTACATCAAAGAGAAGATCAAGGAGAATCCGTCTCCAGAGAGAAGCATCAACCTCTTTCACTGTCTGAATGAGCTAAATGATCATTCTCTAGTGGAGGAGATTCAAGAGTACTTGAGTTCCGGAAGTATCGCTAAAAGATATCTCTCTCCTGCTCAATGGTCAGCTCTGGTCTTCATCCTACTGTCATCAGAAAAAGAGTATGATGTCTTTGACGTTAAGAAATACTGTGCCTCAGAGGAGGGTCTTCTTAGGCTGCTGCCAGTATTTCAAGCCTCTAGTACATATCTGTATGTATTACAATAACAACATCATATATTGTATTTTATGCATAAGAATGGGATTATTATTTTCATTTTTATTATTTGATTTTTTTCTTTCCAAAAATCTCTATCAATCTTTATTAGGCTGAGTGGCTGTAATCTGTCAGAGAGAACTTTTGAAGCTCTGGCCTCAGTTCTCAGCTCCGAAACAATCTAATCTGAGAGACCTGGACCTGAGCAGCAACAACCCTTATGATTCAGGAGTGACGCTGCTCTCTGCTGCACTGGAGAATCCACACTGTAGACTGAATTCGCTCAGGTCAAAATTGTCATTACTGGCTTCCCCCTTTTTTTTTAAATTACATCTTTGCTGTGTTTGTCTCTGTTGTGGCAGTATATATTCAACATATAAATCAAGCTGTGTTCAAAGTGCTTTCCTCTACAGTGCATGGTTGAAAATTTCTAAGACATAATCATTTAATAACTATCAATATCATCATTTATAGAGGTAAAACCCTGCTAACATCAAACCTAAAACCTGATAAATCAAGCTAAAGCAAGCCTTTGAAAAAACATGTTATATATATTCTTCAGGTTGAGTGACTGTAATCTCTCAGAGAAGAGCTGTGAAGCTCTGGCCTCAGTTCTCAGCTCAGGGTCCTCTAATCTGCGAGAACTGGACCTGAGTAACAACAACGTGCAGGATTCAGGAGTGAAGCTGCTCTCTTCTGGACTCGAGAGTGTGCACTGTACACTGGAATCTCTCAGGTCAGAATTCAGTGCTGTGAATGCCACAAACAAGGACTGTCACTTTCAAAAATACTAATACTCAGTTTGCTCTGATTAACTTAATCTCAAGCCACACAAGCCTAGAGCTAAAATACATTAATGTAGTTTTGTTCATTTGCAGTGCCTGCCTCATTGTCTGCTGTCTGAGTAACATTACTAAACAGAGGTTGCATATAAAATGTCAGTATTACCTTTATCCAAGATTTTTTTTAACCTATGGTGACTCATCAGATGGTTTGGTATCACGAACAGCCCGCTAGCTTTCTCCATTTTATAATATAATATTCCCAGAAGGAATCAGTCAGCAATACAGCATTCCACTCAACAAGTTAGAGCACCACAGCAAAGTATAAACATATTTAAATATATGAATGTATGCATATGGTATCATTGTTAACAATAACAGTGTTAACAACTAGCAGAAATTGTGAGATAAAGTCAAACATAGAGCATAACAAGACATTTGTCGGTGCAGAGGAAAATGTTTCATTTACTCCCCTGTTCTTAAAGGTTGAATTTGTGCACGCTGTCATGGATGAGCTGTGAAGCACTGGCCTCAGTTCTCAGATCACAGTCATCTTGTCTGAAACAGCTGGAGCTGAGTAACAATGATCTGCAGGATTCAGGAATAAAGTGCCTTTCTGCTGGGCTGGAGAGTCAACAGTGCAGGCTGGAAACCCTCAGGTTAGTATTCCTGAATTCATTTCATATATGGTGAAAAATTGTGGTTAAAACTGAATAAAACAAATTCACAACTGTGTGTGTGTGTGTGTGTGTGATTGTGTGTGTGTGTGTGTGTGTGTGTGTGTGTGTGCGCGCCGCGCAGGTTGTCAGGCTGCCTGGTCACAGAGGAAGGGTGTGCTTCTCTGGCCTCAGCTCTGAGCTCCAACCCCTCCCATCTGAGAGAGCTGGACCTGAGCTACAATCATCCAGGACACTCAGGAGTGATGCTCTTGTCTGCTGGATTGAATGATCCACAGTGGAGACTGGACACTCTAAAGTATGGAAACACCTGTGAAAGCTGACAGATCACACACATTGTTCCTGTTACTCAAACATTGTAAATGATTTATGGAAACATTTCTCAAGGGAAAAGCAATAAGTTGTTTCAATCCTGATTTTTTTCAAGGCTCGATCCTAGTGGAGTGCATTGGTTGAAATCTGGTCTGAAGAAGTGTAAGTGTCTATATGGATTGCACAAATTAAATTTAAACTGAAAGTTCACGATTGTTACATTTGCTCATTCAGATCCTAGGTTGTGTGGAAAGACTTAAAAGAAAATGTTTCATCATGCACGGAACACAAGCATGAAACAGCTGCTTGATTTGTGGCTTGTTCTTTCCATCAGATGCCTGTGAACTCACACTGGATCCAAACACAGCAGACAGAGACCTCATCCTCTTTGATGAAAACAGAAAAGTGAAACGGGGGAGCGGGGAGCAGCCATATCCGGATCACCCTGAGAGATTTGATGGCTGGTTTCAGTTGCTGTGCAGAGAGGGTCTAACTGGTCGCTGTTACTGGGAAGTGGAGTGGGATGGAAGGATTTGGGTTGCAGTGACTTACAAAGGAATCAGCAGGAGTGGAGAGGCCATTGACTGCTGTCTGGGATGGAATGAAAAGTCCTGGTGTCTGGAGTGCACTGATGGTGGGTACTATACCTGGCACAATAAAACTATAACAAACATATGGTTCCACCCACATGACACTACAAGAGTAGCTGTGTATCTGGACTGGCCTGCTGGCACACTGTCCTTCTACAGGGTCTCCTCTGATTCTCTGACTCACCTCCACACCTTCTACTCTACATTCACTAAACCCCTCTACCCTGGGTTCTGGATCGGGATAAACTCCTCAGTGACTCTCTGTCAGATGGAGGAAGAGGAGCTGTCACCTGTTTGAAGAAACAAACTGCTGACTAAAGTCAAATGCTTAAAGGAATAGTTGTGGTAAAGTATAATGAACTCAGACTAACGTATTGGCTTGAACATAAAATTGGCTGGTTGCAAAGAAGGAGACGATCGCTAGTAAAGACATCAGCTGGGAGCAGGAAAAAAAAGAAGATGATGGACAGGAAGGACTCTTTGGTGTCATCACTGTGAATGGCGAGAAATGACCTGGACAACCTGGTGAAGACTTAAAAGTCCACAAGAGCCAAACAAAAACAGATGGACACTGAGCACAAGGAGATGGACATAAAAATGAAAAAAAGGAGGAGGAAGTTCACTCCTTGGATGAAAGGATGTGTATGAAATAGTGCAATAATGTCAAGGAGGTGGAGTTCTTCCACAAAACTATCCTAGAGTTCAGTGCAGAGTGGGAGAGTCAGTGGCTTGCCAGGCAGGAGGAGGCAGTCATCAACTTTCAAGCTCTGCAGAACAGTTGTGAGGAGAGGGCGAGGCAGATCATCCAGGAGAGGGATGAGGTGGTCACCAGTGCCAGGACTGAAACAATGGCACTGACAGAGAGACACACAGAGATGAAGTGGCTCGCTAAAGAGGTAGACTTCTCTAAGAAAACTGAGCAGCTTTAGAACCAGCTGCAGCGATACAGAGTAGAAATGGTTTGCCAAAGAGGAGAACTAGGTCGAGGGAGGACTTGCAGCAAAAATAATCAGCGTCAGATACACCACATCATTTTCATTTCAATAGTAACTTGTTTGGTTGTAAATTTGTGCATTGCCAGATATATTACGATAGTTATTGTACGTATACAATATTTTTAACAACTGTATGATATGCAATCAGTTATTCCAAAAAAGACTGAACATACGATCATTTTGACATTTCAATAAACCCACAACCAAACATTTTTTCCTGTGATTCCCTAGCTAGTAACCACCTCCCAAAATGCAGACATGTTAATCCCCTGCCTATGTTGAATGTTGACACACATCCCTCCAAAATGGTTGGTGAGCACTGGCTGTCTATTCTTATTATAAAACATAACCAAGGATATTTCTTTGACAGCTCTGGCAACCCTCCTGACTGTGACAGTTTTCCACCTGAGATAAATGTGAAAAACTGTATGGGTGTATATTATTGTTCCAGAAGACAGGTACAGAATGATCACGCTACAACCTGCACTGTGTGTTTTTTCTATATCAGTGATGTCATATACACGCGTGATAAACATGCACAGAACTAATCTTACTTGTTATGATTTGTTAGTTTGTTATCAAAATACAACCAAAGGCATGCCACAGATATAATTTCACTTGTGTACAGTATGAAAAATAATAAAAATAATTTACTGTAAATGTTATGTAACAATGATACTTGAATGATACAAAAATCTAGTTATGCACTGACATCAGATCTAGGTGACCTAAACCTCTGACTTATGTGTCCTAAGTGGTGTGCTAAGCCAGGGTGAGCCAATGAAAGGTTTCTCTTTTTCCTGGTGTTATGGGTCAAAAAAAACTTATCATCATCATAGCCTCCTTTATATTCTACAATAGTCCGATTCACCTGAGTGTTTGGGATAGCAGAAAACAGCACATTTAAACCTGCCAACGTTTTTAAAAAACATTTTCACTTGAAATCGTACAAGTGCAAACCTCTGACCTAACAATGATTTCTCCCTGGTCTGTCCACAATAACACTTTCTTTTGCCCAAGACATTGCTTCCAGAATATGTTCAGCATTTCTCCTGCTTCTGTTATGCATGTGTTTAAAAACGTCTTGTAGAATCAAATGATTTTAAGCATTGTTATCAACAACGCGTAATGTCAAATCTCAAGTCACCGTGTCTGCAGAAACAGCATTTTGAAAAGTCAATGCAAGTGGGTCAAGCTGTGTGCACTCCAGCACATGGGAAAGTTTCATAGACAACATCATTAACACAGAAGCACTGAATTTCTGCTTGAAAGTCAAAGGTTTCATTGTGGACGGTGTCGTACCACCTCATAAAAGCTTTATTCTCACTGCCACTCATACAGTCCTACCCATAGTAGGTACATTTGTATTAGAATGTGTACGTGGTGGGGCGGACGTTAACTCCAAGCCGTTAGCTAACGTTAGCTAAAGTTAACTTTGCTAACAGGCTAACATTAGTTAACTTTTAAGATGTGATTATCAGCCACCCAGGTTCGCCAAAACTTTCTTAATACTGCTGTTATTTTCTGGCATAGAACTCAGTGTCAGTCTCTCATCAGACATTCTTGTACTCAAAACACTCATATGACTCAAAGCACTCGTGTGAGCAACAGGATGCAGTTCACTTACTGGGCACAGGTGTCAGTAATAACTAATGTTTTTGGATTTCTCCATACAGAACCTTTAAGCACTAGAATAGAATTCTGTGAGTGTAGTTTAAACATCTTTCACTCACATGTTGATGTTTTTTGATAAGTACTTGTTACTTGTTACATATTTATTATTTTCTTTTCACAACCTCAAACTGTAGCATGTGAGCAAATACAGGAAATTTTCACCTTCAGTCAGACAGACCGGTCAAACCTGACTGCAGCTACTCTTATCTTGTATGACAATCTGACTAACTGCTTAGATTCATGAGAACAATGTAAGGTGTGACATGACCTGAGAATGTATCTGGTTACAAGTTAGCCTGGTTTTCTGTGTTGCAGTTTGTCAGTTTGGCTTGTGGAAATTTTGAGGTGCAGCGAAGACGAACACCAAGGACTGCTGTAACGTCTACGCAACATGCTGCTCAACCACATGGTGAAATGTTTGTTTGATGTGATCTGGACAGATTTTGGGGGTATGTAAAATTTGACATAAAAATGTAGTACTACATTGTATCATATATATGTGTATGACTGCATAGCTTCAGAGTTTATTCCAGTTGCAAATCAGAATATTTATTTGATCTTGGGCTCTAAAGTGTGAGCTCTCGGTGATAATACTTTCAATATCTAGTTTTGTGCTGCCTGTTTGAATTAATGCCATGCTGCTATGTGGAGTATTTGCCTCATTATTTAATCCATTTAATGTGAAGAAATTAGGACAGTTCTGATGACTTAGTTAAATTTGCCCAATGCAAAACAACTCATTTGTCTAATTCAGTGATAAAACTGCATTCTGTACACATTCTCACCTCATCCATGTTAAAACAGTTTTGCATGCTGTATGTCAACTGTGCAGGGACTATTTAGACTCCACTTTTTCACATTTTGTTAAGTTGCATATACTAAAATAAAAATAAAAAGTTTTCCCTCATCAATCTACACTCAATAACCCATAAAAACAAAGCAAAAACAGAATTTTAGAAATTTTAGCAATTTTTTTAAAAAGGGAAAAAACTTAAATATCACAGTAAGTGATTCAGTATTCAGATGCTTTACTGCTTTGACACTTGAAATTTAGCTCAAATCATGTCCAATCGATTAGACAATGATCTGGAGAGACATACACCTGTCTATATAAGGTCTCACAGCTGACAATGCATATCAGAGAAAAAATGAGATCAAAGGAACTGACTGTGGAGCTAAAATACATGGACTCAATAATATCTGTTTCATCCAGACATGATGCTTAGAATTGAGGTCAAACAATTAAATCTTGGTTTCATCAGACCAGAGTATCTTGTTTCTCACAGTCTGAGAGGCTATCAGGTGCTTTTTTCAAACTCCAACTGGGTTTTCATGTGTCTTTCACTGAGTCTCATTACTCAAGTTTAGCCCATCTCCACACAGGATCTCTGGAGCTCAGCCAGAGTGACCATCAGGTTCTTGGTCACCTCTGTTACCAAGGCCCCTCTACCCTGATCACTCAGTTTGGCCTGGTGGCCAGCTCTGGGAAGAGTCCTAGTTGTTTCAAAATTCTGAATATAATAGTAGTGTAAAGAGGTAGTATTAGAATTAGCTTAATGCAATTTTGCATGAACCATATTAACATATCAACTATATTTCCTAAAAGGTTTACTATGAGTCGATCTGAGGATAGAGAGGGGGGAGTCCCACCCTCTACATTCCCTCTATCAATGAAACATGACACACAGGCCAAAGCTAAGGGGTGAGTTGAAGATGTCAGTATGTCTAATACAGTCCTGCATGTCAGTAGTATAGCAAATTACTGCAAAATCATCATGCAGTGAAAAACCTTTGGCTGTGTTGTGTTAAAGCTCAGTGCAGCAAGGGAGAGCAGACTCCCCCACGCCCAGCTGTGTGTCCATGAAGAGCGACGAGTCTATGGAACCACCACTTGTTTTTCAAAAGCATTTTTCTGAAGCAAGGTAAGTCAATAAAAATCACTGAATTAGTGTTAACATTATTGAAGAACTAATCAAATTTCCTCCAAAGAGCTGTCTACAGCCATGCTACCTGCTCTGTGAGGTTATGCCTAGGCACAGTGGTGCTATGAGCTAATGCATTCATGCATGCTGACATGCAACATGTTCACGAAGACAGTTCCAACATGCTGATGTTTAGCAGTTATACTGCAGTATTTCCCATGTTCACTGTTTTAGTGTGATAGCATGCTAAGGTTATTTCTCTTTTTAAAAGTAAATATATATATTATATATCTTTAAAAATGTTATTTTGTTAACATTTGATATGATAAATAACTTTTTTGTATTGTGTTTAAAAGACTCTCAGTTGCATTTTTGATAAGTGGTTTGTTAATTTGTTAGGTTTGACTGAGAGCTTCGGGCTCCACGTCATGTATGAACACTGCATATGTTTGTTGTTTTGCTTTCTGTTTGTTTAAATTAAAATGCTTTGTTTAAGAGGATTGTTGTTGAACTACAATTTCTTCTCAGAACAAGATTTTTTGAGAAGAAACACACTTTTTCAGTAGCCTATTTTGTTCCATAGGTATTTTCAGAATAAAAAATAAGGCCCAACAAATGTGTTTTGATTCATTTTTTCCTCATGAAATGACAATTTCTTTTTTTAAAATTTGAAATCTCCATTATTCAAATTCATCTTAAGACTGGCTGCCATTGTCTTCCCTGTTGTGTTATGTTCAGACCTTTTGGCATTATTTAAATCCCATGTTCCCAACAGTTCTCAGCAGGTGAGAGCAAACTCTGCTGTAACGAGCTGTGTGTCGATTAAAAGCGACCACTCTATGGAGCCACCTCTCGTCTTTAAAGATGAACATATATCTGATGGGCAAAGGTAAGAAGGTCTATTTGTAACTATTTTCTCAGTTTATGCCTAGCTCTTAATATTAGATGGTGGTTTACTGTTGTGTTAGCTTCTACATGTTCGTGAAGGAAATAATATTTTCTCTGAATATAACAGAGGAGTAAAGAGGTACTTTTAGAATTAGCTTAATGCAATTTTGCATGAACCATATTAACATATCAACTATATTTCCTAAAAGGTTTACTATGAGTCGATCTGAGGATAGAGAGGGGGGAGTCCCACCCTCTACTATCTGCTCTGTGAGGTTGTACTTAGGCACAGTGGTGCTATGAGCTAATGTTAATGTTTAAATTCATCTTTGGCTGGCAGCCATTTTCTTCCCTGTGGTGCATTACTATGTTCAGACCTGTTGTCCTTAATGCAATCCTAACAGTACTGAGCAAGTGGGAACAAACTCTGCTGTAATGAGCTGTGTGTCGATAAAAAGCGACCACTCTATGGAGCCACCTCTCGTCTTTAAGGATAGACGTCTATCTGCTGGGCAAAGGTAAGAAGGTCTATTTGTTACTATTTTCTTACAAGAGGTAGCAGTTTATGCCTAGCTATCAATATTGAATTGTTTTCCTTCAAATAATTACATCACATCCTTTAATTAGCATTTATTGTGGTGTTGATTTGTGGTTTTTACTCAGAAACCACGAGAGAACACAGCAACTTTAACTAGATGAGTGTCGGTTTGTTTTTCTTATAATGACTTCTTCTTATTCTCGTTGCTGTCTTGACAGAGTTCACCAGGAGACATCTGAGGTTCCCAGTGATCAGCCTGCACTGCAGTATCAAGCAGACCTGGCCTCTGTATTTATGGTGTGTGAATGTGCAACACCTATGCTTCACCTACAAATTTTGGATCTATTATAGATTCATCAGGCGCTGTATTTATCAAACACCTCCTACAAATTGTACAGTTTACATACAGGTCTTAGGAGCAGACATTCTTAAACAAGACAAAATAAAAGAAACGCCCTGCATTGGGATGTATGACAAGCTACTATACATTATAATTTCTCATCTGTGAAGCGACAGTTAACATTGTTTTCTAAAATACTGATATTGTATATTGATGTTGTGAGCTATCAGTTTGATCTGGACTCAAAGTTTCATTTATCATTCCGTTGAAGCTGCTTGAAGAGAACATGGTCTCTTTTGTGAAGAGTGAGCTGAGGAGGTTCCAGAGACTCTTGAGTGCAGATTATTCTGAATCCTCAGACTGGCAGTGTGAGGATGAGGAGGTGGTGAACAGTGAAGAAGAGGAACAAAAGAGGAGCAGCAGGGAGGCATTTTTGAAGATCACAGTGCACCTCCTAAGGACTATGAGGCAGAAGGATCTGGCTGACACTCTGCACAACAGTAAGAGATTTAACAGGTTCAACATAATGGAAATTGAAAAAAGAGGGACACAAGTGACCTGAGACTACATGGGACAGATTCATAGGAAGAATATCAGCAGATTGGATTAGAGAGAATTTCAGTAGTGATCAGTCACATTAAATCCTTTCATGCCCTTTTAAGTTTCTAAAGAGGCAATTTGTTAAATGAGACAGGTGGTGTATCTTGAGTTGGTTGGTCATGACTGTAGAACAAGTTTGGAAAAAAAACAGGGGTTGTGAAGTTAGACAGAAGTGAGTGTATAAGACCTACTTAGCTACTTATCTCACTACATGAGCTGCAGCAAGCATAACACTCACATTTCTGACCAAACTGTTGGCAGTGGAGTTGCACTATGAGTAACGTATGTGTCAGGTTCTGCTGCATCAATTTAGTTACTTTATTTTTTCAACTATCCACTGCAAGTCTAACAGTGTTATAGGAATGCAATGCTAAAGTGACATGCACATCTCTGTGTGGTTTTGGTTGCATTTCCTCTGCAGTCTTCTTTCCTTGTAACAGCTGCTGTATCTCAGACTCAGATCACCATCCCCATCATGGCTAATGTTATTTAGGGTGTTTATTTAAGTCCACTATAATCTTTTTACCATTAGTAGATTTTGGACTTCCAAATTAACATAAATATTAAACACATTCAAAATTGCATTTATGTGGTTCTCACTGAGAAGCAATTTATCCTAGCTCTATCCAAGCTCTTTACTCGAGACTCAGCTGTTGCTGTCTTCACCTATAGTTAAATGCTGCCTTGTTAATTTAGAATAGCAAACATACACCTATACAACAGCTGTTTGAAATTGTCTGATTACTAAAAGTTCACCCACACTTTCCAACCAATTTTACATGTTTCAGCTTTTCTGAAACACTGACTGATTTCATTTTTCATTCAGAAAGTCTTGCAGCACTGTGCCAACACAACCACAAATCTCACCTTAAGGAGAAATTTCAGTATTTGATTGAAGGCATTCCCAAGGAAGGAAACCCTACACTTCTGACAGAAATGTACACAGAGCTCTACATCACAGAAGGTGGAAATAGAGAGCTCAGTGAGGAACATGAGATCAGACAGATTGAAGCAGCTTCTAGGAACCCAGCAAAACTGGAAAGAGCAATCAAATGTGAAGACATCTTTAAACCCATACATGGGAAAGATAAACCAAGCAAGACTGTTGTGACAAAGGGAGTGGCAGGCATTGGGAAAACAGTCCTAACACACAAGTTCACTCTGGACTGGGCAGAGGGCAAAGCCAACAACGACATACAGTTCACATTTCCATTCACTTTCAGAGAGCTGAATTTGCTGAGTGGAAAAGCCTACAGTTTAGTGGAACTTCTTCATGTCTTCTTTACTGACACCAAAGAGGCAGAAATATGTGGCTTTGAAAAGTTCAAGGTTGTCTTCATCTTTGATGGGCTGGATGAGTGTCACCTTCCTTTGGACTTCAAGAGAAACATGATCTTGACTGATGTGACAGAATCAACCACAGTGGATGTGCTGCTAACAAGCCTCATCAGCGGGAAGCTACTTCCATCTGCTCACCTTTGGATAACCACAAGGCCTGCTGCAGCCAGTCAAATCCCTCTTGAGTATGTTGACATGGTAACAGAGGTGAGAGGGTTCACAGACCCACAAAAGAATGAGTACTTCAGGAAGAGATTCAGAGATGAGGAGCAGGCTGGCAGAATCATCTCCCACATCAAGGCGTCACAAAGCATCCACATCATGTGCCACATCCCGGTCTTTTGTTGGATTATGGCTACTGTTCTGGAGGATGTGCTCAAAAGCAGTCAGAAAGGGGAGCTGCCTAAGACCCTGACTGAGATGTACACCCACTTCTTGGTGGTTCAGTCCAAACTGGCAAATGTCAAATATCATGGAGGAGCTGAGTCAGATCCACTCTGGAACACTGAGACCACCAAGATGATTCTGTCCTTGGGGAAACTGGCTTTTGAGCAGCTGCAGAAAGGCAATCTGATCTTCTATGAGGCAGATCTCATAGAGTGTGGCATCGATGTTAGAGCAGCCTCTGTCTATTCAGGGGTTTTCACACAGATCTTTAAAGAGGAACAAGGGCTGTACAAAGAGAAGGTCTTCTGTTTTGTCCATCTGAGCATTCAGGAGTACCTGGCTGCCTTTTATGTCTTCCTGACTTTCATCAACACTGGTGTTAATCTGCTGTCAGAATCACAATCAAACCCTAAATGGTCTATGCTGCTAAAAAGCAAATCCAGGCTAACACACCTCTACCAAAGTGCCGTGGATGAGGCTTTACAGAGCCCAAATGGACACCTGGACTTGTTCCTCCGCTTCCTCCTTGGTCTTTCACAGGAGCTCAGTCTTACTGTCTTTGAAGGCCTACTCAAGCACAAAGGATGTAGTTCAGAGACAAGTCAGGAGACAGCTCAGTACATCAAGAAGAAGATCAGGAAGAAACCCTCTCCAGAGCGATGCATCAACCTGTTTCACTGTCTGAACGAGCTGAATGACCATTCTCTAGTGGATGAGATCCAACAGTTCCTGAGTTCAGGTAGTCTCTCCTCACAAAAGCTGTCCCCTGCTCAGTGGTCAGCTCTGGTCTTCATCTTACTGTCATCAGAGAAAGACTTGGATGTATTTGACTTAAAGAAGTACTCTGCTTCAGAAGAAGGTCTCCTGAGACTGCTGCCAGTTGTCAAAGCTTCTACAAAATCTCTGTAAGTGTACATAACTAGATTGGTTGAAAATAACAAAAACAAGCCATTTCAAATTCTCTTAATGGTAATTTTCTTTTCAGGCTGAGTGACTGTAAATTGTCATGGAGAAGCTGTGAAGCTCTGGTCTCCATTCTCAGCTGCCAGTCCTCTAATCTGCGAGAGCTGGACCTGAGTAACAATGATCTACAGGATTCAGGAGTGAAGGGGCTCTCAGCTGGACTGATGAGTTCAAGTAGACTGGAAATTCTCGGGTTAGATGATATTATTTGATGTTTTTTATGTAATATTATTATAATTCAGTTCTGTGAATGCAAGGTCAGCTCTGTAATGATATTCTAATAGCTCAAACACTTACGTTTTGGGGCCACATACTGAAAATATGGATGGAGAAATTCTGGGCCTAGTCAATTTCTATAAAAGTTAGCTCTGTATAACACTGGTATTCTGCATTAACCAAGAATTCAGTGACCTGGGGAGAGCTAGAAAAAAACTACAAACTATAAGGCTCTGACTTAAAATGAGCGCTATATTGCATAAGCAATATTACACAGAGGCTTCACCCTCAAATATATCTCCACAGACTTATTGACAATTTACATACAAACACCAGAGTCAGTTGCCACTCTAGACAAGACACATAAGAAGAAGGGAAACATTTTCAGCAAAACTAAGTGTGATGATTATGTGTCTGCATGTATGAAGACTAAGTGGATGTCAGCTGTCTGAGAGAAGCTGTGAAGATTTGTCCTCAGTTCTCAGCTCTGTGTCCTCCAGTCTCAGAGAGCTGGATCTCAGTAACAACAACCTGCAGGATTCAGGAGTGAAGCTCCTCTCAGCTGGACTAGCAAGTCCACACTTTACATTGGAAACTCTCAGGTCAGGATCCCCCAAGAATTGAAACATTTATCCCAGTGCTTAAATAACAGATGTTGCATTGTATGGTATCTTACTGTTAAAAAAGAGGAATATCAGTTTGACCATTTGCTGTTAGTAGTGTTCCACAAATATTCTGATAGGTTAAAGATGTTTTTGGGGGGTTTCTTTGCTATGTTTACATATTTTCTCTACTAAATTATTCTTTCTGAAATTCTTCTGAAGACTCTGTGGCTGTAAAGTGTCATGGAGAGGTTGTGAAACTCTGTCCTCAGTTGTCAGCTCACAGTCTTCTACCCTGAAGGAGCTTGACCTGAGCCACAATAACCTGCAGGATTCAGGAGTAAAGCTTCTCTCTGCTGGATTGGAGCATCCAAACCTTGCACTGGAAACTCTCAGGTTAGCTCATTCTTTGCTATTGCAATAATATATTATGTTATGATATGTTATTCGTCTTGCTCTCTTCAAACATTTTTTTTCCTTTGGCATAGTTACTGTGTGATAAAACCATTGTGAGTTGTATCTCTCTTCACTGAAGGCTGTGCAGTTTTAGAGGTGACGAAGTGTCCCCCTCCTTATGACACTAAAACTGTTGGTCGCTTAGAATGAGCAGGTCTGAAAGAGTAATTTGTCTTGATTTCTTTTGCTAGGTTGACTCAGAGCAGCCTCACAGAGAGGTGCTGTACGGATTTTGCATCAGTTCTTAGCTCTCCATTTTCTAGTCTGAGAGTGCTGGACTTGAGTAACAATGACTTGCAGGATTCAGGAGTAAAACAGCTTTCTACTGGACTAGGAAGTCCACACTGTCCACTAGTAACTCTTAGGTAAGACAAAGGTATTCAAAAGACCACCACGCAATCATGACTATAAATGTTTTTTTATGCCAAGGTATAGTGAAATTGGTAGACACCTTACAAAAATGTATCAGTGCATAAGACAAGATGAGCATCCAGTAGATGTGGTTGGCATGCTTGTTTTGCCTTTTTGAGCTAAGTGCAGTCTGTGACTGATATCCAGGATGACGTACGTAAGTTTTATGGCATTATGATAAAATTTAGCTTCAAATAATGACAATGACAATTTTGTTACCTTAATTCTTGAATATGTGCTTTTTTATGGGGGTAATTTTATTCAAGTATGTGATACAGTTTGACAGTTTGCTTTTGCTTGTTGTTGTGTAATATTAAACAACATATTTAATTCAATATCTATTTACTAGCTCATGTTTATAACCCTGAATTAGACAATTCAAAAGGATATTCTTGGTAAGAGTGATCAATTGCTGGGCACCTTTGTCAAAAAGAAAAAAATGCTTTAAACTGTCAGACACTAACATGTCAACATCATTTTATACATGCCAAGGCTGTGTGTATGCAAACTGTCATGGATGAGCTGCGAAGTTTTGTCATCAGCTCTTGGCTGCCACTCCTCCAGTCTGAGAGAGCTGGATTTGAGTGACAACAACTTGCAGGATACAGGAGTTAAGCTGCTTTCTGCTGGACTGCAGAATCCACACTGCAGACTGGAAAGTCTTAGGTAATGCCAAACTGTCATTTGTTTCTAACTTGCTCTTTGGTTTATGATGAGGACTGTGTGTGTACTTAAGTGTTGCCTTTTCTGTATTTTATTTAAAACTGAGAACTGACTGCTGCACTTAATTTACATAATTGAAAATCATACTTTTCGCCAAAGACTGTATCTATTACCCTTAGTGCTAGTAATCAAAAGGAAATCGGGAAATGAAGGAAACAATTACTGAGGGTCAACAATCTCATATACATTTAAGAGTAACTATTTCACACAATTTTATGCCCATTGAGGTTGAGTAGCTATAAGCTGTCATGAAACATCAGCTTTAAAATATCAGGCATTAACACATCTATATCATTTTCTGCATGTCAAGGCTGTGTGTGTGCAAACTGTCGTGGATGAGCTGTGAGGCTTTGTCCTCAGCTCTTAGCTTCCAGTCCTCCAGTCTGAGAGAGCTGGATCTGAGTGACAACGACTTGCAGGATTCAGGGGTGAAGCTGCTTTCTCCTGGCCTGAACAATCTACACTGTAGGGTGGAGAGTCTAAGGTAAGATCAGTTGTTGAAAAGTTGTTGAAAAACTTTTTTTCTCTACTTCTCAATTTAATAGCAGTTATTTCTTCATTTATTTCTTACTTGTTCTTTGGTCTATGACAAGGATTTAGTGTATGCTAAAGTGATTTATTTGAATGCTGCACTTTACAATTTACTGAGCTGCCAAAACATGTAGACATCCTTGTAAATTGTCTACAGGAAAGACTTGTAACGTAGGCGCCTCTCTTAACAGAAATGAATAAGGTGGTTGGGTGCCAGACAGGCCAGGTATAAACTTATCCACCTATACCTGTCAAATTTATTTTTGTTAATAACTTTAAATCAGAGAGGGCTTGCGTCCTAGCTAGAAAGGAACAGGAGAAAAAACAACCAATAAAGGTGCGATATGTATCTTATATTATTTCACTCTTTCACATCAATGATGAAAATCACAATTTCAACCTCCAGAAAGAGAGAAAAAGAAAGAAAAATCAAATCTCACAAATCAAAATCTCATTAGTCAGTCTCATTTTATGGTTCTGTAACCAGTATGGATGCAGGTAAGAGTGTGTGTGAGTCCATTTGGGGTGTACAGTCACTTAAGGAGGGTGAAGGTATGAATGGATGAATATGGGAAAGTAAATCAACTCAGTCCAGTTCAGTCCAGTTCAGTTCAGTCCAGTTCAGTTCAGTTCAGTTCAGGGTGTATGTAGGTATGTGAATGTTTCTGGGTAGAGAGAGGAAGAGGGAAAGCAGAAATGCATTCAGGTGAGTATGGGAGAAGCCAGGAGAGTTTGGGTGGTGAAGGGACTTATCTGGGGTGTGGATGATGAAAAGTGTCCTCTGACCTGGAGAGAGAAGCCTTAGAAAACCGAGCAGGACAGGTCCGGCAGCTCCAGGGTTCCCTTTTCTCCTCCTACAGTCTTAGATCCACAAGCTCAACATTCTATCTTAAACTCCTCAGTAAAAGACCGTGTAAATCCATGTTTTATCCAAGATACTAGTCTTTTTTTTTGTTTTCTCTCCATTTCCTTTTTTCTCTCACTCCTCCAGTCTCAAACCTTCTTCCAGTCTTACCCCTTTGTTTGAACTTCCCTCCCTAATCAGCTCCCAGGTGTGACTCCTCCTTGTGCCTTTTCAGTATGTCATTTCCTGTTTCCTTTCACCCCCCTTTTTCCTCCTGGTACAGACTGTTTAACTACACTTAGAGCCACCAATCACAAGAAAATCTGGGAATCAAGGAAACAATTACAGAAGGATGACAATCTTATAAACATTTAGAGAGCAATTATTTCCCATATTTTTATGTCCATTAAGGTTGAGTGGTTGTAAGGTGTCACAGAGAAGCTGTGAAGTTCTGTCCTCGACTCCTCAGCTCCCAGACATCTGTTCTAAGAGAAATGGATCTGAGTAACAATGACCTGCAGGATTCAGGAGTGAAGCTGCTCTCGGCTGGACTAGGGAGTCCACAATGTAGCCTGGAAACTTTAAGGTCAGAATTCTTCACTATGCACAATACATGACAAATGAAATCCTGCTTTACATGCAGGTTTATGACCTGTATAAAAACAAACATATACAGCTGCATTTCCCTGCAAAACATATAAAATGTGTTATGTG
This sequence comes from Lates calcarifer, assembly GCF_001640805.2. NCBI lineage: Eukaryota > Metazoa > Chordata > Actinopteri > Centropomidae > Lates > Lates calcarifer. Next base: position 19,356,906 of record NC_066843.1, read on the forward strand.
TTCCTAATGTTCTGCAACACATTAGGATACCTTGAGTAGGATAATAATGAAATCATTACTCTGATAATTCTTCTCAAACAGCCAATGTACCAAGTGTACACATTAGATGTAAGCTAGCAACAGCCATGTGTGTTACTGCAGTGTGCCTGTGTGTGTGTTTGTGTGGCTGTTCTGCTTCAGACTTCTCTCAGTCATCTCCCTTCTTGAAAAATGTAAAACATTTAACTAATTGAAAATTAATTCCATTACTTTACAAATTACCAAACTGCAAAAGTAATTAGTTACATTACTTGTAAAATTTCAGCTCTGTTCAGTTACACCTTCTGTATTTGAGTTACATCAAAACAATCTTTCCACTGAACACACAGAGATTTGGAACTGATATCAAACTTCTGTCTTCAGTAAGACAGCGAACAAGCTGATCTCCCAAAATGTCAAATTAATGGAGAATTTATGGAAATAGTAACTGTAATGTGATTACTGAATTTCAAATTGTATCCCCTTACACTACTCACTTCAAAAGAAGTAAAAGACATTTTACCATTTCACTACATGACGTGCTCTCTTGCCCAACACTTCTCTGGGCCAATTCATGTCTAAACATACCTGCTTAAGTCCTTCAACTGACATTATATGCAGTTGTGCTGTGCCAGATTTTTGCCTCATGTTCTGAGTATGCCCTCACAACTAATTTAATAGAAGATCATTCATTAATAACAAAATCTAATACACTGTAAGCTTGTCTCCACTTTTTAAATATTATTTAAAAAACAGGTAAAATCAAGTTTCAGCTGTTGGCATTAACAAAGTGTGTATGTATGTGTGCACGTGCCTGCATTTGTGTGTTTAGGCTGTCAGGCTGCCAGGTCACAGAGGAAGGGTGTGCTTCTCTGGCCTCAGCTCTGAGCTCCAACCCCTCCCATCTGAGAGAGCTGGACCTGAGCTACAATCATCCTGGAGAGTCAGGAGTGACACTCCTTTCTGCTGGACTGGAGAATCCACAGTGGAGACTGGACTCTCTCAGGTATGAAAAGACAATGGTCTATAGAAGGTTATGAACTAACACACATTTTCCATCACACAGTTAAGCTCTCCCGTTGTTTCACGTTTAAGTTTTAAATCAATCAGAAGAGGTTTTCAAAGCCTAATAATAATTTAAGAGAACATGACAGTCATTCTTTGTTTCATTCTCCAGAATGGATCATGGGGGAAAGCAGAGATTAAAATCTGGTCTATTGAAGTGTAAGTGTTTAACTCAACAAATCAACATACACCACATTTTTGTTTGGGGAAACCATGTTATGCAGTGACCTCATACTGATAACTTAAAATAATGAACACAAAAATACTGTTAAATCATAGACTGCTGCTGAAATGTACCTTATTCTTTCTATCAGATGCTTGTGAACTCAAACTGGACCTAAACACAGCACACAAAAAGCTCATATTGTCTAAGAGCATGCAACAAGTAATCTTGGTGGCAGAAAAGCAGTCACGTCCTGATCACCCAGAGAAATTTGACTACTGGAAACAGCTGCTGTGCACAAATGGTCTGACTGGTCGCTGTTACTGGGAGGTGGACAGAGATGGAGGGGTGTTCGTGGGGGTAACTTACAGAGGAATCGGAAGGCGTGGAAAGGGTGATGACTGTAGGCTTGGATGGAATGAAAAGTCCTGGAGTCTGTTCTGCTCTGATGACGGTTACTCTGCATTTCACAATGGAAGAGAAACAGACATATGTGAGCCCACCTCCTCTGACTCTAAAGGACTGGCAGTGTATTTGGACTGGTCTGCTGGTGCTCTGTCCTTCTACAGCGTCTCCTCTGACACACTCACTCACCTCTACACCTTCCTCTCCACATTCAGTGAACCACTCTACCCTGCCTTTAGGCTTGGGTGGCCTGGCTCCTCAATCAACGTGCGTACTTGCAGTTAAGTAACCTGGTTATGTCGATGAACATTTGTAAGACATTTGTAATATTTGTAAGTTTTGCAGTTGCTACATAGCCAATGTTAGCAGCTATTTACTTACTACTCAGAGACGCTGCAAGCAGCAAACATCATTCCTTTACTCGCTTTCGCCAAGAGCTGTCTCCAGCAATGCCAATGTTTTGCTTCAAGTTTGTCACTTCTTTTCCTGTACAGAAGTTAGCATGTGAACCACCTAGCCCTGCCTGGCTGCCCCATGTCATCACTTTCCAATTGCAACTCACTCACCACAAGAAACAGCTGTTCAGTGGCTGAGAAAACTTACAAATAGCTTTTAAATAAGGAAAGAGCTTCAGTGAGCAGCACTCCTTAAAGCTCACTAATTAACACATTATATCTTGTTTGTTTCTGTACAAAAAAAACTGTTTGTGGTTTTACAGGGGTTATGTACTGAGCTATTTCTCAGCCAGGAGCATTTTCATGCTAAACTACAGTGCTGGGTGTAGTTCATTGACACTGAGGTTTAAAAGTCCTCGCATGTAAATGTGTTAGAAGGTCAATATCAGCTCCACATTTTCCATGCAGTGATAAAAAACATTATTCTTATAGTTTGTTACCCAGTTTCACTGTTGACTGAGCTTTTGATCATTTTTTCTCATGTGCTCAGTACTTTGTAAACTCTAAATGAAAATCTATTTGAATTTCTGAAGTTTCTTAAAGATAATAAAGGTTCTGAGCAATCAAATATGCTAACTGTTTTATGTGAGTGGTTCTAAGGTAGTGTTAAGGATTATTTAACCTACAAAGCTATCATGCATTCTTAAAAAAAAAGTGAAAAACATGTTTTGAGTACTCTCCTAACACATTAGCAGTTCACTTGTGTCCTATATGACTCCTGGGTACCGGTGCAGTGTGGGAGCTTTTTTTTTCCTAGCATTTGATTCTTTAGTGTAACTGTTATTCAGTTAAAGGATGTCACACATGCTGGCCACCACAAGATGGTGGTGTGGCCCAAATATCTAAAAGGTGCATTTGAACTCAGCAAGTTCCTGTGCTTTCTTAATGGAAGCAAGCTGACAAACAGAGTGAAAAGCCTTTTTAATATATGGATTGAAATGGTTAATTAAACATTATTGAATAAATAAGACATACACAATGTAACACATTTTCTGGCATTTCACATTACATTGTAATATTATGTTTCCTTTTTCTTTTTTCTGATTCTGATTAGTTACTGTAAAGTAAATACATATACTGTACATGAAATAGTTTCATGATTTAGTTAATAACATCCCTTATAAAGAAATAATCACTGGACAGTTCGTGATAAATTAAGTACAGATTGCAATTTTATGTAGAAGGACATTTCATCATGTTTCATTACATTTTTATACAGTCCTGTTTGGAGTGCATGACTTACAGGGTTCCTCAGTTAATGGCCAGTGTTACAATTCTCATCTTTTTCATCTCACATGCTGTAGTTTCATATGTTGAGTGAGATACTGAGGAGATTGCTCTTAGAAGAGAAGCTATTGAAGGACCTGTCTGCCAGTGCATTGTGGTGTGCTTCCACCCCATGCAGGTAGACAGTGATGAAGCAGCATGCTTATGCTTTATTGTGGGATCCACAGTGTCATAGCACAGCAGGGATTCAGTTGTTTTTGCTGAGCAAATGTGGGTGCAGACTGTGAGCGTGTGTTCCATTCAGCCAAACAAGGTTATAGTTAATAGTGCTTTTAAAGAAATCCAGATGTAGTAGTTGTTGAAAAGTTTCTATTTGAGATTAAAGCTTCATCTCATTTTCTTACACACGTTACTATGTGGAGTTACATTTTGATCTTTTGCTGATTTCAACTTGAATCACATTTGTGCTGACTGTAACCTGAGAATATAGTGTAATGTGCATTAAAGTCTGCCACACACACAACAAGGTCTCATTTCATTTTAGAAAAGCTAATAAAGCTGCATTAACAGGTATTTTTGTATTAACTATGGATCAAATGATTCTGTGTAATATGAAAGCTCCTGTTTCTGGTAATGAACCCACACTGAATAATCACCACACTCCACAGTTCCATGCAGCTGTACAGAGATTTTTAGCCTCTTTTATTTCAGTGTTTTTAGTTTCCTCTGCTGTTATATGATTAGCCAGTCTAATGCAGAGTGTGTGCATATAAAACATATTATCTGCAGAAAATGTTCACCTCTGCCCATCACCTCTTCATCATTCACTCACCAGTCTTTCCCCACCTTCCTTCTTCATTGTTGATGCAGCTGTGTGTTGTTTAAATTTAACTGATAAAGCCAATCAATCCACTTCCTCATACCTTATGATTCTCACATAAATAACACTCCCATCTACCTCCTTTGTGAACATCACCTGGTAAATACAATCAATCAAGTGATGCCAGACTGGATCTCCAAATTCATTAGTAGTAATAATAATGACAGTATGCAGAGCAGATGTTCACCCAACAGTCTTTCACCAAGGAGTCATAAAGCTTATATAAAGGTTAGTATGGGTTGATTAGGATACACTACAGGACATGAACTTGAGGAGCTTGACTTCAACTTTATTGCATCTTCTATACTTTATTGACTCATATTAATGGTAAATAAATATCTTACTTTCAAAATCCACCGGGCCACAGTGTGCCACTTGCATTGTACATAAACTCCCCATTATCATTCTGCTAACATGACGCCACTGATGTTGAATAAATGTTATTTAAAATGTGACTAAAATAAAAGTCTAAAGACCTTTGATTTATGGAGCTTAGGGTGTATGAGAAAGTGCCATCAGCATGGAATAACTTTGTTAACGTCGTCATGTCCATCAGTGAAGAACAAGGGAAAACATAGGCTGGAGCCTATCGCTGACATTGTATGGGTCACCAGTCCATCACAGGGCCAACACATAGAGACAAAACCATTCACACTCACATTCACACCTACAGACAATTTAGAGTCACCACTTAACCTGCATGTGTTTGGACTGTGGGAGGAAGCTGGAGAACCCAGAGAGAACCCACACAGGCACAGAGAGAACATGGCAAACTCCACACAGAGAAGCCTGCTCCTTCTCTAACCCGGAACCCAGAACCTGGAACCTTCTTGCTGTGAGGCAACAGTGTTAACCACTGCACCACCATGCCGCTCCACCTCCAAATCAAAATCAAATAAATATAAAATCAAAATGGAGGAATCTCTGTTTTTTTAAAATGTATTTTAAACTGCTTGATTGATAATGATGCTGATCCAGGTATCTGGTAATATGTGCAGGAGTGTCTCTGATGCCTCCCAGGTGGGGCCCACATACACATGTTGACTGGTAGGGTGATGCCAACTTCAGGGTTGGCCTACAAAAATACGGCAACTCTGCACCACTGTTATTGAGCTTTGGTAGGCAGATTTTGTTGCCTTCGGACAGGACCAGACTAACCAGCTAACCTGCCGCTGGCTCCAGCTACATACTACTTGTAAAGAATGTGACAGTGGCATCAATCAAATAAACATATTTCTGAAATGTCAAACTGTTCCTTTGATATTTAACGTTTAAATTTTTATATTGGGAAGATTAAGTAAAACATGTCTGTAATTAATTGTCTATTTATTTTCTGCTTCTCTTTCTCTTGAGCAGAAGCAACTTTTTGAACAGTAATGAGTGCAATTAGCAAACACGCCATCATTTGTTTTGTGGAAGTGATCCCAAGCCATGATGCAATGAAGAAATTAGAGACATGTATCTCTCCTTCTTATATAAATTCAGTTCACATTCTAATACTTTTTAATATATAATTCAGTGGACCTGGGCTCCACTTAAAAAGCCAGTGTCTCAATAGGATTTATTCAGTAACACGTGGATGTAAATTCTGTGCACATGCATCAATGAATTACATGTAAGCTTACACATGTGGCCATCCAAACACATTCATTACACAGATGCACATGCTAATAATACACACACCCTCACTTGACATGTTTATGTGCACAAACAATGAAATGCCCTCACACACACACATTGCACGCATATCTCTTTCTCTAAGCCCCAAGCAAAGCAAAGATCACTGCAGCAAATGATTGAGCGATCTAATTATCAAGTGGGGGAAAGCATCCAGTCATGTTTACAACCAGTATTCATTACCTGTAGTAGTGCTGCTTAAGAGGAGGGATTTCAGCCAGGACCTGTAACATATGGAGCAAATTAACGCGATATGGATTCAGCGCTCCTGGGCTGAGACTGGGACGACAAATTTGAGAAAGATAGATTCACACATTGTCACATGCATGCATAAACATACATAAAGTTGCATACTCTCTTAAGGGAGAAATATCTGCTTTTGCTCCTATTTCATAGAGTGACAGCCAGCTTCTTTGGCTTTGAGGAATACCCTTTTTAATGAGTCTGTAAGTATAAGGCCAGCTGTCTGACCAGAGAGGAAACCAAAAGGAAATGGAAGACAATGCCAGTATCAAGGATAGAATTTGAATTAAAGAAACAAATGTTTGGCCACTGGCTAACACAAAGTACTGCAATTTGAGTTGTTCAAAACACTGGAATATAGTGATATATATATATATATATAATATATATATATATATACATACATACATACATACATACATACATTAGAAATTGCTCAATTCTAAAAATGCAGGGTCCAAAAGTCTTTCCCATTACAGTGGATGGCAAAATGGTCTCACCTCAATTTTAAAAAATACTATTATGCCTCATATCAGTGGGCAAGTTTTGGTATATACACTTTGCTTATTCTATTTACCTGACTATTACTGTATTTCCCTGTAAGTCACTCAGACTAATGGACTATCCTGAGGTGTAGTGGTGTGCAGGCATACAGTGTATACCCACCTCTGGGCAGGAGGATTTACCATGTACCTACCTACAAATAGCCAAATATACAGTACATTCAACCAAAACCCCTCCCTTTTTTACATTTTGCCATGTTGCAGACTTATGCTAAAATCATTTACATTTATTTCCCCCTCATCTGTCTCTACTCAGTACCCCATAATGACAAAGGGACAAGGTGGATACAGTCACATCTTTTATCATAGAGTCCTGGTTGCTCCATATTTCCTCCATTTAAGATTTATGCGGGCCATCATGCTCTTCGGAACGTAAAGAACAACATAATTTTTTTTGTAGCCTTCTGTAGATCTGTGCCTTTGACCACTTGGCTTGGTTTTTGTCCAGATATGCACTGTCAGCTGAGAGACCCTACATAAACAGGTGGGTGCCTTTCCAAATTCATGTCCAATCAATTGAATTTAGCACAGGTGGACTCCAGTTAAGGTGCAGAAACATCTCAAATATGGTCAAGACAAATGGGAGGAACCTGAGCTAAAGTCCAAGCATCACAGCAAAGAATCTAATACTGATATTAAGTTTCATTTTAGTGAGTATTCAAAAAAATTCTAAAACCCTGTTTTCACTTATGGTGTATTTAGAGTAGACTGATGGGAGGGAAATGGATTTAAATAATTAAGTATAAGGCTGCAACATAAAAAAGATGAAGGGGTTAAATATTTTCTGAAAGCACTGTAGTGAAGTCATGTTCAAAAAGTTGTCTTGCTGTGAAGCAATGCTAAATTCAGGGGAGCAGTTTAAGTGTGCCAATGCCTATTTCTTATTCTTATTGTCTGTGTTAGTGCCTTGGTCAGTTGCCTGCACCTTGCTCATATGGGTTTACATCTGCTATATTTGCTGTTTAGTCAGAGAAAGAGAGAGAGAGGGAGAGAGAGAGCTGAATGAGGTCAGATAAGAAGGAGAAAGGGGAGATGAGTCTGATCAGACAAATAAAAGCTGATTGGATCTGCAGTGAACTGATTGGCAGCATCAGAGGAATCTGGCTCTTGTCACTCCCAGGTCTGGACCTGGGTGTTCCTTTCAATTTTTTTACCAGCCCCTACTCATTTACAACACGGCTACACAGAGATGTATCCTTTTCCTTTTATTATACCAGTGTCATTCTGTATTGTTTGATATACAGTGAGAAATGGAGGACAAATGGAGGACAGGATGATAGGCCTGAAGTCACGAGCAGACCAAAATCCAATGAGTCATAGACATATTCCAAACATTTGTCATGCATGAATCCAGTGGTCGTCAGAATAAAATATAATACAATAAAACCCTGAACAGATCATAGATTATAAATTGTAATTGCTTTGTAACAATCCCTAGTCACAAAGTCATACTAAAACCAAAAACACAAGAGAAAAGCATAAGGAATGGATCTAAGTGTGTTTGTCTGGTGGCTCTAACTTAAAGTGCAGATGTTATGCTAAAACATAATAGTCAAATCCAGGCTAGCCTGTATTCCCCTAGCTTCTGTAATGCAGGGTAATCTCTCATTCAGCATCTTTTTAAAAAAAGATGATGAATGCGTCCTGGAGTTTACTTTCCCTATTCTACCACAGCAGTTTTTATAAGAAACTAGCAGACCAACATTAACAACTGGTGAGGCTGCTAACGTTTTGCCTGGGACATGCAGGTTTAGCCTCAGTCAGCACAATGTCATGTATGTAGACACCATATGTATATTTAAAACCTTTTACAGGGTTTATATTGTAAGATGATTAATGTTAGCATTAGCTTACACCAGATAGCTATGGAGTCTGCTAGCAACAATCATTACATCAGCTGACAAAATTGGCAAGAAATGATAAGTTTTTTGTTTACATCAGTGTGAAACCCATGTGAAGACCCATTGTTTCAGAAATTACTCCACATCTGTAGTGGTACATCTGCTGCTGTTAAAACTTTATATCGTATGGGCTGACTGCAAAAAGCGTGATCAGTGCTTTAAAGCTGACAACAAAAATAAGATAAATATCCACGATTACAGTACGAAATGAATTTGTTGCAGCCTATGTTTTGCTTGTTTCTTTGACTGCATTATTTTTTCAATTCTTCTTCTGGGTATCATTATTGTGATTTAACATTATCATTATTATGGTGATCAACATTCTGGCTTTATTGGCTCTTAAGCAACAGAGTCATAAGGTCATGGAAGAAAGAGTAATAAGCAATTAGCCTTAAATGGATTAGAGAAATTTTGCAGTGTATTTGCACTTCCCACCAGGTGTGTTGTCTTTGCTTATCCCTGGAGAAAGAGGTGACAGCCAGAGTGATGTCTCTTATTTTGCTTGCCAAAAACTGCTCCCTTGGTGGTTAACTAGATTTAAGCTTAGCTGAGCTTCATCTTTGTCCACAGACTGTTCACATGAGTCACAGTAGATCCCAAAAGCAAGCAAAGGAAGGATGGACTGGGAGCTAGGAAAATTGAAAATGAATTTTGAATAATCTTTATTTTATATTTTAAAAAGCCTGTATTGGAACTCTAAAAGTCAAATAAGAACAGGCAGAAATAACACCTGTTTGTGTTATACAAATTCATCTGTACAACTTTCACATTACATCCATTGACATCCATCTTTAAGAGCCGCAGAACTAAAATGACATGCAGTGACATTCCCCCCTGATGATCATCATCGTGTTATGGGCTGATGCCACCAAGATAATGTCACCGCTAATATGTTGTTAGGGAAAACCTGGGACTCAAATCATGGCTTTAAGAGATCCACCTTAAATCAAAAGCCACATGTTGCTCATCTCATGCAGCTCATCCTGAAGAGTCAAATCCCTCCCAGAGCTCAGAGCAGACAGTGATGGTTCTTCTGTGACAACAATTCACACACTGATTTTCTGAACTTGTAGCATGTTCATTTATGTTTTTATGTCAAAATGATCTTTGCTGTATTGTATATATAATTGGCTTTCCCACTGTTGGCCCTGCCAATAAATATGGAAAGCAATGTGTTTTGGCTGAGAATTGATGCAGTGGTGCTTGAATCAGATATGAAACCTAGCAGTGTTAGTGGTATAATCTGTCCCTAAATGTCTCCCCTGAGACCTTTATTGGCAAGCAGCTGCTGAAAGTGACTGAAGCTCAAAGTAGGAGTGGAAGTCTGTTTTCTTGGTAGACACTGACGACCACCAAGTGGCATCGATATAGTGCCTGAGAGATGGTGAGATCTAGTTAGAGAGATACACAGGGATGATACTGGCCTTTTGTTAGAGAGTTGTCTGTCATTGGACGTGTCAGTGATTCTCATTTAAAGGACCAAACTCAGACCTGTGGTTGTCTCAACCTCAGATTGGGATTATTATGCTATTTAATTTTTCCACACAGATTATTGGATTTTTTTTTTTTTTTTTTTTTTGTCTACACTAATGGTGTGTAGTAAGAATACAGGTTTGTCAGCTGGTCTGTCATTTTGGTTCAGACTAAATTTGTTCACATTTTCACCTACATTACAATTATTAACAAACACAGCACATAAATCATTGTCTTGCTCTTGTCCATACTGAAGACATCATTCCAACATTCATTGTGTAGGTTAGAGGGGAAAAAAACGTTTGAGTCACTAGGCTAATGGCATCAACTAAAGTTAATTGGAGTCTAATCAGTGAAACTAGATTACAGGTGTGGGTCTGAGATACTTGTAAACAACACTCAAACATTTTGAGTTTACTCTTCACAGGAAACATCTGCTGGTGTGTACCATGCATTGCAAAAAAGAGATCACAGAAGTTTTGCAATCTGTAATTGTTCATTTGCATAAGGCTAGAAAGGGTCATGGAGTTTACATATTCATTCAGTCCACAGTTAGACAAATTGTCTCTAAATGGAGATGATTTAGCACTGTGGGCACCCAGCTAAGATGACTCCGAAGGCACAACACAGATGTAAAAAAGAAACTCAGAGTAAGATCTAATGGTTTAAAGGAGTCACTGATGCTGGTTAATGTCTCTGTTCATGAGTCTACCATATGCAAATGATGGTTCATGGTTTCACAGAGCTTATTGTCCAGGGCAGGACACCATGCTCTGCTATATATATATTGTAAATAGAGCACTATATACCAACATGAAAATATAAGGAAACATATACAAACATAATGTCAGGATGAGCTGTCTGGAAGCTGAAGCCCAGTAGGAGGAAGACAATGACCCGAAACACTGAAGTAAATCTTCTACAGAATAACAGAAAATCTGAGCTGATGCAGTTTGTGGTTATTTCTGCCAAAGCAGGTTCAAATACGAGGGTTCACTTTTTTCACCAGCGCTGTTCAATGAGTATATTCTATACAGACATGAAAGATTAGAATTGTTTGTTATTGTGTAAAGAAAATAAATAAATAAATAAATAAAATTGGTATCTGATGAAGACATATCTGATGAAAATGCAAGACAACTGTAATAATCAGCCTCCAGTGACTATTGCTTAATATATCCCCAGTCAGAGAGATATTCTGTAACATGTGTACAGACACATATATTATTTTTTCTTAGTGTTTGTATAAATTGAAGCCCAATATAGATCATCATTACGTTGCTTTAAACTCCTTGACGTCATTTTCAATCATTTCAACAATTACGTGAGTCACTTGATCATCCATGGTAGAATGGTTAAACATAACTGAGATAATGACTTGTTGAGTTTGTTCTGTGGACCGTGCAGCAGTCCAGCATCACGTCAAGGCAGGCGGTCTCTGGTGTTCAGGACAGTGCAGGTGTTTGACTACAGGAAAGATGATTTTTACAAAAAAACAAAATTCCCATACACTGTCTGAATGTAAATATTAGTCACTAACTGTTCTTGATTGTAACCACAATCTGATGTATTACTTTATGTATTAACACAATCATCAATTTTCAATTTTATTTAGGATCATAACAGAAGTTATCTTGGGACACTTTTCATACAGAGCAGGTCCAAACTGTACTCTTTACAATATGATTTACAGAGATCCAACATTAAAACTTGGCTGCTGATGGCAGCTTCATATTTAGTTTGCAGGTATGACAGTGGTAGCAGTCTCTCAGAGATAAAGTGAGTCAGCATATAAATGAACGGCTGGTGAGTATAGCTGAACATTTAATAAACCAAACAAGGGTGAGGTAGTTTTCTTATGTATATTAAATCATTTATATATATTATATTTTAATATGTTCACTCCATTGGTTTATGATAAAACACATACAAACCATTTTTATCAGCCTCAGCTGCATTTGTGTTTAGTGCTAATTACTAACAACAAACATTAGCATACAAACACATTAAACTAAGATGATGAACACAGTAAAGATGTGACCTGAAAATGATAAGCATGTTTGCGTTATTACTGTGAACGTGTAAGTATGCTGCCATTAGCCTTTTGCCCAAAGCACATCTGTCCCTAAATACAGCCCCATAGAGCTGCTAGCATGGCTGTTGACTAGCAGTCTTTCAAAAGCAATAAAGGTTTGGTGATGTTGAGGTCATGAAACTGTTTTGTAGTTCATTTATAGATTAACATTAGCTTTTTCTGACTGTATCTAAGCTAAAAATCATAAAAGTTGTCTTCATTTGTGAAGATTATCTTGAACAAAATGTTTAAGTATCATAAACCTTTGTTAATCACAAATCTTATTTTTTAAATCCCATTGACGTTTTTGTTGAGGGAACTAGGGTGATGCTAACTTCCAGGTTGGCCTACAAAAATACGTCATCCCTGCACCATTCTATTACGAGTCCATCAAAAATGATTCTGAAGCTGTTATTTTAAACTATTACATGATGTTGCTCTAAGCCTTAAAATGCTTGATGCTTTGGTTCTCAATAGGTCCTGATTGTCAAAGGAGACTGATTGCAGCTAGTAAGTAACAACAGGAGCTAGTATTAAAACTCCACCTGCTGTCATTAGAAAGTGGATAAATGAATGACTGATCTGTGATCAGCTGAAGTTTTGTAATGGATGTCTCAGTTATAAGATGGACTGATGGAAGGTAGGCAGGTATGGAAGAATAAGACACTTTGATTAGACTTTGGACGTATGTTGCTCCCATAGGGCACGTAACAGATTACGTGGTGACCTTATTCACATTTGAAATGCCCAGAGAAGCATGTTAGGTAATTAATTATGATGAATTTCTTTACTATTACTTATAAGACAGTTGTTTGATGAGGGAAAAACCAAAGTAACGTGTGCAGCATAAAGAACAACTTTTTTTTGGGTCAAGATATTGCAGAACACTTAACAAAGACTTAGATGAAGTGGTGGACAGCTGGTTTGTCACTTCAACTAAAAGGGGAACAGATGATCAGGGGGAAATACTTATCAGATTGGATGCTTCAAGCCTGTCATTATCTGTCTGATATATGCAGATACATGCAGACGGATGAGCAACAACAAAAAAAGAGCAACAGGAAACAGAGATCAAGTTTGAACGACAGGGGGAATGAAGGAGAAGGGGAGGAATAGAGTCACAGATGGAGGGAGAAGATAGGGTGCATAGCATATAAGTGTGTATTGCAGGGACAAAGGTAAATTTCAAAATAGCAGAGAAAAAGGTGTGAGAGAGAAAAAGTGAAATTTTGACTAACAGTGAGTAATGGTCAAAAATGAAGGAGCTGTGTTGAGTTTTTTGTAGAATATTCATGTTTTATTAATGGATTGGATACAGAGTCATGGTAAATAAACAAATTCAGCTGTGTCACATTTTCACATGCACTAATACTCATGTTTCCCACCTTCCTACCTTGTGACTGTTTTACACCTATCCTGACTCACAATAGGCCTATTTCTATTTCAAGATAGTCACATAAGATGCAGGCTTAAGCTGCAGGCAGTGCTGGTCGGTCATTTCATTGTTGAGACTTTGCCACATGGAGATGTGCAGGTCCAACATGTGCAGCTCCATCCTGACCTGTGCAGGTTGCTTGACAACCTAATCAGGTAGTGTACTGAGATATTAGTCAAGATGCAGTGTGTGTGTGTGTGTGTGTGTGTGTGTGTGTGTGTGTGTGTGTGTGGATGTTTTATCCACTTCTGGGAATTATACTCTTACATTACTGTGTGTATCTGCATCTGTGTGGAGCCCAAGTCTAATTTCCTCTATCCCTCTCCAGCCCTGACTCCCAGTACACCAGGAAGAATTGCAAACCCGTGTCTGATTATAAAGGTTAAGAGTTAGCATGGCTAATTCCTGTAGAGCTGTTTGTGTAGACAGAAAATATGCACTGGTTCTTGGAAAAATGTTGATGCAAAAGTAAAAGACATTCTAACTCTCTTCCTCTGTGATTGGAGCACAATTTACGGCACAAACCAAAACAGAAAGAGAACAGTGCTTTTGTTTTCCCCTGTAGTTATTACTAGCTTTCCCCTGGTAGTAGAAATGGCAGTCGGTGGAACAACCAGAGTAACTGGAAACTACCCAGCAAAAGAAAAAGAGCCCCATTGACTGAGGAGGCAAAGAGGGCGAAGAGGGAGAGTGATAGTAAAAGTAGTGATAGTAGTAAACCTTGAGTGGGCAGTTAGAGAGCAGAAATTCAGCCCTGGACTTTTCATCCAGGACTGACTTTATGGATTTTTTAATGGTCCACTGGCCCACTGCCGGTTTGTCCTAGTAGTCCCTATGGTCAGGACTAGCTGCATGGAGAGAGCTCTGGGGCTCGAAAGGGTTCAAAACCTACAGTCAGTTGGCATTATCTCTACTGGATCAGTAACAAAAATCTTGTGGTTGTTTCTTGCTTTGCACAGTGCCAGACTGATAGCAGTCGCAACATTGTACTCCAGTCATACTCAGACGTCTGAACTTCCAAGTTCCTAGATGGAAGTTTAAACTGGAACGACCCGAGAGGTCAGATTTCCAACTCGGCAACCCCACTAACCCTAAGATAAGAATTCAAGATGGCTGCTACTCGCATCAATGGTAAAGAACACTCTGCTAATTTTACTGTTGCAGTTCTGTCTTATTTGTTTTACATTAAGTCAGTCATTAATTTTTATCGGTTAGCATGTTGCTATGCTGTTTGCATGTGCAAAATACCACGCAGAGCGTTGTTATCAACTGGTATCACTAACAATGGCTAGCAGTGACAATGGCTAGTCTGGGATACATTTGAATCGGTTCACAGTCATGGTTTAACATTACATTTTGTTTTTTTCAAACAGTTAAATCTGAAAGTTCTAAAGTGTTTGCAATAAAATCTAATGTTTACAACTGAGGCATTCTTCAGGTGGAGTGCATATTTGTTCTGAGTAACTATAAAGGCTCTGTGAGCATCCATGTTTTTCTGACTTCTTGACTGGAACATGGTCAACTCGTAGGTGATGTCAGTATCGACCTCCAACTTCTGATGTAAATGGAATGCAGCATTATACAACTTGGAAACACTACACAGGGGAAAGTTTCTGTCTCTGAACTTATTGCACTGGTGACTGGAAGCATCATCTACCCCACATCTCACCACTTCCCCCTCTCCTCTCCTGTCTCCCTCCTCTCTCTTAACCCAACTGGTCTGAGTCTGGTTCTGCTCGAGGTTTCTGCCTCTTAAAAGGAAGTTTTTCCTCGCCACTGTCACCCAGTGCTGCTCCTGGTTGGATCTGTTGGGTCTCTCTCTGTAAATATAATAATCTAAAGAGTACGGTCTAGACCTGCTCTATATGAAAAGTGCCTTAAGATAACTTTTGTTGTGATTTGGCGCTATATAAATAAAATTCAATTTAATATAATTAAATTCAAAAAAAGTGATTTTTGCTTCTAAGAATGTTTTACTTGAAAAAAAAATTCTAGGCCCAAAAAAGTTATAAGAATCCTGTGACCCCTCAGATTTACCCATGGACCCATATAGGATGGGAGATGGGAGTCACTGTGGTAGTGACATTAGTTTGCATCATTGAGGCCATGAATGCACAAAGAGAAGAACGTCTCAGTGCTTACAGTGGTAACAGCCCAGAAAATCTACTGTTAGTGATGCTATGACTAATTTTCCATGCATCTGCAGTATCACAGAGATGCTTATCTAAAAAAAGATAAGCCTGTTGTGATGTTGTGATCAAATGTCATGTTGTGATGTCGTATTTTTTTTAATTGTATAGCAAGTGTTTGTATATGTATTTTATTGTTTGTCCATTTTTTTTTTTTAATTGTAGATGTATTTTATTGCCTTTTTACATCATGGCCAGGAGACTACAGATGAAAACTAGCCTTCTGGCTAATTCTGGCTTTTTTAACCATGTATAATCATGTGTTTTATGAAATTACACTGTCCCCTTTTAAATAAACTAAACTAATAATGCAGTAGTTCTTGTGTTGGTAGCAGAGTGAGGGAAAGATGGATTCTTGTCAAAGACCGTTGCTGCGCTTATCATTTAAAGTATATTGCCTTCATGCTACCGTGGCACCCACCTGCAGAGTCCTACAAACAAAGCATGAATACATCACAGCTGAAAATCAAATAGCACCTGGAGAAGGTGACATAAGCCATAAAGATGACACAAAACATGATTCCGGTCTGGTTCTGGTTTGAAGGCAGAGCTGAGATTGAAAATATAACAGTGTCAGTTTTTATTTGTGATTTGGTTTGGCATATTATGGTTTTCACCCCGTAAAATAAAGCATGTCCTGTCTTTGCCTGTGGCCCCCGTTTTTTTTTTTTTTTTTTCCCTTTCTTGTTTTACATTGATCTGATAACTCAAACACACACACACACACACACACACACACAGGAGTGTCATACATCAGCTTTCATGCTCCACTCTGTTCATTCATGCAATATTATGCTACTTGCAGATCAATCAATCATGAGGGCTAAAAGAAAAATCAGATGTGAGTAACAGAAACAAACAAATCAACAGATCCATCCTTCACAGTTTGGGAAGTGGTCAGTTGGGTTTAGATAAGATGAAGTTTACTCACCGTCTACGCACATCACGTCTGAGTCAGACGAAGGAAAAAAAAAATCTGGACTGCAGGATAAATTCACTGGAGGAAGTGGGGAGGAGCGAGCGGGAGGGGGGGTGTTATAAGAGTAAACGGAGACCTTCACTCAGGAGCAGCGCACAAAGTGCAGAAGAAAATCCACCTTGTTTTGGTTTGAAGTGATCTGGCTCCTGTATGCGTCCGAATCGGGGAAGTTTCTCTTGACCATCTGCGGCCACTTTTATTTTGGCAATATTTAGGTGAAGATGGAGGCTCTGAAGTTTGTAGTGGTCCTGCTGGTGGTCGTGTTCGTGCAGGTTTTGGGCGCGCTGGGGACTCCGCTCTCCGGCGAAGAGGACGACGGGGACATCTTGACCGTGGAGAACTGGCAGGTAAAAGAAACAACAGCAGAAACGATGTTAGACATAGATTTATGGATTTTTCTTGACTTTTCAGCTCTAAATCTAAACACATCTTGACTGTAAAACACGTCTATGTAACTTAAAAGGAGATTTATATAAATTTTACGTTTTTATTTTACGTTTTTATTGACATATAATAGTCATCTAAAATTTGGACTTTTGCTGAGAAAGTTTCCATCTAACCTACACTACACGGTTTCTTGGTTTAGTCTAGATTCCTGGGTCTAGATTTAAGTCTAAAACAAAACAACAGCAACAAAAAACAAACAACAACCCAAACAAACAAACAAACAAACAAAACAAAAACAAAGGAGTCTTCTTCTTTTCTCCCACTTCCTGTTTGTTTTTACATGCCATTTCAGCACCACGGAGAGCGTCAGCCAGTCACTATAACACACTGGCTCTTTGTCAGGAAAAACATCAACATCAAAAGTATATTAGAAAAACTCTCTAAGCTTTAAAAAGTTTTTTTTTTTAACCCTGGTGTTTTGTTTTCATTATTGTTTGCCATATTTTTCAGCGATTTCCTTTCCCCTCCACAAACGGAACATTTAGCGAATCAGCCAAAACTCATTATAATTCCACCATAAGAGGAAATATTTCATGTTTCACATGTTGCATGGGCTATGAAGAAATAAGCTTTATATTCCTTTTGTTGCCAAAAGTGATTTTCCAACTAAGAAATGTACAGTCTGTTATCCTACGTAGCGGTTTGCAGTTAAACTCCGGAGAGATCTGTCTGTTCGCACAGGACTAACATGACGTCAACACAAGACTGACGCGAATTCGCCGCGCGAACTGAGGCGAACACGCATCCACGCGAATTGAAAATGTTTCAACCTGTGCGAAAAACAAAATCGCGTGCATCCCGGGGATTTATGGATCTGTTTGATAAGCGTGCTGAGACAGGAGGGAGATAAAAGAAAACAAAAAACAGAACCACCAGTCGGGTGAGTTCTGCGATCCAAAACACACACACACACACACACACACACACACAGCCGGATCCTACCTGCCTTATTACCTCTGCACAGTCAGTATAACGGCTGCTTGGGGCAAATTAATACAAACGGTTCTGCGGTCAAATTCACGCAAATGACGCGAAGCGAGAAAAAAAATCACTTCGCTTCCTGATCTTAACAACACCTTGTAGATCACTCATGACATCCGAAATGACTTATTTGGGATTTGGGATGGGTAGAGCTGCGTAAATGGTACTGTCAACAACAATCACTGACACAGAGCAGATGAAAATCAATTGTATTACACCATATTTTACAGCTGGAGTCTGGAGACCCTCCAACAATTATAAACAGTCATTTTCTGTAACAGACTTCTGAAAGATTGAAACTCATCAATTGAAAATCATGTTTATTAGCAAATGTTCTAAAGTTGGGGAAAGTCTTGAAGTATCAAGGAGTCTCCAGGACTCTAAGCACAACATGAGATGAGTTGTTGAAGAGTTTTTAACAGGCTGTTCGAGACAGTTTAGAGGTGGATAGTGGACAGTCAACTCATTGACAGTATTTACAGCACTATCATTTTTGTTCATGTACACAAGCTCATTACATCCTGACCTGTGTGATCAGCTCTGCTCAGTTTCAGCACCAGCTCTCCCTGTCCAATACAATGGATGATTTAAAGGAGGAACTGCTTGAACTTCATAGATTTGTGTAGCCAGCAAAGCAGCCATCAATCGCATCTGCCATTTGTATATGTGTGTGTGTGTGTGTGTGTGTGTGTATTCAGGGCTACCCGCTAGAGAGAGGAATAACCATTCGGCTGGCAGACCTCATCAAGCGGTCCAAAGCACAGCAGTTCCACGGGCTGATGGGAAGAAGCTCGGGTAAACAAACAAATAAACAAATACATGGTTGTACATTAAAGGGATTTTATATTTGACTTATCGTATTTTTGTATCGTGGTTTTTTTCTTCTCATCCGTACAATATTCCTTCTGACACTCATGATTTCCCTGTTGTACTTTTTATTATCACTACAACACAGTTATTCATCCTTTATTTCAGGTGTGTCTCAGCCTGTGAGGCTCGGGAGGAAAAGTGAGTATAATTACACTGTAAGAAAGACATTAGGGTTGTTTTGCTTTTTCCTCTTCACTTTAAATTATCACCAGTGTTGAGATCATTTAGTGTCCTTTAACAATCCTGAGGGTCTTTTTTCTTCTCTATCTCTGTCTTTCTGTTCGTGTCAGGAAATAAAGGGGAGATGTTTGTAGGACTCATGGGCAGACGGAGTTTAGATGGAGGTAATTCAACACTTGCTGATCTTTGTACAATTATTTGGGCAAGAGATTTTATGTCTCAGTTTTCTTGAAATTTTCCACATATGTAACCAATCCCATTTTCATATATATTATTGTCCTTCATATGATTATCCCACCAACTCTCCTCTGCTTGAGAGACAGTTAGTTTGTCTCGACTCCTCTAATATTTTGCTCTTTTTCTCTCTTTTTTCCCAGACGTGGAGGAGGGGTGGAAATCTGACTCTTACTAAAGATGAACATGGAACTTCACCTTAACCATTCATACAGCTTTGATTCAACCATAATGTCCGATACAGTCCTATGTTGTTGACCAACAGGACTTAAGAGTATTACACACTCTGACCAGGACAGATGTTCTAAACGTCTGTTCCAATTAAAATCAACTTAATTAAAGCTGCTACAAATCACTGAGATCATTGCTTATCCATCACGGTTGAACTATAATCTATATTGTTATCAATAATATTTAGTATATTTAAAACTATGTACATGTAAGCCTTATGTCTTTTAAGGGAGTTTGCTTATTTCATGCCAAATCAATTAAAGCTGATTACATTAGCTGATTGTGTCTTCATTCTGTGTTGCTACACTTAAGGATGATGCTATTGAATTCAGAAGGTTAGTAAATGGAATATTCAGTGTTATTGGTGTGGACCAGCATGATAAATAATTTACTGTACTGCTGATTTAACATTTTCATTGTTGGGGAAAAGAATCGTGACTTCATAGTAATGGCATAATGTTGCAGAGGAATGAATAAAGCCTTACTTTGTTCACATTGTTGTCTTCACTTGCTTTTGCTCTGAAAGACTAAATACACATATACGCACATAAATCTGGTCTGACCACAACTGAAGCAGCAGAGGCCAAGATATCTTGACTTTCAGTCCCTAGAATGGCTCAAAATCCCAAAACACTGGATCTTGCATTTCCTGTTCTGTGAATACACCAATGGAAGGGTTTGAAAAACAGTCACATGACAATAATATAACTGATAAAAATCTTCAGCTCCAGTGATTACCTCAGGCTTGGTTATCTCAAACAAGTCGCAAAACTTATTACAGATACATGCCAAAATAGACTTTATATACTTAATAGTGGTCCCCATACTTTTTAATTGTGACCCTTTAATACAAAGTAGCCTGTTCTGTGATCATTGTCTCCCTCTCCAGAATTACACACCTCAATAACTGTTGCACTTTTTATCATGTAAAATCTCTTCACTGTCAATATTAAGGAGAATTACATTAGCATGTTAACATATGATTGTATTCATGTGAATGTCTTCACATTGAATGGACAGTGTGTGTACTTGGGAGATATTTTTTCAGGACAGAGTAGAGAAAGCTGCCTCTGCTGCTCTCTGTTAACTGACTTATGAGACCTCTCCTTAAATGTGGAAGCTGAGACCAAGTCTGAACACTGGGCGGTCCAACAACCATGTCCATCCAGTTAAATCTCATCACCAACACAAAACCCTCTGCTGAGTGGAGGCATGTCTCATCAGGTTGGACAGATGTACATCTTAGGGAGGCAGAATGGCACCTCCTTTGTTAGCTTTGTTCATACATTCCTGACTGGTCCCACATCATCCTTCACCCACTCTGCTCTCTCTTGTGCTGTTGCCAGGGGGAACCCCACACACAACACACAAACAACACATCAAGGCAAAGCTCACTATTTGCATTTATTGGAGGGGAAGGCAGGGGGAGAAGCAAGTACAAAAGCACAACTGAGCTACATATCAATGCCACGCTACTTTTGAGTGTCGCTGCTTTGTGTGCTTAGTTTAAATAGGGAGCAGTACTACAACAGCTCGCTGGCCTATGGAAGGTGGATGGAATGCCTCTTGTTTCTCTAAGCAACTGTGATCCTGTTCAGATGTGATAATAACCTGCCAGATGCTGCCTATCTATAGCTGCCACTGGCACAGAGGATAACAGGAAGACAAGATGAAAGAAATGAGAGAAATAAAAATGGATTGTGATCTCAAGACGGACAGATTACCTTAACAGGACTCATCTTAAAGAATAACGATCACTCTTAGATACTTTCACTGACTGATTTGTAATGTTGAACACATTCCAGATGTTGTTTTTGACAAAGTGTTGTTTTATTGAGTCTTTGCCAGTCGTGAAAAATGTTAAGGTCCATTTTCTGCTACTGTCAGAATATATTTTCTCTGCTTCTGATGGATTTCTCCCTGTATAACTGTTTACTGTTGATCATTTAAAATCATTCCATCCTACCTATGCACATAATACCTCAACATGATTTCAGCAAAAACAAAAGTACACTCAAGAACAAAACTGCCCCAGTCACATGTGAAAGATCATCTCAGGCTGTGTTTTAGGATTTTTTCTTTGAAATTCCTCCAAGAAGTAAGTGCACTTTCCTGTAAATGCACTTAAGAACAGGCAAAAACACTCTCTACACTCACAACAGTCATGAGTTACGTCAGTCATTAAGACATGTCGGGGGGGTGGTGGTTATTGAGAAGAGGTGCTAAAAGGATAAATGTATCCTCTGAAATGCATACACTGTTGGCAATGATTCTGAGTTGCCAGTCAGTGACATGACACATGAACTCCCTCATGTTAAGATCTTAAAACAGGCAAAACAACCACAGGAATAAAGAAAATATGAAGATGTAAAATACAGACACGTTAATCCACAGATGGCAGAAAGAAAACATCACTATGGCATAAAAAAAGAAAGAAAAAAACCCACAACATATCTTAAATGTTTTGCACTTTAAAGATAGCACAAGAAAAGCAAATGTAACTTCAGTCTGTAGCTAGTGAAAGAAAATGATTCCTCCACATTTGAAATTATGACACAAAGCTACAAAACAAAAAAAAGAATTCTGGGGAAAAAAAGAAAAAAGTTGATTCAATCTGACATTGTTGGCTACACACCTCCAATTTCACAGCCAACTGCTGTCGAAGCTTACGCACAACATATCGTGTGACATTTCAGAGAATACACTTATTTTCTTTCTTGTCGAGTTAGATGAAAAGACTGATGCCACTCTCATGTCTGTACGGTAAAAATGCATCTGCCATCAGAAGCCACTTAGCTTAGCTTAGCATAGCATAATGACTGGAAATGGGGAAACAACTAGCCTAGCTCAGTCCAAAGGTAATAAAACCTGCCTACTATCACCTCTAAACCCCACCAATGACAACCCTACACCTTGTTTATTTAATCTGAACAAAAACCAAACTGCAAAAATAAGTTGTTTTTTTGGGGTTAATGTTCTGGAGCCAAGCTAACAGTTTATGAACGTGTTCAGCCTTTGTACCATTTTGTTACACCTGCTGGTTATAATTCGTAATGATAAATAAATTCAGACAAGAGGGTGGTATCAATTGTCTAACTCTGGATAAGAAAGTGACGTGCCTATTTCCCAAAATGTTAACAAATCCTAAAAGCTTGTTACAAAGTTTACATGTTGATCTTAATCAATAAATATGGAGATTGTCAATAAAATAAAACCAGTCTTCTATCAAACACAGTGGAATAAAAACAATTACAAAACTGCTGCTGACCGTGTTCACTGGTCTAATACACAAAGGTCATGCTTGTATTTTCCTAAATGCTCGCAGCAAAAATGATGGCGGTAACAAATAGTGACAATGTGCAAAAGCGACACATTTTGATTCAATCATGTCACTTTTGATAACAGGAGATAAACCTCTGAAATGAAAATGACCTGTGTCATTGTCTTTGTTGGTGGTGGTTGGATTCTCCCTCCTGTACCTTTCAAGAGCTTCTAAACACATTCAAATCTACAAATAAATTTTAGATAAATATTTCTATTCACAAGGAAGCCGGTCCTATAGAGTAGACATTCCCCTACCAGACTTTGTCTTTTACGTTCTACGCAGTTAACATATCTTTTTTAAGAATATAAATAGCACATTTAAAAAAAAAAAATCTAATTAAAAAAACTTGCTGGCCAAACACGGCTACATATTTTCACACGTTAACACACAGAATAAAAAAAAAGAAAACAAACTAAAAATGGGCCGTTCTAGCTTTTATACAGTGGTAAAACCTCAGAGGTAGAAAAAGTGTAAAATATCATTGAGAACTTTATATATCTTCACTGTTCAGAATACAAGTGTAGACATCATGAAATAACACAGCTGACACTAAGATAAAACTTAAAAAAAATAAAAAAGTGGGGGTGGGGGACAGGAACAAAAGGTCCCATCTTTGTGACATAACAGTGCAAACACGGCCAATGGCAGCTATAGCTTCCTGGTTATCTGACTTGTGAGATGGGTTAAACACTGGACACAATGTGTGTGTTTGTTGCATGACAGAGAAGCGGAATTGATTTGTTCTGAGTTCAAACAGCCACTGTTTGGTCTGTGTGTCATTTCATTACACATAAAGAGAATCTGTGAGGTAAAAGACTTGACCTGATACCATCTTAACTCCTCATACCATTTCAACCATTATAGTGTTTACAGACAAAAATGTACAAAGTGTACTGTTAATGTTAGGTCGTATTTTATTCACATGGGGATTACTAAACAGCAATATTTTTTATAATATTTTCCAGATTTTCTCTTGTGGAACTGATCAAATTCATTTTCATCTTTTCCAGTTTGTGTGGGAACTCTCTATTCAGTCATGTGACCTGGGTGTTAAATTGAGGTCAGGGGTTCCTATTCTTAGAAACTTGATGCATTTTGAGCCTTGGCCGTGTCCTGTTTAATCACAGCCAGCTGGTTTGTGTCTGCCAAAGTGTGTTGAATGAGTCAGTGTGCTGCCGACATGCGTTCTGTCTTAAGCACAGAATGAAATGCAGCACAGGTTCGATACCGGCTGTCACAGATTGAATTAGCGGATGTGCCTGGTGGTCTGTGCTAATTAAGTGTCTGGGAGGTGGAGCGCAAACAACGCACAATTACTTTCACTTTTCAGATAACAAATGAGGTTGAAGAGATATCACTGGCCTTTCTACATAGACCGTCATCACTGGCTACTGGCCCATTATTTTACATTTTAGTCCACTGTACATTGGACAAGAATCTTAGCTTAAGCCTGAAACTGGAAATAGACAATTTAAACAAAAATGGTAAATACCTGCCTCTCCTCTATGGAACCCCAACGTTTTAACAGTAAACAAAAATTTTTTAAAAACATTGTGAAGCATGTAATCTTATAAAGAAATTGCGTAAAATATGAAATGAACAAACAATCTGAGAAATAACAGGATAAAAAAAAGAAAAATATCATTTAAAATAACAAAATATTACTGAATTAATTTTATTTCAAATGCCCTTTTTTCCCAATGACACTTTCATTCATTGTCTGATGTGTGTGATTTTATTATACAGTGTCACTTTTGATGACAGTGATGTCACCACGCTCTCATCTTTCAGCCAGTCATGGCCCCCTGCCTCTCTTAAGCTAGCAAACTCAACAACTGCTACGAGAATTAGCCAATTAGCACCTGTTAGCTTGAACAACAACAATGTCGAAGTAATCTGAATCATCCAACAAGAGGCTGCTGCTGTAAATAAACACAGTTAGACACAGTAATGAAACCTCTTTAGCTATTACACCCTAGCTCATGCTACATACCTAACCGGCTAACTAGCTAGGCCATTGTGTGAACTTGGATTATTACTCATTATCAAAGTAAAGTACCTCTGAATGAACCAGCTAATGTTAGTTGCTGTCAAAACCACTGGCTCCTCACTTTGATGCAGAGTAATAAAGCTCACAACCCACACAAACTAGTTAGCCAACTAGTTGTGTTGCATGTGTAGCCTTGTGAAACTAAATACATAAAACAATATAGTTACTGCCTGCTTATTCAGTTTACTTACAGCAGTGAGCAGATAGTTGATACAGAATTACTTTGGCAGTATTGTTGCTCTAGCTAGCAGGAGCAAACTGGCTAAATCTGATAGCAGCTGTTGAGCTTGTGCCAGCCTGATCTTTATATCACTGGAAACCTGATTTGTTCTACATGTGTGATGGTCAGGGTTAGGGTAGCTGTGTCAAGAAGTAGCCACAGTTTGCATGTGCATAAAACAAATTGGGTTTCTGGTGCAGATCGGTCAATGACAAGCTTGTTAGCTTAATTATAAAACAGGAAGCATGTGATAACCTTGAAGGTGAAATGGCCGTGACGTTGCCACTGTTAGGAAAATGACATGGAATTAAAAGTTATGAAATGAAGAACGTCATGAAATAAAATGTTTTTGGGAAAAATGCAATTATAAAGCAGTCTTTTTAAGGGTGTTTTAAAATAAAAAAGATTATATTACGAAATAAAGATGAACTCCTGTAAAAGCTGTAACTTAAGTTGTTTCACCAGTTTTTCTTTCATTTGTATGTATTACACAATTTATTCATGTGATTATTTATTTGTAATTTATTTATTTATTTAATCAATTCACTAATATTGATCACATTGGGGCTCTATACTCTGGCTAGTCATATAAGGGCAGTTGTTCTTGCATTTTCAAAAAAAAGGATGCTACACTTTTTTACATGTTGGTACAATTTTAAGAGTACAGTTCATTATGAGGCCCATGCTGATCTATTGATGGAAACTCTCACTACAGATCAGTTAAATTTTGCAAAGTCATATCTTACAAACTTACTACATATGCCTGTTTGAATACAGGAACAAATGATATTTGCTTAATTTGTTTCCTGTGTTGTTTTATATTATTTATTGGACTGTGGTCAGTCTCCTGAGCCATAACAGTGACAGCTTGAACCCAGAGTAACAGTTACCTCTGTAAGTGGATGACTGTGCTGCAGCTGCTGAAAGCGATTTGTACAAGAGTGCGTGTGAGGGTTTAGGCTCAGGGTCTGTGAGCATGCCAGTGTACAGAGGAGGATCTGTTTGTGACGTGTTTGTGTGTGTTTTGGAGTGTGAATGGAAGTTCCTCTATGTCCCTTTAGGCGGTGTCCATTTTAAGGCTGTGGGATCAATCGTCTTGCTGTTACCACGTTTGGTCTCCTTGGCCTTCCAGTCGTCAATAAGGTCCTGCAGGAGAGAAAAAACACCATAGCTGCATATACCAATGAAAAGCTATGTGAAAAATTTGAAATGTAATTGTTTTCTTTACCTAATAAAAGTTTTACACTTTTTGACCCAGACTTACCTAGAGCCTGTATTATCTAGTAACTGGAGAGAATAGCATGAAGGAAATTCTAACTTTTAAATTTGATCTTTTTGTTTCTTACCTGTCTCTTTAAGACCAGGTGCTTTCCCTTCCAGTATTTGAGCATCTGGAGAGACTGCAATGTGCTGACAATATCCACTGGGTTCACTGCTGTCTCCTGACTGATCTCTGTGAACACAAGAGTGGGACCAGAGTTAGGAGGGATCAGAATTGTCTGCTTGATAATAATGGGGAGGTACAGCAATCCTATCTACTCTCTGAGGTTGAATTTAGTTAGGTTAGCATGTTAACATTTGCTGATCAACTCTAATCACTGGAAAAATTTTACATTTCACCTGATGATACTGCTATAGATGAAAAGTTAAGGATCAACAAAGTCATTACAATTCATCCAGTGGGGGACATGAATATCCAAACCAAATTCCCTGCCAATCCATCCTATACTGGTGGAGATCATGCTTATACTGACATTGCCTCCTTAGAGCCTGGCCATTAGGCAGGCTAAAAACTAGAGAACAACAAATGACAACAATTACAAAACAAACATGAAGCTGTAAGATGTTCGATGGAATTACAGTCACAATTACACAGGTGACCCCTTGAATGTGACAAGCTGCTTTCTGAGGTCACTAAACATGAACTGGTGAGCCTCCACTCTGTCAGTTTAGATTTCAGAATAGTAAAGATACTCACTGGATTCAATGAGCAACTTGAAACACGGATCATTGCTCTATGAAGCTAGATATTCAAAGAAACTATAATCAATTTTAAAAATCAGAAATAAGAATTTTAATTTATTTTTACTTAACAGCAGCATCACTTGTGCTGTGCTGTTTCTATGCAACTGACAAACCACTCAACATTATAAAACTTTAGCTGAAGTATGACACATTCACAGCTCTTCTTGAAATGTGTGAACACAGCGGTGTGGTTAGAACTAACCAAGAGGCTATTGAATAATGACAAAACCCACTTTGCACAATGTCAATCTCTACAGACATGGCAGAGAATGGCAGAGCCACAGCAGTCGAATAATGGCAGCACAGTGAGAGCACATTTTGAGTGTGGACTGGGATAACTTAGAAGAGTCATTTGTATTCCTCTGTGTGAGCTGAAAACATCTTCCTAAAATCAAAATAACATGCAGAAATTTTTGAAAAGACGCAAAACTCAGAAGAAAAGAGGGGGAGGGGGAAGCTCGGACATGAAGGAACAAAGTGTTATTACTGAATTATTTGCTGTTTTGTCACACTGGTTGCTGTCTGACCCTGGTGGCAATCCATTCGCTGCATTTTCTACCTCTTTATTTAGTATGACAAAAATAGTGAATAGTGAATAGTGACTCATTTATACCTATGTGCAATATTATGTCTTATTCAGCTGCAGTAGCCAAATGAAAGTATTTAAAACTCTACAGTGTTTACCATAGAGGTATATCTAATTATACATAATGAAAATACAGCTTGACACATGGACACTGAGCAAAGGAAACAAATAATTTCTGTCTTGAAGGAAATATTTGACTCAATTTAAAGTTAGAAAAAGTCATTTAAGAACTTAAAGGTACCATGTGGTGTTTTTGACCAACAGTAGCACTATGGAGCAATGTTTTTATGAGTGGGTCCTGCACATGGTTTCATGTTATTCAGTTGATTGACAGTTGGTAACAAAAACACACAACAAAATGTAGCAATGCACCAATAAAGACAATGAAGAAGACGACTAGCTGTGATCACCTGTTAGTCAGGTCATCACTTTCCAGACTGAAATATCTGAACAAGTATTGGATGAATTGCTATGACATTTGGTTAAGACATTATCCTCAGATTAAATGGTGATGATTTTGGTTATCCCTTCATCTGGTGCCTCCATCAAGTATAATTTTATTCCATCCAATATAGTACAAAAACAAATAACTGCAAAACTATTGACATTCCCATTAACCTCTATTGTACTTTATGTTACATGCTAATAAGCAAGTATTAACATGCTTGACTGAGATTGTGAATATGGTTAACATTATACCTGCTTAACATCAGCACTATCACTATGACCATGTTAGCTTACTAATATCAGCATTTTACAAAAAAATCCCCAAAGAGTTTCATTACAGTCCAACAGAGCTGCTGGCGTGGCTGTAGACACTTAACTCTTGTTTTTGTTTTCATTACAGTAACAGAGATTTTTTCAGGGACTACAAACAAAATGTACTAAGCATGGTGTTCACCCCAGTCCTCTGAATGGGTTTGGCCTAGTTTTGCACGATTGTAAGTCTTGTGTGCATCCACCTTCATTTATCACCTTAACACTGACTTGGTGTGGCCTCAGTGCTCTCTGATCCATTCATAAACATAGACTCATATGAATGCATTCAGACACATACACGCACGCACAGTCTGGAGAACTGCTGACCTATTGGGGCCCTTAGATTCCTTCCTGACATTACACAGTTTATTTTAAAGGTTCTATTTCTTAGGAATTACTGAGTTAAAACCATTATCAAACTGACCTGTGGTTTTATTTTCATTTCAGAAATTGAAAATGTTTGCTGTGATTCAGAAATCTGGATGCCCAAACGTCCTCTCTCTTAAAATGTTCCTGTCTCTCTCCAACATTTTGGAGAGTGTGCTCCCATACCTTTGATGGAAATCTCCTTGCCCTGAAAATTGTTCAGGTAACGCAGAAGCACCTCCTTCCAGTAACTCCTGTAGCTGATGAGGCCCAGATCAGACAGAGGACGCTCAGGTGAACCCACCTTCTCCTCTACCTTGGACAACAGGTAACCTGGAAGCACAGATCAGATAGAGCTTTTGCTGGCTTTACCCTTTAGCATTTTCTTCCTCAAGGATACAGAAAAAGGCAATAAAATAACAAGATTAATGACTGTAATATCTAAATCACAAGAGTGTTTTTCTTTCAGATTAGCAAGTGTTGCAGACAGCCTGTGTAAAAATCCCTGGCCAGTTTGTATGCTATTTGAGTTTATGAGACACACACATACAATACATACACAAAGATAAGTACACACACTGGGTGTCTGTACTCACTGAAGTCTATGAGCATCTTGCCATAGCCCTGTCTCATGTACTGTGGCATAGTGAGGATGCAGGACACGTTGTAGTTCAGGAAAGAGTTCTTTTCCTGCAGAAGGAGAGTAAATCTATAAACATGGTGATTTGACCAACAGAGGTTTTCTTAAGGCTGACAGCAGTAATATATGGCAGAGGATATATTTTATAGCAATAAAAAAAGGTTTGCTTTTTCCAGTCTTATTAGTTTTGGCTTGTATATTCACTTATGTTTTACTCATACCTCACATACTCACCTGAATAGGTTCAGACAGTGTATACGCAAAATGAAATTCTACATCATGTCCTAGGGGAACATGTAATAATCAAAAGCAATTTATGAACTTCCATTTGCACTAGTCTATACAGCCCAGAAATAGCAAATCAGTGTTTTGTACAATACTCTCTCAAACCTACACCTCTTATCATCAAGCAGCTTGGAAAAACATTTTTCACTTTAGTTAAAGGTTTTTATTCAAGTAATTCAGATTGTACAGGGAAAAAATGAAGAGAACACTTTGTAATTGGCTCCACAGTTACCTTAGAGAAGTATCCAACCAGATGACACCCTGTGTTGTCAGCTTCAGTCATGACATAGAAGAGGAAAGGTTCAACATCGTAATACAGAGTCTTGTGGTCCAGGAAGAGTTTGGCCAGCAAACACAAGTTCTGGCAGTAAATCTGTGAGGAGGAGCGTCACAGACATTACAGTCTATCTAAGCTTACTGGTTCATGTCACACTGACACAACTGACCAACATCGTCTGTCTGTACGATAGCACACTGGTCAGCTATCCATCCCTGTCTTTGTGTAATCACAGCTGGACAAGCTCACACAGACAGTTATCTGTCTCATTAGGTTTACAGGAGTCTTACATTAAGTGCAAAAATTGGTTAAAAAAGGTCAGACACACAGGTCATGCTTCAAGCTAAAGGGCTAACACTACAGCAAACCAACCAGAAGTTCAATTTTTTACATTCACGGGAGCCACTGTAGGTGTCATAAGGCCTTCATGCAAGAACCTGTCAACTATGAGCAATTTAAAAGAACTTGTTGTCTTTACCAATCTTCTCATATTTAAAAAATCTACTTAGATACAAATAACACTTACAAGTGATCCAAGACTATTATACAAGTCAAGTACAAATAGTCTGCCCCTCTCTACAGGGAACTTAATCTAAATTCATTTTGACTGTCACATCCTCTCAACGACCTCCTATATAAGTCACTGCCTGCTAGCAAGATGTTTTTTAATGTCAAACTTTACATCAAACCATCCTCTCTTTGTTTCTGTCACAGTACATTGCTGCTCTGATTACACATCAGGCAGCTGTATTATTATTTTTTCTAAATGTTTCGAGTCCAGTAATACCATTACTGACATTGTTATATGTGTTTTAAATGGAGAGGGACATGTAAAAATGCCTCATACACCTCCTCATAAACAGGCGACATTAGTTAAGTTGAAACAAGTAATTTAGGACAGGTTTACCAAGCCCCAAGAGCCTTTGCTGAATCTAACTTGGGACACTTACATGAAAGGACATGACAAAATAATTTATGATTTAATTTATGATAAAAGTGTGAAAATGTTCTTGGTATGAGGTCCTCTTCTGGAAGGTCAGGATGACTTGTGAAGCACTCTCCTACCTTGTTCTTCTTTCCGTCCACTTCAAAGACAGAGATGTTCCCCTTCCTGTAGATCTCGTCACCTGGGGGATGCTTCCACACACACTTAGCCTTAAATGCAGCAGAGACAAACAAGGAGGAAAAACAAAGCTAAGGTTAGTCGTGGTCGGTCATCTCTGGTCTGGCAGGCTTAAACTGCACAAAGCATTGTCATTGGCCGTCTCTTATTGGTGTTAGAAATTCATAATTCTCTTACTAATACTTCACTGCAACTGTTACAGTCTACTATAACAACAGTGACCTGTTTCAGATCCCAGATCCAAACCATTACATTCAGCAGAGCACACAGTCCTCTTCTTGCATCTCTCACTCAAATACAGCAACAGTGTGAACTGCATCAGAAGGGCACAGTTATGAACTCTATCTAAATAGAGTCTGCACGGTATGGGAATAAAATTATGAACTGCCTTAGGCGTTGAGATAGTAAGGTTGTGGTCTGAACTAAGGGAATAGTCCAGACTCATTTTTGTGCCACAGTCCATTTTCACTTTAATGCTTCAACATCACTGAGTGGAAGCTTCAATTTTTTTTGCTTATCAGTCAGAGACATTTTAGCTAAGATGAAGAACTGCTGCCTAACCACCAGGAAGAATTTGCAGTTTTTAGTGGTGTTTTTTTCCATTACTGAAATTAGCAATGTGCATTTTTTTGTAATGCAGTTCTGTGTTTAAAACTGTAAACTGAATCCTATTATTGAAGCTGTACACACCTGAGGTCCTAAACAGCACTTAGAATTATAATGAATAAATGCTATAATAACTCTTAAAAAATTAGCTGAGATGTTCATGACAGGCACAGAAATTGCAGTTTAGGACAAAGAACCAGAGTTCAACAAGAGAAATTATGTAAGACATTTTCAACATTTCACCAACAGTAATTGGATTAATGTAGTGGTGGTCAAACCAAAACCATTCCTAATCAAACACAAAGCTCATGTAGTCTGTGAAACAATGCAGTAACCGGCAAAACTAGAAGACATAACAGAGTGTTTACTGTGTTGTATTTGCCTCCGTCTATTTTTATCTACTGTAACACTAGAAATGAAGGTGGGTAAAATCGTGGCCATAAAAATAAACCTGACAGGACTGTCCATTTTGTTTACATCTGGCATTTAAAAAGTACCAGTGAAATGAAGAAAGCCAGTGCCACCTATTTTTAAAGCTGCATTATAATGACAATTCTCCCTCAGAAGCTGTGAACACAACATACATAGTATCCCCTTTTAAGATGATCTGGCAAACTTGTTAGGTGCAAATTTACACATCAAACTGAATATATCAGAGTTCTTTCGCTGAAAACAGCTGCCTCCTGTGGCCAAAAGCAACAACATAGAGGCCGTGAGAAGATTTTTAAAAAGACACTATACCTTAGTCTGGGTACTCGTTCAAAAAACATCTAGCAGCAGTGAGAGCAAACCAAACCCAGAGCTGAAAGTCACTATAAAACTCAGTAGAGCTAAGAAAATGCAGAGTTGGGTGTTAATTCTCTGTGGGTTTGTCACTACGAGCATCCCCTTACACATCAAAGTAGTCATGTGATCAGTTGTCAATATAAAATTACTGATAGCAACTATGAATAAAAATATTACATTTAATAAGAACCACAGACTTATTTAATTTAAGGCATTCTCCAACATTTTCAGGCTCTGGAGATGAAAAAAAATGAGAAGGCTGCCTCACCATGTGCCTGCGCAGAATAGTCTGGCTCTTCATATACTTAAGGCAGAACTCGCACATGTAGAGTCTCCCCAGGCGGGCGTACTCCTCTGGGTATGGAGAGTGGTACCAGGTGTCCAGCTCATAGCGACCAAACACGATGGTCTTTATCATGTTGCTGCCCTCTGACACCTGACCGGCAAGACGGAGCTTCTCCTGTACAGGCAAGGACAGGAGGGGCAAGGACACGAGGAAAGGAAGTGAAAAGGTATAAAGAGGACAATGGAGGACAAGAGGGGGAAGGTAAATGGGCAAGAAGAGGGGAGAGAAGAGAAAGAGGAAAAGACCTCAATTATTGAGGGAAGAGAATCGGGTGAGCCAAAGATCAAATTTGGAAAAACCTCAGTGGAGGAAACCAGCTACAAAAAATTTAAATATCAAAAATAAAACAGTAAAACGATGTAAGAAGAAAAAATTAGGATGAGGAAAAAATAGGAAAAGGGTCAACATGAAGGTATGAAACAAAGTTCCTCATGTTGTGTGCAACAATTTTTTTCAGACAAACTGCCAATAAAACCATAACATGGTCATAAGAACAACTAACAGAAGATTAGACTGCAAGTTAATTTAAGATCATTTAAGACTAGCAGCAAACCACGCAATTATAACTTTGACCAAAAAAAGTGTAAAAAATATTCACTGTTCACTGATGGATTACATATTTAGAGTTTTTCAAGAAGGCTTTTATTTTGTAGAGAAAGCAAAACCAATAACACCTTGGAGAGCCTGTTATTAATCTAAATCTATTATGTGCTTGGAAAAATTGTGGGCAGTGTAAAGTGAGAGGCTTAAACATGCAGAATTATTTATGTGATAGTTCGAAGCAAACCTGATTAAAAACAATGTTTTCTCATCTGAATGGTTCACAAAGTAACAGATCAGGAGAAAGACACAAATACAGAGTAACAGGAAGTGACTGTCCAAACTACCAAAAATATCTCAGACTGCTCCTGTGGCTGCAGAGGAGGGTTTGCGGACTGAAACAGAGAAGAAGAGGAATAAGGCAGTAAGGGGTAAAGGGACAAAAAAGAAGGGGAAGGAGAAAAGAGTAAGGGAGGGAGATGATGATGAGTTTTCTCTCTTACAAGGTCGTCCGAGGCACGTGCCTGCGCTTTCCTGAACAGCTCGAGGTCGTAGTCGCTGGTGATGTTCTCCAGCAGTGGCTCCCGGCTTGTCCCGTGGCTTTGACGGTGCTCCTGGCGGTGGGGCAACGAAGGAGGACAGACTCAAAATATAATATGGAAAGATGCATTTGCTTATGCGTTTGACATACAGCAAACATAATCATGTTACTTTTACCATGTACTTTTCCTTCTGCTCTTTATTGAGGCCTGAGTTCCTCTTCCTCCTCAGCTCTGTCACCTTCTCCTTGTAGCGCAGCTGACGATCTGATGGGGCCTGAGACCACACAGAGAAAACACTTGAGAAGACTTTACACTTGTACTCTGACCACTTTACTTTTTGAGGAGTGACAATGGTAGAGCAAAAAACTGATCAGTACCTTAAATTTAAATGTCTGATGATTATACTGTATATAAAGAGACAAATGTCTTGCGTATTAATTCACATCAATACTAATATAGATATTTTATGACTCTGATGATGATTAAAAATTCAGGTCAAAAATTTTAAGGAAATTCTACTCATGTTCTGATACAGTGATCTATACACATGGTTTCACAGACAGTAACCTGCCTCCGTATTATTTATTGCAGGATGTGTTCTGTAATATTTTCTGTATATTTCTTACAGTATCTTGTGTATATACGCTTAATAACATGTCATTTTAATCTGTTTTCAGGGTCCCTTTTAAACACCTGGCCATGAACAATGATAAATTAGCCTTTTAAGCTAACTCTGGCTCATGTTTGTGTTTTCTCTGACGATCAAAAAAACCTCTCCTTGTGAAATAAACATAAACTACATCAGACAAGGATGCAGAGGAGAGTCCTACTACACTAACGGTGACTATTGCTGCAGTGTGAAGGAATTCCCCTCCACATACACACACACACACACAAAGAAACACAACTTGAGTTCATGATGAAGTGAACTGGACAGGTGAAACCAAGGAAGGGTCACAGCCTTCACTTGGATTCCCTTGCTCAGTAGAAAAAGAGAATTACCCCACAAAAAGACAGAATGTGTCCCTGTATCTGTTCTATGTGTGAATGCGTCACTATGTGTTATGCTCGTCTGATTAACTCGTGCGTTTGTACGTTACCTGGTTTCTTGTGGAATGTCTGTTCTCGTCCTGACGGTGTGACAGCGTCCTTTCCTCAGCCTGTTTGTCGCGCGTTGATGCCTTGCCCTGACAAAACATCAACACTGTCTACCACCAACAACTCACAACCAGCCCCGCAGCAGAAACATCACAGCAACCACCTCCATGTTCCTGGAGGCTTCGCAGCTTGACAATTTCAATTTGAGTCTGCTGGCCTCCTTCAGTTTCATCCACTGGACACTTAGTCGCAGTGTGTTGGCTGGGATGTTGCCACAGCAGAATCCTGGTTTGACTACTGAATTATATTAAAGATGCTAAAAAGTAGTTTGAAGAAAAACTGAAGGAAAAATGTAGCATATTTTTACTCCAATGTGGCAGGTGGCTTTCATATTCAGTTCTTAACCTGGAACTCTTTTGATATACCTTTGTCTGTGTGTGTGTGTGTGTGTGTGTTTGTGTGTGTGTGTGTGTGTGTGTGTGTGTGTGTGTGTACCTTGCATTCATCAGCAGAGAGGTTGTGGTAGAGAGGACACCCAGATATGGAGAAATGTCTCTCATGCCTTCCTGTTAGATGACCTGTCAAAGAGAGGGAAACACAGAAAGACACAGAAAGCTCAGAGATGGTCTATAGAAGCAGGACATCTGATCCAATAAAAAAATAACTTGCAGTGTTTGTGCCCTCACCCAGCGAGTTGCACCCAGGTGTGGGACACTTCATGTTGAAGTTGTAGCTCTCGTGGAAGCGCCGTCGTTTGGGCCGGTGGGAAAGGTCGTGGGCGGCGGCCTCTTTGAGTGACAGCTCTTTAGCCAATCTCTCGTCCTCCTCTTGTGAAACTACAATATCGTTGCTAGAAGACACAAGGTCGTTGCTTGGGCTGGAAACCTCGATGTCTGACTCGGAGGATGGGGCGTTGCCTGTTGGGGTGCGAGGAGGGGTCTCGTCCCGGTCTGCCCCCTGCTTTAGGTCTACTGAGCCAATCAGGACAAGAAAAATATACTAATGATTAAAACTTCTATCTATCTAAGCAGCCTAAGTAGTCATACAATTGTTTTGCCACTTTTTTGTGATGGAAATATCTAGCCGCTCTACTGAAACAAATCTACCTTCAGAGAAACCTCTGTAGGTTGCAAACATGACCATGTACCAATGCAGTTAACACCCTCAGTGGCTGCCAGCAGAGAAATTCAATAGTAAAGACTGATGTTACTGCAGTAGAAGACTGGGGCTTGAGCTCAGAGGCTGGCTGGTGAATGGGAGGACATCTGCAGCCCTTCCTTATTTTTCCAGATACACTGGGCTATTCATGATGTCAGGCAAATCTTTTTAAATCTGAGACTGTAAACTTTGAGGTCAGACTGACGTCCCTGTGAATCACTGCAGGTAGGCAAGAAAAGGGCAAAGGAAAAAACGCGGTACCAATGATGAAATAAATTTTGTTAAAGATTGTGATCACAGTAACTAATCACAGTTGTTTGCCTTGATGACCAGCAAAACACTAATTCTACCATTCAGTATTTTTAAACGGATATTTTGAGTATTATGTTTCTTCTATTATGAATATTCTAACACATGAGCATTCAGAGAGCTAAAAAAAAGTGCTAGTTCTAAAAGTCCTAGTTACCTGCAGCATTAACATATTTTATGCCAGACCTAAACAGTCTGGTACAGATGCCAATGATAGCTAGGTGTGGTAGATAGTGTCCTCCGTGACAATTCGTCATGTGCCAAGGAATTAACTCACAATCAAATAAAAACCAACCCCCAAAATAGAGATGATGAGCAAAATAAGACACATGCTACCATCAAACAAGTCACTGTAATCATAGTTTGGGCAAATACACAACATACATAATGTTATAATATTTAGAAGTTAAAAAACAGATATGGTAAAACTGTATTTTGTTTTTATTTAAAGAAAAGTCAGTTCTTTCATTCTCAGTAACCTCCAAATAAACAGATAGCACATTTTTAAGTTTATATAGTGCTACCAAATATGTAACTGTCTTCAACTTAAGTCTACATTTCCAAAAACCCTAAATGCCTCTTTTACTTTTTGTTGTGTAAATACACTAGG
Organism: Lates calcarifer; assembly: GCF_001640805.2. Lineage (NCBI taxonomy): Eukaryota > Metazoa > Chordata > Actinopteri > Centropomidae > Lates > Lates calcarifer. The sequence goes on from NC_066843.1 coordinate 19,394,247, forward strand.
TCTGTGAGAGACTGACATAATAAAAATAATGGTATCATGACACTTTTAACATTGTTTCACAGCATGACTCAGTTTTATAAGGTAAAAAAAATGTAATAAACAGACAATCTAAGTACAGATGTATCTGCTTTAACAGATGGAGATCGTCACTTCCTCTCAATGTCTGAAGTTAGATAACAACAGCTCCTGGTCTCCATAAGGTTATTCATTCATTCCAGTGACAAAACACAAGTCCAGGATATGTTCTGAGACATATTTGTCTTCTTTATAATCAGGAACACACTGTATTCACAGACAGGCCTGATGACATTAACTGAACAGCTCCACAATGAATGAATGAAAGACACAGATAGACGCCCTTCCTCCTCCTCCTCCCCATCCTCTCTGTTTGTGTTTTCATGTCATTCCTTGTTTCATTCCCACATCAGTCTTTTCTTTTACTCTCCCTTTCATCCTCTCTCTCCTTCCCTCCATCCTTCCCTGACTTTACTGCTCTCTTCACTTTTCTCCCTCACTCTTTTCACTTGCTTCATCTTTTCTTTCTGTACCTCTGTTTCTCCTCTGTTTTAACAAATTCATCTGCTTGTGCTTTACCTCCTACAACCTAAAGAAGGTGAATGAATGCATTAAAAAGCACCTACATCGTAATGTAAATGTTGACAGCATCCCTAATGAAGTGTACAGATCTCATTTTAAGACATACAAGTAACACTACAGATCTCACCATTGGCCTCAGTGTCCGAGCCAGACGACCTACTCTGACGCAGTGGGTATCTTTTGGCTGTGGTGTTTGTCGCCCCCTGCTGGCTGCGTGTGACCCTGCGCCCAGAGGAGAAGACAGACGCTGCCACTGCTGCTGCTGCTGCAGACTCTGCTGCTGAATCCAGGCCTTCATCAGGACCCACAGCTGCAGGAGAGCTGCTCCGTACTGAGCTGCAGTTATCTGGAAGAGAAGAGAATTATTACTCATTACTTCCACAGCTGCACTTTTTAACACTCCTGTACTCTGCTGTGTTTATCTGTTGGTTATAATTATCAGCCACATGTCAAAATTCAATTTTTCATGCAAAACACGTAACCTCATAAAATGTATTAGAACTGAAAGTATCAAGCTTTATACAAACTTATCCTGAACTTGCTTCATTATGCTGATTAAAAGGTTAATACACCAATATTTTAACACTTAGAAGCTTACCTTTTTCATAATGACCACTTTTACTTTGGATATATTATATTGCTAATACACAATCTTTTTTAACAGTGTGACCAAGAGGCATGGCTTTGAATGCAGAAATTAAATGAGTAGCTGATAAACTGATTAGTCAATCCACAAAGAAATGTACTAAATTACTATGGGGAAAAAAACATAACAGCAGAAACTTAACAGAATACATGGATTCAAAATTTTCCAGACTGAGCAGTCTGTAACTGGGTAAATCCAAGCAGAAATAGTATGAAGAAGACAGTTACTTGTTGCGAATGGCCTCAGTGGTTACGAAGAGCCTAATCCCACCACAGAAAAGAAAACCGAACCTCTGAATCCACTTCTTTTTTGGAGCAAACTCTGTGCTGTGCCTCTGTGAGGACAAGGGCAACGTGGCCAACTTCTCTCAGTAACAAAAAAGCAGAGGAGGCAGTGTCTGGCTTTCTTTCTCTGTTGTAAATCCCCTCTGGCAGCCACAGCAGAAAGAGGTCACACAGGGGTGTTTGTGTGTCTGTGGTGGGGGGAGGTCAGGCTGTCTGAACCCATTCATGCTTTATCACTGCCCATATATAATAGCTACTGCTTAACTGTTGAAGTGAGAGGGGCTTGAAGTCTCTCTGTGGTCTAAGAATGAAAACATTCTTCCTCATTAGAATGACTCACATAAACTAACTTATGCTGCATGTAGACAGATTTGGCTTGACAATAAATATAAATAGAGATAAAATATGTATGATTAAAAGAAGACAGTAAAGTTCACTACAAGTCAAGAGTAGAAAACTAGACTGTGATACAACAAATAGGTTTTATTACACCCACAAGACAAATGGCAGGAAAATGGTACTTCTAACTTTCTGAAGTTTACAGTGAGATAAAAGGTCAAAGAGCCTAGGAAAGGTCTTCCTAAAGTTCTGAATACACTGGTGTTAATGGTGAAATAAACTGTTGTAATTACACTGTGTGGAAGGTTAATGGGCCTACTGGATTTTCCCTCCCTGCAGTAAATGGGAAGGTTTGATTCTCATAAACTGTTTTGAGGAAAATTGGAAACATGGAATCTTCAAAGTAAGAACCTTGCTATTACTTCAACAAATGTATGAACCTGAATGCATGTAAACCACTGATGCTAACCCAAGTATTTATTCCTTTCTATGCAATAAAAGTCCCTCATGTTTCTTCTATTCCCACATGTTTCTGTAATTCATGCCTGTGTATGATAAATACTGTATGTATAACTGGTTTATGTGACTCCTTGTACCTGCTACAGTGGATTATTTTTCAAAAACTGTACATGTTTACCTTGTGAGCTCTGACTGAGGCGCAATGACGCGCGAGTCAAGCGCGTGCTGCTGCGTCTGTGCGCGCTCTCGGAAACTTCGGTGTGCTCGAGGTCAGCGGAAAAATCCGAGTCCTCCGTCCCGTCCGAGCTGCTGCCTGCGGTCCTCTGGAAACAATAGTTATTGGCAATTTGAGCGATTTAGCCAAAAGTCTGCGATAAAACAGCGCAGCTGTAGTTTGAAAAATTCAGTGAAGCTGACTTAAGTAAAGACTTGTGTTGTGTTGTTTGTTTTTACCAGTGGATAATTCAACAAAGATCCCATATTTGGGGAGGAGCATCACCCCCATCACATCTCCTCCGGCTTTGCACCCACTCTTATCACGATGGACGAGTCAATAAATACTCAATCCTAAACCGGCATCACCACGGACAGTCCTTGAAAAAAGCCGACTGCGTCTATTGTACCAACCCGAATTAAGCACAACGCCTGACTGTACCTTCCGCGTGAATTCCCATGTTGTAGTCTGTTAATTCGGTTATTTGTTCAAAAGACTATTTCAAAGAGCGTCAAACAACTCAGTAAAACCAAATGCACTCATGAATTGTCCCGTTAACGTATTTTGCAGCACAGTTTGTTGAAATTACAGGCTGCCAAGCTGCCTAGCACACGGCATGAGTGGGGTGATGCTGGTAACGGAGGCGTAAGAGGGGCTCACCCTCCACCGCTATAGAGACCAAAATCCGGCTGAGTGGGGGGTGGGGTAAGGAAATTCTAGCAGTAGCCAACATGTCATTTGCATTTCACAAATAACATACCGAGAGCCGCATCTTCCTTTCAAATAGTAATCCAAATGTACCATCATAGGGCTGCCTATTGTACATTTATTCATACGGTAAATTAATATTATATATATTTTCTGCATTTTATACATACTATTTTGTTCATAATCGTATTGTTTTTACTATTTTAGGTGCAATTTCATATTTGATAAGCTGACACTTGGGTCCACTCAGGACGCTACGTTTAATAAAAAAGATAACACTTTTTGTCAATTGTTTGTCAGGGGAGTGATTACTTATTACAACAGCACTAGAGACGGATTCGATAAGGATACTAAAATGACGTAAAGAGTAAACAAATCATAACACTGAGGAGTTATAGTGAAAATTAAAGCTATTACAGATGCGAAATAAGTTCACGAGAGTATACAGCATAACCCAATAATAACGCTTTATACAAAACAATACTCCAAGCCAGTGCGCATAACTGTACTTTATGTGCATTATGGTAGGCCTAATAAAAACACCGATAACGTCGCTGTTAAGTTACTTTTAATAATAATAATAATAATTAGAAAATCATTTTACAGCACAGATAGGTAAATCAAACAATATATAAGTGAACAGAAAATTACAGGAGAAATACAGTACACTAACGTTACTCTACAGCATGGACCACTGGCGCACATTATGGTAAGCGCATTTGACAACTTCACAACAAGAAACGGAGCCGTTGATTTGCATACGACCAATTAAATTAAAGAGGAGGCGGGGTTCGAGAGAATCTAACCAATGGGCGCAAGACCTTCCCGATTCCGTCCAATCACAGCGTTGTTTTGGTACAGACGCTTAGTTTCATCCTCGCACCCTGGAACAGCCTGTTCCTTTTTCATCAGTTAAAGCTGCCGTTATCGACGTTAAACGGAGGGCAGCGTTTCTCCATCGGTCTGCAGATATCTGACCAAAAGTCGCAAACCCCTAATTTTCAAAGCCCCGGTCTCTGTACTCTGAGGAAAGGACACTTAACAAACAACAACACATTCTTGCAACTCAGCAATAAACATGAGCTAACGTAGCTTTTAGCAGAAACACAAACGACAGCTCAATTGACTCTACCAACACTGATTTTCAACGTACATCTAAAACTCGTTAACGGTATCTTATAGAATCGCATTTTAACTCGCAGGCGGTCACAGGTTTTTGCACACAACTTGTGTGTTACCTCTACGCTGGCTAACATTAGCAATGACGTTATGTTGTGTGTCCGAGCTGCAGTCTGCTCTTAGGGCTGAGTCTGCTGCAAACATATGCCTTACCTTTCTCCGAGGCATTTTCAAAGATGTGACGTATCTCCTCTGGCAGATTTTTATCCCGTACTTTGGGAGCAATTTATCTCAGGTTGTATAAACAATAAGAACAATAAATGATCAGCTTTTAACATGAGCTAACTCAGCTGAAAAAAGCGCATCAATTTCTCCGCACTTCCTTGAGAGTAGAGCGCAAGTCCGTTCGTTTTTCAGGTACGTTGACAAAATTCCTCCGGGAGGAACATACAGCTAATGTGGTTCGTTCGCTTCAGATATTTTAAATCATATTTCAGCGCGCTCGATCGGAACATGGGAAGGGTGGAGAATTATTCAGACTTTTAAAATTTTCAAATTATTGAATTGTGATAATAGTTTAGTAACTAAAAGCCTTGTCTAATTAGCTGTTTACAGTAATAACTAATCAAACAGGTGTTACAGAGTGTGACCACCCGCTTAAACACAAAACGTATTAAAATTAAATTTAAAATATAGCAAAAAATTGCTGTTGGTGGCTTGCAAAAACTGTTGACATTACTTTGTGTGCTTAAATACACTCTAATAAATGAGCCTTTAGAAACTGGACACAACACCGGAAGTAAGGAGAAGTGAATTATCTCGCTCCGCGCAGTTCATGGTAGTGCCGCACATTCATTTGTACCGCCAAGTGTCAAGGATTTGGAGTGGGAGGGAAGCTAGCACGTTGCATTTGACGTGGAGTGAAACCTCAGTTGTCTTCCTGCTGGCGTTTTCACTTTACTTACTCGTAGGTACAATTTTACAAGCGTCAAAGCAAAGTGTCTCTGCTCGAACGCCGCCCAGAAACGAACACAGAGCGCCAGGGAGATTTGCCTCCTCGCCGATTTGTAACTATTATGGCTGGTAGCGCCACCAAAACAGTGCACGATATTTTTCAAAGCATGGAGTACGGACCAGCAGCAACTTCTAGCACGGCCACTGCACAGGTAAAGTTATCAACCGAATTGTCAACGGAGGAAAAGATGCTGCGGTTATAGTTGGCATAATAAAACTATATCGTGCTGCTTAGTGACAAATGTCAAGTATTTCTGCTCACTGTGGTTAGCTTTTACGGTTTGACCCATGTGAAGTTCATTAACTGTTAGCTGACTGTAACTCACAAGGCAAACATGTGACTTAGAATGTGCATAAGTTAGTTATGAAATGTCAAGCGTGAAGCCAAGTCGGACAAGTTTTCACTTAACCTCCTGATCTTTGGTAATTGTCTCAGTATCATTTGCCCCTCAGAATCAAATCAGATCGTTAAGACTTGAATTCCTGATGTAGCAGTTGGTTTGGTAATTTGCTGGTGGTGTAGATGATTATTGGTCCATACAGTCACTGTATGTATGTTGTAATACACGGTATCCTGGTTTTAATTCGTTTTCTATGAAACAGCTCCAAGATTTTTCTGCAGTTTATCTAATCTCTACTGTATTTCTGCCACAGTAACAGACCGGTTGATCATATGAAAACATGGCTGTACAATATTATAATGTGACATTACATTTTTGGTGAATTTTCCCTTTAAGTTCCTTCCACCTTGACCTAAAATAGAATACATCCAATTCACACACAGACAAACTGCGAAAGACATGCATACAGGGTTATATTCCTCCCCTGCAGCCTGAGAAGAGTCAGACAGAGACTATTTGATGAGTCTCTGAAAGCGTGTCACATTTTTTTGGGATTGTCCATCTGAACATAAATACACATATGAATACATCAATTCTGTGGTTCAGCACGTGCGCAGACCTGTGTATCGAACCGGTGATGTCACTGAGAGAAATAACCTACCTGTGCTCCATAAAAGACACATTTCATTGACCCTTACAACTTCTGTGCAAGTCCTCAAACCCAAATGAAATTAAAACCTAGGTTTAGACACATTAGCGATGTCAGTATGTGAACCTCCTCTTGGTCTAACAGCTAAACTCAGCATTTCACTCACTGTTTGATTGAGCAGCTGAGGATGTTTGTTCCAGGAGGAGAATCACACATTTATTAGGAAGTTGTGATGCAGGTTTGGAACCCTTTGATGACTGCTGGGGAACAGAAATAATATGCACAGACTCAGTAAAAACCCTTGAAATCCTTCAACTTTGTGGAAGTGAAATACTAAATCACTGGAGCATCACTTTAAGTCATTAATTAATTTAACTTAACAAAACATTCTGTGAGAAAAGAAACTCAAAAATATGTTTGACCACATATCAGTAGTCAAAACTAGTTTAAGAGTATATCAGAGCAGATTTGAATTAGTTCTTGTTGCTAACTGTAGATGTGCTTGGTGGCTCAGAGAGAAGGTCAGCTCTGTACTTTGGTCTTCTGTCTGTAAATAGTTGACACACTCCGCCTGCCCAGCTCACCTTTTATCAGTCACTGTCCTGCAGAGGTGGCGTCTTCCTGACCAATAATACGTGAGCACAGGTTTGGCATGGACAGACTTTATTTTAAACCAGGAGATATTTTTGCTCTTGGTGTTTAAAAACATAACATGAAAGAAAGCTAATGTAGATTTTTTTCTTGTTTGTTAATGCAGTGAAAGGTCATTAAAATGTGTGATAGAAAATAATAATGGGAATTAATACATCTTGCAGCACCTTTCTTGAAGGCGTCCCAAGATGTCATAGCATCTTCTTAGGTAGCTACTGGCATACACACTACTCAAATTGTTACATGCTTTCCTGAGCACCTCTTCTTTGTGATTTCAGCAGGTCCTAATGTTCTTCCTGTATTTCGGGTGTACTTACAGCTGTTTTTAGAGCTGCCTACCTGGCACCAGATCACCTAAGATGTATTTTGTTAATAGTGGAAAAAAAGAGATGGTTTACCATGTTTTAGGCTTTCTCCTCAGCTTGAACACTGTCTGTTCATTTCCTCTCCATCAGGCCTGGCTGGATCACCATTCTCGTTCTCTGGGACTGTTCATTGATGGCAAGTTTGTCCGTCCAGCAGACAGACAGACGCGCTCCCTGGCTGATTCTAAAGGTAAAAGCAGCCTGAATTTGCAGTGCATAGAAAGCCAGTGATTTGGGCCATTTGTTAGAGAATGTTGTTACAGTATTGTAGATGGTAGATAATCCAAATACTTTGACTCTTTTAAACCCAGCAAATGCAGAATGCTAACATAACCTAGATATGATGATATAATGTGACATATCACGACAATTAATATGCATGCTTGCTATTTTAATTGCTGTTGCACACAGTCAAGAACACTTAAATAACAAGTTACTCACTCAGCCTATTTCTGAACATGCTTGCTAGTGCCTGAGAGGTATAAAGAAAAATAAGATTACCTGCATCAGCCTGGTGTTAGAGAAGACTCGTGCTTAAATTGACTACATGCAGCCTATTTTACCTCTCCGCTCTCCAGGTGGTAATGTGTGCAGCACTGTGTGTGCCGTTGAGGACGATGTTTCCCAGTGTGCCTCCTCAGCTGTTAATGGCTACAAAGCCTGGAGTGGGATGACCTGCTATAACAGGGCTAAAGTGCTGCTCAGGTCAGACACACTCAGCACAGACTGTTCTACTGTAGAGATTAAAAGATCCTCCCAGTGTTTTTTGCATGTTTTAGCCTCTCTAACGATGTGTGTTTGCCTGTCCATCAATAACAGGTTGGTGAGCATTCTTGGGCAGCATAGTAAGTGTTTCGCAGAGCTGTGTGACCTATGTCAGGCCTCCTGCTCGCCCTCCACCTTGGTCAGACTGCTGCAGTACTACAGCAGCTGGGCTCAGCTCAGAGACACTCTCATCACTAACTGGACACCACTGGGTGAGGGACTGGGTGTTTGTTTACATAGAAGCATTTAGATTTAGATTTCATTTTTGATGGAGGGGTTTTTTGTTGCAGGGATTTAACTTTGTTTGGCTTTCCTTCTTTTCCAGGTGTGGTGGCAGTAGTCGTCTCAGATGACTGCTCGCTCTATTCCCTTATGCTTAAAGTCCTGCCAGCACTGGCTATGGGTAAGAAATATACCCACATTATATTTTTTTTTTTTCTTGATTCATAAATTAATTATTTGGTCTATAAAGCAATAAAACACCACAAGACAGTAAAAAATTGCCATCATTGTTTCCTAGAGCCCATGTTTATGCCATCAGATGTCTTGCTTTGCTTGACCAACATTTCAAAGGCCAAAGATATTTCATTTGAGAAGCTGAAACCATAAAATATTGCCTAAAGATGTTTAACTGGTTATCAAAGTAGATGCACATTACTTTTCTGTTGATCAACTGTAATCGATAAATTGTTGCATCTGTAATAAAACTCATATTTTTGTTTGTTTGAACTGTTGTAAGTGGTGTTTTGAGTAACTGCCTCCTTCCTCCTCCCAGGCAACTCTGTCATCATTGTCCCTGGTCGGACCACCGCCCCTCCAGCGCTCCTGTTGGCACAGCTTTTTACAAGCGCAGGACTTGCTGCTGGGGCTCTTAATGTCTTAACAGGAAGTGATATGTTGCTAGGTGCCAAAGTGGCCCAGAACCAGAGCATCAGCTATGTCACATACAGTGGCAATAAGCAGGTGTGTGTGAGAGAAACTTGGAGTTACCCACCTATACATGTGTTATGATATTTCCAAACTGGTGCTTAATGTCACCAAAACTTCCTAAATCAATACGACAATGCTTCTCTTTCAGGATGGGGTAATGCTGTGTAAGGCCACGGCAGGGATGGGCGTTCCCATCTCTATATCCCCCTGCATCGGTGCCACATGTCCCTTCATCATTTTTGAGTCAGCTGACCTTGACAGCGCTGTAGATGGAGTGATAGAAACTGCCTTCAAAAAGAAGAAAGAGGTGATTCATATGAAAAATATCCTCATGTCATCACATCAGACCACATCCTGCAGGCTCTTTAACAATCCTCTCTTCCTCTTACCTCTCCAGGTCCACTGGGTGTTGTGCGTGCAAGAGAGTGTGTTGGACAGTGTTGTGAGTCGTCTCAGGCTGCGTATGGCAGGGGTGAAGTGTGTTGGCCTGCACAGTGATGCAGACAGGGCCCAGGTGGACATGGATATACAGGAGGCTCAGCAGCAGGGTGCCACGGTTAGTCAGAAAAACGCTGAGAAACACTGTACAGTGACTTTCAAGATGAGTGACTGTTACTTAGATGATGCAAATTAACCAGATTTAAATGTTTTATGCTTAAAATATGGTCTTAAACATATGGATGGAATCATAACCAGTAGCTGCTAACACCACATGAGTTGCAACCTTTTTATTTTTTTGTTTTTTTTAGCTACGTCCTTAATAAACATTGATTTATTTTTAGTTTGTTTAATACTAAAAAACATAATTTTTCTGTCTCTACTCAGTTGATTCAGTCCTGCGCTGCCCCATCTTCAGGTGCCCTGTACCCTCCCACAGTGCTCTGTGGGGCCGCCCCCTCCTCTCCATTTGTAGTCAGCCCATCTCCTGGACCTCTGCTGCCTCTCATGACCTTCAGGAGCAACACAGAAGCAGTGGCCCTGGGTAAGGAGGCCTCCGTGGATGCAGATGCGAGAGTGAACAGCAGTCTCTCTGTTCAGTAAACAACAGAGAGGAATATTGCATTACATTATTTTGTTTTAGCAGTGAATTTCTGCTTGAACCACAGTAATGGTCTTTGTTCTACAAAGGGAACCACAGTCCTCATGGCCTGGCAGCCTCCATCTGGACTGAAGACCTCACCCTGGCTCTGGAGACAGCAAAGAGGTACACACAGTCACACACTCATAAGTCTTCCTACTCAATCACTTTTTCTTTTTCACATGTAAACCTTTATTTTGATAAATCTCTCCAGTTTTTTTTCTTGGACTTCTCCATTAAGGGTCTAATTTTATCCACTGATGTTTTATTCTTCTTCCTCACTCCCCAGTCTGTCGGTTGGCTCAGTGTGGGTAAATTCCCACTCTGTGTCCGACCCTTGTCTGCCTGCCTCTGGTCACAAAGACAGCGGCAGCTGCACCGATGGAGGACAGGAGGTGGGTTCAGTAGTTTCTCAAGCAGTTAACACTTTGACAGGAGACATCTTTGGGGGCCTAAAACTGACTGAGATGTAGTAAAGGACTTATTTCTATGATCTTTGATAAAGACCATAAAGGCCATGCACTTAAAGATGAAAATGATGGGACGCAGCATTAGCTACCTAATTTTGTAAGCATTAGCTTGTTGGTTAAAATGCTCTAGCTTGCTGTTAAAAGAGTTTATAGTGAAGCTACAGCAGAATGCAGCACAGGGACACAAAGAAACTAAGCAATCGAGGCAGAGATATTCCAGCAGCTCCAGTGTTCTGCGAGGTCAAAGGTCAGAATACTTGTAATTTCAGTGTCACACAGTCTGAAAACTCTGAGTGTTTTACACACAGTTTTCTGCTTTGTATCTAAACACAGATATTCACCTTTTCACAATTTGTCCACAGATTTTATTCACACAGTCTCTCTTGTTTTTACAAACACAAATCAAATATGTGTACAAACTTGAATTTCTCATGCAGATTAATTGTACAGGTTTTGCAGAGTTTGATTTACTATGGATTTTTTTTATTAACTTTACTCACAAGTTTAAAATCTTTTTGACCCTAATTTGAGCCCATAGATTAATTACATTTATATTGATATTAACCAGTGGTGTATTCATTGTATACTCTATATGTTTAAATGTGTGCCAAGACTAAGACCAAAATAAAACTATGGACATTCTAAATAAAATGAGCTATTGATATTGAGGTAATATTTTTTTAAAAATGTAACACAGATGAGTGTTGTGCTGTGTGTTCACCTCCTGTCTGCTTCCTGCCAGGGTCTGTACCAGTTTCTACGCCCGTCCTGTTCTTCCTCTCCTCCTCTTCCTCGCTCCTCCCCTGTCTCTTTGGACTACACAAAGTTTGGAACAGCAGCATCCCCAGCTATCATTCCTGATGATTCTGATGCTTCCAGGTGGGTTTGTACTGCTCTCTTTACCTCAAGGCATGTTCATAAGGTGTCAAAAGGCACAACAGCTGCACACATAAGCACATCATAAATATATGGTAACTGTCAGCATAATGTAATGGAGGCTGCTTTCGTCAGTTAGTATGAAACTTGTTGATTCTGACTTGAATCTGATTTGTTGGGTGCATATCTGTCTGACATGCACCACTCTCTTTCCCCCTCCTCTCCCCTCAGTGCCCCTAAGTCCTACCTGCAGTTTGTTGGGGGCAAGGCATGTAAATCTGAGTCTGGCTGCAGTGTAGCTGTGCAGCCACCAGGAGGCGGCAGTGTGTTAGCCTATTGTCCAGATGGAGGCCGGAAAGACGTCCGTAATGCTGTGGAGGCAGCTATCAAAGTCCAGCCTGGGTGAGGGAGAAAATCCAGCAAACACACACAGACAACAACACACACATGCTAGCAAGCTGGGATGTCAGTGTCCAACTAAAAAGCAGAAATGCATATTGTGCTTGCAAACTCACAAAAGCAGAGGACAAATTTACCTTTTCCAGAAAGGGGGGCTGACAAACTTTCAACCAAAATCACACAGCCTCAGTTAAAAAAGAACCCAAATTAGAATGGGGAAAGAGTCAATAAGTTAACACTACTAAATACTATTCAGGGTAGTTCCCTCACTCATCATTTACAGTGTATAGATATCCTTAACTCATAATTGGTTAATGTGTTTATTCAGCTGTCATTGAATGGAGGCAAAACACACTTGGCAACAATTGAAGCTTAAATGCTAAATATATAGATGAGAATGTAACTGAGAAGGTTTTTAGATGTCTATTTTACATATTAATATTTGTTCAACAGTGTTCAGTGATTATATTTCAGTGTGTTGTAAATGTGCATGAACTGAGAGAGAGACATTATAATGAAGAAGAACTAGAAGGACTCTAGTCGCGTATCTCTCTGCAAATTAATGAGCTTCACTATCAACTGCAACAGTAAGGAAATCAAACAGTGTTTCAGACAGATAACTTTGACTCTGGTTCAGTAACTGACCCTGGATTAAAGTGATCTCTGTTTCCCCTCATCTCAGGGTTAACAGTTTTCACTGAAGCTGTTTTATGGAACGAAGTTTTGTATCACAGTATTTATTCAAGGATATTTTGATCATAAACCCGACTGATATTTGAGTTTCTGCTGAAACTTGACTGTGTATTCATTCAGTCAGTTGTTTCACTACAGAGCAAATTACATCTTCAGTTCTTTTAATACTCTCCTAACATGTCAGTGACCATAACAAAAAGATTATATTATAATCTAAAATTCTGCTTTAGTTGCACAGTTTAATCCTGTTTGATGTTTTCCAGATAGAGGCCACTAGTGTGTTGTGTGTTGTGCAGTTGTGCAATTTGGCCCAGGATGAAACACGCAGTCTCAGTCTCCTAGTTAAAATATATCTACTTTTGATGCCAAACCTCAAACCTGCTGATTTCAGCCAAAAATCAGTGGTGAACTTTCACCCCTTCACAGTAGATTTATTCAGGCTTTCAGACTTTAACAAGGACTCACATGTGGGAAGGTATTTCACAATCCAGTGGGCTGTTTGTGTTTATAACCAGTCAAAGTCCAAATCAACACAGTATATCAACAAAGTACACAGGTATCAAACACTGTTGATACCAACAGTACCTTGTTGATACTGATCTACTTTGAAATCTACAAAACTACACAGCTCTTCTTGTCAGCACATGGAGGTCATAAAAGTACAGCAGATGCCAGTCAAGGCAGAAGGCAGTTTTTCCTCACCACTGTCGCCCAGTGCTGCTCATGGTGGGATCTGTTGGGTCTCTGTCTGTAAATACCGATTTTACGGTCTAGACCTGCTCTATATGAAAAGTGCCTTGAGATGACTTTTTTTGTGATATGGCGCTATATAAATAAAACTGAATTGAATTGAATGCTCACACAGATGTTTCACGTGTTCCCCAAGGTTTATTCATGAATTTCTTCTACATTCTTCCCCTCCTCTAGCTGGATGAAAAAAAGTCCATCTGCACGTGCCCAGTCTCTCTACTCTCTGGCCAAGGGCCTGGAGGCGAAGAGGCGGGATATAGCCGTGTCAATCAACATCCAGACTGGTCTGTCGATGGATGAGGCTGAGAAGGAGGTAGACCTCAGCTTTGCAAGGCTCAGTGACTGGGCTGCTTACTGTGACAAAGTGCAAGGTGGAACTCTGGTGAGGCCTTTTATATACACCTACATATCTATATCTATATGTGTGTGTGTGTGTATATATATACATATATATATATATATATGTCTAATATTTTTTATGTACAAAATTTCTAAAAAAAACCTGTGTTGAAGACTTAGATTCATAATACCCATAATACCCTGAGCAAATGTTTCCATCTCCTTCAGCCCATACCACAGTCTGGCTCTGCTCTCTCCTTCCCTGAAGCCCTGGGTGTCGTGGGGATTGTCCTCCCAGAAAAGAACCCTATCCTCTCCATGGTAACGCTCCTTGGGGCAGCCATCGCCACTGGCAACGCTGTCATCATGGTCCCCAGTCAGAAGTATCCACTGCCAGCCTTGGCATTCATTCAGGTAAGTGTTAAGACGTTCAATGTGCTACGCAGCAAGTTGGTTCAGGGAGGAGGAGAGCATCTGTATTTTTCGGGCCTAATGTTAATGTATATTTACACTGAAAACACCTGTATACACCTATTAATGTATCTGTGATTTCATCTTAACAGTCCATTTCCCTCCTTTAGGTGCTCCAGTCATCAGACCTGCCAGCAGGTTTGGTAAATATCATTTCAGGAGGTAGGGACCATCTTACAGCGGCTCTGGCTAATCACAGTGTCATCAAGGCCATCTGGTACTGGGGCAGTGCTGAGGTGAGGCCTACACACCAACAGCATACACCAGTGTTCAGATTTTGTGAGGAAATGGGGAGGGCACAGGTGAAATGAATAATACGGAAGAGACTGAAAAACAATATTTAATTCTTATCATCTGCCCTACCACGTGTCATCCTTTCCTCTCCTGCTCTCTGATCTCCTGCCATAGGGCTGTCAGTACCTCCAGTACACCTGCACCAGCCCTCTGAAAACCCTGCACCTCTTCTGCCAAAAGAATGAGGAGGACAAAGATGGCGGGAGGGACTGGACTCAGTCTCATCCCTCACTGCTGGAGGAAATGTGGAGGAACGCCGTCCAGTGGAAGAGTGTGTGGATTCCCACTGCGTAGAAGACAGAGGGAGGGAGAGTTCCAGATATCCACTGTTTGAACAGCAGACCGTAGAGTTTAACTGTGACCTGTAGGGTGTAGATAGAAACAGAACAATCAAATACTAACTGATCATGAAAATCAGAAGATGTCTACGAAATTTAAAGTGAACAGACAACAAATGCTCCCAGTAACCAAGCCTGACCCTCCTTAGATACATTTGCTGAAAAAAAAAATATATATATATATTACTAGCATATATATTGAATATATTAACATTTGAGTTTGAGAATATGGTGGGAGGGCACCACAGAGTCTAGGGTGAATTTTGGAATTTACAACAACCATGAAACACTTGATGTAGATAGGAGATTTTAAAAAGACCACACCAAAACTTAAAAATACTTCAATTGATAAAGGTCACATGTTAGTAATATTGCTGACATATAAGATGATTGTTGTGTTGTGAAGGAATGCGTTCATTACTTTTATATATCTCCTTGTAATCTATACACAGAACCACATCTTATTTTCAGTTGCAGAAACATTTGAGAAAAAACTACAAGAGTATTTCAGTGAAATGTAATGGTATTGCATCTTCAGTGTTTTTAATAGTATGGATGACAATGAAGGACAACAATGGCTACACAGATAATACTAACCAGTAGGATCAGTTCATTATTGGTTTGCTTCATGTGATGACCTGATGTCTTTCTACCTCTAACTTTGCTTAAGTAAGTATCCTTACTCTCAGGTCAGTGTTTGTCTTCCCCTTTCTCAGTCTGCAACTTGAAACCTCATCTGCCTTACAATTCTGTCTGACTGAACAAAGATTAATCAATCCTCTTTCAACTCAATCCAAATATGATGATGTACTGTACTGAATGTCTTTATTACTGTACAATAATACTGCCTTTAGCCATGGAAGTACACTTAATATTCTGTGGTGCAAACATTCCTGTTGAAATTCAGTTCGTCTCCATGTCCAAGTTCACATTATAAAAAACAAAACACGAGTGTTACTGTCACTGTCTAAAAGCCATAATTAAAAGATGAATGAATGAATGAATAAATGAATGAATTTCCTCATTTTCTTGCCATGTTTATAGCCTTGCCATTGGCTCAGTTCTTGGGCTGTTGTTTTGGTCACCACTTTTGATTGTAACAGCCGTTGAAAGGTTTTCCATGAAAATGTGACATTCATGACAGAAATTTAACAGCATCTCCCTGCCTCCCATGATGGTTTTGTGCACTCATACCTCAGAGTAGCCCAGTATAACTTCATTTCACAGCAGACATCTTGACTTTGTAAACAGATGATATAAGTAATCATAAAATACTTTAAGAAGTGCCAGAATGGAGATGTCATTAAAGTTTCAATTTCACCTGTGCATGTCCTGCTATTACAAATAAAATAAACCATAAATTTAAACTTGGCTCATTTTATTTCTTGTTACACAAACGCTACACTGAAGCACATCCATGTCCAGTTATTGGTTCCTTTTTTCACTTTCTTGTTCCTTTTTCTAGTCTCCCAAACCGGTTCTATCCAGCAGAGCACATGAGGTCACCTTAAAGTAAGACAATCCCTCGATCACAAGACCAGATCATATCACTGCCACCCTGAACAGACAGGACAAAATAACAGTGATGTTGCGCTCGGGAACAATCTAAGTCTTTTAATGGCTCTTTTGTACAAATAAAGGAAACTGAGTCTCTGAGTGTGTCGAGACCTTCTTTTTATTGTAGTGGCCAAATTTCACTGCCTCCCCTGAATGAATTCCCCTTTATGCAGAGTCAGGCTGGGAAAGGCAAGAGCCCTTATTCCCATCGCTGTGTAACAGGAAGGACGACCTTGAAACTGAAATGCTGAGTCACAACAGTGACACAGCACAATCCACTGTTGAACGAGGTACTAGTTTTTTGACTGTGCTGCATGACTCAGCACAAGGCACAGGTGCTGTTTAAACTGCTGAGGAATTTGAGGAAGTAGGATATACATTAAGAAGCCAAACACATTGTGCTGTAATGAAAATAAGACAGTAAAACATACAGTACTGCATGTACTGACAATAGATCTGAAACCATTAACCTGCATGTCTTCCTGTTTTTAACCCCTCCTTCTTTTTTTACACTGACTGTTTCACAGAACAACCACAAGGTAGTAGATACATCCAGTAATGCTTGGATTTGGCCAATTGTGAAAACATTTTTTACTGATATTAAAGATTTCCCATGCAGAGTGAAAACTTTTATAAACGTGATGTAACATTAGAGAAAAATGTCCACCAGGAAAGAGCAGTAATCTGCTTCTAAAGCCAACAAATCATCTGTGGGTTTCTATAGAAGTTTCTAGAACAATATCCTCCTACAGTTTTTCCAATTAAAGGGTGGTTCTGTGCATACAGCCACACCAGCCATACTATATTTTCAGTAACACCTGTCTTGATATGAAAAACTAGTGCTTTCATGTTAAACTGAGGAATGTGTTACATAATTATCCAGTCATCTAAAAAAAACTACACAGAGACTGTTGGAATGTGATTGTATATAACTTCTAGCTCAGGAAGCTATGCTAAGTACTAGCAATAATGGCACAAATATAATAAGTTGTGTGTGATGTATTGTTTAGTATCAGTAAATGGCATTAAATTACACACTATTAATAATTTCCCCCAGAAGAGAAAATCTTTTTCATTTTAGCGACAGACGTTGTCAGCCTGTGTTGTGCCGTAATATCACATAAAGGTTCGCTTATTCTCCTTAGTCTACTTTAAGTTAGCAGCTAGTCTAGTTTTTTTTTTTTAACTGATAACATAGAAACAGTGCATACTGTTCTTACTATAATTATAGTTTTAGCACTAAACAGTATATTACACTAATACTATTCTATTACACCAACTTACTCTCAACAAGACAATTAAAATTATAGTTCAGGTGGAAAATTAGGTTGGTGCTGAACTAAAGTCAATGGAAATCTAAAGCATATACAGAATATTTAGGTTATATATATATAACAACAAACTCAACCCAAATCTCATTGTGTGTTTTTACCTCCTGTTAGAACCAGATGAACTGGGTTTGCCACAGAGGATCATGATTAAAAGAGCATATAGACTATTTTATTGTTGAACATATCCCATTTAGCAAATGTTTCACTCCTAGTGTTTCAATATTGTGAATACATCAACTTTCATAGCACACTCCTCTTTTTTGTTGTAACAGTTGAATCCTATCCATTTTCTAACTGCTCCTATTCAGGAATACACTTCAATAGTTACAATTCAAAATACATTTCTTGGTCTTCATGTTGTTTAATCAATGATAGCTGTTTTCGCAACAGTGCTGTGATATTGAGCAATGCAATAAAATTGACCTTGGTTTTAAACACATCAGCAGATTTTAGATGTCATGTACACCACTTGACCTCATGTCTTGTGGTGTATATGACATCTAAATGACATTTATGAAGAAGAAAATGTTCAGATTATCCAGGTTTTATGTTAAAGTATAGGCCCAAAGTCAATATTTCTTACTACCACAAAAACAAAGAAACTAATTGTTGGCCATGAAGTCTATGGTTATGCTGCAGTGTTACAAACTCTTTGCAGTTAAAAGCACTCTCCTTTGTGTTTGTATTTGATAATAAACTGTTTGTTTCATGTCTTAGTTTTTTTTTTTATTTGGGTGGATATATTTGTTTTCTGTTTTGTTGTCATTTTTTGTTTTCCATTCTCATGCTGTTGATATGTATGTAAATAAGGGGGTAAGAACATAACAGCTCACCTTTAAAAAGCACAAATTACTCACTTAAAACGACCTATTTGAATTTCAATTCAAATACAACACAGTTACTTATTTTTCGAAAGAGGAAAAAGTGCTTCGTCATTGCTGATCTGTCAGCAGGTGAGAATACGTGAAACATTAAACCTACATTTCCGAGAATTGAGAGAAAAAAAATGCTAATTCATTTTTTATCGCACGGCTCATGTGCTATGAGCTCAGTGATTCGTGGAAATGTGGATAGTGACGCTGTGTCTGTCACGAGGTGTGCCGTGGGGTATAAATACACGGAACCTCCCGACTGCCATTTCACACCAGGGAAGAAATCTTGAGGAGTTCTTGCTTCAACAGTGCTTGAACGGAACTTCTTCCTTCGTCCCGACGCTTATTTCAACTACTCTGCCTTGCATCGAAGAAATACCTTTTTTACTTGAACACTACTGAAAAAGTCGACGTAAAGCTCTATTTTTGTACCGTTTTGCTAATAAAAAGCACAAGAAACGCCAGCCAAAATGGAGTCCCAAGTGCGTCAGAACTACCACCGCGACTGCGAGGCCGCCGTCAACCGTATGGTCAACATGGAGATGTTTGCCTCCTATACCTACACTTCAATGGTGAGAAAAACTACATTTACAAATTGTTTGTAATAGTATGTATTCATATACGTGCGCTTTTACTGCATTATGTCTTCATAGTCAATCTGTTACCTACGTTAACTTACTGGCTGCCTTTAAATTAAAACACAGAGGGACAGAGGGACTGTGTATCACCGATTGACTGGTAGCCAGATAAGGAGTGTGTTTGTGTGTGTGCTTGTTTTTGTCCCCACCCACATCACTAAAAGTGCTGCATCATGCTTATGTGGCTTGTCTGTGTCGAAAGCAGCTAGACTATCCAAAGTCATGACTCATGTGCCTGATCACTGCTTGGCTGCATAAATACTGTTTGTCACGATGTTTTTTTTGCCAACTAATGATGGGTGATGTCTCCTAATAACAGCATGTCCTCTGACTTCCTCCCCTCCTGTCCCTTTCGCAGGCCTTTTACTTCTCCCGCGATGATGTGGCCCTTCCAGGCTTCTCCCATTTCTTCAAGGAGAACAGTGATGAAGAGAGGGAGCATGCTGAGAAGCTGCTGTCCTTCCAGAACAAGAGAGGAGGGCGCATCTTCCTCCAGGACATCAAGGTCAGTGAGAACTGGAAAACTGGGCCTGTTACAACTATCTCACCACACCCAGTGAGTTTAGAACAGAAACTGTGAAAAACATGCAGTGCTGTGACACTCCTTCACTCCCATTGTACACCATCTAGAAGTGTTCACTAAGATGTTAGCACTATACAGAATTGGCCCTAATTTGTTCACTGTCTCAATATATTGACATACAGTCTGTTTTACTGTTAATACATCTCACACTTGTCATTTACAGGCTAAATCAGGTCTGAATTAATTAATTTCCTCAGCAATCATTATCAAATAACAGGGCTAATCCTCTGAGCCAGTTAGGAGACAGAGCATGGTGGATAGTGGTGACAGTGGTGTGGAAACTGTTGACTCAGATCATTGTGCAATGTGTACACAAGGCTTAATGTAATGAGAGTGCAGTCTGTTATAATTGAATGTTTTTCTTCTGTAGAAACCGGAACGTGATGAGTGGGGCAGCGGGCTGGAGGCCATGCAGTGCGCTCTGCAGCTGGAGAAGAACGTCAACCAGGCTCTGCTGGACCTGCACAAGCTGGCCTCAGACCATGGAGACCCTCATGTAAGTTGTAGGAAAAATCTGTCCATGATGACAAGACAAAGTTGTGTGCTCTTGAGATACATAAGTATGAGTAGTAAACTTCCTAATCATTTAACCAAACCACTAATTGTTCTTTTTGTCTGGTCCTTAGCTTTGCGACTTCTTGGAGACCCACTACCTGAATGAGCAGGTGGAGGCCATCAAGAAGCTGGGCGACTACATCTCCAACCTCAGCCGTATGGATGCCCAGAAGAACAAGATGGCAGAGTACCTGTTTGACAAGCACTCTCTGGGTGGCAAGAGCTAAATGCAAAAGCTGAGAATTTAGCCTGGTGTGAAAATCTTACCACAGGCCTTAACTAAACACCTTTCTGCTCCAGCTGTTCATTCACTGAGCGTAATCTATTTCTAATCTGCTTAACCTATGAAGTTGCTCGTATGTTGTGGTGGTATTGTTGTTTTTAAATGTCATATGGAAGGATGAATGTTGTTAGGTTATGACTTTGCCCTCATCACCTATGAGCCTCCTCTTGTGACATTTTTAACAAAGATTGTGAGTGACTTCCTGATCTGTTAATCCAAATAAACCTTTTGAGCTGGATTTTTGTGTCCGTCTGCATCAATTCAGATCGCTACCTTCTAAACCAACATTTTGGCTGTAATAGTGTACATTTTAAATTGACAGGTGGTCAAGTAGTTGGGTAACATATCTCTTGACTGGATCTTACATGTAAAGTTATTTAAACCACCAGTTAAAAAGGAAGGTATCTGTTTTGAAGTGAATACCTTTTGTTCCCTAAAATACCCACACACCGATCAACATACCACTTTTCCTTACACAAACAATAACATCTAGTCACCAAAACCTCCTTAACTGGTTTCTGGTTTTGTATTTTTTCACCTTTGACCACAGGGTGGTGACATTTCATCTCACTTGTTACCCACGCTCATCTATGGAAAACCCTTAGAGGACTAGTGGCAGTACTCCAGTTTCTGTTTGAGTTTTTGCTTATATTGTAGCCAGTCAGACAAGTATGAGTAGATGGCTTGCATATGTTCATCTGTGTCAGATTATGGTGTTACAGACTTTCAATTGTGGTAACAGTGAGCTGTTTCTCTTATGTTCATTTCAAACAACCCAAAACCATAGAATAAAAGCTGAGTTGGATTACAATGGCAGAGGCAGAAGAGATTTTAAGATGTTTTAAGTAAAAAGTATGTTGAGGCTAAAGATAATTTTCTGCAGCTTTAACAATAGAGTCCCTAAGCAAGTGGCAATGCCACATTGTAGAAATACTTTAATGTTGCTGCTGGTAAAGGTGGGGCTAATTTTAGTTACTTGATATACTGCTGGGAAGCCTGTGAATTTCCTTGTGGAGATCAATGACTGACTGTATTTTTGGAACATATGCGTTTGAGAGCACATATATAAAACTGGAGAACATAGGAGTGACTCCAAAAATAATGTATAAAAATCTATCTGACTTAAAATTTATTAAACCTACAATATTTTTAGCTACTTGAGGAAACAACTTTTAAAGCAGGTAAAAAAAACCCTCTAAAAATGGCATTAAATAATTTTGCACTTTCTCTAACACAGACACCTTGACTTGTATGTCATTCACTTGCTCAGCATAGTTACACCATATATAACTAAATCTTATCCTGATATACAGGTTGTACAGGAATATAAAAAAAACATTCTCAATTGTTTTGATGGAGAATATTTAAAGTCACAGTGTTAGATGAATTGCCTCTTAAAGATGGACTTTTTTGCAGTGTGGGTGGACAGTAAGGGGATATTGTGGAGATTAACACAGAAGGGGGAGGGGGAGAGACAGAGTGTGGGGAGTTGTGCACAAGGACATCTCTTTAGTCAGCGGTGGTGGATTTGTCAGGAGAACATTTGGATGCAAGAAAATAATAAAAGCCAAACAAACAAGAGGGATTGACACTAAATAGGGTGAGTTATACGCTGCTTTCGGTTTGTATTAATATTCATTTTGCATTTACAACTACGAGGACTGCCTTTTATTAATTATCATGGCTAAATTGTTATTCTAAAGTTGCTTATTTAAGAGAAACAGTCAGAAAGTTAAACTGTGTTCTATTCACAATAAATGAAAACAGAAAAAATCTAACAAAACTTTACATTTAAAAAGCTGGAACCAGGAAATATTTGGTGCTTTTACTTGAATTGACGTTGATTGTGATACTCGATTTGATGAAACATGATTAATTTTATGTAGGTCCATTGATGACTCATTTTAGCTATAGTTAATTTATTTGACTCTGTCTTCATACATGTCCATATACCAGTATTTCAGTTGTACGTTCTAACTCTGTTGAGAAGCAGACATTGTCACATGGGAGCACAAGGTTAAGTATGGATGTTAAAATTTAGTGCTCATTTTTATGGCACTGTGTGTCTTTTAATTAATACATTTCACTAAGAAAGTGCTTCCATCAGAGAAACATTTGATTTTATGCATAGTGAGGGATGTTTTTCAAAACTGTCAAAGATTAGTTTAAGTGGATTATAGGACTAATGCACGTCTATTTGCGTGTTCACGTGAAATCACCTGCAATACACCTCTACAACAGCAGTGTGTTTGTTGTGGAGGTTGGATTCTGCATGATTGTTTGTACCAAAGGCTACTACCAAAAGCTGTTGCTAAAACAACAGCAGTGATCTTGTCATACAATTCTTAAGCACATAATAAAAGCAATTTGAATACCAGAGGCACAGACATGTACATAAATCAAGAATAGAGCAATACCACAAATGTACAAATTTGTGTTATCTAAACAAAAGAAGAAATAAATTGTTTTATGCTAGACTATATTCATTACTCCTGCAGGAAGTTAGATGAGAAAATCTGCACCTCTCGTGTGTTTGCTACATATGTAGCCGGAGCCAGCAGCAGTTAGCTTAAGACTGAAAACAGGGAAAGGGCTACAGCTAGCTCTGTTTACAGTATTTAATTAATCTCACTATGACAACAAGGCTCCAGGAGGTCAATGCTACCAGCCACAAAAACTGTCAGGTACATAACCCCCAGTGTAAAAACCACATGTTGTTTTCATGAACAAGATACAACATGTTCAAAAGTGCATACAATTTCAACAATAGTTATTCCAACTTTTCAACAAAAGTCATTCATTATAAAAAAAATTAATTTCTTTTATTTCATTGCTCATTTTTTCCATCAGACTGCTAAAAATGTGATGGTTTCATTTTTGACGTTTCAGGTTGTCAACAGATTCCAAAGTTACTATCATGTACATACATGTAGTCAAGCTGAATGTCAGAGCCTTAATGGGGCCTCGGGTTCAGTTCAGAGCAGTGAGCTTTTAGACTGACAAAATCCCACCGCCGGCTGTTCACCTCCAATCTGTCTGGATGGAGATCAGACCAGAGCACCTTTAAATGGTGATGAATGACATGAGGCCTAATATACATTAATTTAACAGTAAATAAATGATCAAAATGAAATTTCTGTCAATTCACTAATCCATTAATTGACTCATCATTTAAGCTCTAAACCAGAACAATTAACACCAGTACCAGCTGGAACACTGTATTCTACAATCTCTTTTGGTCACAGTAAAGGTTAATTCCCACTATTGTAAAATAAATGTTGGGCTCCTATAGCAGTCTTCAGTTAGATGCAGCTGAAAGCTCTGAATTGTTTCTAAATGGACCTTTGAGCTTAGATCTCTGCAATATAATGTACATTGTTACCCAAAGTCAAGAGTGAACATGCATGCACAATGATGATGTACTGTAAACACACTTTTCTGCAGCTATAATCAGTAAAACAACACCTGCTGTATATGTTTGAATCCCACGTCTTTACTCAGGTTGGTAGATGGAATATACTGACTGTTGTAATCTTCTTTTTTGGGACATGATGTGGTAGTGTATAATTTTAATAAGATAAGAAATCAGCTGAAACGAGGCTCTTTCAGAACCTTCACTCAGCTCTTTGTGCCATTACATTGTGAGCGTTGGTGGTTCTCTGCCACACAGTGATTCATGTTTTATTGTTTATGATGTGAGTTTTGTTTAATATGTCAGACACTGTTCATGTTAATAGGAACAGGCTATTGTTCTGTTTTGACAGTCTATGCTGCTTGTATTTTTTTGTTGACGAGACTTTTTTGCCTGTGGCATCAGTTGTTGATCACACTTGATCATGTATCTCCTTTCGCTGTTTAGAACTAAAAAACCTTCCTAACTTAGCTTTTGTTCATGAAGCAGCCCAGAGCAGCACCACATAATCTTCTAACTATACAGTATTCTAATTTTTGGTTTTGCAAACTATGAACCAGGGAGGAAAAGTAAAATTTGTTGGGAGCATTTCACCATTGTGCAACCTCTGCACAGAGCCTTGTATTCTCACATCAACCTGACCAGGTTTCTGTCTCTCTGATGTAAGTTTTTGGCAGCAGTCCAGCCTAAATCTGCTGTGACCCAGATAACTACTGTGGTCATCATCCTGATTTTGGGGTGTTCTTAACTTGAGCTAAAATGTCATTACAGAAACAGCAGAATGACACAGAATTCAATGGGTGCTTTTAACCAAAGTACTTACAGTACCATCAGTAGGTTTAAACTGATATTGGACATTTTGATATCAAATTCACTTTCATTTGCCTCTGATATGACTGAGGCTACATCCTGTATAACCTGCCATGAAATGTACATCTCTTCTTAGTTCAAGTTTAAATGTTCATGTTGTAAATTGCCTATAACTTCAAAAACTTAGTTATGATATTTGGTTTGTGTTCACTGGATGCTACTAATCACTGGCTATGACAATGATCTGATTAAACAATATTTAATGTTCATTGTGGAAATATCTGGAGCTGCAGAGAGGCATTTGCTATAGAGAAAAAAGGTGTAAATGCCTTTTCCCCCTAAAAATCTACTCAATCTACTCTCATTTTATCTGAGCTGTTAAGTCTGTTTCCCAAAATGCTGAAGTGTTGCTTTTAGGCTTTTCATTCAGTTGCAGGTCAAAGACACTGGTATATTTATTAAAAGACCAAAATGAGAAGAGAGAATAATACTCAGCATACACTGCATGTGTTGCATTACATTACAGATGCAGTTCTCAATGCATGACCCACTGATGTGGCAAATTCAATCAGCAAGATTTCTGTATGTGTTTGTGTGTAGTATCCACCTCACCATCTCTCTGTCTACACACACTGAGGTCTCCCTCTCTAATCCTCTGCTTATGCAATCCAGGGGGCTGCAAGGGTCAACGCACAGGGTAACACAGCCTGCCAACTAAATCAAATCTCATTATGGAAATATGATGTGTATGTGCCTATGTGTGGAGGTATATCTCTATTTCAGCTGTCAGGAGGGAGGATTATTGACAGACAGAGGGAGACGACAGAAGGGAGGAGTGAAAGAGAGATGAGAGGCGTAGAAAGAGGAGGAGACCCAGAGAGGCAAACTGTCCTTAATTTGTTTAAGCTGAGGGATTTTTGGATTACCTTTGGCAATTAATCTTGTTACATTGCCTTGCAGCGACAGAGGGATGTCTAGTGTGGGTGGGGCCTGTGTGTGTGTGCATGTGTGTGTGTTTAAATGTCAGTGTGCCTATGAGTGCACAAGGAGAAAGGCATGATTACCACAAACTGATATCTTCTCATTTTTATTGTTTTTTTCCACGGTGACAGTGCACTTTAAATCTGATTTATATCTGCCTCGTGTATGCGTCATTACACACAGTAAAAACAAGAGGAACTGAAATATGGAAATGGAAAAAAAGCAAAAATTAATCATTTAATTTTCCACTTTGTTAAGATTGTCTGTGTATCAGGATGATATACTCAATATGGCATTTTGATGTGATTCAGTCAGAAAAACACAGGTGTAAATAATAAAACGATGTTGGCCAAAATGCATTTAGCTGCTTCAGTCTCAGGGTCCTGGTATTGTACGTGCTGGTTCATTGGCACACTTGACTAGAACAAAGCTATCATTAATGTCATTGGTAACACCTCCACTTTTCCTAACAACAAGTCGAAATGTTTGTGGAGAGGAGGACCTATCAGAGCCTATGATGTCCTCACATAGGTATGAGACTGTGTGTGTGTCTCTCCCTCGTCGTGTGTGTGTTTGCTTGCCTAATTGCTTTTTTGCTTTGAATTAGATGAGAAGATTGATACCAGTGTCTTGTTTGTACGGTAAATATGAAGCTACCACCAGCAGTGAATTAGATTAGATTAGCACAGAGCCTGGAAACAGGGGGAAAACAATCAGGATCTGTCTTTTAAAGAAATGAGATGTAACTTGTTAATTAGTATTAATTTCATCATACATAAGAGAGAGATCTAATTATTGACAATCAGGCAAAAAATTATTTCCTCAAAATGTCGGACTGTTCCTTTTGTTGCTGTAATTGACAGTAATTGGCTTGTTGAGCGTACTAATTATGGCAGCAATTTTACATCAATATTGTAACTGTCATACTACACCTAATTACAGGTAACTCAAATTATCAGTCATCAGGTTTTTAACTCACCTCATGATTTGTGTGTTTATCTGCAGTTAAATAAAATGACTACTAGAGTAAAATGTACAACATTTTCTTTTAAAAATGTAAATGGGCTAAGACTAAGATTTGTATGTAATAGAAGCAGACGCTCTACTTGAATAAATAATGCTTCTGATTAGCCAAAAAGCTATCTAGCCTGTTGACTGGTTGGTTTCTCTCCAGCTGGCTAATGAGCTAGCTTGTCGAGTTGCTATTTGTGCAAAACACAAATGCAATAGCGATAGGACATTTTTGTTTCTAAACTTCACACTAAATAATGTAGTCAGACTAATGTCTTTAAAATGCTCATAGTCCAAAACATACTGAGTTGCTGTCTCCTGAAACTTTTGCATAAAGGTTTGCATATGTTAATACTTGCTAATAGACAAAAATATTGACTTCAGTGTGTACTAAGTATTGTAGAATTTCAAATGTACTTGACTTTACTTGAATATTTTTGGTAGTTTGAGATCGTGTTTGTACGTATCATGTGATTAGCTAAGCAAATATGATGCTCTGTTACAGATTAAAATACCTAAAGGATACTGTAAAAAAATGAATAAAATGAACTCCACCTCATCCACAACATTTAAATGCTGCTATATTTTCATTGCAGGACTTTAAGCTAATGATTTTACATTGTGATGTTGCTATTTTTAAGTAAAGGATCTGTGTGCTTCCTCCACTGCTGGAATTTCACAGCATGATTCTACTTAAGCACTTCTCCTTGATGATGGTTGGTTTGTCTTTGTCAGATGTTTGAAATGAGGAGTGAATGAGATGGTGACAGGCAGGAGGGTGAAGCAAGTAACAGAGGATTAAAGAGATTATAGCCAGGTGAAAGGTCAAACAGGATGAAATCTGAAAGGACACATTTGTAAAAGAGAGAAACAGGGAGAAGAAACAGACAGTTACAAAGCCCACACTGATAAAGTTCTGTGATTTTAATGTCTTCAAAACTGATTTGAAGATCACTGTCTGCTGTCTTTTTTCACAGAGCAGCGATGCGATTGGTCAGCGTGGCGGGGGCGCGGCTCCGCAGGGCGGCCGAGGAGGAGGAGGAGAGGGAGCGTCCTCCTCCCCCACCCCCTTCACACCACTCCAACCATCAGTTTGCTAGCATGAAGAACAAGTTCTTCAATGAGCTCACACACCTGCCAAGTAAGCATATACACAGACATACGTAAATATGTAAAACATACACAAAATACACACAAAGACAGTGTAAAAACACCTCTGCATATGCTGTCGATACATGTGCTAAATTTGATGTGTTCTTAAAGACATTTTAGCAACATGAACTGGTTACTTCAATTAAAGGAGAGATCCACCAGTTTCACATATCAAAGTCAGTTTACCAGTCATGATGAGAACTACTCTACTAGCCTTTAAAAACAGCTGTATGATGTCTGCTGCAGCTCAGTCGCAGCCTTGTTAAGTCTGAGACAATAACCCTGATAATGGAATCTTGGGGCCAACAAAATTTGAACACACAGTCTGCATTACAAATATCTTGGCCTCTGCGGTTTCATATCACACCACCATCTAATCATCCTTTTATCTCATTTTCAATTGTGTTGTTTCATTTCCTTATTCTGTCCTCTCTCATTTCTTCATGTGCCCACTCTGCTCTGCTCTTCAAGACCATAAACTCAAGAGTAAGTCCATCTCGTATCTTGTACCATTGTGTTGTTTTAAAACAATACATGTAAAGTCTTGTACTGGTGGCAAAGTAGTAGTTCTGTAGTGGCACTCCTATTCTACAAATGTGGTCTAACAGAAATTACTGAAATTACTCTGAGGAGGGCAGCATTTTGCAGTGTGTATCTACCCTTCACCAGTGTGTACAATACATTTTTGTGAATGTGAACCATTCAGAAATTTGAAAAGCCAAATTTATCTCTAGCTTTATCATGATGATCTCTAGCAGAATTCTTTTCTTATCCAACAGTGGAGAACCAATTGAGTTTCAAGTTATCTAACAAAATTAAAGCTCTCAGTCTGTGCAGAAAGTGATACTGTACACATGCAAGCTGCACTTTTATCTCTCAGGAAGTTGCCGTTACTCTCTTACACTGTAGTGGGCATTGTTGACTAATCTACACAATTACATCTGACAGCTGTTGAGGACAACAGGAAAAAAAGTAGTGTGTATTCTAATTGCATTTATGTTCTAAGTGGGTTTTCTGATTATCTGTGTGAATGAGGCAGAAAAGGGAGAGACTGGGTCAACGGTCCCACAGACTAATGAGCCATTTATCAACAAAGAGTACAATAATGCTGCCACAGGCTACAATGTTTTCAATTTATGCAACAGACTTGCTAACATGCCAATGAAAGTTAGCACAAAGAAAGAAAGACAAACTATGGCTGAGGCTGATAGAAATGCCATTAAAATGGGTACTCTACCAACCTCAAATATTTGCAGCAAATGTTGTGGCAACCCATCCAGTACTTGTCAAGTTATTGCACTCAAAACCACAGCTGTCAACTTAGTGACAGCAGTAGAGGAAGAGTCAGTGGATCACAAAGGTATTTAGGATTTATCTTCTGAGAACAATGAATGTCTGTACAAAATTTCATGTCAGTCCATTCAGTAGTGTCAAATTATTTCCAAACATTGAAAATAGGTGGTACAAGGTTTTTGCATGACAACAATCTCACACTTTTGAATGTGTTTCTCCAAAAGTCATCACTAACGTAGCTCACTAGTGATAAACCAGACAGTATATTAAACCACACACCGCCAACCTGTCTTTCTTCTTTCTCTTGCTACTTTCTCCAGTGCCCATGTGGGCTGTGGGAGCCATTGTGGTAGTGGTCCTTGCCCTTGTCGCCTGCTTAGGATTCTGCATCTACAAGAAGTGCTTCAACAAGGGCAAGAAGCCCAAGAAGGTCCGCGAAAGGAAGGCAGGACGAGGGCGCAGAAAGAAGGAGAAGGAGGGAGAAGAGGGAGAGGAGAAGAAGGTGAGAAAAGGTAGAGGGGTTCTGTCCTGTGCAGTCCTGACATGTCACATGGTATTTTACTGTAAGTATGACTGCAGAAGACTCTTCCCCAAGTTAGCAGAGCTCACATAGTTTATTGTATTCAGCTGGTTTAGAATTCAACAGTTGAGGAAAAACATTATGGGCACAATGACTACAGTTCTCACAGTTTGTTTTAAAGATATAGTTTTAAATAAGTGCATTTTTCAAAATATTGAATCATTTCTTTAAGGTCAAAGCAGAAGATGAGTGTGTAGTAGAGTAAGTTGAAGGCTGTCCACACCCCCTATGGGATAACAGTTGGAGATGCACTGTTTTGTACATGACTTTAATAACTGGATCACTGTCCACAGCTGTTAGGCTTTTATCCAGATAGAGGCTAGTAATGGCTGAACTGATGATGCAGAGCATGTTCCCTTGTGACTGGGTGCATATTGGAAAAGCTCACAGGGACGGGCATTGACGTGGAGCAGAGATTCTTTGAGCAAAAGAGAAACATTTGCACACTGATTCCAAAGCACACATGTATTTAAGTAGACAATACTGTAGTTCAACCCCAGGTGGATCTTTTGTCAGGTCAGAATGTTGATGAATGGAAGCAACACCCACATACAGTACATACCAATCACTGAGATCAACTATAAGTGTTTTATATCATGTTCTTGGTTCAGTCCTTTCAGTGTCATAGAGTGAATTTCCATTCACTTATTTTTATCCACCTATTCAGTTACAATCTGTACCGAGCATGGATGGAAACTGGACAGAAATCTGAAGTGTAAAGATGTGGAGTCTTTTGTAAACAAATAAATAGATGGCAGATGAGTCTCAGTCTGGTTCTGCTCGAGGTTTCTGCCTCTTAAAAGGAAGTTTTTCCTCGCCATTGTCACCCAGTGCTGCTCATGGTTGGATCTGTTGGGTCTCTCTCTGTAAATATAATAATCTAAAGAGTACGGTCTAGACCTGCTCTATATGAAAAGTGCCTTGAGATGACTTTTGTTGTGATTTGACGCTATATAAATAAAATTGAATTGAAGTGAACTCAAGGAAGGAAGGAATAAACACATTGGTCCATGGTGATACTAGAGGTCAAAAAGTCTGTTGAGAGAACTTTTACCCATCTCATGTCATTTTCACTCCAAATTTAGTCTGGGTGGTTAATGTTGGCTCCTTTTGAGCTGAATATATTTGCCTTAGAGCAGAAGTCATAGTGCTTTGCAAAGAGTTCAAGTCATCACAGGAGAATGAATATGAAATGTGTAAGCTTGTGTCTGTTAACTATAAATACCATGCTGTGTGTCTTTCAGGAGGGAGAGGAAGGGAAGGAAGAGGAGGAGAAGGAGTACTTTGGCAAACTGGAGTACACACTGGACTATAACTTTACTGATAATCAGGTACGCACGCACATACACCTGCACATAGTATTTCAGAAGACTACTCACTAATATCATACTAAATACTGAAACAAAAAATGAATGAAAGTCTCTGCACTGATGATGCCCTTTATTTTGAAAAGCTTGCTTACTTGCTTGCTCACGATTTGGGACCGTCTGACTCTACAGTCCAGTTTATCTCCCATTCTCCCCCTCCTCCTCCAGCTGATAGTCGGCATCCTCCAGGCTCAGGACCTTCCAGCTATGGACATTGGTGGGACCTCAGACCCTTACGTCAAAGTCTACATGCTGCCAGACAAGAAGAAGAAGTTTGAGACCAAAGTTCAGCGCAAGAACCTTTGTCCGGTTTTCAATGAGACCTTCACCTTTAAGGTCAGTACATTGATACCTCAGATTATACCAGACATGAATAATTTTGATCATATTGTCACATTTTCCACAGACAGTCTAAAGCATTTAACCTTTTAAAATATTCTCCTTCTCCAGATACCTTATAATGAGTTGGGTGGTCAGACTTTGACGCTGCAAGTTTTTGACTTTGATCGTTTTGGTAAACATGACGTCATTGGTGAGATCAAGATCCCCATGAACACCATAGACCTTGGACAGCCAATACATGAATGGAAAGATCTGGTTGGAGGAGAGAAAGAGGAGGTAATGAAAATGACAGCCTTTATAAACATTTCAAGTAAAGCACTGTGCAGTATGACAACTCATCTATGTATATGTTTTGTCCCTAACAGCAAGAGAAGCTGGGTGATATCTGTATTTCCCTTCGTTATGTCCCCACGGCTGGTAAGCTAACAGTTAACATCATGGAAGCCAAGAACCTGAAGAAGATGGACGTCGGAGGACTGTCAGGTGAACACAGCACACACATATAGTATACTTGACTTTATCTTTGCACTGGTAATGGATGGCAGCTATGGCATCCCTACAGGCTGTTGTGATCTGCTGTTTATCATATCATCTCCCTCTCTCTCAGATCCCTTTGTTAAGGTGGTGCTGCAGCACAATGGGAAGCGACTGAAGAAGAAGAAGACGTCAGTCAAACAAAACACTCTGAATCCTTACTTCAATGAGAGCTTTAGCTTTGAGATCCCTTTCTCCCAGATCCAGGTTTGGACACTTTTCTTTTTAAAAAATCAGGGTTGAATTGAATGGTTCCGGGAATTAATTGTTTAATTGAATTAATTAACTAGTGCATTATCATGATTTTATTTAAATGGAAAGTATACATGCCCTTATCTGTTATCCATAAACCCATTGTTGTCCCATTGTTTTAGCTAATCACTGAAACTGTATTCAGCTAAAACTGCGTAAAATATTCAAACTTCAGATGTCATTCTATTGTGACTGCATTGTTAGCCATTGCTGTCTAGAAGTGGACATGTTGGTTGGTTGGTCCTCCACTTCAAGTCCAGACTCACAAGTGCTTGTTATGTTTACTGCTAATTAGCAAATAGTAGCATGGTAACATATTAACCTAAGATACTAAACATGACAAATATTATATCTGCTCAACAATATCATGTCAGTATTCTGATTTAGGGCATGTTTACAGGCTGATGTTAGCATTTAGTGCATAGCACCTCTGTTTGTAAGTACAGCCACATGGAGCTGCTAGAATGGCTGTAGACTTTGGCCATTGGCCAAGTTAAAGTTGAATAAAATTTTAATTAATTTATATTTTCACGTTGGAACATTGTTTGTTACTGCTAAGAGATGGTAGGGTGCTGCTTTCAGAAGATTGTGAATGTTCCTGAAAATAAAATAATGAAAATGAAATAAAAAAGACCAGATAGTTCTAAGGCATACTTAACATAAAAAATGTAAAAAGCCAGAATATTGCAGCCATTTGGGTCTATGTAAATCTACACTGTAGCATCAACACACTCGACACTCTTTTACCCATGGATTAAGAACAAGCAAATTATGAACTCCTATATAAAGTCCTTTGTTTGAAGTCCAACTCCAGTCAAAAATGTGTCTAGCTTATTGAAAGAAAGTTTATCTGTGCTCACTTTAAATCTGAGTTTAAATCATGCACATACCAACATGACTTTATGACATCAAGCTAGTGCGGAAGCTAATCCTATTCCAAGCTACACTAGTGTGCACATGCACTGAGAATAGGACATTATATTATATTCATACTATTATATTACCTCTACTTGAACAAAATATATACATACAACAGAATTTGGTCTTAACACAGCTTCTTCTCTTCTGCTGTCTCCACACACAGAAAGTTCAGGTGCTGATCACTGTGTACGACTACGACAAGCTAGGCAGCAACGACCCTATCGGCAAGTGCTGGATCGGCTACGGTGCCTCAGGTGTTGGGCTGCGCCACTGGTCAGACATGCTGGCCAATCCCAGGCGTCCTGTGGCCCAGTGGCACACGCTGCAGCCTGAGGAGGAGGTGGATGCTGCACTGAAGGCCCCCATTCGCTAAATACACTCAAATAGACACATATACATATATAGCATGATCTGCACAGGAGGGGTTTTCTTTCATTTCTGACCAAGCAACCGTAGGTTTTTATAAAATTACCTGTAACTTGAATAGTAATCTTTCATGTGCTTCAGTGTCACACCAACATTCATTTTGTAATATTTCATTTTGGGATCTATTTGTATGACTACATGTGTGCTTTATATTTTATTGAACACAAACCATAGAAATGCATACAAATTATGTGCACTTGCAACACAGTCAGATTTATACAAACCTATACACAGTACAGTGTATAGACTCATGCATACTCAAACTGCACATTTACACTGAATGACCACTTCAGTGACTCACATATTCAGAATTCAGCAGTTTAGTATGGCACTTTCAGTTGGCAGAATCACAAGAGACAGATTTTTAAAAACAAGTTTGTTAAGATCAATGAAGCAGAAGCCAAGATATCCTGACTTTTAGTTCCTGAAACCCTGGATCCCACACTTCCCATAATGCAGCTTGATAAACCACATTGAGAAAAGCCAAATGACATCAACAGAGTTATTTTCTCATATGTTAAAAAGCTCATCCAGAGCCACAGACATTATATAGCTTTATAAGCGGTACTTCCTGGGTTGAATAACCTTAACGTCATGTGTAAAATTGGTGGAGTACCTCTTTACTGTTTATTTTCTTGACCACCTTTACTTTTCTGAGTAACACCTCCTTCCATGTCACCAGTAGTAACATCAACTTCATTTTAACAATGTGGTATGATTAGATCAAAGGAGAATCAATAGCCATCATTACATTACTTAATGGTTTGTTAGCATTTTACTAAAACCCAAATTTACAATTCCCAAAAACCCTGTTACGTCCTGTAAGGTCCTTCCTCTCTCAGTGGTTTTACTGCAAGTTGAATTTTTATTTTCATCATCAACAAACTGCGATGACCTGAAAGGCAAAAGTTACATGACCAACAGTTTAGTCAAGCTAGCATGGCCGCTAGTGAGCTAATATGCTAGCATGTTTAATACCCATAAACTACTATTAGCTGTACACCGACCACATTGTGTGTTTGAACTAATGGAGGTTCTGATGGAGGTGACAAACCCACACATTAGTGAAGGAAAAGTGGGGGAGAACTCAGAACTGTAATAAAGAAAATGAAAAGCAGAATTGACCCTTAAGTGGTTGAAGTTTGCATGAAAATTCATTATGGGTAAAATTTCTGATTTGGGAGGGATGTTAGCTTCTTTCAGTTTCATCATCATTGTTTTTATATTAATATTAATAATATTAATTATAATCAATTATATTAATTATGCATTCTTTGTCAAAACTGAAGAGTGACTGGAGGT
Source organism: Lates calcarifer (assembly GCF_001640805.2). NCBI lineage: Eukaryota > Metazoa > Chordata > Actinopteri > Centropomidae > Lates > Lates calcarifer. Next base: position 19,429,238 of record NC_066843.1, read on the forward strand.
AAAAGAATAATGTGAGACAGGCAAACAGTTTCACTGCATTCTTCCCTTTGCTGTAGAGACTTTTACAAATTTTCCATGGATTATTGCATTGTGCACCTCTTCACTGATCAGTCTGACATTACATTTGTTTTTCAGTTGTCATATGAACTTTGCCTTCCAGGTCATTCTGCTGAGAATCTCCCCATTTCTCACTCACTCCACCATTTGTTACTGTGGGCATTACTCTCGAGGCATTACTTAACATGACAAGTATTTACACTTGAGCAACAGGGTTTTCTTTTGTTCCTTAGAGCATTTCAGCAGATATCCTGGCCAGAATTATGTCCACTCTGTGAGAAAGAAAATAGATTTTTTTTCTGTTTGAGTAATACTAATCTGCTCTTGCAGAGCTGGAATGTGAATACTTCCTCTATGTTTTCGTCTTGTTTACCCTGATAATCCTCTCATTTTCCAAGCAGTCTAAACTTTGTTTTTTCAAATGAAATTTGTTGAATTTAGTTACATGTTTTTATTAATTATTGGTCTGTCTCTTTGTGGCTCCTTCTGTGCTTGTCTTTGAATGAAAGGAGTTCCTGCTTGGAGTGTATGGTGGCTGTGCATATTGATGTGTGCGTGTGTGTAATGTGTATCATTAAAAAATGGAAAACCATTTGTGGTTTCACTTTCGATACATACTATGTGACTGCAAAGAAATAGCTGAACAATAAATTAAATGTTTCTAAACGCCAACAGATGGCTCAGTGGATGAATGGATTTGCATGCGTACACATGCTATAATACCCTCATGTGCAAAAATGATATCTTTTCATTTGCACACAAGTAGAAAGTCACACACACACACACACACACACACACACACACACTCACAGACACACGTACATGCATGTGTGTACTCGTAGAACATAAGATAACTTAGATAACATAAGATAACTTCCATTTGAACCATGAGATATTTACGACATGTCATGCATCAGAATAGGAGAATTCCCTTTTATACAATCAGTGGTATTGTTAACCTTGTGATCAGAAGAACAGAATCTTTTGCTGTGATTTTCTGAGGGTAACTAAATCCTTCACCTGATCCTTCATTATTGCTGCCATTTGTCCCAGAAATCCAAATACAAGTTATGCAGACTTTTTCTGAACAAACTGAAGTCTTGACGTTCTGCAGTCTTCACTGATACATTTGATTTCAGTGAGATCAGTGTGTGCGTACATGTGTATGTGTGTGTCCCGATTCAGTGTGGCGAGTCAAAGACTGGATTAACAGTGTGTCCTCTTTAGTCCTTGTCTCACGCAGTGAGCCAAACATGTGAGGCAGGAATTAGAGAGAGAAGGGAGAGGGAGGAGACGTACGGGGAAACATAATTAGTACAGACAGGAGAGAAGAGGAAACGGTAAAGACAGAAATCTGTGTTCCCAAATAAACAAAAAACACAGATAATAAAATACCATAAAGTAAGATCAAACAAGTACATGTGACAGTTTAATCTCACTCAGACTCTAAAGGTTAAATGTACCCCAGTGATGGCGTTCTTGTTTAATCAGGATGCAATGACAGTATTTACCTGCCTGAGTTAGCTCTTTACTGCAGTTGTATGTTACATGACGCTTGTAAGCATCATAAGTCAGTAGTAGATGTATTGGGCACGTACCTCCCTCTGTCCTGATCATAGCTTTCAAGGAGTTACTGAGCAAGTTAAGACAGTGGATTTGTGCCTGCTCTGCCTGTGCACCTGTCACAAAGGTCATTCAGGTGTGCAAGAGATTTTTGAAGACCAGCTTTACATTTGTACAAATAAAGACCCACTGGCTGTTCTTAGGTAAGTCACTTTTATTACATTCTAAAATATATGAAATAGCTAAGTTGTGTAATAACTTTACTCTTCCCTAAAGGAGAATTACATTGAAATATTGAAATTAATTATTAATATTGCACAACAAGGAGTCATCTAAAGGACAGGACACATTCACTTTCCCATGTCTATATATTTATGTTTCGTCTCTTCATCTGTTTGTGCTCATTCCTGTAGCTTCTATCTCTTCACATCTCTGGCACTCTGTCAGGGTACACTCTGCTTGTTTCATGCAGCAGGTGAGATGAACTCTGATATAACTGAAAGCCACCACTACAGCTAAGAGGCCATGAATCTTAAACAACATTCCAGACAGGCTAGTGTGCAGCTATTAACATCCATCTCTACATGGATACCACCACACAGGCAAACAAAAACAACACTGGCAACCAAACTGGAGCTAAAACAGATCACAGAGTACCATCCCCACAAACTGAGGGGCTATAGAGTTTATATGTTATGTTGGCAGGTTGCCATTCACACTGTACTTTTTAATACGGCTCAGAAACACAAACATCATCAAACAGAAAAACATATGTGGAGCTTCAGACATTCCAAGAGAATAAAAACCATATATGGAACTTCAGACACTACACAACCAACCTTACTATTCACTGCCACCTCCTCCTCACAACTCTATTGTGTGGTTATCACGTTACTATCTTTGTAATATACTGTAACTTCCCATGCTTTTTTAACCACTTCACTTATTGTTGTGAACATACTTAAAGAATAAATGCACATTTTTTTCAAGTCTGTGTTAAACAATATTCAGGCGACCAAACGGTACATAAACTGAAACAGGTTTAACTCGCTGTAATTATTCTGTTCCATATTGGCATTGAAGAGATCCCTTCCTAACCTCTTCAAATGTAACTCATCCAGAAAAAATTCATAGTCCTGTTCAGTATGTCTCCTTTGGGAAACTGACTTCAGAGCTCTCATGTTTGTTTTCAAATGAATCAGATTAACTTTGGATCCACTCCTCATTTTTACCATCTTTTCGTTCGTCATCTTCTCCCTCTGTCCCTCAATGATTCTCTAGATACACCCACTCCCAGTTACAGCCTAAAATTCCAAGCAGCTGTCTGCTGACTTGCAGTTTGAAAGTACAGGAGTGAAAAACAGACCAGTTGTGATCCACACACACAAAAAAATCAACACAAAATCGAGTGCATGTCATTTTATTATCAATACATCATATCAAGAAACATTCAATATCCTTCACACATACAGGGAAAGCCTAAGGAGTGGCTCTGGCGACCACATGCCATTCCTCCATTTCAATACTGTTACTCTTTATTTAATCAGTATGTCTTTGTTTTCTCTTTTTCAAAATTTCCTCCTTTACTTCCAGCGGCCGCCCACCTTCCCTTTGCCATGGCCTTTTTTACTGTTGGAGGAGGAGAGGAAGAGAAGTGAAGTAAAGAAAGACGTGTGAGTAGAAACAAGCAAACAGGATTTATGCAGTTTGTTATATTTTGTATTAAAGCAACTACTCACAATTTCTGAGCATGTTGGATTCTGTTCAGCAGCACAATGATCTGTAGTAGGCAAACAAAAGGAATTTAGAGGTAACAGGAAGAAAAGTAAAATAATCATGAAAGAGATAAGTAAGTATAAGCAAGTATAGATCATTTCACTCCTGTTAGTTTTCTGACCATTTCTGTAAGCAGTCACAGTTGTACCTCATATTTCTGGTGTTTCATGTGCTCCATGAAGTCAAACTTCTCAGACTCCAGCTGGTAGATCCAGTTCCACATCTCTTGGGCCCGTTGCCTTGGCAACACAAAAACACATTTACAAATCCCATTTTATCTAAATCTAAAAATGAATTAGTTTGATCATCCTCCAGTATATCGAAACCCAGTTTAAAGCTGCTGTAACGGTGTAGCATCATTGGTTAGCTATCTGAAATACAATTGGAGAAGACTCACCTAAGCGCATCCTCTCTCATATTGTCGATGCCCAGTGGCTGCCGTCTCTCAGCCAGAGTCTTCTTCTTGATCTCTCTGCCTGTCAGACGCTTGCCCCTCCTCGACTCAGCCTGAAGAACACACATAGTCCGCAGTCATCCTCTGAATCACCAGCTCCTAATCATCATCACCTTTGACACCTGAATAGCAGCTGACTGACCTTGGCCAGGAAGCCTCCAAAGTTTGCACCCATGCCAGATAGCACTTTCTTCTTCTTGGCCTCATCGTCAGCCTTCCTCTTGGCCTCCTCTTCCTCTTTTCTGTGACGCTCCTCCTGAAAGATGAAGGTGGATGGAGTGATAAAGGAGCCCAAAATTCATGTTTACATGTTGCATTATGTACTTAAAGGGGTTTGAGTAGCTTTTTATGTACTCTATGGATGAATATATACATGAACAGAAATTGTGGTTTTACATAATTTCATAACAGAGACACAATTATATTACAGTTTACTCATTGAATATGAACATTTTATGATTTGGCAATTGTGTTTTAAGTCAGTGCATCCTTAAAACACATATTTATAGCCTAGCAAAAGTATACTGTGTAGACTGGGTGATGAATAAGTCCATTTGTGTGTGTGTGCGTGTGTGTTACCGCAATCCTGTTCTGTCTGTCCTTCTCCTTCTCTGCTCTAACCCTCTGGATTTCAGCTCTCTCTGAGCGGCGGCGCTCCTGATAGAAAGCAAAGCAAAGAAGCCATAATTCTAATGCAATACGTAAAGTAAATGTAAGTACAAGTTAAGTATGTTTATTTTAGTACAGCACGCAAGTTGCTCCTAAAGGACATGAACCTATTGTGTTGGCCAATGTCTCTTTCGGCTGGTATCACATTTATGTTTCTATGATGTTTTGAACATCTTGTCAGGATGTGTTAGTATCAAATCGAGCTTACGATCCGTTCTTTGAGGCCAATAAGTTCTTCCTCATCCTTCTTTCTCTGCTCAAAGTGGACATCGATCAGAGTGTGCAGCTCCAGTAAGTCCTTCTCCATGCGTTTTCTGTGGATATCCTATTGGAACAAAAGAGTATTTATTTCCATGTAGGCAACACAGAATTTATTAGACTTGCTTCAACTGAAACTAATTATTTTACCAGTTGGAAATTATTTGATCCATACTCATATCTGTGACCACTATGGTGTCAGGCCTGTACCACTGTGCTTGTCATGGTCCCCATCCTCTTCCCCGGCTCCAGTCCAGTTTTTGTGTCAGTTCCGTCTTCCCCTCTCCCTGTATGCGTGTGTGTGTGTGTGTGTGTGTGTGTGTGTGTGTGTGTGTTTTCCTACAGGGGCGTGGCATGGCACCAGCACACCTGGTCCCTTGGACCCTTTCCCCCATACCTGATTCCTGGTCCTGGACTTTCCCTCACTCCCTGTTTGCTCACCCGTTTTGCCTTGTTGTCACAAAATTAAACCACTTTGTTCACTACTCCCTGGCAGTCCTGTTTCCTGACTCAGCATTGGGGTTCAACATTGATAACCCCTAACAGTGCTAAAACAAAACAAGATAGACTAAAACATCCTCCGCCTCCCGAGCCTTATGCAACTAACCCACCCACAAATATTTTTGCCTCCAGACCCAGCGGACTGTTTGGATCTGAATCCAGACTGAAAAAAGTTGACCTAATTGACTCTCCTCAGCCAGCTCGCAACACAAAAACTTCTCTATGCAGAGTTGGCAGTTTGATCGGAACTTGGCTATGTTGACTGAAACAAAGTAACACTGATAACTGTAGTTCTCTAATGATAAATGACACCACTTCAAAGTAAAAAAAAAAAAAGAAGAGAAATCTTAATCCCATTTTTCACAACTTACATCAAAATCCACCCTTTCTCCCTCAGGAATCTTTGGAGGAGCAAGTTGAGGCACCATAGGCCTGGAGGAAAGAAGAAAGCACAACACTTTAATGATGAAATGTTGACAGAATAATTGAAAGATCAAAATAAGACGAGGGGAATGTGACATTTTGGATCAAGAAAACAAGAACAACTGCAAACAAAGGCTAATAAAGTAACATGACTGAACATACTTGGGTTTGGGGCGTTCCTCCTCTGTTGATGAAAGAGAGAAAGATGGGCAAAACAATTGTCATAAGATTGAATAAAAAATGTTTCCCTTCAAATATGTGAAAGGGGAAATAGGAAATCTGAAGGTTAATAAAGCTCTTAATGTGACTCAAAGCACAGCAAGCATGGAACTGAAAAAAAGAACAGGCAACATAAAATAAAGCAATTATTATTAGTTATGAAAAACAGAAGTGCAAAGACATAATGTTTATAACAATAAAACACCTTCCTTATCAATCCTCTGTTACACTGAACCTCCTCACTATTAGAGTTTGACCATATTTATTCAGCTCTTTTAAAGAAAATCTCTAAAAAAATAATAGTGACTATAGTCTGGAAGTTATCGCTGTTAATTATTTAGGAAACCAATTAATTGAGACCAATTGCCAACAATTAAAATAGTCCTGAGTCCACAGGGATTTGAGAGGATCTAATTCTAATATGTTAGAAAATTAATATGGGGAACACATGTCTAAGTCAACTAATGTGGTGCTGAGTTTGAGGTGGAATGGGTTTTACTCTTCAGGGAACCACTCCACTGCTTCTCACCTTCCTCCTGGGCATCTTGATCTGACGTACCAGCCACATAAAGACAGTGAAAAATGGTGGGATGGTAACAAAAATAACACATGGGGTAATGAAGGAGTCAATAATGGTGGGTAATGATAGTGGTTGAGCAATGGGAGTATGGGAGGGAGGAAGGAAGGAAGGAAGGAAGGAAGGAAGGAAGGAAGGAAGGTATGTTAAAAGAATAAGAGAATGCAATGTATACAGAAGGAAGAAATTAAGGTGTAAAGAACACACCGGGAGATCAAGGAGTGAAATTGGAGAGAATGGAAAAAATTTAAAATTAAGGACAGAGAAAAAAACATGAGGAGAGGAGGAGGGAGGGGGTGTGGAATGATTGAAAGAAGCCCCAAGTTAACATTTTGATATTGCACAGGCAGGAAGCTCAAAGGAATAATTCAACATTTTGGAAAATACCTGTTTTCAGTTTCTTGTCAAGAGTTATATGAGAGGTTATACCACTCTCATGTCTGCACAATAAATATGAGACACTCAGCAGCTGGTTAGGTTAGCTCAGCACAAAATCTTCCTATGTGCACATCTAAACATAACTTTAGAGGTGCTGGCAGCTAGCTAGCTATTTCCCTGTTTCCAGTCTTTCTGCTAAGCTAAGCTAAGCTAATTGGCTGCTGGCTGCAGTTTCATGTCTATTGTACATCATATCAGTCTTTTTGGCTAACTCCTGGCAGGAAAGCAAATAAGGGCATTTCAAAAATGTTAAACTGTTGCTTTAAAACTAACATTTCCCATCATGCAATATGAGCCACACTATTCACTGGCACTAATACGTGCCACCCATATGGTTGTAGGGAAATGTAGTTGTCGTGTGGAACATTTTGTAAACATTTATTATTACATCATGCACATACTGACAATTTTGTACATGTAGATTTGAGTCATTTAAACATGTCTCTGAGGCAGAATTAATGTCATTGTTTAAGTTAAACCTTAATGGGCGGGGCTAAAGAACAACAATCTAATTATCTGTCAAGCCTGGTCAACCATGGATTTAATCGTGATGACTGCATAGACATTACCAGTCAATCATTTCTAGATATATTTTGACATGTGCTCCAAAATTTGGTGGAACTTTAGCCCTGCCCACTGACCTCAGAGAACATCATGTAGAACAAAAACAGGTATGTAAGTCAGGTATGTGCATGTGAATAATAATGGATGTCAGAATATATACAATGGTTGCAGCTGCAGAAATGAATAAAGCATTGTACAACTTTTAAAGGCAAAACATTTTCCAAAGCAGGTGTTGCATACCAGTATGACACTCCTATGATCTTGGACTGGTCAAACTGCAATAGTTTCATTCTCTCCAAAAGTTAGACAAGGCAGTTATGACTCTCTGATAACATTTTAGAAAGGAATACTAAAGCTGCCCCAAATAAATCTATAACTTATTGTGCGCAGATTACATGTACCTGCAGGCTGACAGTTCAATTATTGACTTAAGTGGACAAGATCATAAAAATATATTTGATTTCTTATACCTTTACAAAACTGGCTGCAACAGCAGGCAATGAGAAATGCAGTAAAATGTTCACAATACTGACAGACACAAAATGGCAATGTGCTTAGATATGTTATATGGCGTTCATCCTTATATATGTTAAAGTATTGTACAAGTACTGATGACATTCACTGCTTACATTTAGAATTAAAATATAATGCAGGTAAAATATATATCTAGAGTTTTTCTCAAAAGGATTGGGTGCAATAAAATTCTTCTTCTCTTCATCTTGTTCTCTTTAACATATAAATAAAGACATATCTAGATACACCTGCATTGGGTTTTAAGGCTAGTGATAAATGTTATCTGTGTGACTCATGAGGACCTTACCTTGGTACTCTTGCTGCTCTGATAACCCGGACCAGCAGTATCAGCCAATGGAAAAACAGGATAGAAGGGGAATTGTAGTTGTTAGTAAAGCATAACCCATGACTCAGTTATGAAGAAGGAGGGGGGGAATGACTGCTGAGCTCTATGAGAGCTTCTTCAGACAACAAGGAAAAACATTTTTTAATTTAATACCCACAATAGAACAAGATTTATCCCCAGACTTGTGATACAACCAGGCCTGTTTGTCTGCTTTGCATTCTGGGAGTCTTCCCGACCTTACCTCCTCCATCTTCCTCCACCTGCTCAGTTTCTTCCTCCTGCTCAGGCTCAGCCTCCTGCTCCTCCTCGGCCTCTGGCAGAAAGGAGATCCAGAATTTAGTTTGATGTCTATAAATCTTCATAGATATTGTTCATTGTGTCTGTGAGAGAAATAACATTGTGGGAAAAATATGGACACATCTGACTGAACTTACCCTCTGCCTGCTCCCTGGAGAGACAGGGAAAAAGGAATATTGGAACAAATTGTTCATCAGTTAACATCACAGTGATGCATTTGCACTGGAATAAGTGGATGATAAGTGATGTCAAATGATAAACAGTTGCAGGTGTTGCTCTACTTACTCGTATTCCTCTTCTACGTCTGACATGGCTGTAATAAAGAGAAACACATGTTAATTTTATCAAGAAGATAATGAGTTATGCTTCGTGTTGCATAAGAAGCATGTCAGGAATGGAATCATTTCAACTGATAGGGCAACTTGCTTAACTGATTCAAAAATTGCCACAAAGTCTGAAGTAGTACAAACACAATTAGCTGATTAACTAGTATAAAACATTAATAAAGGAAAAGTGCAGACAACAATTACTGTTTACAGCCTTTCAAATGAAAACATCACACTTTTATATTTGTGTAAATTGAATGGCAATCTAATTTATTTCATGGCTCTTTACCTACATCATTGAAAGAACACTTGGATTATGAAAACAAATGTTAGTCACACCCCTGTACTGAAGGCTGCAATCTCTCAGTAGAGCCTAAGGCCAAAGGGTGGTGATGTTGGTTGATAAGCTTGTTGTTTTAGCAGTTCAACACTTTGATCCTGAGCTATCCTAGAGGATAGTCTTTTAAATGACTATTTTAAAGGTGATCGTGAACTGTCCTTTAGTGTCTGAAGCTGGTACTAAAGGACAGTAAGCATTTCTCGAGCCATGCCACTATGTTCATCAATCTGTCTGCTCATTTGGTTGGCCTGCTGTTTTGGCAATACTGAAATATCTCTCTAAAATAACTATTGGAGAGTTTTCAGTGAACCTTGGTACAGGACTGGATTTGGATTTGTAGACAACTACAGGACGAACTGACATGAAAATTGATGTTCCCCTCAGGGTAAATTGTAACAACTTTAGAGATCCCTGAACTTTCCCTATAACTTACCATCTACAGGTCAAAATTTTAGTTTGTCCAATACTTTTTTTTAGGACCAAATACTCAACTATGGACATTCCCATCAGCCTCAGCTGCAGTTTGCAATTAGTGCTAATTAGCTAATGTTAGGATGCTAACATACAAAACGAAAAGATAGTGAACATGGTAAGTATTATACCTGCTGAACATCAGCATGTTAGCATTGTCACTGTGAGCATGTTAGCATGCTGATGTTAGCATTTGGTGCAAAGAACAGTCTCACAGTGCCAGTATCATGGCTGTTGACTCTTAGTCTTGTTATATGATTGTAACACTTAACTTAGTGTAACACTCCTTGTATTTGTAATGAAAAGTTTCATTACTAAATGACAATATCTGCCAACTACACAAAGAATTCCAGGACACAGTGCTCCTTATAATGGTTTCTTGCCTAAGCAAGTTGTCTTGATGTCCTAGTTTGACTGACTACAACATAATAAGAATGTTTGGTTACATTATAAATTAGCCTTAAGAGAACAGCAACCTGTATTAAAAAAATTAAACACTGAAGATCATTGTGATGTGAGTGCAGACTTGAAGGGCTGGCTGGTACATGAGTGAGTCATCATCACTACAGCCATGGTCTCTGTTCTCCTGTGATTAATCACTTTGGAGACAGAAAAACACATACACAAGCACAGAGAGAGAGACAATGCACAGTGAGATGGTTTTCACTATAAATTGTCTCTCTAAGCTGCCATTGTTCTGACATAAGACCACGCACAGACAGACATAGGCCTACACAGTGGGCGTACGCTGACAGCTTCATGGCAGCAGGCATGGGGGAGATTGATGGAGTGTCAACAGGTGAGAATGTGACGAGGGTTAAACACAGGAGGACCAGGGGAGATAGAGTTTCTCTCACTTTCTAGTTTCCCCTCCACCTCTCTCTCTACCTTTGTCCTCACTCACACTTTCTCCCTTTGTACTGGTCTTTCCGATTACAAGATGGGATGCTTTACTTTGAAACACTGTACATGTGAACACGATTAGTGCTGAAAGTCTATAAGCTATTTAGATTTTAGAGATGTGAGCGTACTGAAACTTAACACCTCTGTCTTAACAAGTGGTTTCACAGTTTGACATGTTAACTGAGCGACTGACAAGTGACTGATAAACTAAGAAAATATGTCATCAGCTTGGCTGGGGTGCTTTGACACAGGTCAAAGTTCCTTTTCACTCACGTGCCCAAACATAAACAAACATATTGCTATTAAAACCTCAAACAGTAAAAAAAAAGAAAAAAAAGAAAAAAAAAGTAACTTGTAAAAAGCAGTTTCTGCCAAAAGCTGATTGTTAATCAACATAAAATTCATCAGTCATCCCCTTTTCCCTCTGTTTCCCTCTGTTTTGCCTCAACACTTTGTCATGTCCTCCCATCTTCTCCTCCACTCTATCTTTCTATCATTAGGAAGAATTTATTGTGGCCCCGTGACTGCGTGGTCGAATTTATAGAGGCGGTAACTGTCGTCGAAAGCTCTGCCCTCTCTCTCCTGTCTGTTGTTGTTCCCATTGCTGTGCCAGACCTGGCAGCTTGGCATAGTTGGGCACCATAAGTCCTTTCAACAGGAAATCAGTAAGTCTCCAATCTTCTGCGCATTGTTATCGAACCTTTCTCTGTCTGTTTACACAGCACAGACAGAGAATAGTGTATAAAGCAATCAGTTCCAGCTGTCACAGTTTTAACTTCAATGTCAAAATCATTTACCCATTCCAGAGCCATAATTTGACTGATCCAAGACTGATACCACTCTCATGTCTGTTTGTTAAATATGAAGTTACAATAAACAGCACGTTAACAGGCAGAAACCGTGAAATGCTCCAGAAAGTTAATAAGCCCAGCCAAGAAATGGTCTGGATTTTCTCACCTTTTTCACTATTAATGTATTAAATAAGGAACCAATAATTTATATATGTATATTTTAAAAAACAAATGTGAAAACAATGTGAAATGGATCGCTCATAGTGATGAACCTACAGAGAGTTATCAGGTATCAGTGTGAAAAAAGCTTTAGTAATGTCATTGGACCTTTAGGAGTCACTTTTGGGCCTTGCTCAAAGGTCCAAAGTGTAATCTTAAATGGAGGGGTAAGGCCTATGTATAAGGGCATCAGGGCTGGAGAGTGGGAGAGTGGGGAGAAAATGATGGATGGATGAATGAGAGGTGCACATTTCAACACCTCTGTCAGGACAGTCAGAAACTGCCCAATTGGAGCTTTTGGTGGGGAGGGGAGGGGGACTCAGTGAACCAGGGGATTTAGAGGAAGAGTCAAGTTCCAGCAGGCGACAGACCTTAGCAGGGTTAATTTTAGTCAAGGACAATGTGTGTGTGTGGTATTTAAAATCCTTTCGAAAAAGCAACAGGAAAACAAGTATATTTTGGTGTATAGCTAGCCACCTAAAGTAAATTAAAATGTTAAGTTGTGTACTGTCTTTTTAATCTTCTTTTTCTTTCTAATCCTGGGAAACAGCCATTGTGTGGGCTGACACACCGACATCAGAATGTCATTATTAATAGTGTGACAGGTGAAAATGCGGCAGTGACAAAAGATACAACAGAGGAGACTCGCTAACCAGACAACAACCAGAAAACTTAACACTGACATGAACTAGCACTGTAAATGTAACCCCCCATCCCCACCCCTCACCCCCACACACACACAACTGCATAAATGACATTTGTGTATGCAGACACCTGTTTAATACCCTCCACTTTTCCTCTGAGTGCTAAAGTTAGCTAGTCTGACCTCAGACTGTTAGCATTTGTGTATATGGTTGGCAGTGAACACAAAGGCTACGTGCGCGCACGTGCACGCACAGACACACTGTACTCACAAAAGCAAAAATTAGCTGACATACCTTTGATTAGTTATCTCTTAAGAAGGGAATGCAAGCTAGCTAACAGTGCTGTGGTGCACGCGCAGAATCAAAATATCAAAACCTTCAAATATTTCCTGAATGCTTTTATGAGAGCCTTAGGACCAAGAATATGGACACAGTTTGGCACAGGTGGCTGGGTGGGGACCTCTTAGGGCAGTGTCAGTCATCATCCTTTGTCTCAGCTACAGAATGAAACCCTAACCTGTGTACTGGACCACTGTACATGCAAATGTTCTATTCTTACATAATAAACATGCTATGTGCTTTTCTAAATGTTTGAAATTGTATACTTAAGTCTGAGTGCCTGCTACACTAACACAGACACCTAGGCATATAGAGGTGTAGATGCAGATGTACGCAAGAGGTGGCAGCTCACACAAGGCAATCATATGTCTATCAACCCTTAGAAGCACAGATGGTTTTGTATTGTAACCATTCATTATTTTTATCTATTGTATCCAACATATATTGTCTATGCAGTATAAAGGAAAGATGATTTTTGAGTAACTTCAGAAATTAAGAGTAAAACAGACTAGTTTTAAAAGTTGTGACATTTTGTTTTCATTTCGCTTGTTTGTTTGTTTGTTTTGTTTGTTTTTCAAGTGTTCCGAGACAAAAAAAATGGCTAAATGTATATTAATATGGAGGATTTTTTATTTTTTGTTTTTAAAAGTCAGTCTTCCTTGGTGGTGCATTCAGGGATGCTCAGACACCCGTTTCTGAGATACTGAAAACTTATGCAGCTGAAAAATGAAGCCCAACAGACACATATATGGATGTAATACTGAAACTCATAGAAGTATAGTAACATTTGGTCAGGTTTGTAAGTTTTTTGTGTTAAAAATGTTGCTGATGGGCCAGTGACTGTCATGACGGAGCATCCTTAAACACACCAACAAGAAAGAGTTTTCAAAGCACTGACAAAACTGAATGCAACAAAGTTTCCACTGTGATAAATGACACCACAGTGAAATGAAGAGAAAACAGTAGCTTTCATGGAAAGACCATAAATTAATCTCAGAGTTGTTGGTTATATTTTCTTCTACTCTCATCCTATGACAGCATAAGCTAGAGAGAGCATGTAAAAGAACAGACAGACTTACCTGTATAAAGGTGCGGTATCAGCAGACACAAGAAACAGACAGAGGGACAGAGACAGGAAAGAGAATGACTATTGTACAGAAACAGAGGCAGTTTTATACAGAGGTGGAGGGGCACTGTCTGTGTGTGTGCATGTGTATGTGTGTGTGTGTGTGTGTGTGCTATCTGAATGACTATGTGTGTATGCATGTTGTGAGAATTACTGAGTGTCCAAGTATACAATACAAGAATAACTGTGAGTCTGTGTGCACAAATGTTCAGATTTGTGTGTGTGTGTGTGTGTGTGTGTGTGTGTGTGGTTAGGGCTGGGGGCCACAGGCGGATTAAGCGGAGGCAGAAAGATGAGCACCTCACAGGATTAGGGAGAACAGAGGGATGACCTCACTGGACAAATGGAGGGGTGCCACAGGGCAGGTGGAGAGGGGGGTGACAAAATGAAGAGGGAGGGTGTGACGGATAGAGGGAGGCAGAGCTGGCAGAGAAGAACTAAGGGCGGAGGGGGCTGGCAGTTTTAGAGAGAGAGAACCTTTCAGAAAGGTAAGTCCAGGCTGTCGAACTCACCATGAGCTTTAGCAAGTGTTATTATAAAGAAAATGGCATCCACAGCTTTCAAATCAGAGTTTTAACATCATCTATCATACTCCAGCATTTACAGACAGAGAAGATTGATAGTACTGTCACGTCTGAACGGGTAATATGAAGCTCAGCACCAGGATCTGAAACTGGGGGAATGTGTAACCTGGCTCCTGTCCAAAGGTAATGGCACTGTTGTGTTGCTCTGTGCCATTTGTTTTCCATCTGGTTCTGTTTTGGTCCCTTACGGTAAGCACTTGAATCTTTAACTGCTAAATGTTCCATTCTGTTCTCTGGCTCTCGGTGCTTGTCTGCTGAGAGCAGCTGTGGGCACTGAAGTGAAAAACTACAGATTATAATTCTAGCCTTTTCAAAAGAATGTATTTCTTTATTTTGTTTTTTTTACTTGTACAATCAGGGGCAATTCATGACCAAACAATGTGGTTTGGAAATACCAGTCAATGTCAAAGGGAAAACAGTCAACTGTCTACACCACCTGTGGAAAAAAATGATCCCATTTTTACTCCTGGACATACCCACTTCTCTACACAACTGCAAAGGAAAAATGTGAGAGCAGAGTGAGCCAGACCAATGCGGGCTGCTCATTCAACAGTAGAGAGAGAGAGTGGGAGGGAGGAGCATATCCAGAAATAGAGAAGTGACTGCCTCACTCATTTGCTTTTTCCATGAAAGGAGAGATTTCCAGTTCACGGAAAGAGCTCCAAATCGGCCTTATGAGAGAATTAAAATGTTCCCCTTCTCATCAAACACTACGGTCAAAGATATTTACTAAAACTCCAATTAATCTGGGTGGGTACATTTAACAGTTACCAAAATGTGTTAACAAGATTTGCCCTTTCTTGGTTGCATCTGTTTTCATTTAACTCAAGGTCCGCCTACTATTTCATGGCCTTCATCTGCAAAATGAAGGCAAGAAAAAGCAAATGGATCTTGAGTCCTACTTTGTCAAAAACTTGTGTTCCCAAGGTCAAAAATGACGTTTGTTGTCACTATTGAACTACTCATCTATGAATCACAGACACACCCTGTCTTTATCCCCAAAGGTACGCATTGAAAAATCTAATAAGTCTTTACAGCCAGTCAACTTGGTCCTTCTTTACTAAACTACAAATTCATGAAGAATCATGCAAATTAGATTTAATGGGCTGGTGTTTTGAATTGTAAGGATTTTAAACTGATTAAATGCCTGAAACATTTACCTGCAAAAACATTTTCCTGATTTCTCTCGTGTTCAGAACCTGTAGGTTTACTGTACCTCTGTTGATTCTGTGTCAAGCAGCAGGCAGCAGTCTGGCTGCCGAGAGTTACAGCTGGTAATAAAAATCTGGGTGTGGGATATAAAAGAGAAACACCCCATCTCAACAGTATCACTGAGATTCACCAGGGCTACTGTAGCGCTGCACACTCGCCAGCTGAGCAACTGCCAAAGAGGGAGAGACCCCCAACTGTTACTTTGGGAATTTAAGGCATGCTTGCCAAGAATATCCAGTTTTCTGATCAACATATTTTTTTCCCCCAGAATTAGTGTTATTTCACTTTTTACATCTTTCATTTGTACTCTTGAAGCAAATAATATGTCTTTTCCCAGAGCAATGTAATTCACTGATTGCAGATTCATAAAATGTTTTACTACATAGTGTCTGCAGATTTCAAAATGCCCTACTATGACCTTTGATACTGGATGATACATCTAAAGCCTATTTCAAATCCAGAAGATTAACAGTCAAAGTCAACTGGAAAATGAATTCCATTGGTCTGAATCTGCACCAACCTGTTACTGCATGAAGAAAAACATTTTACAGACTTAAGAAGCTGCTGCTGTTTTAACCTGCTCAGAGTCCTTGTGAATGGTTTTAAGTCATAAACCAAGTAAAACAGCCATCTGACTAAGAAACAACTTTTTATTAATACAACATCATTTTTGAACAAAAACACATAAATAACTGGACGTAACTTTTACAGTTTCATGAAGACACCACGGGCATAGTGACTGTAAGAATCTAAGAAAAAGAAAACACAGACAAAGTGCACAGTATGTTAAAAGACATAATGCACGTGTGTATTTGTTTAGCACATTAGTGTTTTGTGTTGTTTTTGCATTACTTATGTACACTGAATTAGAATATTATGTTTACTCACAATCATTCATATTCAGTTTTTGGTGGTGCTATGTTCTGTTCTTGAGTTGGTGTTAAACAGTGTGCTGGTGTCATGTGTGTAAGTGTGTGTGTGCTTGTTTTGTCATGACCGGACGTCTTTCCTCCTCTTTGGTTATCTGGTGCTTTATGCCATACTGTATGTATATTTTGTGTGCATTTTAGTTGTAGGTTGTACAACTATTAGAATCATAATGTGCATTTTATCCAGGTGTGTACACTGCTGTTTAACAGCCATCGTTCTGTGCAGTATATATATACATATGTGTATTTTGTACCTCAGTGCTCTTGTTGTACTGTGCCACGCTGTTCTCCTGGTCGATGAGGAAAGGGTGGAAGATGTCAAGGTGGAAGAGCGAAGGCCGGGCTGTCAGCACCAGCCGGTCTTCTCCAACATCCAGAACCAGAGAGCGAGACGATGGCTGCACAGGAGACAAATACACCAGGCTGAGATTGTCCTACACTGAACTTTCAACTGTCTCTGCACTTGTAATGTATTTGAGGTCATGAGATAACATACCATAATATGCTATGACATGCAGCCTCCCTGACTACATTTTTTCACAGATCATACAATGGTGGTTGGCTATGTGAAGCATTCACCTGAATTGAACTTTATACAATTGTGAATGCATGAGCCATTATCATTATTATCATTATTATTATCATACAGTATTATATATGACACAACACCAGCTGACAGAAAAACCTCCTTAAATCAGTTACTGTAGCTTCATCTGTCACGTTTTCATTCTAGTGCAGCACATATACAGTTTACAACAATAACTGTGACAAATGTAACACTCTAAATCTGTGTTAATTTGGTAAATTGCTGGTGGTTTGATTTCACACGGAAGCACAGGCTTCTCTCTTCTCTCCAATAACAACAGCTTTCAGTTGCTTCACAATTCACGCCTAAGAGCACAGCCAACAATTACTACAAGTGTTCCCTCTGAGCTGCACGCCTGCACAATCGCGCACTGCTCCCGCTTTCTCTGCGCACAGCAAAACTATGTAGCGCATACAATTACAGTGTGCGACAGCTGTGCATGTCTGATGTTGCTCACAGTGGTCCAAGGAATTCTCAGGGAGTTTGTGTGTATGCTCAGACACATGAAAAATTAGGGGAAACATTGATTACTACTGTACTGAAGCATTGACTGTGTTATGTAATATCATGCAAACAGCAGTGCCTGGTGGTATAAACTATGTAATAATGCAATCTTAATTTAACTTAATTTCTTTATTTCTTGACAGTAAATTTGTGTTCAAATGGTCTGAATTATTCAATATCTCCCAAACTGTGAGGCTAGGCTAAAATAGAGCCATGGCAATTTGCACCACTACTTGTGTAGTGTTTTATATAGTGTAGCGTGTGTGTGTGTGTGTGTGTGTGTGTGTGTGTGTGTGTGTGTGTGTGTGTGTGTGTGTGTGTGTGTAGTGCTCGTCTCACCACCCCAGGCAGCTTTATTTCTGCAATGAGGTACTCATGGTCACCAGCAGGAGGCTCCACAAGCAAAGTGAACTCTGGTCTGGAGAAAGTGAGAAATGACCGGGAAGATGAGGTGGGAAATAGGTGAGGTGAGAGAATGAAAAACAGGAAAAAACAGAAAAAAGAGACAGAGATAATATGAGCAGAGATATAAATGTATGAGCCAAGTTACTCTGACTTTCCATAGGAATCGTGTCAGGCAGATTAGAGGAACTTCACCTTTTGACCGTAGCAGTGGAGCTCTCCCTGTAAGAAAAGGGACAGGAGAATGAAAAATTTCAGCATCTGATAGAAACCACAAACCCACAAATCTTACACTCTTTGGAAAACTGTCTGTCTTCCTGTTTTTCTCTTCAAAATATACAGCCCTTGGCTTTAAAGAGGACTTAAGCTACAAGCAACTCAATACAAAGATCAGAGGGCAAGGTTTTTATCGAGATTTAACCACTTCAGCTTTCCTTTCGCAATCCGGCAAAACCATACCATGAAGTTGTCTGTTTTCTAAGAAATGTGCTCTGCAAACAGGTGGGTGTCTGTTTTATGTGTTTTATGCCTAAAATTAACAAAGTTTCTAAAAGACACAGACACTACTTTGGATATTGTTGAAGTCTTTGTGCCAAAACATCCTGTCAATCTGTTTACTGTGTATGAGTCAATTCAGAGGGACGTACTGAGGCTGCAGCTCTTGAATCACCGGCCTGCTCTTTGTCCGGATGTTCTGCTCATTAACAGAACCCAAGAACTTTCTGTTCTTGAGTACCTTCCAGTCTGCAGAAATGCAAATGAGACATTCATCAGCTGCTATTAACCTCAGGAATTGTTACAGTCTTTCTCATCACACACACACACACACACACACACACCACCACACACACACACACACACACACACACACACACTCTTACCTCTGCTTAGCTCTAAGCTGTACTTGTTTTCCAAACCCTCTAAGGAGACCAGAATAACAAACTGTTGGAACAAGGGATCCTTCTACAAGGTACGAGAAGAATTATCAATTGTTAATAAAAGTACAAATTGACATTATAATCTATAGGAATGTCTTAATTTCTGTTCCTATGTCTGTCAAGCTTTCTGCACATATGCAGATTGCACTGACCAAGAGCGGCAAACTTGATCTTGAAATGATTAGAAAGGTAAACTAAACAATCCCTTGTTTTCTTGCTAGCTTTCGGTTATATGGTTTTCATGAGTTGGCTGAAACTGAAAAAGAAAACAAACTGGCTGTGGTTGCTACAGAGTAAACTCCCCCAAAATACTATACAGTGGGTGTACTGTTGTGAACAAGGCTTTTATTATAACATAACCTACAATCCCACAAAATGTAGATACTTAAATGCTCCTAGGTCTTGGAAGTAGCACTGTGTGGGGTTACCACTCTAAGTAGTAAACTACTAGTCCACTGTGTTTGTAGCTTACATTAGAGCAGACAAACACACTAATCCAATCCTTACAGTTTCTGGTTAGGGTAAAAACTCCACTCTCTAAATTCTTAAACTGCAGACTATCGCTCATATTAGACTGGACTGGACTAGACAGGCACTATTGGGGTGAGAGGAGTGCAACAAATGTATTTATGATTTTACTTACACAGATCATCTTTGCATATACTGGACTTAAACTACTGAACCAGTTAAAGTTCAATTAGTTCAGGTCAGTTTGCAGAACAATAAATAACATTTAGCATTAAAAGATGACTGAGTCAAGTGTGATGTATTTTAAATAACTAACTTAAAATTATACAGATATCCACTTAAATATAAACTTCGAGGATTTAATATAAATTGTCCCAGGCAAATATTGTAAAGCATTTCCTCTTTTCTCTAATGGCAAAATAAAACTATTATATGGATGAAAAACGAGGCTACATACACACACAAACACACCTGACACCTCTGGAAGAACTCCTGATTGATGACCACGTCATAAGCTGTGCAACCCTGAGAGCCTGAAACACAGAGAGAGAGACACATGAATTCAGTCATTTCAAATACATTTTATAGAGGGAGGAAAAAGGCTGAATTTGATAAACTGCCTGTTATCAAGGTTTTAAAAGAGGAAAATATTAATAAAAGACTGGAAGCTCTTTGGACATAATGACTGATGTGGGAAAATGGCAGCTCTTGGAACACCACATCTATTGTGGGAGAAAGGGGACCCAGGTCAAACAAATTCAGTTTTTAATGCTTCCCCTCTGTTAGCACCACACTGTAAAGTTAAAAATTTTAAAAGGTTAAAGGTTAAAGGAATGACACTAAACTGGTTTAAGTCCTATCTATCTGATAGGCTTCAGTTTGTACATGTTAACAACTACTCCTCCATGTACACAGTTAGTTATCTTTTTTTTTTATTTTATCATTTTTAATCAATACTCCTCCATGTACACAGAAGTTAGACATGGAGTCCCACAAGTGGTCAGTGCGTGGTCCAGTCCTCTTCACTTTGTATATGCTTCCCATGGGCCATCATTATTATGAATCACTCCATAAATTCCCATTGTTATGCAGGATGATACATTATCAGGCTGCCCCAACAAGTCTCTCAAGACTCTGCAGCTGATTCAAAATGCTAGCAGCATGATAATTGACAGGAACTAAGAAAAGAGACCATATTTCTCCCGTGTTAGCCTCTCTACATTGGCTCCCAGTCAAATCCAGAATAGAATTCACTTCAATCTGAGAGAGAGACACCCTCTGTACCTTTAAGAGTAGGCTTAAAACTTTTTGATAAAGCTTATAGTTAGGGTTGGCTCAGGCTTGACTGCCGGGAGATCTCCCCTGATGCACTGAGCTTCTCTCTTTCTCTCTCTCCACTTAATATGGATTCATTTCCCATAAATACATGTCACTAACTCAATATCTTCTCTTTCCTGTAGTATTGTGCTCTTTCCTCTCTCTCTCTCCTCTTCTGTCTCTTTCTGCAGGTATTTCTGCCTCTGGAGCTGTAGAGTCTGATCTGTGATGAGAAGCTTCCTGCTGCTCCTTACAACTCCACTCAACACCTGCTGCTAGAATTAGAAATTACTTGTACTGCTATAAGTTTTATTGCTACATTAGCAGTTAATACTTTAATTATCACTACTATCATTCTATTAATGTATTATTGGTATCACCGTACATTTTTTACACGGAACCCGTGTTATGCTAGGCCATAGGCCATCTGCCTCAACCCAACGAGGCAGGTGGCCGCCCATCCTGAATCCGGTTCTGCTCGAGGTTTCTGCCTCTTAAAAGGAAGTTTTTCTTTGCCACTGTTGCCTAGTGCTTGCTCATGGTGGGAACTGTTGGGTCTCTCTCTGTAAATACCTATTTTAAAGCGTATGGGTCTAGACCTGTTCTTTATGAAAAGTGCCTTGAGATGACTTTTGTTGTGATTCAGCGCTATATAAATAAAATTGAATTGAATTGAACTGAATAGTGTAAACCTGGAGTGCGAGGCCACCAATGTCAGGAGATCACCGGGTCAAGGGAGGGCCTTAAAGGGCCCTCTAGCCTTTGAATAATCTGCTGGAATAATTTGTTAAGAATACACATTTATGAAAACTATTTCTAGTGTTTATGAGTCACCTAAAAACTTGTTATTTTGAACTTCCTAATTTTCCTTGACATGGTGGTTGAAATCAATTTTATTTTTCTCTTGTAATGCACAAATGTTTAGTCTGTCACACTAAAGCAAGGTCAAAGATTTTAGGTAGGTCAGACAATGCTGGCCGGTCCGTATACTCTGGCAAGGGTGGCAACAACTGTGGGCCAACTATTCAAAAAATATCTGAATTAATGAGGAATGTGTCAATCATACTGCACCTACAGCCGCATCCCTCCCCACTGTGGACACTTCTGAAAGGTAAGTTAAGCATTATTTGCTCCCTAGTCATTAAGTTGTTGAATCTCCTGATGATAAGACTTGCATTGGTACTATTTAGTTTGAGTAGCTGAAATTAGATTATTTGTAAAATAGCTGTGCTGTCATGACCCTACTCTTCAAAGAGCCTTTGGAGATCATGCTGTGCTACAAATCCTGTATGTTTGTAGCATGCATTTGCTAGCACAAAATTCAGTATTATGCATACAAAGCTGAGAAAACAGCCACAGGGAAGATTACATGAACGTCTGGCCTGAATATTCTATCTGCTGTCTGGTTACAACATCTGTAGCATCTGTCACTGTCTACTTGACTTGTTATGATGAAACTTCTTGTTGAAACTTCTGAAACAATCTTGTTGGTGACACAAGAAGAGTATCTGTGTGCAAAGCGTATCAGTTCGATTTTCCATTTAAAATTGAATAGGAAATTGGAAAAGTGAATTCAAGTCTATTTGTTATTTGTCAGATCAATGCTTCATGAACATTTCTCTTCTTTTTCGCCCAATAGGTCTCCTGTTTTGCTCCTTGCAAATCCAGATGTTTTGTTTATCCTGTTCTCTGTTGGCTGGTTCTGTTCAGCATAACGCTTGAATGTGAATTGACAGTGAATACAGCTAACCTTTAAACTACAAACAGTTTTATATTGTGAATGGGAATAACAGTCAAACTATGAATTAATTCCCCACAAAGTTAAGTAAGGTACTACATGTGCCTGCTATGAAAAAATATAAATTCAAATTAGCTCATACTGTTGTCTATTTCTGTGTGTGGCTCGCCAAGGCTCATAGGAACTCTGTAGCCACTGGGATCTTCTGATTGGAGCAGCTCCACAAGCTCCTCTCTAGAGAGTTCTGGAGGAGGTGGGACTGAGTTTGACTGACAGATGTTTACAAAGACTTTCTGCTTGTCTGGCTCTGAGAGGGTCTTCACACAGATGCCTGGGAGAGAGAAGAGAGAGAACACAAAGTAAACAAAGAAGGATACAAAGAAATGCTATTAAAATTATGCTCTACTGCATAGGTGTGATTTGTACATGTGATATAACTTGTATTATGAATACATTTACCAGGTTGTGGTCGGATTACTTTAGAGTCTGGATTTTCAGTCTGCATGTTTCCCATTGTCTAAGATAAGCAAAAGAGGAGCAATACTTCTGTTTATATGCAGTTACATCAAAAGAAAAACTATTGCAGGATAAAATGCTTGAGTATCATACAAACAAAGCATGAGGAAGCTCTGTTGCGTTATTGTGACAGTGCTGGCATGACAGAGTACGGAAAAGGTCATTTCAGAGTTTACATGGCTATTTTGCACATTGGAGTATCATCTTCTTTATACTCTGGATATTTCCAGGCAATCGTGACTCGAGGACAAAAAAAAAAAAAAGTGATGCGCTACGTTCTTCTATTGCATTTCAGTGTTTACATGAAGGGAATTATTCTGTCTAAACAAAACTTTGAATTATGTAGACATGGCATTCTTGCTTGGAGTTAAATGAGGATACTGATACCACCATCATCTAGGCTACAACCACTTAGCTTAGCTTAGTATTGTAAGAGAAAAATGAACAAATAAAAGATCATTCAACACGCGGCTGTCTTTTGTATTTTTTATTAAGTACTGTATAAAATGATAGAATATGATAACAGATCAAATACAGAGGAAAGAACAGAGTAAAATCAGAGTCAGTCAGTCTCAGCTGAGAGGACAGAGCTCATGCACAGAGTCTTCCCAAGAGCCATCACCACCTTGAAGTCTCACACACAACGACCCCCACCATCAACATAACATAGACTGTGCAATATGCCTCACTCTGTGCACTTTAATATTTAACTATTTAACTGTACAGCCTTCCTGTGCAATACAACACACCTCTGCAATACATTCACATTCACACTTATACCTCAACCCTGTTTTTTTATCTTCTTTATATATTTGTTTCTGCATATTTTGTATGTTTGCACTGGAAAGGAGAAGCTCTCCAATCTCGTTGTACTTTTAGTATAATGACAATAAAGGCACTCATTCTTCTTTATATTTAAAAATTAAAGCACAACATAGGAGGACCAGGGAAGAATTTTCCCACAGCCTTAAGTGCAGTCAACCCTAATTTCAAGTGATAAAAGTAACAAGGATGATGTCTCTGGAACAATTTGCTCTTTCACAGGTTTTCTGGATGCACCCAATATGAAGCACAAAGTATCAAAGGTTATAAAAATGTTAGAGATGCTAAGGTTAGCAATGGGACACATAAATGCATCAGAGAAGGTTCATCTAAATGCTGCAAATCAATAAAGCTTACATTGAGTCATTAAACACATCTTAATGGCATTTCAGCTCTACAGTCTGTTGCACTTTCAATCTATTCTTTATTTTTGCTTGGCAAAGGTTACGCAATCAAAATAGCTTTAAAGCAGTGTTACCTGTAACAGCAGCTGTTGATACAGCTCCTCTTGCTGCTGTAACTGCAGTTCAGAGTTGAGGAGTGAGGAGTCTGTTGTCATGGCTGTGGGCAAAAAATCAGACAATGACCCAACATCCATATATTAACAATTTTAATAGGTTTTGAACAAACAACCCCCTGTAATGTGAAAGGGTCACTAATACTGCTGCTGTCACTCTCAGCACCATACATAACATCATTATAGAGCAATAGGAAACATAAGGCCAACCCAAAAACAGTGACAAAATGTAAAGAAATGTCAAGTAATGTTAGTGTCGAAACTGTTGAAATTTTGATATGATTTAACAGGGCAAATGTGAGATCATTTGCATGGAATGGAATTTGCATTCACATGTGCACACATTATAATTTGTAATGTTTCTTATTTGAAACTTTTTTGGCTCATGTGCCAGGTGAACAATTTTCATTTACGGGACTTTTGAGTCCAGTGTCTCGGTATCATCTTCTTTATATGCAGTCTATGGTATCAACCCTGAAGAAATTGCATTAGTCGACCCCTAGACTTAGTACCAGGACTGACATTACAGGTGATATTAACTAAAAACTCTCAGCCCATACTTAAAGGTGGGTCTCACGGCATAAAATATCAAGTTATTTCAAATCATACTCTAATAATCCCAGTATTGAGTTTTTCATTAAGAAGAAAGCACGAAAAACATGCACGTTACCTTAGTAATATTATATTTTACCAAGCTCTAAATTTCACGTTATATTATGATTGTATGCACAGGTGAGCAGAAGAGTAGCCATGAGATGTGCTCCATGGGAACCTAGCTATTTGGAGTAGGACGCTGGTGTGCTCTCTTGCCTTCCTATCAAGGCTCACTAATACATACAACAACTACTGGTAAACATTATAAAGGTCGTCGCCTTGGTTAAACGTCTCATTTTAAGGTGCTTTGTCCATGCACTTGTCACATGTCAAGAGACGTTAGCTTAGCTTTAGCTTCCAAGCAATGCCTAGCCAGTCGACTAGCTTTGCTCTTTGTCTCTCCGCGAAATCATTTCACTCTCTCATATGTGTACTGTGTGTTTACTAAGTCGGTCCTCTCGCTTCTCAAAACACGTAAACAAACATTTGTTTACCTTTCCAACCGTGCCGGTAACTGTTGTAAGATGTCACGCCGACGTTCAGCGTTGCAACAACGCCACTTCCGATCTGACTCTTTCAGAATAAAAGCGTTCAAAAAATTCAAACTGACTGTAAACCTGTAGTAGTTTTGCCAAAACTGCACAACCTGTCAAAATAATTACCATTCATTCTGCAAGCGTGATACCTTCCACAGGTCTGCTGTACAGTTTCTATGAGTATTTATAGCTCCTCATTCTCCTAGTGTCTTATCCTTCTGTATTCTCACCCTAACATTAAACAAAAAATGACTCACAGAAATGTATTGATTTCATTTATTTGAAGAATTGTACAAAAAATCAAGGCTACAGTTCTTACAAAAGTACCAGATTTTGTATGAATAAAGATGAACATGAAGTTTATGATATGTGTTCATGTAAAATCCCAGTCTTAAAAGTAAGTAGTTAGAACTGGTGTAATAGAAGAAAAGTACAGATTTAGCTCTGAAATGTGCTGAAGTAGAAGTGTATGAAATGAAAACATGCAAGTAAAGAACAAGAACTTCAAAACTGCTCTGAAGTACAGAGCCACATTATTGTGCACAATGCACACGTGGGGATGCGAGAGGAACACTGGATTAATAATCAATATATACAGCCTCTGTATTTAAAAAAAGAAGGTATCCATCCATCCACCCATCAGCTATACTGTCCCCTAGGGGCTGTAGCCAATCCTAGCTGACACGGGGGGAGGCAGGAAATGTCTTTGTCAAGCTGCTAGTTTAATTGCAGGACTGCGGAACAGAGACAAACAATCAGCCAATTAACGTGCATGTCTTTGGGCTGTTTGAGGAAACCATTTGAACCTAGGCAACAGTACTAACTGGCATGAAAGGAGCATATTATAGCAGTAGTGGTAGCACATGTTCTGCAGCTGGTGCTGTCAGCTTCGCATAGGAAACAGCTTAACTATTAATACTCCACTGTCACTGTGGATACTTATTCCCTCAATCTCACAAAATGTCCATTATTTTCCAGTACTGTAAATTAGTACATATTTGTTTGCTTTTCTGTACACAGAACACTGAGCAGATTTTTAAAATGAAAACATGGGGAGAAAAACAAAATAATGACTAATGTTTTGTTTATGGGTACCTACAACTTAAATTATTAGATATGTGACTAACAGGAAAACCTACATGAATTGAATATTACAACTAGTAAGAAGTGAATGAGGGTGGTTAGAATGCAACACTGAGCAGTGTTTGAGTTGAGTGAATACTATCAAAGGAAAAGCACACTAGCACATTTACATGACCAGTCTTGTGCTGGGCCAGCCAAGTCCTGCATGAGTGGAAGACATAAACTGCGGTCTCACACATAAAAGACACAGCTTGTGCTGACATGAAAGATATACAGTATACTTTTCCAGCCTCCTTTCTTTTTCTCCTCCTTGTTCATTTGTCTGACAGTGGTGGAAGTACAATTACTCAAGTTCTGTTCTCCAAGAAAAATTGGCTCTTAAACTTTATTTACACTTCACCACAACTGAGAGGGAAATGTTGTTCTTTCTAATTCACTGCTTTTCAACGTTTAATATACAACACAGTTGTTAAAGAATAAGCCAGTGGTTTCCACCCTTCTTGACCTCTGACATCTTATGGTTACGTTTCAGGTATCTGTAAGTTGTTAATAGGTCCACCAAATAGTGATTTTCCCTCTAAACACATAGGTTTAATTTCAAATCAAAGATTAGGGAAAAAGGCAGAAGTCCAGTCTGCTTCACACTGATTCTTCAGTATTAATCATCTAAAGATGTCATTTATAAAAATCTATGAATCTGAGGGACCAAACCAGTTACTTTTACTTTAATACTTTAACCACATTTTGAATTTTAGAATTATACTAAAGTAGGATTTTTCATGCATTTTTGTTTGTTTTTTAAATTGCAGTATTGGTGCTTTTACTTGAAGGTACTGTATGGAGAAATCTGAAAACCCTGGTTATTTCTTACTGCCAGTGTTGTAGCAACGCAGAAGAAAGTCTTTGGCAAGGCACTTGGGAGCGAGCATCCTGAAAACTCGACCTCAGTCCTTTACATAGAAATCGATCTATAAAGTGTTATAGGCTATGAGGAAGTTGGGGAATAGCTCATTATTATGTCACATTACAATCTTTTCACACATTGGCAATCAAAGGAACAATTATTACATGTAAACTGCTTGAAATTTTTCCATACAGTACCTTAAAGTAAAGGATCTGAATATGTCCTCACTGCTGCCATGTGGGCATCAACTGAACTAGAGTTAAGCAGCTTTTTGCATAATGTAGTGTTGCTCTATGCAGATCATTTGGTACCAGTCCTTCACGGTTCCCCTTGTTTTGTAGCATAAGTATCTGCAGTGTTTGCTTGTCTGCGACTCAGCATTGTGTGTGTTCTGTCTCACAGAGAGAAAACAAAGGATCACGTAAATTCAAGTCTCATAAGCCATACACTTTGCCAATACTGGGTGCCAACCGCTGGGACTAGTGTTAAAGCATATCAACAGTAAAAGAACAGACGTTTTGGACTTTGCACAGTGACTGTTATAGAAATTACACATACAAGTATATAAAAAAAACAGAACACTATGAAGGGACCCCTCTACACATTTGTATACATGCGGCCTGGAGAAGCATAAATCCATCTAAGTTAATGGTGAAATATCACGGGATAAGTGAACGCTTTGACCTGCTGGTGGTGGTCATGGGACTACCATATTTCTGAGACGTCATATTACTTATTTTCAGCATTTCAGTATTTCTTTTTTTCCCCACGGATGACGTGCGTTCCTACAGTGCTCTAACCCTAAGCATTTGCCTTCTGCATGTGACAGAAGCCAGCTCCAGCCTCTGCTTGCTTGAGGGCATTTCTAATATCATCTGGAATAATGCTTTCAATTAATTTGAACAGCTTTTATACTGCAGTGTGACAAAATAGATCTTTGATGTCTGTTCCTGTCTTTTTTCAGACAGAACAAGTAATTCCTCAGTATTAAGGCTCATTCATGAGCTTGATACACAACCCTCTTTCTGTTTGCACACTGACTTACATGATCTTGGCAAGAGTACATAGTCCTAACTTTTAGAGTATTTTGAAAGTTACGCCATTTTGGTATTTCATGCTCTGTGCCTCAGCATATTCAATCTGAAAAAAATAATGGCTCTTACATTATAGCAATCTTTGAGTAGGTTTGAGTAGTATTGAATAGTATAATACAGACTGTGTGGTACATATAGCCCTTTTAACACACAAGTGCCCAAACTGCAAAAGTTCAAAAGTAAGTCACTGAGCAGCTGTATGTTGTTTCCACATTAGTTTGTGTAGCTCAGGGATGACTGAAAAATGTGACTGTGCAAGTGAAGAAAACAACAATGCTCAAACCAAAGCTGAAATCTATCAGGTACATCAAAGGTAGTTTGTTTGCCAAGTTGGTTATATTCTAAAAAAGCCGAAGTGCATGGGAAAACTGGACTGTAGACCGTGTAGCAGTAGTATTGTGGATGACTAGAAAATAAATGTTGGAGAAAAAACTGACTGCACAGCAAGTCAATAATGCTCTCCAGGATATAGGCATACATGCTAGTCAACAATAAAGAAAAGACTTCACAACCATAACCACAGAGGATTCACCACAAGTTGTAAATATTCAAAAACAGAAATGTCAGAATGCAGTTCATTAAAATCATACAAAACGTAACGAGTAGAACAAAGTTCTGTGTACTGATGAATCAAAAATCAACCTCTATCAGAATGATTCAAAGAGGAAAGTCAAAAAAGAAAAAGGAAACGCTCATGAGGTGAGGGCTAGGAGAGTGTCACCAAGAAAAGTACAAAGAGCTTCTAATGATATCTGTGCAATGTTGTCAGTATGGATTTTCCTCAAAATTTTAAATATGATGATTTAATTTGTCTTCATGCGTATCTGTCCAATTACTTTTGAACCCGTAAACTTTGGGCATCATGTGTTAAAAGGGCTTCATCTTCCACATAGTTCTCTCTATATTGATGTAAACCTATTCAAATTAAAGCTGAAACTCTGCACTTTACTCTGATGCCCATCATTTTATTTCAAACTGAATGTACTGAAACACAGAGCCTCAAGAAAATAAATCTGGACTGTATGAAACACTTGGTCCAGAAAATTGACATTCTATTTCATACTCACTTTCAAATTTCAGTCATAAACATCGATAGACATGAAGATTCAATAGCTTCTATACAGAACGCGAAAATTGTGACATATAAATACATCATCCCACCATACTATTTCATCCAGAATGACATTGGTAACAAAACAAATTAAGCTTTTCCCATCATCCCAAACTAGCATAATATAGTGGTGCAAAACATCCACCCATGGCAGTGTCTTTCTTCTACTTGTGAGTGCATCTTGAAAATATAACATATGTATCAACACCAACTCTGAACTGTTACCACTGACAGTGTTGGCAAAGATTTTCAGTCATCCAGGTCATGGTCATCCAGGAGGGGTTGACTCAAGGGCAGAGTAGATACTTGATGACATTTTACCTCTTATCCAAAAGGGCTTCTTCAATTCTGTCTGACTGGTGGAGAGCTCTTGATATTTAATCTCTATGGGGTATTTATCAAGACCACTGATGTCACCTGAAATATTCTCACAAACTGGAAACCTGAAATTCTCTAGACATTACCCAGCAGGGCTGTATGTGTGAATGTAAATGTCTGAGTAACTCAAACTGGACATTAAATTGGTTTAAACCTGACAGCTGCTGAGTATCAAGTCTGTGCAATGTCCATGTGAACCCATGTGTGAATAAAGCAGATAAGAATTCACAGCCAGCCAGTGGGTGCTTTGATAACGTTCTCTCCTGCAGCGCTGGTCTCCTGCACACTTCACCTGCAGGTGCCACCCCGCACCTAAACCAAACGAAACATTTACAGTCGGTGAGAACATGTCAAACAGAGACAGTTCATATGCAAAAAACAATTTTGGCTAATTAGTTCTACTGGTTGTAATAATGTCATTAAAGTCGTTGGGGGTCACCTGAGGCCAAGTGCAAATGACTGTCATTGGGATTTTTGGAATCACACAAGGTGTGTGTAATCATTAAATTTCCTGGGAAGGGATGAAAGGACAGTATTGTAGGTGGGGGATGTGGTATCATAGAACTCCACCTCCTTCACTTCTCATTCTCACCACCTGCCTTCCCTATCCTGGAACATGTATGTTGTCCTTAAATGAGCGCTACTTATCCTTCAGGTGTAGTTAAACTGGTGAATCTTGCTCTGAGGAGTCAGCCCTCCTGTCTTGAGCCATGAGTTTCCTTAGTTTCACTGATATACAGAGTATGTATTGGGATGCTTACAATACTTTAACTCTCCACCCACTGGAAGATCTGTTATTGTTGTTCTGAGAGAAAGTTTCAGTTTTGGTTTGCTACTTTGCTACTTCTTTAACCTAGTTGTTCTCCCTGCACTCAGCAGAGATGGGTTAGGGTTGACAAACTTCATGCTTTGATGAATGAACTAGCCAGACATGTATTAGTCGATTTTAACATCACACAAGTAATATTTTCTTCATTAGTAATTGAATTGGCTGCAGCATTGTGGACATGACAATGACACCTATCCTTTAGATTTTAGTTAGTGAGCATAGATGGGACATATGGTACATGATCTGCTGCCAGTTCTTAGTGGACCACGGTGCTGTGTAAGATGACTGACTATTTGTATAACCACGCCCATTTGTGGAGTGGGTTTTTTGACCTGAGATGAACTACAAAACTTTGACTTAATCATGTGCATGGAATGCAGTCTAGCTATCATTGCCAGAGGCACAGATAACTCTTTCTTGTTAACCTCAGCATGCCATTGTAATCAGTGAAAGGCTGATTGAATGAAACAGACGCCCATTGTTAAGACTTGTTCTTTCCCATATTAATGACTTTGGTACTTATGCAAGAACCACTCATATAAACAGATTTGCTCTCAAGTGGCACATATAGTTTGCCAGTGATGGGTATTCTGATGGGGAAATAGAATTTTAATGCTTATGTTGGTGGTATAGGTATAATAGACTACCTGACCTGCTTTTGGTGCTAGAAGTCAGATGTTCACCAAAGTCAGTAAGATTCATCCTCTGGGTACTACAGCCTAACCAACCGCTATCACCATCCATAGAGCCATGCTGCTAGTGTGGCTAAAAATATGCAGCCCTCTTGATTCTGATATTCATACATCTTTGTGCTGCATACTGAGGCGAATCAACTTAATTGATATGCTGTAAAAATGGTTATACATACAACACAAGTCAAAGGTTTGGACACACCTTCTCATTCAGTTGTTTTTTTTTAATGTTTATTAATTTCTACATTGTAGATTAATATTGAAGACATGAACATTTTGAAGGAACACATATGGAATTATGTGGTAAACAAAAAAGTGTAAAACCAGAATATGTTTTATATTTTAGATTCTTAAGTAGCCACCTTTTACTTTGATGACAGCTTTGCACACTTCTGGCATTCTCTCAATCAGATTGATGAGGTAGTCACCTGGAATGGTTTTCCAACAGTCTTGAAGGAGTTCCCAGAGGTGCTGAGCACTTGTTGGCTGCTTTGCCTTCACTCTGTGGTCCAACTCATCCCAAACCATCTCTGTTAGGTTTAGGTCAGGTGATTGTGGAGGCCAAGCCATCTGAGTCAGCACTACACCACTCTCCTACTTAGTCAAAAAGCCCTTACATAGCCTGGAGTGTATGGGGTCATTGTCCTGTTGAAAAACAAATTACAGAACTGGACTGGGCCAAGAACACAGAGGCTGTTTACAAGAAGGACCAGAGTCGACTCTATTTCCTGAGGAGGCTCCGGTCATTCAACGTATGTAACATCATGCTGAGGATGTTCTACCAGTCGTGGTAGCCAGTGCCATCTTCTTTGGTGTTGTGTGCTGGGGCAGCAGGCTGAGGGCAGCAGACGCCAACAAGATCAGCAGGATCATCAGGAAGGCTGGCTCTGTCCTGGGGGTCCAACTGGACTCTTTGTTGGAGGTGTCTGAGAGGAGGATGCTGTGTAAACTGCATAGTATCCTGGACAACAATGCTCCCCCTCTCCACCAGGTGATAACCTTGAACAGAAGCACCTTCAGCAACAGACTCATTCCCCCCTGGTGTAACACAGAACGCCAGAGGAAGTCCTTTCTTCCATCAGAGATGGATCTTTAATTCATCTACCTCTGGTTGTGAGAGGGACAGTGGAGACACTGTGTCCTGAGGCCATAATGCCACTTATCACTTTTTATGCAATTTCACTTTATCACTTTACTTCTTGTTCTTGTACTTATTTTATTCCAACTATGCTACTAAATTACAGTTTGTATTGTTGTACATTGTATATACCTATGTTACTGTAATCTTTGTGGCATTTTGTTGCATCTAGCTACTTGTTTATTTATTTTATGTCAGCCATTATTTTATTAGCTTTATTCCTATATATTCCTTATAATAGATTTATTCCTACTCTCTCTTCACACTGTATTGCTTTTCCACCTCTGTATTGCAGCTGGTGCACAGCAGTTTCCCTCGGGATAAATAAAGCTTCTTGAATCTTGAATCTTGAATCTTGAATGATCCTGCTAAGCTAAAACCAGATGGGATGGCATGTTGCTGTAGAATGCTGTGGTAGCCATGCTGGTTAAGTGTGTAAGTGTAATTTTGAATAAATCACCAGCAAAGCACCCCCACACCATCATACCTCCTCCCCCATGCTTCAAGGTGTGAAGGTGAGGTGCTGTTAACTTGTAGTTTCTGAGGCTGGTAACTCTAATGAACTTACAGAGGTAACTCTTCCTTTCCTGGGCAGTCGTCATGAGAGCCAGTTTCATCACAGCGTTTGATGTTTTTTTGCCACTGCACTTGAGATTACATTCAAAGTTCTTAAAATTGTTTAGATTGACTGACCCTCATGTCATAAAGTAATGATGGACTGTCATTCTCTTTACTTTGTTGAGTGGTTCTTGCCATAATATGGATTAGAACAGTAGTCATATAGTCAAATAGGGCTATTCACTGTATAGAACTGTGTACCAATCCTGCCTCTGCACAACTGATGGTCTCAAACACCTCAAGAAGACAAGAGATTCCACAAATTAACTCTTGGCAGGGCACACCTGTTAACTGAAAACCATTGCAGGTGACTACCTCATGAATCTGACTGAGAGAATGCCAGAATTGTGCAAAGCTGTCACCAAAGCAAAAGGTGGCTACTTTGAAGAATCTAGAATATAAAACATTTTCTTTTTGTTTACTACATAATTCCATATGTGTTCCTTTATAGTTTTAATGTCTTCAGTATTAATCTACAATGTAAAAAGTAATAAGAACAGAACAGAGACAAATCATTCAAACGTGTCGTATTTTTACCGTACTGTATCATCTGTTAGGTTTTGCAATGTCTAAATGGAAAAGTATGTATATAGACAGAAAGATAATGTACAAGATTAACATAACTTTTACTTGTGTATGGCAAAAATATGGCAGAGTCTTCTACAGCTACAGTAAGTTCATTCTTAAAGGGTTTGCCCTTTTTGAACCTTTTTTGATTTTAAAGTGAATTGAAACAGTTCCAAGTAGATTAAATTGAACACAGGTAATATTTATTGTGTAAAGTTTGAATTTTTCAGATTAAAATAATGAACTTTTGTCCTTTTATATTATTTTTCACCAGCACAGTGCACTCAAATATTGAAATCATTTAGCATTTGTTGTAATCTAAAGTCATCCTGGGACAAATGAAGTGGAGCTCTTTAAAGCTGCTCCATTCAATATATTTATACTAGCAGTGGCTCAAATGACAATATATAATGTGAAAGGAGTCACTAATAGTGAGGAACCCAGAGAGCAGCAACAGCTGTTCTCCCTGACAAACAAACACATTGCACAGTCTGCCTCTGTATCTGCTCAGTGTGTAAATAAGCAATTGTTAGCTTCGTTAATGTGTTTACAGCTTGTTCCCAAATGGCTAAAAATCTGTTATGCAGGTTTAATATGATTTTAGAGCATATATAATTCATATTTCTATAATAACAATGTGACGATGTTAAAACAAATCAAAATGGATCACTTGTGGTGATAAACCTACAAATAATTATAGCTGCTTCTGCCCTTGGCATAGCAAGTTTCAGCTCCTTGTTTAGCTGTCCAACCCACAACTTTACTGTTTTGGTTAAAAAACCAACCAAACAGTTGTGTAAAACCTGCACAGCACTAAACAGCAAATGGACATGGTTTGAGATTAGCTAACGAACATAGGGGAGTGTTTAGAAGCTAAAGGGTCTGATATTTCTCTTAGGGAACAGATGAAAATTCAGTTACTTAAGGTTTATAGAACACAAAAATACTGTGGTTAAATGGAGAAGCACAGTTTGTAATTTTAGGGTGGAATGAATGACCACAAAAACAATGTCAGAATAGAATGACTTTATTTGTTGAGCAAGTGTCTATTTCCAATTAACATCTGCCATCAGAGTAGTTTGAGAGAAGTTATGATCACATCATTTCACATATATAAACACAATGAATACATTTATTCACATTTTTACAAAACACACACATACAAAAATGCCACAGGAGTTAAATAATACAAATACAAACCAGAAATAGCTTACATGTTGTGATTACTATTCTCAACTTGGGGAGGCAATATCCATTTCATGTCTGTGCTGCCAAAATGAAAAATACTCAACAATTTCCATTTCCCCTCCCATACTGGATTTTGCGATTATATCCAGTTCAAGTGCACAAATCCCTGCAACATATGTAAAACCTCACCTGTACACACACAAATGCACTGTGACAGTCCTATTCTGTCTGTTTGAAACAGAATTAATTGTACGCAAACACTGTAAAACACACGCAAAAACATTATTCTGAATATAACGAGGGACAGATGGGGTGTAACAAAAAAGGAGTACTGCCTTTAAGATTACATGTTTCTTTTATGTTATCAGCTGTCATTATTGTGTGACAACAGGCTGATAAGAGTTCAAAAATGCATCTTGAGGGCAGAAAAGATGGTTAACTGGGATCAATACACTTGAAAGTCATTTGTAACATATCCAAAGAATATACGTACGTACACACACACACACACACACACACACACACACTGCTGGGCAGAAGTTTGTCAGGGGGAGAACCTATCCATTATAATTATAGCCATAATAATTATACTTTCTCACAACAACTATGGTATGTTTTCACAGCTTATGAAATAACTAGTGATAATGTCACAGGAATGACTACATACCTTACACTAGAGATAGGTTAGCATATATATAGTTTTCTGAAAGTCATTGCCTGCAATGGAAAAAAGGAAAAAACCTGGAACCAGCGCAGCAGTTCACTTCACATGCATACTTTTTCTTAATAATTTGGACAGTTGGACGGGATTTTAAGGAGGCAGAGGAAGTGACTGCCAGATGAAGAGGTAATGACAAACTGTGGTAATAGTGAGTAAACTGCAGGAGCATTATCCTTTTTAATTTTTCCTTAACTTCAAAGTAATGTTAAAGAAAAACTGCACGCACATTTACAAACTACCTCCACATTGTGACTCACAGTGAGTCAGTCAGGTCTCAACTGTTATGGTTAGTAGTGCTAACATATGTTGCCTGCATATCATGCATATAAGCAGAACTTTCTTTCAAACGTACGAAACAATATATATAATAATATAACTCCAGGGGTATTAAGTGTTGCCATGGCTAATGCAAAGAAACATTAGCTCAAATCTGTTTGCCAGCTTTACACTGAATGGAACTCCACAAGAATTTCCCTCACGGAATCAATAAAGTACATCTATCTATCTAACCAAAAGACAATGATGTTAAACATTTCATTCACCATTGATCAACTGTGTCTAAACCACCATCTCTATTATAACTGTCCCAGTGTGTTTCAACGTGTCCCAGAACATGCACAAATTCCTCAAAATGTATTTGTATATGAGTGTAATGTGACCAGGTGGTCCTGTTGCCCTTCATTTCCCTTAGGTTTTGTGTTAGGGTGATATAGTAGCTCATCATGATTACAGATTGCTGTACAGTTGAGTGAGGTGGCATCCTGTGGCTCGTCTGCTCTCACACCTCACGTTTCAAGCTATAGGTCACGTCAGAGTTTTTCCTCCCTAAAAGACATTTGCAAACCACAGACATTCAGCTCTCCTGTCTTGTTACCAAGCAGTGTGGAGCTGTCCTTGAAGCATCCTAATACTGTGTAACAGAGGCAATGTTGTCCTCAATATGGCGAGCCACCAGCGCATCCATTCCTAGTTGTCTCAGCTGACAATGTGACGTCGGAATGACACGCAATGGGCTTTATGACATAGAAAGACACAAGAGAATCATTAATTGTCCATCCATTAACAAGACCAAGAATCTACAGCTATGCTAGCAGCTCTGTGAGCCTTATTTTTTCCCACCTATGGTGGACAAAGATCCACTCCTAACTTGCCTGTAATTGACTAGTACTCCTTGCCTTCATTGTTAAGTTTCCTTTTAAATGTACAATAAATACTTTAAATACTTAAATAAAGCACAGATAATGACAAAAATAAAATGTATAACAAACAATAATGACCACTTTGTGTGAAGACAAATCACTCTCAAGATGAAAATTCAATACTTAAACCGTCATTACTGAATGTTTTTCTGAAATTATAAACACTAATTCTAATCATTCAATGGAATCTGAAACCCACTGAAATTTAACTCCCATCTCTGCAGCTCTAATGCAGTTTTTAATCAGTTTTTACACTTTTCCTGTTGCTAATAGGTTGTATAATCACAACTCTCATCAACTCCTCCATATAAAACTCAAACAAGCTCAAACAAATCCACTCTTCACTACCTGCTCCAATGATAGATAAGTCCATTACACAGAGTCTACGGAGTGGACAGATAATGGCCCAGGGCCTCTGTGATTGCTTAATGCAACATTACAATACATTAGTCACTTAGTGAAGCCATGAAAACACAAAGTTCTCTTTAAAGACTGTTGGGGAGAGTCAGAAAGTAGGAATGGAAAGTACTATATTAAATATTGTATGATGATAATCGCCTGTGGTTCTCACTTACTGAAAGAGAGATACGTTTTAAAAAAATACACCATGGTTTTGTCAGACTGGTATCTATACTCCTACCACTTCAATGCGACCAACTGTCAGTCCCAGAGTTATTACTTTAACATTTTGTGCAATGCACTTAATCCAAACAGATAGCTGACAGATTAACTGCTTTGCTTCAGTGCATAAACACAGCACTAACTGCATGCAGTGGTTGAGAATCACTAAAGTTAAAAACATTTAATACAAACATAGTTACTGAGATGAGTTGAGCAGACAGTAATAACTGTTCGTTTCAGTGAAAGCTGTTAAAGTTTTGCTTATGTTCTGCAATTCTAGTGTATTTCTGACCATACCATAATTTTTGGTTAAATTTGCCATGGTCCAGATGGCCAGTGTTATACTGTAAATGTGTCTCAGAGCAGTGTCAACATAACTTTTCATGCATGAAGTTGAAATTCAATTGAGGCATCACACAGATTTTTATGACATGAAGCTGTGACATCTTATTCTAGTGCTCTCTCTAAACATGGAAATGAGACACCTAGTCTGTTAATAATAAATTACATGTAATGCAAGATTAACTTGTCTATCATTGTTGTAATAATGTTTTTGACCTGACCCTGTGACAGAGCTGGTTAAACAATAATGTCAGATAGTTGTATCTTTACCCCCTGCATTCAGATTTGTCATCCTGCATATCCACTTTCCAGGATCAGATCATATAAAAATGACTGAATCCAGAGTAGTGATTAGAATAGGTAAAATTGCATCATTGAGTACAATTGAATCTAGAAATAATGTTTCAGAAAGTATTCAGACCTCTTCACCTTTTGCACACTTTACTGTAATTTTACAAGGATGTAAGTAGCATTTTTGCCCATCAATCCATCAATCTACATTCAATAATCCATAACGACAAAGTGAAAATGTATTTTTAGGAAGTTTATTAAAAGTTAAAAGCTGAAATCTCCATATCTCCTTCCTACAGTTGGCCGTTCAGCCAAACTGAGTTGCTGGGCAAGAAGAACCCAATGGTCACTCAAACAGAGCTTCAGAAGTCCTTAGCAGAGATGAGAGAACCGGCCTGAGGGATGGCCATGGCTAGATGGAAACCACTTCGAGTAAAATGCTTGGAGTTTGCAAGACAGCATTTAAAGGACTCCGAGAGCAAGAGGAAAAAGATTCTCTGGTTTGATGAGACAAAAATGCGACTCTGGGCAGAACTCCAAGCACCAAGTCTGCCAAAGGCTATGCGCTTCTCATCACCTGGCAACATCATGCTATGAGGTTGCTTCTCGGTGGCATGGACAGAGAGACTGGTTAGAATGAAAGAACAGATGAATGCAGCTAAATACAGAAACGTCCTTGAAGAAAACCTGCTCTTAAGTGCCCGCAACAGTCCACCATTCAGCATGACGATGACCCAAAACATAGAGTGCTGCAATGGCCTCAGGATAAGTCTCTGACTGTCCTTGAGTGCCCCTGCCAAAGCCCAGACTTAAACCCCATACAACATCTATGGAGAGACCAGAAGTTCACAGACACATCCCATCCAATCTGATGGAGTTTGAGAGGATCAGTCTGGAAGAATAGAATAAACTGCCTAAATCTATAACACAATGAAGTGTGCAAAATGTGATGTGGTCTGAATACTTTCCAAAGCCTATACTGGAGGCTTCGGAGGAAGCATTGGACTCCTTATAACAGAAAAACAGAATGTGAATCAGGCTGGGGGAAAAAATCATACACAGCACATTTTTTTACCATCATTGAAAATATCTGCAATAGTACCTGCATTGGCTGAGCTTCTAGCTCCATCCAGGTTACATTCTGAAAAAGAAAAAAATGCTTTGATGCACATTTATTCCTCAACATGCTACACCCACAATCCTTGTTGTTAAATTGGTTGTAATCTACTGTATTTGACAATTACATTTACACAACAAATACATTTTGCTCACACTCACACTCTGTGTGCTGTCTTGTGTCCTCCGTCGCATGCAGAGGTAAACCAGCAGTGGCAGGACCACATTAAGGATCACGGATATGATTAACAATTTCTCAAGAAAGACATCTTGATAAAAGGAGATTAGAGACAGAGAAAACTGCATATTAATCAATTACATTTAAAACTAGTGTGTGTCACTATCTTTTGGTTATCTTAATGACCATCCAATTCTAACTTATGCTACCTCAGGATACAAAATACAAATGCAAATGTAATTTGTATTCACTGGAGAACAAATAAATATCATTTAAACTATACAATGAATGATATGATTTTTTTTTTTTTTTTATTTTTTACTTTTTGTGATGACAAATTATTAATATTCTATTTCAAACTTCACCCTCCAAGTGCTTTAACTCCACTAATCAGATTACAGTGCCTCTGCTTCCAGAGCAGTTCTGTCAGTCTAACATATTTGTATCAACCAAAATCTGCAAATTCTTATTGAAGGAAGATAGCCTACGTTTGTTGTCTGTTCTGGGTATGCCTACTGAAAAAACAAAAGAAAAACCATTAATACAACTGCTAACATATAGTGTAATTATTTCTTTAATTATATTCTCTGTTTTTACAATACACAGAGGAGAAACATGCCCCCTCTTAGGTGTTTGAGCCTTAGTTGTCCTAGTTCTTCAAGTACAGCAATGACCTAAGAATCCTTTATCATTCATTCTTGTAGCATCTTGAAAATGCTACAAACTGATTATTATTTTTTAAAACCTGTCAAACATTCTTTGAATCCTCAAATGTGAGGACCTGATATTTTATAAACTCATTTCTCAGTGGACAATTTGTATTTACCCAAATATACAAATTTTAATGAGGAAAAAAAATCTTACTTTTTTTGTCATGAGAGGGACTTGGTGTGCCTGTGGAGAGATGGGGGAAAAAAACTTTTATCAGAATAATTTCTGTACTATTTGAGAACTCCTCAGTAATATTTTAAAATGTAGAAATGTCATCCTTGAAATATAATAAACAACAACGTCACAAGACTCAAGAGTGAATGGTTAAATTTGCTGCATGCTGTGCCTATTGTAAAAGAAAAGACTTGTGCAGCTAAAACAGATAATGGTGATAAATCATTTCTACCACTGGAATCTATGGAATCAAACAGCATGTGCTCTCAGCTCTCAGCAGGACATGCAAGTATGTTAAGGACTGGCAACATACAAGAAAGCAGGGCCCAATTATCTTCACACAAGCTATTAATAGCTACCACACAACAACAGCTATAAAGAATAAAACAGAAATTCTTCACTTAATATGTACTGGGTAACAATGTTAGCTGCTCTGTTAATTATGTTGTGTTAAATCCTGCTATGCTAACAATTTTAATACCAACAGGAGGAATTGTAAGAGGAGGAACACAAAGCATTATCTGAGGAAATGATGATGCACTCTGACGTAAAGTTATACAAGAAAATAATCCGCAAGATGAAGCCAAAGAATGCTAAGATGTGAAGCAGTCAGTCTTTTACTCCACTATTCAAACACATGCACTAATACACTACGTTAGTGTACTGGTACACTAGCCACATACTGTATAATTATCATTTATTGTTTTAACATGGTGTGGTTGGTTTCACCACTGAGTTAACTATTAACATATTGTAGCATTAGCGTAACATATTCTCATAAGGATTTGCTGAGTGTCTCTAACCAGATGTGCATTTGCCAGATGAACCACATAGTCCTCACCCTTGAAGCATTTTCTTATGTAAAGCTGAAACACATGTTTCAACAACACTTTTGATATGTCTAATAGTCTTTCTGATGCTCTGGGTTCTAAATCATACTTTCATTCATTTCTGCTTTACAACTTAAAAGACTTCAAGAATGAGGACTGGAGCAACATGAGACAGTCCCAAATTACTGTTGTGCTATACAAAGGCAGCTGGACTTGGTTTGAGGTTCTTGTATACATTTCACTTCTCATCTGAAAGGCTTCATCATCAGTTCTGTCAGACATTTAACCTCTTGTGGGGTTGTTAAGACCTTGAGAGTCGTTGAGGTTCACATAAGCCATGGTGTGAATGGGTTTAAAGCTATCTGGGGAGAGGTGTCATGGCTGCATTGTATTGTACATGGTTGATTAGAGGTGTTGCAATACATTCCCTCTCTTTCCTGTGCCATTGTTCATGTGAACTGGTTATTTCCCAATGGACGGATCTGTGAATTCTGCTCTGAACTGTGCACACAAAATTGCTTTGTCTGTGCCTGGGTGTTTTGAAGAAGACAGCAATGCTCACATTTTCGAGTGAATTAAGCCATGTACGTCAGACTGGAATGACCTTCGCTAAAGAAAAAGAGGTGGTCTACAACAACACTCATGATGCAGTCCTGAGATCCCTCCCTAGACAGCTTAGCACCCATATACACCATGAGTCGTGGTGCAAATGACCCACATGGTGGCCAAGTGGGTCAGTGGCTCAAATTTGACTTCAACGACTCTCAAGGTGTTAACACCCTCACAAGAGATTAAATGCCTGGGAGTCCCCACCAGTCAGTCAGACCTGAATAAACCAGATGAGAGGTGAAATGTCTTCAAGAACCTTGAGGAAGTCCATCTGCCTTTGTATAGCTTTAAGTAAGATTATCTGCACCCGAAGTTTTAGAATGAATTCAGACTGCTCATTAAGCTCTTAACAGGAAATATGTTTAAAGTTTCCTGATTTATGAGTTTAATGAAACCAGTGTGATTAACTAGTGGCCATGCTATAACTAATATTTATATAGCTTATCATCCGTTTCTGTACCTGTGACTGCTGTGGTGTTTGGTGCCGATGTTGTTGTTGCTGTTGTTGTTGTTAGTGACAATGCTGTTGGCGTTGTTGTCATTGGTGGCAATACTGTTGTCAATGTTGTTG
The DNA here is from genome assembly GCF_001640805.2 of Lates calcarifer. Taxonomy (NCBI): domain Eukaryota; kingdom Metazoa; phylum Chordata; class Actinopteri; family Centropomidae; genus Lates; species Lates calcarifer. The sequence continues at coordinate 19,471,680 of NC_066843.1, forward strand.
TTGCTGATACTGTTTCAGGCAGTGTGGTCATTTCAGGCATGTGGTCATTTCAGGCAGTGTGGTCATTTCAGGCAATGTGGTCATTTCAGGCAGTGTGGTCATTTCAGGCAGTATGGTTGAAGGTGACAATGCTGTTGGTGTTGCTGTCGTTGGTGGCAATACTGTTGTTGATGTTGTTGCTGCTGTTTCGGGCAGTGTTGTTGGAATGTGACAATACTGTTGTGCTTGGTGCTGTTGCTGTTTGAACAAAAATTGCAGGCAACTCAATCAGTAAAACATTTTTACAATATGGGCTTTGCAGGCACTAAAAGCAAATATATGTTTTAGTATATCAGTAAGAAGAAGAATAGAGACTTGCAGAATATGCCAAATTTGGAGCAGTAGACAAAAAATAAATAAAATAAAATCAGAATTTAAAAGGTACAGGAAACTCAAAATTGTGGATTTACTGTATGTGTTAATTGAGTTGGTGGTCATGCCATTTGTTATAGGAGATCAAGATTATTTATTTTTTACCATTTGGGCTGTGTTTCATCATCAGACAGTCATTAGGCTAATCAGTGTTAAAAGAATACAAATGAGGATTCTTGTGGGATAAATATGAGACAACGAAAAAGTGCGCTTGCAGTACAAATTTTATCAAGAACTGGATACAAAAAATTTAAGTACAGTTTAGTGTAGGGAGAAATTTTGTGAAGCTCAGCAACAGTTATTTCTAAATGGAGTGTGAAACAGCTGCGATGTAAACACATACTGTTACAGCTGTAGGTACACGTGTAACACTAAAGATCTTGCCTGCATCGCTAGATTTATTTAATCCTTCTCTCATGACAAATATAGTCCACACAGAGTGAAATAAAAAGCTTGTTTTGTCATTTGTGGGTTTGCTGATTCCACTCTCAATATCCTGCACAAACACACTTTTGCATTTGCTTTCCTGTTGGGTTAAACTTGGTGAGGCTGCTCAGAAGTATTTCTAGCTCAGGTCATTCTTTTTATTCCATGTTTGAGTGTTACCATGTCATGCCAAGCTACATGACTTGTTGCTTCCGCAGTCTACCTAATTTTATTTGCATCTAATCAAACCTCCTCAGTGTCTGGACTGTCATGACAAAAGTGAGAAAAAGACAGCAGTGATTTTAGCCATGTCAGTGGCTCGACAACAACTACCATTCAGTTTTGTACAGACATTCATGGTCCCCAGAGTAAGAAGCCCAGTGACTTCGTTAATTGCCTGACTTCTTCTGTTGTGCCGCCACAGGTTTTTGTGGCTTTAGGTGAAATATCTTAACAACTATTAGACGGATTGTCATAAGACTTGGTACACACATTCATGTCTCTCCTTAGAATGCACTGCAGTTTAAGTTTAAGTTTGGTTATCCCATAGCTTTTCCAAGTCCACCATTACCAACTGAAAATTTATTTTGGTTAATATTTTGATAGGTCACTCAATGCCTGCAAAACTAATGATTTTCCTATCAGCCTCAGCTGTATTTGCATGTAAGCATGATGTTGTTTACATGTTGCATCATTTGGCTTAAAGCACCACTGTGCCTAAATGCTGCTGCTACCATGACTAGTCTTTTTTGGTCTTTTTAGTCATCATCTTGCATTTCCAGTGACTGTAAATGGTTTGCCCAATACTTAGCATGTATACCTACATAGAGACATGGAGGGAAAAGATCATCTAAAGTTTCCTGTACTGCTACTGCAAGATTAAAATTAAGAATAGCACTAAATACAGTATTGTCATCCATAGATAGAACATTGTTGCTAATGAGATACACAAGTATGTAATTTTGCTGTCACTAGACAGGACAACAAAAGAGAAAAGCTCTTTTTGTTACACTGTTTTCTGTATAAGATTTCCTCATGTAGAGTCGAAAGTAAATAGTTTCAGCACCACTGAGCTCACTAACAATCATTAACCTTCTTCACATAAAGCTCACCCCTGTTTAGACGGGATGAAAACTCCAGGAAGTGGGGAGTAAGAAAAATCAGTGGTTTTAAATTAGAATCAGAATGTTACCAATGAAAATAAGTGTTTCCATAATAACTGATAATTAATTAGAAATCAAAACAAAGACTACAATTCACAACAATTCTTCTTAAACATGCCCACACAAAAATGTGTGACTTACCAGTACGGCCTGTGTAGAGATGGCATACATTTTCTAAAAAGATGAGAATAATATTACATTGGTTGTGGTAGTAAACTGAAAAAATACAGATAAATGAAAAAATCTGAATTAAAATTAAAACATGATATAAAAGAAAAAGCTGAATTTTTGTTTTGTTTTGTAGCCCATCACATACCCATTCAGACAGACACAACAACAGCAAGTACAACACAGCCTCTGTACTCACCAAATTTGCAGACTGTGATGCAAGAAAGAGAGAAAAGCAAATATGAATCTAAAAATCTAAAAGCAGCTTTGAAAATAATTTATGTGTTGTTAGACTGTTAGAGTGTTAGAGAAGGATAAGTATGGCTGATACCTGCAGGAGTGTCATCCCCCATGACTGCTTTAGCTGTTAAACACAAAAGGTGAAGAAAGGGGATCTCGCCAGAAATATTCCCATTACATGTTCTATTCTGAGGTGGAAAAAGAAACAAGTTAATTAGATACAATAATTGACTCACTTCATTGTCAGTCTAACAAGGGAAGAAAACTGAAACATGGAACTATAGCATTCTTCACAAAAGTCACAGGCAAAAAAACAACAAAAAGCAGAAATGACATTTGAAGAAAATGACAGTAAAAGGTTTCTCACGTGTTTTAGACATGCTTCTAAGAAACACAGTTCTCTTGTGTCATTGCAAAGATGTTTCACGGTACATGCAATGCTGTCCTGCATTGGGAAAAGGACATATGTACACTTAGTCAAATGAAATTCAGTCCAGTGCCTACTTAATGCATTTACATGTAGTTACACAGAATTTCATTTTTGAACACTATGTTTATAGGTTACCTCGGGATCCTCAGTATTTACAAGGGAGATACTGTCTGATAGTGTCAGATTGCTCTGTTCGCTCTTATTCACCTTGAAAGTAGAACGGAGAGGTAGAGAAACATAATATATTATTGTTCATCTCTGGTCACTTATTAGCTAATACTTATCATTACTGTAACTGCTATGCTCCCAATCATAGTGAAATACTGACAGGTGTTTACCAAAACATAGTTTGCCAGGGTTCCTAAGAGATCCCAGAGTGATGTCATTTATTCATAGTTTAATTTTCATTTTTCATTCTCTACAAGTTATTACCCAAGCATGATTGTTTTGATCATTTTATATTGATTTGAACTGTACTTGTACTTACTTTAAAATTGAATAATTATTCAACAATTAAATTTAAGGGGAAAGGAAAAAAGGACAGTGGGACATATATTTCTATATGTCATGGAGAGGGGAGTAACGTCCTTTAAAACGGTTAAGATACAACTGAAATGACAGTGTAACCCTGTGTAAAGTAGTAGTTGTAGTTTATCTTGAGTTTATCTCACATACAATCATGTTGTGGGATATTCATTAAAAACATTCAAGTTTAGTGCAGTTTAACATAGTCACCAAGACATACATTATTTACATCCGTCTGACTAACGTTTACTAAAAACTACAGCAAACCTAATTACGGTCAGTTAAGTGGTATTAAAGGTATTAGAGGATTCAAAACAATTAGAAAGTCCTATTAGTATGGCTGTCAACTAAATGTTATCCATGCTTTTCTACCACAGGCAGCTGGGGCAGTCTCAATGCATCAATTAAACTCAGTATTTATTCAAATTCTCTCCCATAGTTCAGTGCATTTTCGTTTCTCTGCTCTTCTCCTGTTGTATTTCTGCCTCCTGCAGACCCTACAATTCTGCCCAGCGCCCATGTTACATTTAAAATGTATAAGTCTTATTGCTATCACTACTGTTAACATTACAATTGTCATTACTATTTTTATAGCTGTCATTATTATTATTATTATTCTTAATATTACTTTGTCTATTTGGAATCTTCATTACACTATGTATAATGATGTTCTTGCTTTGACACTCTCAATAGTAATCACAAAAAAGACACAGTGGCTATTCAGGTGTATAAAGCTTATATAAATATAAATATTGATTTGACTTTTTATTTTGCAGATGACGTGCAAAAACAAAAACACTAAGAAATGAACACTGAATCAAAAAAAGATGAACATTTACCCATGTCATCAGGGTGAAATAATCATCACAGTTTTCCACTGATAGGCCAACCAGCAACAGCTAGCAGAGATAAAAATTTACATCAGCAAGTTATATAGTATTGTATCAGTTAATGCAAACATCTAAAATGAAGCTGTGCAATCTACCGGTTCAGTGTTAATGAATTTAACCCTGTCCTAATGAACTGAGTACTCACTATTAGAAAGGTGATTGTGTTTGATCTCACAATGATGCACAAATGTACAATCTTTTCAGCTATTTCTCAAAACATTAATTATGACCTTCAAATCATGAAGGAGGTACGAGCTGCACAGGTGACACTTACAGAGAAAAGCAGGTACGTCACATATCTCCATGATGTCATGCTGCCAATGCAACCATCCAGACTCACACTATGGAAGAAGCAGCAAAAAGCAGAGGAAAGTCATATTATAGAGCAATATTTGGGTCTGTCATTGCTAACATCAATGATGAGCCATGTGGCTAAACGGTGTATATATGCAGTGTATATTTACAAAATTCAACTGGCTGATTGATATACAAGATTCAGTTTAAGAATATATCGCTAACCATTAAAAAACGTTGTGTGTCTAGGGAAATTAAGGCCACTTATGGACTAACACTATTGTAAAAATCATTATCATCAGTCAGTTCACACACATCAGATACAAAAAAAGGGAAAAACAACATAAAATGTCTGATGAATCTCCAGAACAGTGTCAATGCTCCTTGACTGTACAGATCTTTGAGTTCAGGTCATCTAAAAAGATCTAATTTCTTGCGGATCTCTACTTCTTTACAGTGCAAATAAAATCATGACTGCACATAAAGTCAGTAGTCTCAGGGCTCTATAAATAATACAAAGGAAGAGGAGAGGGACTGGTGGAAAATACCTGAGAACTCCACACAAAGTTCAAACATAATATTAGTTGCAGCCAGCTGCTAGCTGCATCTGGTATATGTACAGATGGTACATTGGCTGTATGCAATAAACACAGACCCAGTCTGCATGAACAATAAAGGTAAAAATTCATCAGCTAGTGTCTGAAATGTTATCTTTAACAGGTATAAATATCCATTACTGATAGATTTAAGATACTTTTTTTTCTGTGGGTTAATAAGGACTAGAAAAAGCTAGAAAAAAACTTGTTTTCTAAGTGTCTCATGTCCATCTTAATCAGCTGCACTTCCCCTTTAAATTATTCAAAAAACACAGCATGCACTGAGGTTAAACAAGGCACAAGTACATGATTAAGACAAGGAAGTGTAATTAACATTCCACTAATCACTACATCTCTGTGTGTTGCTGACATACAGCCACTTCACTTGGACCAATCAGGCCTGGGGACATCTGCTTAGCAGGCAGCAAGAAAATGATTCAGCAAAAAAAAAAAAAAGGAAAAAAAAAGAAGCAATAATTACCCTGAACTTGCATGTCTGCTTATTTCATCACTCAATTTCACAATATACTGATGTTTAACCAAGGTAGGATAAATGATATATAATAATATATAATAATAAGAATAAATACTCAAAAATTCTCATGTATTTTTATGGAACCAATCAATTTTAACTTTTTAATGGCTTTTTAGGATTTGTTTAGTATTTTGGACTGTGACTGTACTAAAAGAAATTGCACTTGAAGACCTAAGAGTGATTCACAAATACATGGGGTTGTCTGAAAACTTTTTTCCACCACTGTATGTGCTATGTGTTCTGCAGCTAGACCAATAAGAGACCCTGCCTCTAACTTTACCATTCAGTGTGTGTCTTGATGCAATTACATGGAGTCCTCTTTTAATGAGTAGTAAAGTATACTCATTCTTTATGCTTTTATTTTTTGATTCTTGGTGTAAAATACATATGAAGAGAAGGTTTTCACAAAGGTTACCACAGTGAATCTTCCAGGTGACTTTCTCCAATCAGAACTGATCTCTGAAAGCTCAGTCAGTCATGCAGATGATTGATATCACAACAGCCTAGTCTGAACTCTGCACCCTCGAATAAATCACACATTTCCTCAACTCCCTGGGATGACCAAGCGTTACACTCACAGTCTATCATACCTGACAGGAAACCAGGGTTACCTTAAACTGGATTCGGTGGGGAGGTTAAATTAGACAAACCCTCAAATTTTCACTTTTTTTGGTGACTGAAACAGCTAAACCCATGATAAGGCAGTAAGGTGGTTAGCACTGTTGCCTGACAGCAAGTGTTTATCTGTACATGTTGGCTCTGTGATAGACTGGTGATCTGTCCACTCGCCCAGTCTCAGCTGGGATTGGCTCTAGCCACCTGTGACCCCCAAGGGATAAGTGGTGTAGATGAATGATGAATGGATAAACCATAATATAGGCTTTTGATATTTCCCACAGCAGGGAGGGGTTATTGAAAGTGAGAAGTACATTTTTCATCCTTCAAAAGGAGTGTATCACATTTCTAGAAGTCTAGCACACACTGCACTTATGATACAGGTATGAAAAAACAATCAGTCTGGGTGTGGCATTGGTGAGGTGGTTAGAATGTGTGGAATGCGTGGTTAGATGACATTGCCATGTATCAACCATTTCTGTACAAATGGACTGACAAAGTCACCTGACTTGACAGAGGTGAATTTCAAGATAGGTGCCTGCCAACTAAGAAACTGAGAGGACAATTTAAAATCTTTAACCACTACAGCCGCTGTCGAAGCTCTGCAAAGACTTTATAAAGAAACCCAGCAGCAACAGCAGAAATTCATAACGGCCATTTCTTCACCATGTAAGACACCTTTAATAATCACAAGTCTTGGGTATCTCTCTTTGACACACAACACCAATTGAAATAGAAGCTTCCTATGTTTCAGTATGACTACCCCTCTGCTAGTAGTAGCAAAAGAGGAAAAATAAACTTGAACAACCCAGCTACATTTAGGTTTGAGGTGCTCATTGTCAGTTAAAGTCTCCTGTAGGTGTGACTCCCACATTAAGGCCATATCTACTCCTTCCCTTGTCACTAAAGCATAGGTCTTTCTTCACATCCCCTCGCAAACCCCATCTAATCCATGACACTTTAATCTTACATCATGGCATCATCATTTAGCAGTATGCCCATTGTTCAAATCATATATGTTATGATAAAGAAGTCCAAGACCCAAAGATATTTAATTGACAATGATGTAACGGTCTAAGTCTAAGTCTATAGTGCCACCATCTGACATTGGGTGAGATTGGGTACACACAGGGCTAACATGTAGAGACAAATAACCATTCACACCTGCGAGCATTTTAGAGGCACCAATCAACCAACTGTGGGAAGAAGCCAGACTACCAGAAGATAGAACCCATGCAGGCAACATGCAAACTCCACACAGAATTGAGGTTTAAACCCAGAACCTTCTTGCACCACCATGCCACCCAGAAACAAGAAACAGCTTGCCAAATAAACAATATGAATAGTTGAAGAAATACATGTTTACAACTGACATTCATTCAACATATGGTGGAGAAAAATGATCAAAAAAGTTGGAATGTGATGATGTCCTATTATGATTACTTTGAACCTGAATCCAACTTATTCATATGATACTTTGATCCGGAGTCCTAATACAAGCAGTTCCCGGGGGCGGGGCAGATGGAATGAAGGAAGGAAGGCTTAAAAAAGAAAAAGAACAAACAACAACCTCAGACTGTGTCATATCAATGTTACAGATTAAATGAGTGCATGCAGCAAATGTTCTCTCGGGTGTTGCAGAGGACACGTGAGGTGAGTTAGACTCCATGATTTCTTTTAACTTTTCAGGCACAGGGGGACGTCTTTGTCCAGCCTGCGGAGCTACACTCCCGCCAGTCCAGTCCAGGCAATTCGGTCAAACTCTCTACCCACCTGGCTATATCACCAAGAAGACCTACCACCCAGTGAGCGACTTCACCTGGCTTTGACGTCATTCTTATCAAATGTTTCAGCACAATCCAACAGATCCTGCTTGTCTCAGAAACATTTCAACACACAACACACACACACACACACATGCACACTGAATGAACCCCGAAACTACAGAGTTGAGCCTACCTTGTGATGCGGTTGGTGCTCTTGGTGTGCACTGATCCAGAAGAGCTGCAGTCATTCTCCTTTTGACAGCTTTACTTTCGCTTTCCACTTTTACTACACACACACACACACACACACCCCCGCCTCCCCCACCTCTCCCCCGTTGCAGGCTATGACATCATCTTGGAGTTTTCCAATGAGAGGCGGCGTCGCAAACAAAACTACTTGAGATAAACAAACACCTCCACCGCTGGGAAAGTTATGAACTCCCCCCCAAATTAGAGGCGTGGGTGTTCCTTAATATGCGCTGTCTGCCTCCGTGCTATTATTTAGAGTCTGATATGCAGGACCTTCCTGGGAGGGTCCCCAAGTGAAACAGGAAGTAAGTAAGTGATTAAACTGCAGTTATTCTTAAACTGTCAAGACAAAAGTCGCCTCTGTGGACCATTTCATCAAGACTGTCCTCTCAGCGACATTGGGATGATTGATGAGTTTGTGGCCTGCGATAGAAGGAGATGAGTCAAGGATCAAAGATCAAGGAAATCGTTTTTATCTCCAAGGGGCAATTTGTTTCACAGCCAGCAGTTTTACAAAACACACACATACACACACACACACACATATATATATACAACATATACAACATTCAAGGAACAGTACACCATGATAAATAAACAAGGACTTACATAGAGAGGAATAAAAGAGTTTTTAAACCTATTAGTCCTGCACCACAACTCTGCGGCCAGAAGGGAGCAACTTAAAGTGCTCAAAACATCAGGTGCTGATTAACACTGAGTGATTAATTAATTAGTGAAGGCTCAGAGAAGACAGTGGACAGGAAGAGACTAGAGACAAGCTGATCAAGAAAGCCAACTCTGTCCTGGGGTGCCCCCTCGACCCGGTGGAGGTGGCGGGAGAGAGGAGGATGATATCATCCCTGATGGACAACGAGCTCCACCCCATGCAGGACAGTCTGACAGCACTGAGCAGCTCCTTCAGCGATAGATAGGCTGCTTCACCCAAAGTGTGTGAAGGAGAGGTATCGCAGGTCCTTCCTTCCTGCTGCTCCTAGTACATCACATACTCACATGGACCATTTCACTAGGTTCTGCACTTTAATCCATCCTGATCCAAAACAGCTGCTATCAGTAGGGATGCAACGATACCACTTTTTTCCAAATCGATGCGATACTGATCTGAGTACTTGCCGATACTGAGTACCAATATGAGTACTTATTAATGCCATTACACTTCATACATTTATTTGAAAACGTGTTTTATTTTCATCAGATATTGTTTCATTCTCTGGCTGTAAGAAATTGTTGTGACTGACATTTGAACATTCCATTATATATGGCACTGCCACACATTTTACTCACATAGAAGTACTGTTAATGACATTTTAGCATTCAACTGCATCTTTTTTTAACAAACAGAATATCTTCAAGGCAGGAGTAGGCTAAGGCGGAATGTTTAAAATGTCCAACTATTTTCCGTCAGACTGCCACAGCATCAGCCACGCTGGATTCGTCTTTTTTCTATCTTTTCAGTCTCTGATGCTGCTGCAACAATGTAAATTTCCCCACTGTGGGACTAATAAAGGATTATCTTATCTTATCTTATTATGCAGCAAGTTTCAAGTTACAGACTTTTGTGGTATTTCTGTTTCAGGTAACTGAAAATTGTCAGTACTGCCTGAGAAAATGGATGGCATCGGCCTTCAGTCAGTCATCCGCAGAATGTGAACCTGTATTCGTCCACCATGGCCTGATGTGGCATCCTCCCTTCCACAGGATGAAGGAGAGGCTCAGTGATCAAAATTTTTGACAGCAATGTATTTGTCACCATGGACCACTTTCTGACAGTGTTGACTTGGAATGTTCCACAAAAGTAATTTGTTTCAAACTTGCATCAATTGGGGTTGAATTGCTGTAAACTGTAAAACTCATCTCCATCTACCTATAGGCCACAACCCTAAGCACGAACCCTTTAAAAAGCACAAAGTGAAAACTTGATCACACTCCTGATGTCGTGGTTTAGTTGGAGTGACCCCAGCGCAGAAACACAGACACAGCACACACGATTGCCGAGAACAGTCTTTACTGTGAACCAGGGGTAGATAGGAAAGAGAGTAAGATGGTCAGGGCGACAGGGTGCAGGTCCAGAGGGTGACCAGGCGTGAAGACTATTACAGCGATGTGAGAAGGGTGCAGACAACCTTCAGCAGAGGCAGGGCAGCAGCTCATGGATGCAGGCAGGGAAACTAGTGAACACAGAAAAAAATGAGAGCACTGTAGTTGAATGGGCAATCTGGCGAAGAGTGGAGGAGGAGCCAAAGCTTATTTACTGGGACTGATGAGGTGATGAGAGAAGGTGTGCAACCATGACCATGAGCTATGCCCTTGCCTCTGCAAACAGAGAACACACAAACACAGGGAGGAGCCACACAGAACTGGTATTTCCCACTGGCAGCATTCCCAGAAACATGTAAGAAATCAGGCTATCATCAGGTCTGTAGTTCTTAGGCTGTTAATTCCAATAAAAAAGCAACTCTCTGCAGCGTTCACATTTGTTAAGAAAGAGATAAGAGAAAGAAACAGTTTATTTTGTTTCTCACAGTCCTCTGTTTACCCTAGATCAGGTCTCTTCAAATGTAGCCAAAGATTCTGATCCTGAAGAGTACTGGAGGGGAGAGCACTCTGGGCAGATGTTACTCAGAACAAAAAATTTGTAAAAGGGCTCATATAATTCCCCCACATAAAGGAGGTAACAAGGCAAATCTTAACAAATATAAAGCAATATCTAAGCTGCTCTGTCTAGCAAAGGTGTTTGAACCTCTAGTTAATAGAGCCTCCATTGTGAACCCCTTTCGGTCCAGCTTTGGAACAGGGAACAGTATTATAACTGCTGTTATGCGACTTCATTCAGGACTAACATACATCAAAGCACAGTGTGGAACTTTTTTCGACTTATTCAAAGCATTTCATTCTCTAGACCACTGTTGGGTGGGTGGTTTTCATTTCAAGGCATTGGAAAATGATCACATTATGTCAGAATTCTTTTGCTACTCAGATGCCTATCAGACTTCTTGTAATGTAACAGATTTCTGGAACAGATTACACAACCTCCTCATCATTGCACTTTTCTTTGTTAGTTCATGTCCTCTTGCTTTTCATTCTTTTGTCTTGACTTGAAATCATTGTAAAGGAGGGTCTCCATGAGCCACTTATTCATGATGTCATGCTCAGGTGACCTCAGGTTTTCATTTTGCACTGCTGGAGCATTATATTATTATGAATAATATAATGTTTGATTTAATTTCATTATAAATTCAATTCACCCAGGTTCAGAGTGAGAGAGAGTGAGAGAGAGAGACAAACACACACAAACACACCTTCAGTAATGTGAAAGAGAGGGAAAAAAGTTATCTTAAAAGATTAATCATGTAATTGTGTACTACAGTATATAACATTTATATAATAACATTATACATTATAACATTTCCGTGCCAGACTTTTTGTTTGTAGGTGTTTTCTCCTCCTCTCCTGTGGGTGGGGCTTTTCTCAGGGATGCGTCGTCATTGGCTATTGACTTTCTGAGTGCACTAAAACGGAAACTCACACCACACAGTGGTGTATGATAAATATAGATGAAGATGAAGCCGGACAAAGTCATGAAGTATAAAAACAATGCCAATGACAGGAATACACTAACATTTAATATATTTTGGTGACATTACACATTACTCAAAAATGTACTGTTGAGCATACAGTATAGTCACTAGACCTACCCAATATGAATCCCTATGGTGATCTTAAAGGAATGTTAACTTGAAAATATGACCTAGTGACCTGGTGCTCCAGATTTTTTCAGCGATCCACTTTTCTCTGACATGTAGTAATATTAATATAGAATGTGGTGGTCTATTAGTTTAAAATACCAACATATAACTGCAGTGTCCCCAGTTCAAGTCAAGCTGTGGACCTTTACTGCATGTCATTCCTATTTTCTCTCCCCTTATCTCCCTGCAGTTTATAAAAGCAAAACACCTAAAAATACTGTTAAAAATATTTTCATATTTAGACTAGTTGTTATGTTTGATGCACAAGAAAACTGAAGTGGATAATAAGCAATTAAAATTTTTTTTTTTAAATTGAATTGAAAGAGACACAGTGCCTTATTTTTAGGAAGATAACCCAGCATGTTAACCCTCAGGGAAGTCCCCTGAAATTGTATTCTATATTTTGGCATGTTCACCTTTTATGGATAGTTGGTGGTAGAGTCAGACAGGAAACAAGAGAAAAGAGAGAGGGGCATGACCTGCAACGGAGGTCCCCAGGTGGAGTCAAACCGAGGGACAGTGCAGCTTTTTTAAATTTCTGATTCATACCGGTAACTCTGCCCACACTATTGTGCTGCTCTTTCCATCAGCACATACCACAGGGCTATCAAACCAAAATCCTATGAGGGTAAATATGTTGCAAAATGCTTGCAGAGTGTATAGAATATGATATAAGAACGACAAAATCTGAACTCATGTCAATTTTCACTTCACTTGTGAGCCACAGAAAAACAAAAACACATGAGAACTAGTAGGCAAAATGAACTTGTGTGTTGAAATAGTCACTTATAGAAAATATTCATAACCCTGTGTTCTGAATGTGAACTCAGAGAAAATACTCACATGTGCAAATTGATATTACCATGAATAATGATAACTTCAACCTTGTGATCCAGCGTTTACACCTGTTTTTACTTTTTACATCTACTATAGCAGTCAGTTAGCACGAGGATACACATGTGACTAAGTCCAGTTTTCTAAATAAGTTAATAAAGGTCCAATATTGTAGAAGGTGAGATTTCCATGTCTTTCTTGATCATAAAACAGGTTCAGGTGCTCTATGAATAGTGTGAAAGTATCAAAATGTTCAATTCACAGGGAAACACAGCCTGCTTTCACAAACACCTGATGCCATAACTATACAGTCACAAATTCAGCTCACGTGTGTGTGAATATTTTATATATAGTTCAGACATTTTGTGCTACAAGTTCCCACATCTTGTCTTCAAGCTCTTGAAAGAAAAAGGAAAAACAAAGGAAAAATATGTTTTTAGGACAGTTAAACACAGCTTTAAGGTTTAGATAACTATAAAGTCCTGAAAAGAAAGTTGGCTACATGTTGTTTTCGCATTTTTGTTTACAAGTTTGTTTGTTTTTCACTTTTTTGTGACATTTAAACAGCAGCAAAGTGACAATTGACACTGTGGTGTAAATATAAAAACGATATGAAGGAAAAATGTCAACAAAGGGGGGAGGAGGAGGAAAGACAAGGGTTAGTTTGGGCTCAATCAATCAAGAAACTCAAGAAGCAAGTAAGCTCTGAGCAGCCAGGAGAGTTACCACATTACTCTGAGGAACAGTCTGGCGAGGAGTGGTTCAAGAGCCAGGGTAAATGAGCAGGCAGAGAATGAGTAGATGGGTGACAGGTGTGTCAGGTAACCATTGCTAGGCCACGCCCCTGCAGGGAAGCAATCCACCCATACACACACACAACACACAAAGGGAAAACTGGAGGAGGGAGGCCTGGAAACTACAATGTCAGTTGTTCAAATCTTTCTATGAACTTTCATTGCATGTCCATGACACACATACACACATTTTCTCATGTTGTGCGTGTATGTGTGTATGTATGTGTTTATATATACGTATATATATGTTTATGCATATACATGACAGTAAGCAGTTTTGTTGGGGTCAAATTTTACCCCAACCCAATAGGAGGGTCAGTGTGTGTTGTTACGCCCCACCCCCCATAATACTGAGCGGGAGCACTGGACCATGGGAACATAGGACTTTCTTCAGACGGACCAGTCAATCCTCAGAATCTTGTCTTATGTCTAACTGCTCAAAACCTGTTGGGAGAGTTTGGTGCAATCAAATAGCTTTACTGTAAAATGCAGCATTATACAGCAAAGTGAGGCCTGTTCATTAACATATACACTGAATTCCAGTCACAAATGCTTTGTCTTATATACCTCCTTTGACCACCTCATTCAGGTCAGAAGTCATCTCAAGGCACTTTTAATATACAGCAAGTCTATACTGTACTCTTTAGATTATTATAGTTAAAGAGAGAGACCCAGCAGCAGCACTAGGCAACAGTGGTGAGGAAAAACGTCCTTTTAAGAGGCAGAAACCTGGAGCAGAACCAGACTCAGTTTGGGCGGCCATCTGCCTTGACTGGTTGGGTTGAGAAAGAGAGAGAGAGAGAGGGGAAGGTGGAGAGACAGAGGGTAAAGAATAGGGAGAGGAGAACATAGCATAACGCAGATTACATGTAAAGATGTAAAGTGGTATCAATAATAAAATAGTGCCAATAATAGAAATGACGATTAAAGTAGTAATTACAATAGTAGCAGTAATACTAGAAGCAGTACTAATAATTTCTAATTGTAGCAGCAGGTGTTGAGTGGAGTTGTAGGAGCAGCAGGAGACTTGTCATCACAGATCAGACTCTACAGCTCCAGAGGCAGAAATACCTGCAGAAAGAGACAGAGGAGGAGAGAGAGAGAGGAAAGAGCACAATACTACAGGAAAGAGAAGATGTTGAGTTAGTAACATGTATTAATGGGAAATGAATCCATACTGAGAGAGAGAGAGAGAAAGAGAGAGAGAGAGAGGAGCTTATTGTATCATGGGAAGTCCCCTGGCAGTCTAGGCCTATAGCAGCATAACTAAGGGATGGTTCAAGCCTGAGCCAACCCTAACTAAACTTTATCAAAGAGGAAAGTTTTAAGCCTGCTCTTAAAGGTACAGAGGGTGTTCAAAGTACAGTACTTAGTTTAACAGTGACTGTGACCATTCACTGCCTAACCTGGCTGCGTCATAATGTGCAGGACACATTCACCCATCCACCTTCACATTCTTACAGTGCTGGTTCTCTTCAGTGCACTGGTGCATACACACACATTCACATAGTGTACCAATGGTTGGCCATTTACTGAACCAAAGTGAAGAAAGTAAAGTGAAACAGTAGAACAGCAGCAAAGTGCTAAATAAGGACAACATAGCACAGGACTGGCAGTAAGCGACCTGGAATGGAAAGTTGAGTGGACCAAAATGGAATGGAAACAAAACACTCACAGGAAAAAAAAAAAAAAAAAGAGTCAGTCTAAACTGAAATTATCTAACTGGTGGACTTTTTCCCCCTAATTTCATTAACAATGATGTAAACAGTAAGATCACTTCATCTATGGACTAATGGATTAAGTCTAGCCACTGTGACGGTCTCTCTCTGGCAGTGTGGCAAGGCGTGGCGAAGAATGTGGAGGGAAAGAAGAGAACAATTTGTTCAAAAAGAGATGATGTGTATTTTGAGCTCTATGTCTAGTGTTGTCCATATGGTCGTGTGTGTGTGTGTGTGTGTGGGCCACTGGAGCCTATTCCAGCTGTAATTGGGTGAGAGGCGGGGTACAGTCTGTAATGATCGCCAGTCAATCACAGCGCCAGCATATGCACACAAGCAACCATTCACACTCACATTCACATCTGCGGGAAATTGTGAGTCACCAGTTAATCTAGTCTGCATGTCTTTGGACTGTGGGAGGAAGCTGGAGTACTGGGGCTCAGCACCAGAGTTTATGTCAGAGCTGATAAGAGTTCTCAACAAAAAGTAAGGGGTTCGTAATATTAGGGGATTTAAATCTGATAGTCAAATAACTCCCTTACTATTAAAAGCATGTGGCTTTATGACATTAGGTGAACAATAAATGACTATGCTCAACAGCATAATGAAGACAGAATATGAGTAGCACTGAAGATGAAATTAAAATAAAGAAAAAAGCATCTTGGCTTAGAGTGAATATGTACACCACAGGTTGACAGATTAATGAGGTTTACACTGCAGAAAAGTTATGGACCACATTCTCAAAATTATGGCCTTTAAACATAAAAGACAAATGAAGAAACAGAAGCAAAATCTAAACAAGAGGAGACTGCAGAAGATTTGGGGAATACTTGGCTATGATCTGGCAACCGTCAACTTCGACATTAGCTGGAGAAATATTTGCTATTTATGCCTCCCCTCCACTTTCCATGTGTGGATCAAGAACCATGAAAATAATTTATACTAGATGCCCACAGCTTGTCCAACAAACATGTTTGTTAAAGTCTGTAAAGGCATCATTTTATTCTGAAAAACCTTTCAGCAGCAGTCTGGTGAAATACTACAGAAATGTTAGTAGAACACACGTGTCAAAACAAAACTTGAAACTAAATCCTCTGTAAAACAGAACCTTTCAGACCATGGTATTTACCTCAGAGTCCCACTATAGAGTCCATTCTTAGAGGTTTCTCCCCTCTCTGGAGCTCAGCCAGGTTCTTCACCACCTCTTCATAAGGCCAGTGGCTCAGTTTGGTCTGGCAGCCAGCTCTGCGGAATGTCCTGACTGAGCAAGACTTTGTGTGTTTCAAATGTCAAGTAATAAAAGTGACACAAGTCCTCACTTGCATTTTATTTTTCACAGATTCCCACAAGAGACAACTTAAGCGGTGAAAATGTGTATTTAGCTGTTAATGTAACCAATAAATGAATATACTGATGCAGATTCACTGTAAGGTCAGTAAGCATTTTTTTGATAAATAACTTGCCATCATCATCTCTAAAAGGCCTTCTTCACAAACTCCACAATTTTAAGTTTTAAAATGAAAACAAACTGAAAAAAAAAAAAGAGATCATTTGGAGTGTAAAGTCAGTAAACATGGGATATCATATAATTTAAAACTACAATACCCAAAAATTCATCAAAACCTTTCAAGCATCACCACTATAACTAAGAGTAAAAACACTAGTTGTATCAGAAATAGAAGATAAAAATGTATCCCAAAAATCAAAGAATAAGAAAAGACAGTGCTAATATTAACATTAACCTTTAATCCTAAAAGTACATTGTAACCCTGCTGTGAAATTCTAGCTTTTTTTGTGAGAAGCTCATTGTCCAAACCATTGAAAGCCAGAGGACACTGAATCCATCACATATTAAGTGATAATATGTGTGGAACAGTGAAGTAGACTGAGAAGGGTTTCACTGCTTTTGTTTTTCAGGCAGACTAGAGCATGAAGTGAACAACAGAGGAGGCTTTAATGAGACTTTTAACGACATCCTGTCCAACTTGCTAGATCAGAGTCATTTTAAATGTACCATAACTATAAGAAGCAATGATGAAAGGGGCCAAGGGACTCTGTAGTTTTCCTGGAAGAGGTTTACAAAAGTATTTACTTAAGTAAATATGGAAGGCAGAAGAGGACATGGGTAATTGACATATTGGATCCATGGCCATCTAATCATAACATAAGTTGTCAACTCTGCAAAACATACTTGTGAACATGAATATTTCTTTTTATTACCTGAAACCAAAACTCACTGTTAAGGTAAAATAGATCTATTGAATTAAAAGGAAAACAAAGTGAGAAATAATGCAAGGCATATACAGAAACTCTTAAAAAAAGTAATGAATGGACAGAGGTAGAGAAGTTGTTAGTGTGTAGCTGTAGAAACAGTCTTTACAACTCTTTTGCAGTTAGAAAAACAAATGATCGCTCTGGCATTAAATGGTTTAAGAAATGAGGCACTGAAGCCTGAGACAGAAACAGAAGCCACTGTGGTCGGAGGTTGTTAAAACATTAAGCAAAATATTAAGCAAGCAGTCTCTCTAAAAAGAGATGATAAAAAACATGAGCAAAGATGTAGTGGAGGATTAACACCACCCTAACAAAACTGGAAGTTTCTAATGATATTGATATGAGAATATTCTGCTAGTTTTAGGAGTAGGAAACAGGAATAACACACACTGGCTTCCTGTGTTACAGTGAATGAACCATTAGCTCCGTCACTCTATTTGTTTCACCATGACTTCACTGCACATGATAACGTATCTTGACAAAGCCTAGAACAGCTATCTGACCAACTGTAGTACATTCTTAATAATACACATCATGAGAAAACAATTAAACAATATATGTTACAAAGTTTCCCTTAGGAATTGCATTGGTTTAAAAATTGCATTGAAGCTGTTTTAGCGAATGGATACTTCAGGCACACACAGTCCTTAAATGCCATAGCTTTGAAACAGTAATGAGGCATTGTGGGAGTATCAGACAATGTGGGGAGAAATATTTGTCTGCTCTTGGCAAAAAGTACCAGTGGTCCAGAGGTGGACGGCATTATTTTACATTTATAAACCTAAATCCTGATCATTGCCTTTGACCTTTAAAATAGTATTCTTACTGCTGTTTCTATATCCCAGTGAGTGTGCTTACTTCAGGAGGCAGAAGGCTTTTATCCCTTTTATTTCCCCTTTTACCAATCCCACGTTGAAAATCACATTTCACTTCTTCCAATGAGTCAATTATATTATGATTTATATAATTTATGTCTGTAATAACAATTGTATTGACATTCACGTTGCCACCTCTTACTACATGGAGGGCTAGCCTCATGTTTGTAATTGCTATTTTAGGTCATTTTAGCAGTGAATAATAATAATAATACAATTGTAAACTCAGTGGGGGCGAGTTGCACAACATCACTTCACAATGGGGGCACTTCTTTTTTCTTTGTCTAAAAGCAGCCTGTCACTATGTTAATGCTAGCATTTTAAGATAAACTATGTTTCTGTTTTGTCTTATAATGGTGACATAAACAAAGAGCACATGGCCTCTTGAATTAGGCTGCAGTCTCCCTTTACTTTTATTCATTAAATTAATTATTGACAGATCTACAAATGCTTTTCTGTCCTAAGTCAGCCACATAAAATTTTGTGCCTTTGACATTAAGGTTGTACATCATGGTTTCTTCATTATTTCTACACTCAGTGTAGATTTATTGAGGGGGAATATCCACATGCTGAAATGCTTTCAGCTGTATTCAGAGGAGCTTCTTGGGCTGAGGCTGAGTTGTTCCTTTGGAGGACGAGGAGGTTTTGGTGTCAGAAGTAAGGACAGTCATGATGTCTTGAAGAGCTTTACTTATCTGAGCTCCAAACCTGTGGGAGTCCTGAAACGAAGAAAGTCAGAGAGGAGAAATAAGAGTGGGAAAAGGAGGAATAGAGAAAAATAATGCGGGTAGAGAATCAAAACCACGGAGGGAGAGAAAACAGGATGTGGAGAGAGTAAGAGAAGTGGATAAAGTTTTAGCCCAACCACACTGACAGAGTTTAGAGAGTTTAAAAAACAGACTATCATCACACTGACTTTAGTATTTCTGTCCTGCAATTTCTCATTACTTACTGAGATATATCTGCAATAAGCTGGCTTATTGCTGCTGACTTTAGCTGTGTTAGCTTCATTCATGAACACAGGATTCCACAGTAAAACTAAGAATATAATAAGGGAACTGAAAATAGACAACGAAGCACAGCACAATGCAGTTTGTGCTGTGCTGTCATGTGCTTTGTGGTTTACAGATGAATGGAAGGCCATGCAAACCGGCTTTGTACTTGGAAAGCCAGACAGTGCTGTTGCGAAAACCCTGAACTAAAAAAACTAAAACAATATCAGTTATTGTGTAATAATTCACTCGCATTTTGACAGAATAATAAAGCTAAATGCATCATCCTGCAGGCCCTTCCAAAGAGAGTGATACAGTGGTATTTTTCTTTTTTTTACATTGTTCATGTTTACACTGATAGACAGGGTTGATACAGTGTCATTATCATAACTGGCAGCCCATGGGCCACATCCTGCCCACCAAAGCTTCCCATCCCACCCACACATTAGTAATGAATGCATTCTGGTATTTAGCCTATCTAACATTTGTTTTCTTCTGACAGTTTTGTTTTCAATTTTGTTTTTACCATTTAAAAAGGGGAAAATCCAATTTCACTGGAGAGCTCACAACACTCAATTCGCTCAGCCCATCGTTACCCAGCTCTCTCTCTGTCCTGAGGACGTGCAGTCTGGAGTCTGGACCAGAGGTAGCAGAACATCATACCCAAACACTCCAACCAGTGTGATTGGTTATCTAATCAATTTATTTCAAATATTTCCAGGCTTCAACCAGTGGTGCTGTGGCAGATGAAGCAGTGGAATAATAGTAGGTAATAAGCTGATTAATATTTCCTGCCAGGAATGTGCTTCTGGAATTAAAGATTTTAAAGATCACTCCTCAGTGAACTTCTGGTCTGAGAACTTTTCCAGTTAGGTCTAATGTCTGTTTTTTTTTGGGGGTGTTGGCTCGTACTGACATACACAAATAAATAACAGAAAATGTACCTTTGTTTTGTAAGAGTAAATATTAAACAGTAATACAAAATAAATGTCATCTTTTTATTTGAAAGTGCGACCCTACAATGTCTGCTTGTAAGTCTGTATGTAAAATTCTAGCCTTGGACAAATGCAGTTGATGACCCCTAACTTAGAGTGTCTGGTTGATCTACTGTACAACTAAAGCTTATTGGGCTTGCACATACAAATAAGAGCCAGAATATGAGTCATTTTCAGTAGAAACCTACATACTTACTTACACATGAAGACCATAAGTAAACTACATAATCAAAGAAGTTTACATTTGGTGGTCTGTGAAAATGTTTGGAGTTACAGATTAAGTCCAAAGCTTCACTGCATGTTTGCCGCAGAACATGTAAATTAAGTGGAAACATACCAGGGTGGATTGAGTAAGAGGCAAGAACTGACTGAATGGTCTTTTTGTTTCTATGTCTGAATAAACAGGAGATAAAGACAGTTCTTTAGAACCACTACACAAGTCAGGTCAGTCTTAATACATTACAGCTGGAATCAATATAGCTAAAAAAACTGTAGTGAAGCCCCTTCAGTCTTCTAAAATCCCTGTGATACTGGAGTTGAACATCCACGCATCCATTATCTATATTGCTTATCCATTAAGGGTCACAGGGGGGGCGAAAGGCAGGGTACACCCTGTACGGATCATCAGTCCATCGCAGGGCTGACGTATATAGACAAACAGCCATTCACATTCACACCTTCAGGCAATTTGAGAGTCATCAATTAACCTGCATGTCTTTGGACAGTGGGAGAAGCTGGAGAACCCAGAGAGAACCCACACAGGCACAGAGAGAACATGCAAACTCCACACAGAAAAGCCCTGGCTCAAACCCGGAACCTTCTTGCTGTGAGGCGACAGTGCCTAACCACTGCACCACCATGCCATCTGGAGTATAAAAAAATTTTAGTCACAGTTTTCTACAGAGGACTCCTCCCTTTATAATTCAAATTTATTAGTCATTGTCGATTCAAAATGGCAGTTCTCTGCCATTGCTGTTACACATCCTCTGGTGAGATTATAATTCCTCATTAATATCTCAATGTGATGCCATTCCAGATGTGCTTTAGTTTAATGATCAATACCTTTTCTAGACACTGATGAAAGTAACAGAGGTTTTACTTACAGTCTCACTGCAGGAGTATTTGGATGACACATGGAAGTTGATCATGTCCTCACCCACAATGATGTACGAAACTCCATAACCATCATCAGCAACCTAATGTGACCACAGAGGTCATGAGATTAGTATTAAAGCCTCAAAGTCAAACAATATCAAGGCTGTACTAATCAGTTGAAAAACCTGACCCCAGTTTATTCTTGCCATCTATATTTGCTATTACAGCTAGAGGAAAGTACATGTTACTCACAGGTCCAAACCCTCCGCCCAGGGATATGTAGTCAGGATGGTTCTTCAGGTCAAACAGCTCTATCTGCTGAACTGGAGTCTGACTGGTGGAGAGACGCCAAGGCTCTGACAAAACCTGGAATGTGAGCAGGAAAGAGAGAAAGAGAGAGGGGTGAAGCCCCTGCTGACAACTTTTACAACCCAGCCAGTATAAATAATTACACTGCAAACATCTCTCTTTTTGTAAAAATTACAGATAATTTGGTCTGACTTTCAGACGTTTGGGATCAACATCTGTCCATCTATGATGTACAGAGACTTACAACACTTGTCATTGCTTCTCTTACACTTAAAGGTGAGTTGTCTACCTGTCTCCTCAGCGAATGTGGAGACGCACATAAAACATGGAGTGGGGAGAGAAATGTGAACCTAAATGATCTTTTAATTTTGGCATTTTTTTTCTTTGCTTTTCTTGGGGAGGGCTGCCCTGCCAAGACAATGGTAGGGGGGAAACACTGTAACATTCCCATCACCTTCAGTAGATGTAGTTTGTGTTTTGGGCTAAGTAGCAAATTTTAGCATGCTAACATGCTAAACTACAGTGATGAACATACCTGCTAAAAAACATGTTAGCATTGTCACTGTGAGCATGTTAGCATGCTAAAATTAGCATTTACCTAAAAGCACCTCTGAACCTACGTACAGCCTCAACATTGAGCCCAAAATCTGTTCATATTGAGACCATGAATCAATGTGGCTGAAAACCAAAGCAGAAAAAACAGGTGCTGTTTCTGTTAATCCTCACTTAACTGGTGTTATATACAAAATTCTGTGTACAGTACAGAAAATCAGAGAAGACTAAAATTACAATTCAACACTGACAGCAAACACAACCAAAATATTACCTCTTTAAGAAATGGTGACTCCACCCCCAGGTATTTGGACACCACATACAGGCAGAAGAGGTGTCTGTCAATTCCAGCTCCAGTCATAGCCATTCGATAAAGGTTCTGGTGCCTCTCGGAAGCCAGTTTGAAGAGACACCTGCATTGTTCCTCTGCCTGTCAAACCAAATCACACATCACACTTTCACTGAATCCCTGAAATAAAATCCCCTATAAATCACAGAAATACGCCACAAAATAGACACTCAGCACTGGCTCCCCTCAGGGCTGCATGCCGAGCTCCCTGCTGTACGCCCGACAAGACCACACCCCCCTCCTCATAAATGGAGAACCTGGAAACCGTCACCACCTTCAGGTTTCTGGGCACCCACATCTCGGCCGATCTCTCCAGGACTCCCAACACCAAGGCCCTCGTGAAGAAGGCTCAGCAGTGGCTGCATTTCCTGCGTGTGCTCAGGAAAAACAATCTGGACAAGAAGCTGCTGCTGGCCTTCTATCACTCCTCTGTGGAGAGTGTACTAACATACGGCCTGAGTGTGTGGTACACAGGCTGAGGACAGGAAAGCTGTGCAGAGGGTCATCAACACCGCCGTATTTTTCGTGTACATTTTGTATTTCTAATTGTATATACCTTTCTTCTAATATCTGTTTGTCCTCGTGGAGCACCCACAAATTTGTTGTACTTAACTGTACAGTGACAATAAAGCCTATTCTATTCTATTCTATTAGGAGTTTAATACTTTGTGTGAGCTTTTATTTTAAACACTTAAAAGAGAGCAGAATTAAAAAATGTATCAGTACCTCTCCACCCTCTAGAGCTTTGACAAAGGCACAGCTTTCGTTGGAGCAGGATCGCACAGTCTCTGTCCTGCCCTCCCTGAAAAGACGCGTCATTGATGCCTCATAGGTCAAACAGAAACCACCACGATCCTGGAGGAAGAGAGGGAGAGTGGAGAGGAACAGCTGTTTGTGAACAGGAACACAAACAGACAGACTGTCCAGGAAAAAGGGGTTTAATGACATGCCTCTAATGTAAAAACAACAAAAAAAAGAAGAGTACCACAAAAGTCCAGGGTAGCTGCTGTGATGATTCACATATAAACTAAAAAGGCATGGTTCAGGAGCCATGGAAGTCAACTATCCAATTATCCTAGCTGATTATGACCAAAAGGTACTGTCTTGTACATGGATATAGTTATCTCAATCAACAATTAATTCCCTTTAACTGTTAGATTGTGTGCTTGTAACTCAGTAGATTCTAACAACAACATGGACTGACATCTCAACAGCCAGTACAGTTACTTTCATCTACCCTACAAACACTAGAAAACATGACCTGAGTGTGTCTGGTTTCTGAGAAGACATTTGGATTCTGGATATTAGATGAAAATAATGGAATACTTAGATCAGTTACAGTGGAGGCTTTATTGCATTTTTCTATAATGAATGTCTTCCTTCATGCATTTCCACATCTCACTTTAGCCTTACAGTAAAGGAATACTTTGCTTCGGGATATCCAGCATCCTTCTTCATTATCACAAATGTGTAATTAATAATTGAGGCATGGCTTCTTGTGACAAATGTGGCTTTGTGTTTTCAGATGAGTTTTTTCAACTGACTTAGATAAAATCTGTACTTTCATAGCAACCAATAGTAGAACTGCATCTTAAGGATTTTGGCATTTGATTCAACAGTCAGCTAAGGCAGCTACTGTGTTGTGTGGACCTGAGACTGGGCAATAAATACTACAACCATATAAAATCTAAGTTCACTCAACCAATCAGTCCACAGTCCAGTCTCAAAGTCCAGAACTTGTTATATTGTAATCAAACAAAAGTGATCCAACAGGAGGAAACAACTTGTATACACTAAGTTGAAAGTAATATGTGACAGCTGTTAGTGAGTGCAAAACAGATCTTGAGTCTTTCTCACAGTGTAATATTATAACAGCGTGAAAAATCATTCAGTCAGTGTGGTGAGAGCTTAATTTCCCCTGGGTCAGTAAGTCAGATTATGTTAATGCTAGTTTCTCCACTGCTGTTCTATACCTTCTACATTCATCCACAAAGCATCACTGTCAGGATTGGATGAATGTGCACATTTGACCTCACAATCAACCATCTATACTTCAGATCCACAGGGAATAATCAAATAAATTAGTGGGGGACAATAATGAATAATGACAATGAAAAGTTGTTTTACTTTCACTGAGACTGGTGTTTCTCTGTGCAAATTAAATCCAAGGTCATTTTGGGTCTCATCTCCTGTGTTACCTGCACCGTAACAAACTAACTCTCTTTACTAACGCTTGACTGAAAAACTACCAAGAAAATATACATTAGTGCCGTTATATTTTTTTTATGAGTCTTACCCTGTAGTATGCCAGCTGTAAGCCAATCTGTATGAATGCATCAGGGCTGATGCGAAGCTTCTTGATCCGTCCTTTTCCAAACTCGCTGAAGGGGAACACATGGCAGTCCACATCATCTGCCAGTGCCTGGGCAACAGCCAGGGAACTGTGTACTTGAGCCTGAACCTGACAGAGAGAAAGGTAAATAGAGAAATAGAGACTTCAAAACTGGAACAAAGATGGCCACTGGACTTCCATTGAAAGTAGATGAAAGCTTTTGTTCTAAAGGCCAAGGGCAATTTTTTTTTTTTTTTTTTTTTTAAAGACAGCTGTTCCACATGTCACATGTCACAGTCAATTACAAGACAGCCTTTTTGATAAGAAACAACAAATGTACAAGAGCAGTACATGGCCCTAATCAAAGTGGGCAACTGCAAAGGTCTTCTGTTCATCTGTCCTTAAAAAAGTTCAGAATATCCACAAATCTTCAAAATGAGCTGTTTAGAGGTCAGTGTTACTGCAACATTGACCCCTCTGAGACACATTTTTGTACGTTAAAGCAGAGGTAAATTAGCGTTGGGCCTTTCAACTAAATACGATCCACCTTGGCAATTTGTGTGTATACAACAGCAAATGTACTATGAAACCACACTCTTCCAACAACAGTGCAGGATGGATGCAGCTGTGTACAGTAATTTCACTGTCAAATTTTAGTTTAATATTCATTAAATTCTTGTTTGTTGGTTCAAGAATCATTTTTCAGTTAATCATTTTTAGCCAAGCTTGCGCTGTGGCTCTGGGGGTGGTTGCTCAATCAGTGTGTGCACTTTGTTTTTACTGCTGATTAGCACATGATAGCATCCAAAGCTAAAATTAGATTAGATTAAATTGGAAATTTGTCTTTTGCTTCTCATCGAACACAATAAAAGTTTTTGCTCTTTGTATTCAGGTTGCCATACTAAGCTGTTATGTTAAATGATAAGGTGCTTTCAACCAGGTTCCTGTATGCCATTTCAAGTGTTGGCTAACACCAAAGCTCCTCAACTTCCTAATAAAAAAAAAAAAAAAAAAAAAATGTTGATTAGCTCTCTTAAAAATGCTCTCTGAGTTCATATTAAAAGTTAATGTCTGATTGATGATTGGTACTTCAAATGTTACACCTCTTCTACAGGCTGGTTATTTAGCATGACAGGGAGGATGTTACTGGTCCTCCTTGGTTTTGTTTGTATTATAAGTTCTTTTGTTTTGCTTGCCGGACACCAGCTCTGCAATGCAGTGACCTAAGATGGTAAATATAGAAAAATATTATAATTATTACCTATTTAACATCATAACATCAGCAAGTCAGTACTGCCATTTTGAACATGTTAGCATGCTGATTTTAGCATTTAGCTCAAAGCACCACTGTGCTCAAGTGCACCTTCACAGGGCTGTTAGCATGTCTTGCCTATTAATTTCTTAGTTAAAAAAATCAGTGCATTCAGTGCTTCCTAAATATTACAAAGTTAAACTCAATCTTTGTCTAGTATCTCTAAGCGTTTTCTAAAATAAAAGGTTAATTCATGCTTTGTTCCTCCTTTAATTTAAGTATCTACTTTGCTTTTTAGTACCCTCTGCCACCTACACTTCAAAGGGCGGGAATTCTACAAAAACGAGGCCCTCTCAAATAGTTAAATCACTTATTTCCCATACTTTTTTCATCTGGTTCTGAATTTGTCAGAAACTTAAAAAATCTGACTGGTTATTTGAGAGATTGTGAAGAGGCATCAGATGCATCAGCATGATCCTGGTCTGATGTCAGGTAGCTCCACCCCAACTTCTAGTATTAAAAAAAAAACTGGCCGACAAAATCATGTCACACACATACACAGAGAATAATACAGAGAATAATATTTTGCCTCCTCTACAGTATTGTTTAGTTTGACCACTACATTCAGAAAGAAGCATTGAACTTAAATATACAAAATATACTCTCCCTCCCTCTCTCCACTCAATATGGATTCATATCCCATGTTACATGTTACTAACTCAATATGTCCCCTTTCCTGTAGTATTGTGCTTTCCCGTCTCTCTCTCCTCCTCTGTCTCTTTCTGCAGGTATTTCTGCCTCTGGAGCTGTAGAGTCTGATGGATGATGACAAGTCTCCTGCTGCTCCTACAACTCCACTCAACACCTGCTGCTAGAATTAGAAATTACTTACACTGCTATTAGTTGTATTGCTGTGTTAGTAGTTAATACTTTAATTATCACTACTATCATTACTACTGCTGTATTACTGGCCTCATCTTACATCTGATATGGAACCTGTGTTATGCTATGTTCTTCTTTCGCTATTCTCTACCCCCTCTCCCCCCCTCTCCCCCTCTCTCTCCTTCTTAACCCAACCGGTCGAGGCAGATGGCCGCCCACCCTGAGTCCAGTTCTGCTCGAGGTTTCTGCCTCTTAAAAGGACGTTTTTCTTTGCCACTGTTGCCTAGTGCTTGCTCATGGTGGGATTTGTTGGGTCTCTCTCTGTAAATACCTATTTTAAAGAGTACGGTCTAGACCTGCTCTATATGAAAAGTGCCTTGAGATGACTGTTGTTGTGATATGGCGCTATATAAATAAAATTGAATTGAATTGAATTGAATTGAATTGAAAATGGTTTTAACATGCTTGTTTGTTGGACAGATCAAAGGATATTCTGCAATCAAAAGACTAGACAGGAAATAGTAAAAGAAACAGGAAAAACAGTTTCAGCAAGCACCCACTCATTCAGCTCTCCAGGATTGGACAGGTTTACCGCACACACCCTGAAATGAGCTGCTGAGTCTGCTTTTGTGTGTATATCTGTGGTTAAATATTTAACTTACTAAAATACACAGTGTAATTACAGCAACACAGCAGCTATGAGAAATATGAGCCGATATAAAGTGACTGAGCCAAGTTCACTCCCTTTTCAGTGAACCTTCTGTGGTACACTCATGTGGTTTTGATATCTCATAATTCACATATCCTGCACAGACATTAGAAGGAGACTTAAACACATACTCATTAATTAACCTGCTGTGTTACAACTGACACAACAGCCTGACAAACACAGGGTGTGCTCCTGTTCCTGAAAATGCATACCTAATTTTTCAAATCAGACAGTGAGAACTGAGAGAAAACTGTGCTCTGGACTTCCTCATTAAACTTGGTTTATATTTCTGCATAGGATCGATGCAGACCGTAGCCTATGCAAGTGGCCTACACCATTGTGAGCATTTATACTTGTGCATTGTTGTGTTGCTTGTTAGGTTTCTTATGCCACGGTGTTGAGTATACTCATAGTGACTATGAAGTATTAGTAATTTCTAATATCTGCTTGAATTATAAACTGGTGATTACTTCCTCTACATCCCACACACAAAAATCACATAGTGACTATAAAGTAGCCTGGTACACCTGTTGATAGTTTCAGGTAGACTTTACATGCATTTCCCAGTTAGACACATTCAGAGACAGATGAGAAAAGCAGTCATTAAATATGAAAGGGGGAAGAACAAAAGAGAAAGTAATCAGTTTTACTTCACTTCCTTTCGTTTCATACTTGCTCTTTCTGTTTTCACATACAAAAGCAGAACCTCCCTCGTCAGTTTTTTAGACTGGGAGTAAGTCAGCTAGCTGTGATTTTAGTAAGACTGTATGACTCTACAGTCATGCTAGCAGCTAAGTGAGTTAGCTAAATGCTAAACTCAGCATGCTAACATTCACTGACAATGCTAACATGCTGATGTTTAGCAGGAATAATGTTTACCATGGACATCTTCTTGGATTAGCATGTCAGCATGCCAACATTTGCTAATTAAAAATAAAAACAACATACAGTGGAGGCTGATGGAAAGTTTTACCGATGTAAAATATAAAAATGCACAGAGATGAACATATGTTTAAAACAGTTACATGCAGTACATGACCAAGGGAGTATACAAACTGTAGTGAACACTGTTCATAAATATTTATCTCTTTTTTTTCCCAAGAGCTTTTTCAAATACGAAACCAACCACCTACTCAGACAGTCTGTCAGCTAAGACAAAGGACATGGGGAAAATCCCCACTTTTCCCCTGAGCAGAGCCCTTTCTTTGAAACTGGAACTGGTCACAAGTGAGAACCATGGGACTTTTGCGACAGGAAACCACCTCACAGTGGTGTTGCTTTCTTATGTCCCTAATTAACTTTAAGTCTCTCTCTGATGAAAGACTAACTCTTTGGTCATTTATTAATGTTTAGCCAATAAAATAATCCTGTTACAGGGGAAAATTTGATGAATTGTTTGGGGGTAGCGTTTTCAGGGCAATAATACATAAGAGTGCATTTTCTCCACTCTTATGTATTATTTCTTTCCACCTCGCTCCGATTTCCCTGTCAGTTTACTAACCCATATGCTTTCACATACTGTGATCTTCCCTTTCTTCTTATATAACCTTTCCCTTTTGGCTAAGTGAATGTGACTGAGATAAGCTGGCTAACTTTATTTTTCTCAACAATGCCCAATTTCCTCCTGTCCTGCTATGTTGGGGTTCTGCAACATGAGGCATTAATCATCAATATTTCAAACCCATTTGCCAATCATGATTCATTGTCCTCACTTTCTTTGTCTCAGTTAGAGCGAAATATGGCCTCTTACTAAACTCTAAATTATTAATCTGGAATAACTGCACACATATTGCATATTTGCCTTCCATCATGATCAATTAAGATATTGTACAAGACAAGATATAACTCGTCTTAGTTTAGCAATATTGTAAAAAATTCAGATTTTCGCTGAATTACTTGTAAGCATTTGATCAATAAAATGGTTTACTTTATAAAATGGTCAGACAATTATTTCATATAGTTTAAAAGCTAAGGAGAAATTTGGCCACTGTTCTGGTCTGGATACCACTGCAATGTGACATAATTTATGGCCAGGGATCTGGTGTAGGGAAAGATAAATAAGGAGTAGAAGACCCTGGTTAGGTCTGTGGATCTGAAAGAGTCCAGTCTGTATAGTTCCTCTTCAGGTTATTTTCTTGACAAAGTAACAGTTTAATGTTAAATGCAGAGACAAAGTTTGTTGTATAGGGCGCTATCTGTCAACAGTGGCTTTGCTGGCAGGGAGGCTAGCCCTCCTCTAGCATCTGAATAGAACTATAATATAACTATAGAAGTAATATAAGGTTTGATTGTAATGATTGTGATATAACTCTGGTATGGATAGAGTTCTTGGTCTTATAAATGAGGTGGAATGTATCAGAGGAGATCACTTACAATATTGATTTGAAAGAATTCTCCCTCAATCATTCAGCCCAAGTATGAGATGGTTTTGTTTTCTACATAATTTCTGGCATTTTTACCTGTTCTAAACGCACCACCTACTCACTTGAGAGTTACAGAAACAATGGAAGCAGTGTCCTGTATTTGTTATCACTGCTTGCAAAAGTCCATGAAGAATAGAATTATTTTTACTTTAGCACCATCAGGATGTCAAAGGCTGAGTCAGTCCAAAAGTGAAAGTAATTTATGTGCATCATGACGATGACTGATAAACTTTAAACCTAAGCTGAAATGCTTTTATTTCAATTAAGTTTGGAAATGGTTTAAATGAAAGTAAAAATGAGGAGCCCCAGTCTATTTTTTATTTTTATTGCAAGATTATTCTAGAGGAGGCTGGTAACATTTACATATAAATATCAGCTGACCCTGTGTTTGCTCGGGGTGTGATGCACCGTGGCACAATGCATCACGATTCAGATAAAAACGTGACAGTACATATCGTGACGCAGAAAAAAATATATATATTGTGATGTGACTGATGAAGTGAGTGCTGTGTCCTGAAGTAACCCTCTGTGAGTGATCACTGGTTATGGAAAGTACAGAGACACAGAAGAGAGGCTGAGACTTGAGCACAGCAGACAGGGAAATTAGGAAAAACCCCAGAGAGGCTGATGGGAGTTATTCAATGCAATGGCCACTTTGACATGAGGAGGAACAAAGAGTGTGTAGCCTCTGATACCAAAACAATCACTACTGCTACATAGCACACAGAATAGCATTTACTTAATTAGGCAACAATTCAGGGAACAACTCTAAACATTAACAAACATTTTGGTTGGTCATTTTGAAGTGGATCAAGACAACGGCAATAACACTGCATGGTTGCAGGACTTGTGCCTGCTTGTACCAGCCAGGTACAAGTGACAGAGTGAAAACATTCAGGCATGTTCATAACAATGTATGATATGATCTGCACAACTGCATTGATGGTGTTCAGTGTTGAAAATATAGGGATAGTTAGTGAGTGAGCACACTGCATTTCAATAGACACACAAACACACATACATATACTTTTCACAGGGTGTATGTACCTCTGATGGGATGTCCCAGAGAAGCCTCTGAGGATGGGGTAGTGAGCGGTCCACCTCGCCTTTACAGTGGCCGTCCTCTGTGTAGCCAAGCTGGAAAGCATCTGTAGCCAAGGTGTACTGTAAAAGGGGAGAGACATGCTCATACAATAATACACAACACACACTACAAATACACACACAAAATTACTCCATTCTATTTTATTTGTTTTTTATTTTTTTTAGATCAAGACAGCGAAGAGTGTTTTTTTCCCCTAACTTTGGCATTCCCACTCAGTATTTTAATCACTTTTCATGATTAATGCCTCCTCGGCTCAGCTGACAGCCTGGACAACATATCTGGTTACGTGTTTAAAGACTGTGCAGAAGAGCTGTCCTCAAAAACATCTTCAACACCTCGAGTCAGGTTGTTGTCTCAACATGCTTCAAATCCAGCACCATCATGCCTGTGACCGAGAAGTCACCCCCATCCTTCCACAGTCATTGTGTGTGTGTGTGTGTGGTGTGGTGTGTGTATATATATATATAGTTTTGAGATAACTCACCATTTGTTTTGCATTCCTACTGACCCACAGAGGGAGGCAGAGCTCTGGTTTCCATTTAATAATTATATATTACATAATCTATATAATTATATACATTATACATCAGAATGTATATAATGCTATAATTGTATTATCTAATATGATATGTACTATCTACTATGAATAATATAATACAACTGCCTTTTGAGCAAAAGTATAAGGGCCCTTTGCGGTGGCTGACCTAGTTCTCGACATTGTGAGAAACTCAAAACAGATGAACACACTGGCCTATGGATGGGCTCAGTTAATGCACGCATTACCTATGTGTGCCTCTTTTCATGGTAACCCACTGACAACGAAATGAATGACTGAGTTAAGAAGTAGCTGGTACTCGCCTAATCAAGTTGAAGATTGGTCAGAAATTCCACTCCTATCTAAACAAAGGTGCTTATTTACCCCAGTGGGTGTGAAGTGTCATTGCCCAGTTAGCACTCCCACAGGCCCACATGGCACCTGGAAAATGAGCCCACGCTATAAGTGGTCAACTTTCCATCATAGCACTATCACCTACGGCATCAGCAGCAGACACAAGCTGCATTGTACATGAAGGCTTCTTGAAAAAGGAAGATTAGTCATCAAACTTTACACCTTCTTTCCATTGCCCCGTAGACATACATTACATTACATATTAAATGATATACCAATACACTTTGATGTTTCGTTTTATACTGTGGTCCTGAGATAATCAGTATATCATTAATCTATATTTTTCATTGTTGGAATGGCAAACTTTGATGCCATTGGCAGAATCCTGCCAATATATCATATGTCATATACTGTAGGATATATTGACTGTGACATTGCCTTTGCCAGGCCACTGTTATGCAGTCTTTTTCAATGCAGCTTTCAAATGTGCTCCAACAACCAGATACCTGGTGGGATCTCAGTTTTAACCACATTAACATGCAGCTGACTTACTCTAGCTGGTACTGTATGTAACAGCAGTAGCAACAGTGTAGTGTGAGTAGTTTGATGTCTTCATTATCTGTGCTGCTTTTTCTTTTAGTATAATTTTCTGTTTTTCTCCACAGCAATTTCTGAGAAAAGGGACTCTCACAGTGGAAGTCCCTGAGCTTCGAGTGACAAACTATAATGGATACCGCTAATAAGCAAAAAAAAATGTACATTTCTGAAACAAAATACGAGCGCTGGAACACAGAGAGACATACACAAACACACCTCCCAAAGGTGAGCCACAGTCGGTGCATCAGCCCAGGAGTGCTCTGCATTCAGTCCACTCTTCCCATTCTTGTAGATCACAATGGAGAATGATTTATCAAACCACCTGAGAGATAAGATAGGAAAGATAAAGAAAGAGCAAAATGTGAGAGAATGCACATTATCTTGTATTTGAATGACAGTTAGGAAAGTGATGAAATGTTTATCTATCAATCGCTGATGTATATCTCGTAGTGGTGGTATTACTTAGAGCTAATACAATACAGTATGCCCACCATACTGTTACAATCTACTGTAACATTACAAAACTTTAAAAAGTAAGAGAATTTAAAAAGAGAGCTTCACTGGCTGCTATGGGTTGTGTAACTCTAATGAACCTCTGTCAATAACCATCATCACAACTACGTGTGACTCTGCTGTGCAGATTTTTGGAACAAAGAAAGTTGGCAGGGAAGCCAGCTTTTAATGCCTCACATTAAAAGATCAATTTTAGATGCTCATATTTGAAACAATAAATCAAGGTTTGGCAGTTACATGAGACGTGGTGGTAGTGGTTGCTGTGTGTGTTTATTTTGAAAGTTGTAAACTGAAAGAGAAAATGTAGTCATCTTTATGAATGCCTTATAGTCTTCATTTTATACATACACTGGCCATTGGCCACTGGCCAAATAAAAAAAAGTGACTGATAAATGCAATTCCGTCACATGTTTTAGTCAATTAGGCCTTCACAAAGAACAGCAACCATTAACACATTGAAGCCAATGTGTGTTAACATTCAAGGATGTAAATGCAGAACACAGGGTTATTATACTGAACTGTTGACACAGATTGCTGCTGCTGCTGCTGCCAAGTGTTAAAGAGGGTCGTAGGGATTAGCTGGAAGGAGAGAGTGTCAGAGGATGATAGATTGAGGGCAAGTAGAACTGAAGGAGAGGGGACAGAGAATCCTATGATGTCTTAAATTTGTTTACACCATTTAACAGGTGTAAACAAACCAGGAGAGCAAGGAGGTGGGGTTGTATAATAATCAACAGGGTTGATGTTGAAGGAGCTTTTCTAGCGCCGTGTGCCAAGACACACAAGAACACAGGAGAGGAGAAATGTAACCTTCATGTTGGTCATTTGCAACACAGTCAACTTTAATGACATAAAACACAACCTCCCAACTACAAACTTATGGCTAGTGAGTGGCTATGCTGATTAGCTAGTAACTCTGGAAAACCACTAGCCACAGTAGCTGGTGAGCAAAAAAGTCAATGTCAAGCCCTGTACACTACTAATGGTGTAAGCTACTTATGCTGCTTTTCCACTAGCACCTACTCAGCTCTACTTGACTCGACTCGACTTTCCATCAGGTGGTAGTACCTGGTATCAGGTACTTTTTTAGTACCTACTTGGCTGGGGTTCCAAGCGAGCTGAGTCGAACCGAAAATGTGATGTCAACAGACTGCAGGCCACTGATTGGCCTGGTAGTGACATCACTAGATCAGTCATGAGAGCGACTCCTTCACAAGAATCAAACCCCCCAATTCTTAAAACCTGGCAACAGCGACTGTGTGTTTTTACTATTTGTGTTTGTGTCCCATACAAATGATGTCACGGGAGTTTTGGGCTGCCTTGCTATGATGACCCCACTCACGTTGAGGTGGTACTCAATTGTAATGGAAAACGACCGAAACGGAGTAGAACAGTCACTCTCTGGAGCCACTTTGAAGTAATCAATCCCTGCATCCGTGACTGCAACACTACAACACTACAACTTCCATTTTTACACACCAACAACCAGCCACCTGAACAACGCCTCTACGAGTCAAGTAGAGGCGAGTAGTGCTAAAACTGTGAGATGGAAAAGCAGCAGAAGTGCAGCAGGAGCAATTATCTATGGGTTGAAAAGAAAAAGATTAAACAAGCATTTCAGGAAATATATTTCCAAAATGTCTAACAATTCCTTTAAGAATCTGACGAAAGGTTTAGTACAAACTTTCAGTTCTTCTTGACCTTTAATATATGATGTTTAGTGCTACGAACAGTGCACTTAGTATTCAAATATTTTAGAATTTTAGAGAATTGATATCAAACCTTGTTGAAGACATATAAGATATACATTTTTCCTCCTGTCCGCTTTATTTTAATCACGGTGCTACCTGTAATTCTGATGAAACTCTTTACAGTTGTATTAGGAATACACAGAGTTTAAGGTGGCACTGGATTATTTGTGTAATCTGAGATACCACTAACCATACATGAATTGAGAGGAATTATATCTTTCTCTGTGGCGGCTGTGGCTCAGGAGGTAGAGCAGTTGCCCACCAATCAGAAGATCGGTGGTTCGATTCCCAGCTCCTCCAGTCTGCTGAAGTATCCTTGGGCAAGATACTGAACCCCACATTGCCTCCGATGCGTGTCATTGGTGTGTGAATGTGATCTGTAGTATGAAGTGCTTTGAGTGGTCGAAAGGACTAGAAAAGCTCTATATAAATATAGTCCATTTACTCTGTCTGTCCTGTCTTCATCCTGTCTGTCATTGTGGCCATCATTACTTCTAGTTTGTAGGTAGGCCATTAAACATGCCATCTATTTCATCCTGGAATACAATGTTGAAATCCAGAGTTCAAGACAAGGTAGCTCTGGTTGTGATCTCAAGGCCCCTAGCGATTTCCAAGCATCCATGTACTTTCTCTCCTCCTCACCTGTCATAACATTTCCCATGGAGCAGGGACTTTGCGTAGCGGTCCAGGTTCCCTGCTGGGTCCTCTCCCCTCATGCCTTGCTCTTCATTGTCCAAGGTTACAAAGAAGGCTGCCCTCTCAATGGCATCCAGTGATCTCTTGTTGACACCGGAGCTGAAGTACTGCTTCCTCATTTGAGACCAAGGAATCCTACATATGGGGATATAAATGGGGGAAAAAAAAAATTTATATGGGGACATATAAATTGTGAGACATTACAGGCTCATGATCATTATCATCATTATCATCGATCCCTATACACTGCTAACATGTACACAGAGATCTGTAACTGATCACAAATGATGTTAAAAAGAGACAAGCCATTTCTAAATTACCCAAGAGAGCAGAGGGTGGGGTCTTAAGAGCACAGAGAGTTCAAGGAAGAGGAAACTGCAGATGGATTCTATGATTAAGATGACTACAGCCAAGATTTATTTGGCATTTCTCCAACAAGGAGCTGGTTACAACACTGCTTCCTCTCTTAGTCATATTTTCGGTGGTAGACTTTAAATGTTACAATTACATGGTTGCAACACTACATCTGATTTCAAACTGAAATATCTAATAACTACAGGATGGACTTTTGATCTAGCGCCACCTTAATATAGAAATATTTGGATTCTAATAACATGTCTTGAGAACTATTGGATGGATTGCTATGAAATTGCTACATACAATCATGTTCCCCATAGGATAAATTGCAACAACTTTGGTACCGCAGCCACAAAATGGTGATTTTGGTGAACTTTTCATCTAGTGCTAGTGCTAGTTATATTGTGGATATTTAGGGGCTAAAAGTAACCAAAAGGCACCTTAGAGCTCAAGACTGAGTCGCACGACATCCAAGTCAGGGTATATATTATCTCATCCTTGGGTCAAAAAATAGCATCTTAGGGCATAACAAAACAGCATGGGCCATGTTATCTCGTTCTGTCTAGACACCGAGTAAGCACCAGCACTGTGCTGTCTGAAGAAACAGATATCTCTCAGAGACAAGATTCTCATATTTTCAGCTTGATGCAGCACAAAGTACAAACCCCAACACCAAGAAAACTACAGATGTTATGACAAGTTAAAAGAGAGATAACTGAGCTATGACTAATATGCCAGATGCCTGTAGCATTTCCACCAGATATACGAGTTTTAATCAGCCGTGTCTGTCTCAACCAGCCCTCTGTCTCTTTCAAAACCAATTAGTGTCGTCAGTTCCCAGATGCTTACTGAGTGTTGTCAGAAGAAAAGGTGATGTACACAGTGGTAAACACGCTCCAGGCCCGACTTTTTTCCAAGGTGTTGCTGGCATCACAATCAGAGGGTGTGTATATTTTCAAAAAACTATTAAGTTTATCAGTTTGAACATATATCTTGTCTTTGTGCTGTATTCAAATGTAAATTTGTACATGTCCATTACAGATGTTAACATGTGAAGAAAAACAACATAACACAACATAATGCTTTCAGAATGCTCAGGCAGTTGGTTCGACTGCTTTGTTATCTTTCCTGTCCAGGCACAATCACACTAAGGCGAACAAACAAGAACACCTAAAACACACACAAATGCATTCTCCTTATGAGGTTTTAACAGCTTACCCTATCAAAATGTCAAACCTCAAAGAAAATCCATTCTTTTCAGGTCCACTTTCCTTACCTTCACTTCCTTCTTCTATTTCTCTTCATTATTCTGTTTTCTGTCTGTCTTTGTGTCCTTCCTTTCTTACCTTTCCCTATTTTTATGCAGCAAAACGGACATTGAAAGTGTCACTTTCAACTTGTAGAGACTTAATTATTGCTTATGATAGCTAATCAATCAAAGAATGGATGCCATAGCAAAATATTCCTTCCCCTTTTTTGGCTGTCTTCTTAAAAACTATAACACCAAGCTGTCATCCAGTCACAAGCTCTCAAGCTTTATTTATTACAAAGCAGCAATATAAGGATTAATGTTAATGCTTAATGTCTATTTAAACCATAATGTTTTAAGTTGCCAGTTTGCCTACTGTGGAAACAGATCTACGGATGATGTAATCTCAGTTGCACTTCACACGACCCTGTCCCACAGGGCTGATCTAAGGACACATAGCCATCCACCTCTCTAACACCACAGTGAAGTTCGCCAACGACAACACTACAGTGGGGAAGATATCCTGTTTGGTAAAACAACAAACAAACCACTCCCCTGCTGCTAGCTCTCTCATTCAGGACTTGAAATACAATTCTACTATTTACTTTTGTGCGATATGCCTGTTAGACTGTTATGTTTTTACTCTGAAATACTTAATCACACTGCACTATCTTGTACTTGTATTTGTATATCTTTATTTATATTTTTTTATTGCTGCCGGTCTCTCTGAGAGCAACCAGTCAAGTTTTGTTGTTTAACTACAATGACAATAACGTCTTATCCTGGATTTGTCACTGTAACAGTATCTGAGTGTAACATTAATGTAAAGGCAGACGGCATCATTCTGGCCGATGCTTACATTTAAAACAAAAGAGGAGAAAAAGAAGCAGATCCTGCAAATGTTCAAAATTTAATTATATATAATTAAATATATATTTAATTGTATATCTGAAATTACTAAATACTACTCTTTTTTTAAATTTTAGCCAAGTGTAACATTTTTATGTTATGTGACACTTTTCCATCATCAAATATGTGGATGGAAAGTAATTAATGACTGCCATGTCTTTTGCACAATATTGTTAAGTAAATGTAAAATCTCAAACAAGCATGAAAGCAAAATATATAGTCATCAATACATCAATCTACAGTGTTATGTATGATACAGAGTATGCTTTATAAACTAGCAGTGATGTAAAGCATGTAGAGTTTGGACTTAAGATGTGATTCTTCTTTCTTATGTTGAACCTTCAAAAAAGATTCAAATTTCAAATGGCATTTTGACTTCTAAAGTCCTCTTCCTGCATTCATTTAGAGTGCACAAAGACTGCACATTTCTTAAGACATCAAAGAGTTTTGGCTCAGATTTGATTATGTGCTTCAAATCTGTAGCTGGCTTGAGACAAAAGAGGGAAAAGGATAATGTACTGGGTCACCCTGAGCATGGTTTTACACAAAATCACACAGAGCGAGGAGACATTGAATAAAGCACCAGCAGTGTGCAATAATACATAACAGATGGATGTGTGTGTAATAGATGTGGTCTGTGTACTCTAGTGCCACCAACTGGCTGGAGTACACCACACACAACATCATCTGTGTCTAAATATAGATTTTTGACAGAAACTGGCACTGATAAGGTAGTTTTTTTTTTTAATTATTTTTATATTATGTAGCTCATTGATATGGTTTCCTGTCTTTTTTGGATGACTTGTTTATAACTAAATAGTGCATGATGATTTACAGTGCATGCCCCTTTACTTTTTCACATCATGCTAGGTTGCAGCCGTGTGCTATAAGAACCTTCTCATAACTGACAATGCATATCTTCTGACAGACTCAAAACGTGTTCCTTTGAGCACAGATTTGATCTCAGGAAAAAGGAAGAAGTCACATGGTGCTAGACCAAGTGAACAGGGATGAAACTGCTTTTCCTTTTGAGTCAGAAGTTTTGGGACAACTTCTCATGCAAAATTTGCCAAACGGTCTCTTTATCAATGGAGAACATTTCTGCCCTCATTCTTATACTGAGTCATCAGTCGATCATTTCGAACGATTTGTTCAATTTGTTGAATGTTTTAAGAAGTTTTTGATGTGCATGGGCGCCGTGGGCTCAACTTTTTACCCAAGAGTAAGCCATGCAAACTACAAATTGTTAAGAGCTACAGGTAAGACACACAATACAGGATTAACAAATACATTCCAGTATTGACCACACTGAAGCGTACGCCCACCACATTTACCCTACCTGTCTCCAGCAGTAAGAGCCCCCAGTTTTTCCTCTCCAGGTTGTGGGGGTGAGGGGTCATCAAGGATCCTCTGGACCTGGTATTCAATCTCCCTGGGAGACAGCAGTCGGCCTGCCCGGTACACCCACAGGCGGAAATAGCGTCCCTTGTGGTACACTGCCACAAACTCACTGTCCTGCCAGTGCTGCAGCACATCTGTGGAGGAAAGGAAGATTATTCCACTGTATTAACTCAGAAGTTAATACCATCATCTGTTCTAATACTGGAATGCTTTATTAGGGCTTTGCAAGTTAAGTTAGCATATTAATGATGAGGCTATTAATGTGTGTGCTGATTTTTTGGTTTCTTATTATTTTCTACTTTATTTACTTTTTATAAAAGATGGGACATTACTTGTTTATTTGTGGAGGACTAGCTCAGTGTACGAACATCAGCTGACAGAATTCTAATATCTACTAAACAATAAACTATGGTATAGTGTACATCTGCAGCAATAAAGTGTGTGTAGCTGTGTGTGTGTGTTACCGGTCTCAGTTCCTGGAGTGCGCGTTGTGTTGAACATCCTCTCACACTGAGCGGCACACAGAGGGATGACAGTACCTGGAACACGACTCTGACACACAGAGACACATACATTTATTATTAATATTTACTGTATAATCCTTTTTCTCATTTAAATCCTGGTTTCAGGGGAGAAAGTTATACATGTACATAATTTTGTTGTACAGTGTAAATGTGCAGTGACAATGAAGATATGGTCTATTTTATGTGCATATACAAGCATTTAGTTTTTTAGTTCACTAATGGTATATAAAATGCCTCAAGGATTATTTTGACTCTGCAACCTACCATCATATGTTTTTTATCAGTTTTTAGTAATTACCCAATCTTGTTATTTTTCATGGAATCTTCAGGAACATACATTTTTTGGCATTTAAGCCAGTAAAGCATGTTGCAAAGAAACTAAAGTAAGAGGTATACAGTAAATTATATGCAGATTCATGCCACTAGCATGGCTAAAATCAGCGCTGCTGAATTTGGATCAGTGATGGTGACAGTTCAGAAATTAATGGCGAGATTGTTCTCTGCAATTTCTGTTAATTAATTCATGTTTTCTAAAAAACTTCCTTCTCTCTGCTGTCTAAATACTCAGGGTATAAAAATTATTTGCAAAAATGTGTTTGTTGCCACAGTAATTCACCAACATGCTGGATGAGGAATAAACTGAATGAATGTACAGCATAATACAACCATAACTCTTATCTTTTTGTCTGTAGTTTTAGTGACTAAATGTATATTTATAGAATAGTACATCTACCATTATTCAGCAATGGGAAATCTGTGAAACAATCAAGATCTTGTATATGTAAGAATATTATGTGTGTGTGTATGAATGTTCTGTGGACAAATTTTAGTTTGAAACAACTGTTGTGAGGACATTTGGTCCCATCATTTATCAGGGCAAGGGGTAGGGAAAGATGTCAAAAAGTGTCCTCACAATTGATGTAAGTCAAGTATGTGTGTGTGTGTTTGTGAGAGAGAGAGGGAGAGAGTGTGGGATCACAGGCTTTAAATGCTTCCTTTAACTCTTTAACCCACTGCCTCAACAGATCAGGTCACTTCCAGATTAAACTGAGCACTCATTGTTCAAAATCACTTGCACATTTCAGGAAATTCCTGAAAGCATGTTTCCCTGCTGATAAATATCATGGCAGCACTGTCTTGCTCCAGACCCCTTGCAAACATGATATCCTTCATAACATTCAACCCATCAATCCAACAACACTTGGATGCACATGCAGTCTTACTGGTTTGAGTTCCTCCCGGTTCACTTTGCGGCGGTAGAGGAGCAGGGCAGTAATAGTGTTGCCTGCTCTGGCAGCCTGCACCGGGGTTGGAGTCACATACAGAAAGTCCTAGACAGGCGCACACACAGGACATTAGAATATAAACAAAATAAGCAACTCAAGATTTATGCTATTGAAGACATGAGAACAAAGAGAAGACAAGCAAACTGTTTAATAATTCTGTTTTCTAATTATAAACTAGAATAGACAATAAGAGAGGGCAGAAGGTCAAGAGAGGATCTTAAGGACCACTTAAGGAAGGAAAGACGAGAGCAGAGCTAATGAGGAGAGACACTTCCATCCATTCTAGCTAAACTTTATCTCCAAAGTTTTCTGCTAAAAAATGATATGAATCATTTCAAAGATTTAGCAGTCGTATTCTATGTTGATTGTGTTTATGTGTCAAACATGTGTATGTGTACAACAGCTGGTTACCATGCCATAGTAGTTACTGTTGACCATGATAGGACTTCGGCTTCTCAAGTAGATGTATTCCTCCCACCAGTCGCTCACCTGTAACCAAAACAGGACATTATCTCATTATTATTATTACACATTAATTCTGCTGTTCATTCAAAACAAATAACTTTTTTGTTTGTTTTAACCACAAAGAGCTACTAGATACTGTGTGTTTACAACGGAAAATATCAAAGCTTTCCAGAACTGTTTGTTGAATATGAGTCACCGATAAAGCAGCAGCAGGGCCTCAGAGGCTGTGAGCCCTTATAAGAAGTCTGTGATCAGTACAAACAATTCACACCAATATCATAAAATGCAGGATGATTTAAGTTTTTGGTTATAGTTACAACATAAACAAAAAAAGGAAGGAAGCAAATAACTGGAGAAACGCAAAATATTTAAATATGCTCAATTTGTGCACAAGTGCAGGCACTAAAGCTTGAGGAGGAATGCCACATTTGCACAATGATGCAATCCAGAGCAGATGCCAGTCCAAACCGTCTGTCCCTAAATACCTGCAGTTATGCTAATACTAAACATATTAAACTGGGAAACTTCCTTCAGTAGCTCTGTTATTACTGTAACATTGGGTACATGTATATTAATAATTGGTAGTTGGCAGTCTGGATATTTTGGTTTGGACAAAGGGCTCCGCGTCTTACAACTTCGCAGACTTGTTATGATTCTCATTCTGCTGGTGGCTAGAGACTGACATGAGTGAAATGGCTTAACAACGGTGTACGAGGGTATCTGTATGTCAGAGTGTGCACATTGGTGTGTACACGTATGAATAAGTACACTTACATAGTTTGTGGCCCACAGAGCTTTGAGTTTCAAGTAGCGCTGGAGACGGTTTCCCAAGTTAGACTCAAACTGATTGGCCAGTTCAGTCATCCGTTTAAACTTTGGATCAGTCAACAGAGGGCGCACTGACTCCAGGTACTGAGACAGAGAGTCAGACAAAACTTGGTTCTGTGGTCTAGGGTGATGGGTTATTTCATTATCTCATTTAGATGAATATATGAACAGTATAGATATTGATTCACACATAGAGAAGATAAGCTGAGCAAAGCTGCAAATTGGATACAAAATGAATATATGTCTAGGTATTTTACAGGTGCGGTCATGCATGTATACTCACCCTGCTCAGTGTGTCTTTGATGGCAGGCACAGGCAGGTGAGGAAGAGAG
Organism: Lates calcarifer; assembly: GCF_001640805.2. Classification (NCBI taxonomy): domain Eukaryota; kingdom Metazoa; phylum Chordata; class Actinopteri; family Centropomidae; genus Lates; species Lates calcarifer. The sequence continues at coordinate 19,515,039 of NC_066843.1, forward strand.
GTCTGATAGCTGTACAGCAGAGGCTTCCTGCTTGATAATAACCTTAACAGAGTCTATGAGAAACAATGAGAGAAAGAGATTTGTGACAGTATAAAACTCAACAATTAACATATTTTATTGGTTTACAATGACATGAACCTTAGGCTACAGGAATTATAGTAAATGGTACGCCATCAGGGGCAGTTTGGGGTTCAGTATCTTGCCCAATGACACTTTGGCATGCTGACTGGAGGAGCCGGGGATTGAACCGTTTCTGATTAGTGGACAAACTGTTCCACCTCCTGAGCCACAGCCACTGCCTTTTGTAAAGTTTCCTGTGTTTGTTGTGATATTTAATGTGTTCACTATCAGTGAACAAAATTACATGAAAGTAGCAATTTTGTGCTCAATCTCTGAAGAGCGCTGATGGGAGGGAGCTGTGATATCAAGTAGAAGTATGTCTTACCACCCAGACTTTAGTCGTGTTGGAAATTCGGCCGTGCTGCTCGAATATCCATTGGTGGTAGGAGAGCAACAGCTTGAGGCAGAACCTGAGAGCGAGTATGAGGGAGAACCACAGCAGTGTACTGAAGACCAGCGCTGACAACATGGTCTGACCCTGGGCACTGAGGGAAACGTGGAGACTGGACAGAGGTAAGGGGAAAACAGTATTAGAGGACTACCACAGTGTGTTACAAACCATTTATTAAATGTTTATATAATGCTTGTACATGCTAAATGAGTAGACCTTAACTTAAGCAATGCCAACCAAGGAATATCAGCTTTAAAATGGACTGTAATCTGTCCAAACTTATGCATCATTACAACCAGCAGAGGGCAGATAATGGACACTGTACACAGTGATGAGACCAAGACCACTTAACTGCAAATGCAGTGAGTAATCTGGAAATGATCACAAATTCATGTGAATTATCTTAAATAATGGATCTATTTAGCAAGAAATTAGTGTCTATATCAACTCCACATTTCTCATGTCACATCTCATGGTGAGGAAACTCAAGTAAACCTTACAAAAGTGCAATAGCAACATCTGCTGGGTCAATGAGGACATGAATTTATGATTTTTTTTTTTTTTTTTAAGAATCATAGAAAGCATAAAAAAGAAACCTGAATGTAAAAAACAGGGTTTGATAATATGTGGTATGAACAATATTAACAGCAAGACAAAATTAAACAAATAAAATAAACTGATAGTAAAGAAGCATTGAAATGAACAAAAACATGGCAATGAGGAGGCAAGGTTTTTCACTGAAACATATAACAAATAAATAACATAATAACAGAATTTCTAGACGCTAATACTGATATACAACATAATAACTGAGAATTATATAGAATGCAATTTCCTATATCACTGCCATAGCAAACACTTGTTTCTGAATGGCTGTGAGGTGTCTGTTAGCACTACAATCTAGAAAATACAAGAAAATGTAACATGTAGAATATTAGAAAATAATTTAGAATATATATAGGCAATAATATAATACATATAATATTAGGAAATAAAACATATTGGTATATCAAACTGTACAAAAATACAGCAGCCGCTTGACTCAGTAGTGAAACGGACATGGCCATGACAGGTTACAATTAACAGTCTCTTAATCCTGTGGTAAAGTGGCCATGGCATAAAAGCTGTAATGCACTCTGAGCTGTCTGAGCATGTTTAGTTGAGTTCTTGTTGTTTGACTACCCTTTATTTGGAGCTGTCATTTTCAGCAAGCAGCAAATTCAGAAAGGCCACCATCAGTCTCCATTACCCCCCTCTGCCTTTTTTTTCTACATCACACACATGTATGTAAAATGTATTGTAAGTGACATGATTCAGCATGATACTGTATATAATTACAAGAAAAACAAATTTATAATCACTCGTTTCTCATATTATCAGGGTGAAATGTGCCAGGTGTGTGTATGAGGTATTCAGTGAGTCAACAGTGTTTCAAATATTTAAAGTAACAGTCAGTGAATAGACTGGGATGGAAGTAGGGGAAAGGTAAAATGCAGACACCACACCTACTTTGCTACATAGTGACTCATCAGTTTTATATGATATTAATGCCTGTTTGTTTGCATTAATACTGGATTTTTGAGGCTGATTCTGATATCGACACCGATATCGACAACAAAAGTTTCTGAAAATGCGATAACAATATTATGGGCTAATGGACATGTATATCCCTCAGATTTTTTGTGAACCAGCTGGGCATTTTAAAGCATAATAATCAACTTGTCATTGCTCTCTGGTAGACATTTCTTGTCTCTTATTGGCTGACATGTACACAAATAGTGAGATGCAGTGAGCTAATATCAGCTAATATCCATCTGGTGATTTTATTGGTATAGCTCTATTTTCAGGTATTACACAATTTTAGCTCATAATGAATAGAACTTAAAGTCAGTATTTCTACCTACAAACAAAAAACTATCAATTATCCTCTAAACAAACTGGGCTTAAAATGTTACCACATGGCAATGCCCAGATACTGCTGTAGACATTAAAATTTTTGTATCCAGCTGATTGTGAGCTGAATGAGGTGTGAGCAATTTGTGCCAGAGCACAACGACATTAAATTCATAGATCATCAATTTTATATGCAAAAAAGTGTGTCTGTGTGTCTGTGTACCTGAGTGGCAGGTGTTGCTGTATCTTAGCGATGAGCCCCATGCTGGGATCTGAGCGCATGTACATGGTGGCCAGGATTGCTATGACGACAAAGAGCCAGGAGGAAGGGCTGGCAGGGTATACTCCTTTAATAACCCTGTTCTGTTACCACGGAAGAAGAAACAAAAAGCATTGTTTTTAGTGAAACATTTTCACCTCTTTTACACTGAGGCAAAACTGCAGAAAACAAAGAGAAACAACTAGATTCCTGTTAAGTGTGAACAGCTGAAAAACTGATGCTTCTTTTACACTTCTTGTTCAAGACATTACTTCAAAAAAAAGAAAAAAAAATACATTTTTGTGGGTTTGCAAAATGCTTGGCCTCACACAGACTTTCCCTTGCATGGACTCATCAGCAGGACTGGCATGACTAGTAAAGAGATTTGAGAGGCTTGTTTGAGTACCACTACAACAACACACAACTGCACAAGCACGTTAACAGCTGTGTTGCCTCAGCAGGAGGAAAATATGCATGTCAGTACATGTTAGGAAAGGCTCATCATTCCTAACTATACAGATGGGAATTTACAGCCTGTAATTAGTCCATCTGCATTCAGCTTCCTCATACCTCACACATACACTACATCCCTACACACCTCCTCCAAGTTATCTCACACACACACAGGTTTAGGCAAGTGGTACATGCCAATATAGTGCCAATACTAAATGATAACAGCATAAATGTAAAATATGAGGAGAAGCACTGCACATGTGCACACACACACACACACACACACACACACACACACACACACACACACACACACACACACATTGCGTACTGGACAGGCAGGGATTTCCTATCATGCTCACCCTTATGCGGCTGACTCGTTTCTTCCATGATCGTACTCCAGACAGGTAGATCTGGTTCAGGGCCTGATAGGAAAGCTGCAGATCAATGCCCTCTGGAGTTATGGTGAACTGGAATGCCACTGCCTGGTGGGCTTCTGCCATCGCTATGGAAACAGGAATGGACCAAAGTTGAATTCATTAGATAATTATATAAATATAATTTATGATTCATTTTAAACAAGATTTAATTACCTGCTGTGAATAACAGGTTTTAAATTAGTTTCATAACTGTCAACAACAGCTAGTTTTGTAAGCCAGCAACTGCAAGCGGTTCAGTGTGTTTGCCATCTCTCTTGTATGAATGTTATGTGTGACAGCACTTGAGTAATTTAGTGTGTCAGTGGAATGCTGTTGTCTCACCAAATCCTGCTGCAGCACCAAGAATACTGAGTAAAAACGGCTCCTAGCATGCTGTGTTTAGTTAGTAAACCACTTGAAGCAAATGTTGAAAACAAGCTCATGATTGTTGTAATTTAGACTGGTGTAGATAGAAATCATGTCTAGCATGTATCTGGGAAAAATTTGGTGCAATGTGCACCACAAAATTGTATTAGTATTAGCCATGCTGCCTATTAGAAAATGTCAACTAATTTTTCAAGAATGGCCTATGTCCTACACTGTGTCAATATGTCCTTACATTGCTGAGTGACAAATGGTTTATCAGGGTTGCCATGTCATATTCCTGCAATTCCTGTGAAAGTAATTCTGATACTTGAATTAAATATATTCTTAAATTAAGGAAGTAATGCATGGTGCAGAGGTAATGGTCCAGCTGATGGAAAGTCATTCTTCTTTGCAGCGTTGATTTAATCCATGAATAGAGAGATGTGCTTCAGCTCAGGAAACATAGTGCTGCCTGCAGTTAATATACAATAGAATATCCTAGTGCCATGCCTGAGCAACCAAGAGCCTTTGTTTGACATTATGAATTATTTAATAAGTATGATATACAAGCTCTGGCATCATACTTGCAGCGAATGCAGCAAGGAAAATGCAAGTCACTGATTTGTAAGTAGGTAAGTGTGGCCAGAGGATTTGATTAATCTCTTCTTTAAAACTATGTAAATGTACATCCATTTTATCGGCATAACTTCTGGTTCATACAAGTTATACCATCAACAGGTCAGCAGCTGTGAGTTCTGTTTCTGCCAACCAAAAACCAACAATCCAGTTTATATCTTGTTTTCGTAAGCAAAATATTTTGCTTCCTAAGTTAAAAATATAACACATTTCAAAAGCCACTGAAGCCATTGCTAACATCCCAGTTGTAAACTGTCAACATATTGATTACCTTTCTCCCAAGTTATTATTTTCATAATTTACATGATATTCTAAGTTCTCCACAGCAGTGCTAAAAGAGTGTGGAAGGGACAGGTGTTAATAAAAATGGACGATGGCTGCATTCCATTTAGTTGCTTCAGTTTCAGGGTTCAAGTTTGTGTGTGCTGACTCACCGTCACTGCTTACTGGAACACTTGAACAGAACAGAGCCATTGTCAGTGTTAATTAGTAAGACCTCACACCATCTTTCTAATGGCAAAAACTAAAAACTGTACAGACGGACTCAGGACCTCAACCAACATTACAAGATAATTTGGGGGTGGTTGCAACATTTTTTATTTGCCAAATAAAAAATAATAATAAATCATCCTGTAGCCTCCTACCTGACCAAGTGAGCAAGATACAAAGGGAGATGGGACATGATGTGAATAGTAACCATTGCTACCGCTCACCCTTAGGCAAAGTACATTAACAGGAAAGTATGCAAGTTAAAAGCAGGATGCAGTTAAAACAGCATTCGTGTCTCCAGTGAAATTTCAGATATGTGTAAGGGTTTCTGCAGGTTAACCAAGTTAAATCAAACACTTTTTAGCACCTTTTCACTACCTCATAGAATGCAATTTAATAGCCTATTCACAGTCATACTGGCCAAAGTATCAAAGCATGATAGAAAAATCAGTCGGGATGATATGGTCTTTAATTATTTATTATTATATCTCTAACACAGGCGTATCCATAGTACCATCTCCTGACAGCCCACAGCCACATACAAAAACACTTATGACTAACTTTACTGCCTATGGTTGGAAAAAGAAAATATTTAATTTACTGTCTGAGGCCTCTTTTGGAGGAAACTGAACTAAATGCTTTTTAAGACTTGTGTGTATCACTTTTATCCTCTGACTTAATCTTAGAGTGCTTTTAATACTTGGCCTTCCTGGGGTGTTTTTTTTCCAGAACCAGCCTTCCATACTCAGATGACAAAGCTCCTGGCAAGTGTACTTCCAAATCCCAGTTTGAAAACATCACTTAACAAGTTTACAGTTGATATCACATGTACAACATCCATGTTATTTTCAGCAGTATATGGTTTTGCATCTTTTAAGTCTAGACTGGAACATTAAGAATTCAGCAGAATTTCCACAGCAGACTGGCAGAAGTTGGGGCTACACCAACCTGAGCCAATAGAGATCTGACACAAAGTGGCTGCTGGCTTGGCTTATTTGAATTCCTTTACTTCTGCATTGTTAAAAGGCACGGTAATGCACAGCTGTTACCAATGAACTAGGCCTCTGGTACATAGTGGATGATTACATGACAAGTATACAGTAACAATCACACAACCTATGGAAAGTAGGTCAACATATAAATGGGGTCTTTTGCCAGTGTCTGTGTATGTGTGTCTATGTGTGCAGACCTCTGTCATCACTTATCCTCTACCAGCTGGTGCATATTTCTCACTTCAAACTTCACTGTTTGTGTGTGAGTGCATGAATGAAATGCAGAGAATGAAGGTTAGAGGAAAAGTGTGGGCATATTAAGTACACCTTACCTTTATCTTAACCCTTGCCTTTATTCTTAACTCAAACCTAATTCTAACCAGGACTAGTATGTCGTCACGAAGCAGTGACTGGCTGAAACAACTTTACTTCACTGTTGGCTAAGAAATGTTTTACTGAACCCAGTGCTCTCACTTGGGTAGGAAAGGATTAGCCTGTTTATGGTAAATACTGCTGACAATGTTCTGATTCTAAATACAAGGGTTTGAAAAATCTTGTCCAGTTGCAACATATCCATATTCTATTAGTTTTTTGTCTGCTTCTCAATACCCTGCTCTCTGCTGCTCCTCTCAGTATCATGACATATCTCATTCAAATCTAGTTCCAGTTTCTGCCTCTCACCATTACATTCTACTAAAAATAGATATCTGGAGATATGTTAAAACCCAGAAGGCAGTTTAACAACACTTACCGCTGTCTTCACTTACCAGGGTGAAAAAATATTCAGTGTGTTGCAAAATAAAAAACTTTCTAACTTGTCTCTCAAGCTGTAACATAAATTAATGCAACAATAATTTAAAGGTAAGGTACTGCGAACAACGTAAAGTTGTGTAGTATACTTTAGTAAAGCTACAAATTGGTGTTTGATTCTAAATTAAGACGGAGTTGGTAAACAGGTTTAACCTGCCAAAGCAGAAAGGCAGCTCATTCAGCCACAGCGCGTGGACACAAGGACGGCGGGAAGACTCGCGCGTGCACGGGATTCACACACAGGCTACTACGCTCATACTAACTGAAGCTTGGTGTAATGTAAATTAAATTGTCCGCATGCTATTGTTAATAAATACACTGTGGACGCGATTTATTCGTGAGCTTAACACCCGACACTATGGCTCTCAGTGGAGTTTTTGTTTGGCTGTTTGTTTTCTCTTCCTGATGAACGATGGCAAAACAAAACAAACACTCATATTTCTTTCTCAATGTATGCTGTGCCATAGTTAGCTTATCTGGCATGCTCCTCGTGATGAATGCCGTTTATGTTCGAGAAATGTTTGATTGTACAGGCTGCTATGAAACAAGCTAACGTTACACAGAGTTTTCCTGTAAATATGTACAGGCTACACGGTTTTTCCGTAGAGAAGACGCTGTTGGGCGCTTCAGCTCGGGTTGCTGTAAGTAACAATTACATTCAACATCAAACGTCGACACCACTCGGACTGTGGTGTCTATGTGACTGTGCCCAAACCAGTTTCCTCAAAGAAAATAGTTACAGTGCGTCACAACTATGTTGATCTCCATCACTACCTCGTCCCTGTGAGGGTGGACAGAAACACCTCCGGCTACCAAAACAACAAAACCAAACCAGATACTCCAACGCACACATGTACTTCAGTGAAAGTCCAGTGTACTTCTGTGTACACACTCTGTTTAGCCTATTGTAATATCACTCCAATTCAACACAGTGGTCCATTCATGCTCAGCACCATCTCCCACCCCGCGCGATACACAGGACTCGAGTAAAATGAAGGAGGAAATCCATTTAATTGAGAAAACCTGGAGCGGCAGTTCTAATAGAGTTAATTTTCTTACCTAATGTGTCTTTCGAGAAGTATTCGCGATGAGGAGGCAGATAGAGAACCGTCTGTTTGAACCCCTCCCTTCCTCACCGGCCTGCAACAGCTAGCTCTCGGTGAAAGCGAGTCCTTCCTCTACCCACCAGCAGGACAATCACTGCCTATATCAGCGAGCAAAGATGGTTTGAGTATGAGAGGATGAGGCACTCACACAATCAGCTGAAAAGCCAGGGGGCAGAACGATGGGTGTGTAAATGTAGGCGTTTACTTTAACTTATATGCTGTAGCTGTGGATACTAGGCAATAAGATATGATAATAAGATATTGTTAGATTAGATATGCTAACTTTTTTGTCCAGTAAAGTAATTAAGCAAGTAAGGTGGTGGCAGTAAGTCATCTCCCCGCTGTATGTGTTTATTAGCTGTATCGCAGCTGTATCGCGATTTAAATGATAGAAAATATACAGTTAGTTTCATTGAGCTGTGTTTTAGTAGCTGCCTCTCTCTCTACAGAAACATCTTACAGACAGTGTATTCGTTTCAGAGTCAGAGTGAGAGCTCACTGCTTTCATTCCCTCAGCGCAGAAAGCACAGAGAAAATGACGTCACTCTCTCTGCTGGCCTCACCGCCTGATCCAAATATTTCTCAAATTAGTAAAACAGAAATAAAAAGTTGAATTAAAAGTAAACACACGGAAGCAAAAGCTGGATCACTAATTATCCTTTGCACTTGGAAATTGCCACTATGATGTAGGCCTGACGCACAGCACTTTATCTCCTTATAATTACCCCTTCCCACCTAATTTTCCCAAGAAACACTAAAGTTGTATCATACAGTGTAAGATCCATGCAATTGTTTATCTATAAGTACAGAATATAATACAGAATATTGAATTCAATAGTTTAAATGATTGAATATGAGAAAAGTAATAATGCAAATAATGTGAAAGTTTTAAAAGCTTCTTTCCCAGGAGATTGTGGTGCACTGGGGGTCGTTAGATATATATTTCACTGTACACTGCAACGAATTGTCATTTTAAGAAAAACAAGTTTTTTGTCGAGATTAATATGAGAAGATATAGTGCCAATTTCATGTCTCTGGCACTTAGCCTAGCTTAGAATAAAGACTGGAAATGCCAAGCAGCTGTCCCAGATCATAAGCAACTCTAAAGTTCATTAATTAACATGTTATACAATACATTGTTTCTCTAATACATCTCTTGGCACAGAGACTTCCTGGAGTTTTTGTCAGCTGGCAGGGACCCCAAAACCCCCTGAAAAACCACAACATGTAATTTTTACAATTTGGTTGTTGTACAGATTAACCTAACAAGATATAACATGTCATTCAGTAAACGTTAGAAGTGCTTATAGGTGAAATTTGCATCCTTTGGACAAAGCTAGCTGTTTCAGTGTCCGTGCTAACGCTGAGTTAACGGGCTGCTTGTGGCAACTTCATTTTTCTTATAGTGGTGAGTGAGTGGTATTGATCTTCTCATCTAGCACTAAAAAAGTTGTTGAACCACCTGCTGCCACATCACTTACTCAAAAGCTATGCTGTTGCTTGCTGCCTCTGCTGCTTTCAGCATTTCAAAAGCCCCACCTGAAACCCAGCATCCATCTGTAGACTCTTGAGTTTTGCTCAGGGGGGGGAAGTTAGTATCGCCATCCCACACTCCCTACTGAGTTGAGCTCATTGTTTGCTTGTGGGCAGCGACAAGGTCATTACAAATTCTACATTTAGATAATAATCTGTTCCACACTGATTGGCTCACTGACCTATAATAGTGATTTTGCTATCATTCCAAGCAAAGGTCATTACTGAACATGAACACATTTATGAATGTACTGTGAAACTGAACACAAACACCTGTTTATATTTCCATTGTTGTTTATTGGTCAGTATTTCTCACAGGCAATAATAATCATTGTCATAATAGTGCACTTTTCCTTTTTTGTAATTATACTACAGACATTTCTTTGTCGTTGTTGTCATCATTAATTGTGTTAGCTGTTTTCTCGACCCACCCACCCCCACACACCTCCTCCTCCTCCCTCAAGTTTTTTTCTGACATCATGAATTACTCCAGAGTGAAAAAAAAAAACTTTCTTTACTGTGTGGAGTGGAGGGCCAAAAGATGAGGCGGCGGTCATGAATGGGCTGCGACAGGGCACGGGTGGAGGAGAATATGGGCGGGAGACAGAGATTATAGTTGTACAATTCTATCTGCAGAGGAAGATTGAGCAATAATGATGAGAAGAAGAGTGGTACGGTGACTACAATGTTGATAAAAGATAGTGAATGCTACATAGATATGAATGGCATACAATGGAGACAGAGACAGGCATACAGTGTATACAAATGTATACAGCGTCTGCGTTGAAGTATACAGTGTATAAAATGTATACAAGGGGAGGGAAGTGTTGATTATATAAGGGGGTAAGATATGTGCAGTTGGGACAAGGAGGGGCGTGGGGCAGGATTCAAGAGATACAAAGAGGAAGAATGGGGGAGTAGCAAATGTAAGGTGAATGGGTGGATAGCGGAATAAAAGAGGAATAAGGGAGGGGTGAGATTTCTTCCAATAGGAGAGTTTAGCGAGCAGGGGAGCCTCTCAGCCACAAATGTACTGAGGGTCCCGTTGTGTCTTTCAATGGGTTTTGATGCAGAATTTGCTCAGTGTAAAGAAAACTATGGAGCAGCCTTTTTTTACTTCTTCTATGTTCTTCCCATTTCTACCCTTTAACTTAGCTTTCTTTCTTTCTTTCTAAAAGTGAATGTAGGTGAACACAACTCTGACCTTGTGTTAAAAAAAGGACCATGACATAACACTCTCTTTCGTGTATATGTGTGTGTGTGTGTGTGTGTACCATTAAACCTTCCTGACCTCTGACCTTTCTGATGTGCACACCTCACTGTTGGATTCTCCTAAGGGGCCCTCTTCAAGTGCCAGATGGGAACAGAAGGCCTCTAATTACATGAGAGGGGGTAAAAAAAAAAAAACCACACAAGTGCATCTAAAGTTAAAACCCAGCACAGACTGAACATTTTCCTTGATTATGTCTATCAAGGGTGCTGTGCCACTAAAAAGCACAAAACTGTCAAGAAGAACAGCCAAATGGTTTCCCCCAAAGATAAAAAAAAATGATTCCATGCCAAAACTTCACCTAATGGTACATGCTATCAGGCTTGCTAGTGTGAAAAAGTTCAGTTTGCATTTGGATAGTTAGATAGCTTGTGTTTAGGTACATAACCTAATCACATTTTCCAGCTTTTCAAGAATTTGTGAGTCTAAGGCAAAGACTAAGAACAGAAAGTGGCTGAGACTATTGAAAGTTAAATAGGAATGAGTAATGGTGTCAGTGGGATGTTGGTTTGCATGAATTAACACAGAATGTATCAATAAGGAATGAAAGTGACAGGAAATACATTTGTGTTTTCAGTCAGTGCTAACATTTGCTTGTCAGCTCTAAACACAAAGTGCAGCTGGAACGGAAAATGGACAAATCAAAATTTTGAAGGAACGACTGAACTAAATGAATAATGAGAGAATCCCAAAGTCAAAAGGATAGTGTACGTCATTTAGAGAAAATGAAAGTTGAAAAATTCAGTGCCAATTGGATAAATGTAAAGTTTTGACCTGCCGGTGGTTGGCAGGGAAAGCCGGTGTGCTCTGCAGTGTGAGACATCTTAAAAGTGACATTTCACTGTATTCACCCATCTCCTGCTGTTCCATTCATAAAAAAATCACACGTTTCAACAAATACATGGCAAATAAATAAAAAGAAATATAAATACATTTTCAATAAATATATGGAACAAAAATATGTTTACACTCTAATAATTTCAAAAAAGTTTTTGACATTCACGTGGTTAGCGCCGCCTCCTGTTTTGCTGGTGGCACACAGAAAAACATAAAAACACACACACACACACACACACACACACACACACACACACACACACACACACACACACACAAACAAACAAGACCAGAGAAGAGTAGAAGAAAAGGGAATGGAAAGAAAAAACAAAACAAGCAAAAATTTTATTCTTTTTATGTGTGGCTTGGTTTTTCCTTTTCCCCCAACCAGGCATGTGCGCAGAGTTCTTATGACAAAAGACACACCAGAGTCCTTTTTTTCTCTGCCCCGTTTCTCATTTTCCCTCTTTTGAAAAGTACATTATTTGTTCATCTCCCTCCCTTCACCTCTCCTTTCACTGGCAGAAAAGGGCTGAGGCTTTTGTTGGGACTTTGCATCGTTCTGCATCTATTGTCACACAAAAAGGAACATAGGATGGGTTTTGGTTGCCTAATTGCAATTCTAAAAGGATTAAACACTTGGTTGTCCTGTTTGACCAGCTTCTTTTTTTGGTTCCACATTTCATTTAAAGTACTGAAATTTCATGGCTTTTAATTTTCATCTCACTTAGAGGATAGGTTTAGATTTTTTCAAGTCATTCTTAATATAGTATGCCCATCTATACACTGAAGGGGCTGTTGGTCACAGTAATCATTCATCCTCACTATACTGGCCCTGAAGTGATGTCCTCCCTACATGACTATATCATAAGCTAAGACACCAAACAGTCCAACGATGCATTAAAATGTTTAGCTGAAGTTAATATGAGGCTTTAGCAGTCTGAGTCTTGTGCCTCATCTGCATATATCTTCGAATGTAATAACAAGCAGCACAGTCAGAAGAAAAACATTCATGTAAACCTCCTAGTTGCGATACAAGCCCGAAACTGTTAATCACATTAAATCTAGTTTTGTTGCTGGTCTAAGTATCCTCTGCCACGACTCAGCAAGGAAACACCATCCAGGGAAATACAAAGAGGGAACGTTGTGGACAAAGCTAGACTACAAAAAACTGTAACAGTGGTAGATTTTTTTGTAATTTTCTAAATAATGCCATTTTTCTCTGAAAAGGCAACTGTCACTGCCATATTTTATCAACTCTAGCTAGCTAGCTAATTAAGCTATTGTTAGCTCCATAAGTTGGTTGAAAACTCAAACTTCAACTAATTAGTTTTAAAACAAGAACCCTCAAGGCAGTCTTAAATATACAGTTAATGGCTATACACATGGTACTGTACTGAAAGAACACAAAAAGCTGAGTATATATCATAAGAAACCCAAAGTTTAACAGGCCTGCTGTCACTAGTTTTGGTTGCTAAAGATGGACCATGACTAGGACAACTGCTGTACAGGGGAGGGGTTTAACTCAGACAGCTGTAGCCTCATTTAAGCTTCAACTTAAAATTATAATGCACTTTTGCACAGAACAAGGACTGTTCATTGTCTTCACTGTCTTTCAATATGTAGTTGCTCTTGGAAGGTACCGCTTCAGACAGTTACTCTTTCATTGTTCATGCGGCATACAGTAGCAACATTGTATTCAGATAGACGAGGACAGACTAAATCCTGACCTATCTTTTCACAAAACAAGACTTTCATTGTCATCTCTAAGTTAGCTTAAGAGGCTTTTGCTAGCTTCTGCTTTCATCCTTCCTTTGCTACCAAATGGACACCTGTTGCTAGCTATCCTCTGTTTTGTCTATCTATTTGTCTTGTTTTATCTATTCATCCCCTTCACTTGCAGTGGGGGTATTTACTTGTGAGAGATTCTACCTGTGGTATGACTAGTGTCCTGAAAATGGGGCTAAATCTAACTAGCTATCCACTCTTTCTCCTCCGTTAAAGGCAATACGGTATCATAGCTTTATCAGTGTAATTCAGAGTTAACTGTGGGATTTATGTTTCTTATACACTCAAGGAAAAGTTGTGTCCATTTTATTTTGATATTCACCTAGCTGTCGGGCTACATTATGTAGACCACGTCAGATCCATTCTCCATCATTTCTCTCTGCTCTTAGACTCCTTGGATGTTAAAGTACAGCATTAAAATAGCTAAAATCTATAGATAAAATCCACTTTAACAATCAAGTCTAAATCGGGACTCATTCTGTTTTTCTCATTCCGTTCTCAAAAGACTTCATCATTTTGTTGCTTTGCTTGAGAATACACATTTGTCTTCAATTAGAAAGTGAGGAGAAGAGAAGGGAGCAGGTTTCTTGTCATGTGACTCTGTGTCTGGTCAGGTGGTGCTGAGGAGACTTGATCCAGGTGACAGTTGGCTGGTCAGGAAATGATAAATGAGAATGCCTTGAGGTGCTTTTGTCATTGTCCAGTATCTTCCTGTACCATTCAGACTGAGTGATGGGAGGTTTCCTGTTGGGTCTGAACCACGTGTTGCTTGTGATTGGTCGGTGGGAAGGTGATGTGCTTTCTTGATTTGCCGGAGTAGGTGAACTATGTGGATCCCTGGCTGTGAGCTTTTCCTGTATTTCTCTTGTAAGGTGGGACTTTCTGGACATCCTGTCTTTACACTCGTCTTCTGGGGTGAAGTTACCCTTGAAGGCTGACTAGAGATCAGCTCAACCTGTCTCCGCCACCCCCACAAATATTAATTTCTGCTAAAATCAGCCATTTGTGGGGAATTCTCCGTCATATCCTTAGATCAGCTTCAAGGAAAAACTCCCCCCTCCTCCATCCCATCGCTGGGGAGTAATGGTAGGAAGCAAGGCAGGAAGTAAGGAAACAGGTAAGGAACCAATGTGGGAAGGACAGAGGGAAGGAAGAGAGAAAGGCCTCTCCGCCACAACATTCTTTTCAGGGATGAGACTGCGTCCCATTGGACGACGAGAGGAGTCTGGTCTTGTCTTTCCCTGACCCTCGCCTTTGTAAAACAGTGCTACTGCTGTTCCCACTTCCACTCCCCCCATCTGCTGCACGCTCCCTCTCTCCCCGCTCCCGATCCGATCCACTTTCAGAGCGCCGAGAGTTCTGACGGGATGGAGTGCTGGGCTGGCGGGAGAGCTGACCATTCTTCTCATCTGAGCGGCAAGAGGTAAAATACGGGGAGAGAGGAAGTGAAACAACCCAACTACTGGCACATGTAGTGCGCATGTATGTGAGTGTGTTACTCACCAGCCAGTGCCTGCACAGAAGGCTGATCATGAGTACTCAGGAGCTGAGCCTGAATTGTTTCCACCACTCTTTTGAATCTGCGACTGGGACCTGAGAGGAGAGGAGGCCTTGTGATGAATATGAATCCTTTTAGTTCTGTTATTGATCTCATTTAACATCAGTGTGTGTATATATGTTCTACAGCTATTCACTAACTTTCTCTGTCTGTTGTTTGGTGCTGAGAAGGTAGCTTGCAGGCAGCTGCAACAATGCCATGGTAGTGGTGAGACCACAACAGTATGGGCCAGAAAACCAAAACAATGAGCTAAAAGACATTACAACAGTTCATAGAGCTGAGGGACACTAATGAGTCACATGCTGATGAACAGGCTTTCACATGCAAGTAGTTATTTGCTAAATTGTCAGTATAAAGTCATATGATTTATATCATATTGAAAATATTGATTATAATGTAAATGAGGTCATCAGATTGTGTGTGTTAGTAAATAAGGTGTGATACTGTGCTGTTCCAAACATGCTGCACATCTTGCATGGAAAGCACAAAGGAACAGTTTTCTAAAGCTAAACTTTGAATACTGGTTGAGGAGACACTTT
This sequence comes from Lates calcarifer, assembly GCF_001640805.2. Classification (NCBI taxonomy): domain Eukaryota; kingdom Metazoa; phylum Chordata; class Actinopteri; family Centropomidae; genus Lates; species Lates calcarifer. Next base: position 19,530,498 of record NC_066843.1, read on the forward strand.
TATACACATTCTTCCCACAAGAGAAAGATTCAAGATGCATTCAAGGGAGTATTTTAATAGCCTGATATTGTCGACTTAATAAAAAGCTATGTTAAATCAGCATGTGATTTTAGACTTGTGTGTGATTTCTCATGCTGATACAGTGAAAGAAATAACTGCAAGTCACACCCATGCGTTTGTCTTTTCACATCCCTATGAATATTATGCTTATTTATTTTAGCCTACAGTTTATTTTTAGGTGTAAAACTGCTCCGGGAGTGAGATTATAACAGTATGGCCTCTTCCATAACATCCATTTATTTCTATTCCATTATGTCTAGGTTATGAATGTTTCATATCTCCAGCTTTGTGTCTCTCTCTGTCTAAATCCCTTTAAACAAATTCCTCTACCTGATATTAGAGTGAAAGTGACGCTGTAGATGCCCATCTCTCTTCTTCCTTCCCTCTCTGCTCGTTCCCTCTCTCGCTCCCTCTCTCCCTCAGAGAAAGCAATGTCCACCTACAGAAGAAAAGGACCAATACAAAGGATTTTCACATTAAAGGCTGTGTGCGATTACAGCAGTTTCAGAGTAATCTGATGGCATACGTTTCTGTTTGCAGAAAAAAGAAGCGGTGCAGTTTGTGTGTTTCTTTCAGTCCATTTATCTCAGACTCCAAGTGCTGGATTTTGGGAATTTGAAATCACCACTCAAAGATGGAATTTTCCAAATTCTACATGTAGTGGCATCACAGTTTCTGTATTCTGAATTCTGTCAAATAAACAAACCCTCTGGAATCTATCTACTCGTTGGTGAAATTATTTTTAAAGAAATTTTGAAAACATTGAATTATTAATGTTGATATACAGGCATAAATGCTTTAGACAAAATAATATATGTTTTCTCTCTAAACTGTTCTATAATATTTAAAGTAAATATGAGATTCCAACATTTTTAAGGGCACCTGTATAATAAGTTCCAAAAAATTCATAAGAATTTCTGTGTATTTTCCTCCTGTTCCTGGGAGAATTGAGAAATCACAATTACACAATTCACATTACTGAATCAACACGTACTGTATATAATGCTGAAGTGTTGACTAGAATTTGACCTAAACTTCTGTCAGGGCTGAAAATAGTAAAAATGAAATAATACTTGAAACTTGACAGGCTTCTGGAAGACAGAGGGGCCACCGGAGGACTTGTACTCTGCCCGGAAACTGTTCTGAGACACCACACTGTGGCTGAGGGATGGGATCTGAAGAGGCAAAAGAAAAGGATGACGCTCAGAAATCTGTGCCTTAATGTCAAAAATGGCAAATAAAGTAATGCTGGTAGTCACTGAGGCTTATCTAAGCTTGATAGTACTCACAGAGAGAAAGGCATGGACGATATCAGCCTTGATAGAGCTAAGAGGCTTGTCTCTGATCAAAACAAAGATCTGCTCTTCTTTTTCCAGGCTGATGAAGTTCCCAAACCAGGACCTCTTGGCCAGTCTGCAAACAGACAAATATTTTGCTGACGTCAGTGTTTGGAGTGAACTATCGCTGTGCAGTATTTATGTTAAACAACCTGCTCACAGGACAGAAAAGCCAAGGAGCTCTAACTTTATGCTTGATTTAACTTAACATAAAACAGCACAGAGCCATAGGGAAAAAAACTGAAGCCTACGCCTCTTATTCTGCCAGTAAATGAAAACATAAAGTCAGTAACTGAACCTGTTAATAAGTGAAAACTGTGCTGGCAAACAATGTTAGTAACCAGCATCCAGACACAAAGCAACATTAACATTCATGTAGAGTAATGTCTCTGGCCACCTCATGAATGTTAGCCCAATATTCCTGAGGAAACACTGAGAAACACTGAGAAACACTGAGAAACACTGAGAAACACGTCTTATATAAAAAAATAAAAATAAAACAGGATGTTTAAATTCCAACTATGAAAATACAACAGTTAGTCACTGTCAATACGACAGTAGATGAAAGACTATATCAGCCCTAGAAACAGTAGGTTGAAATCTCTGTTCTGGATCTTGAAACCATAAAGGCTTCAGAACAGCTACTAAATCACCTTGCTGGTGAGACTGGTTTGTCAGCAAACTGAACAAAGTTTTGATATTCTGCAATGCACTTCGATAGAAAATAGAGAGAGATAAACTGAGACACGTGTGTACTTACTCCGGACTGGACTCTGGAGTCAAACTGGACATATCCTCTGAAGTAGGGACTAAAAAAAGAAAAACAGACAGACAGAGAGAAAGATGAGAGGGACAAAAAAGGAAGAAGGCAGTGAATCTTGTTGACAGGCCCTAATTCAATTGCCCTAATTACAAATTATCACAGAATCACTGACATTACTCAACACAGCCGCAGCCTGCAGGCTGGGGCCTGAGCAAGGTTCTTGGTAACAATAGATTCTATCTTGGATACAAATGCAGAGTAGGATAAATCGAATTGTTTAAACTGTTAGCGGAGCATCAAGTTCACACTTTCAGAAAAAAATATTGCTTCATTATGCAGCTGGAAAACTAATTCTTAGGATGTAACATTATCTGAACAAATAAGTGGAGATGTATCACGCCAAATTCATTCATCGTTCACTTTGCGTTTAGCTTTGATTCAGTTCCACTCACCTTGCAGTTTACGCCGATGAAAGCGCGGTGAGCCCAGCAGATTGTTCTTGAATGAGTTGAGCCTTGTTCTCCAGTGTGCAGAGCTTGAGGCGGCTAGCCCGCCACTGCCGCCCGGGCTGGAGGGTGGGGTCAGTGACAGCGAGGCCCCACCGGCTCCATCTGCTCTGGAAGAAGATGATGACGAGGAAGAGGAGGGAGGGGTGGTGGAGGAAAGGTGCTGGATTTGGTGCACAGGGGTGCCCAGCGGAGTGGGCAGTGGTGAGCCCTGTGGCGTGACCTGCGAAACAGGAGGAGGGGTGGCAGAGGAGTTAGAGGACGAGTGGACATTCTTGGACTTGAAGACAGATGGAGAGGGGAAGTTGAAGAAGCGTGGGATGGGGGAGAGGAGCGGGGATGGAGACGGGGAAGGGGAGCGTGGAGTCTGAAGAGGGAGGGACTTCATGGAGTGAAGCTGGGGCCGGTCTGCGGGGCCCTTTGAGGGCAAGGTCTGGGTTTTTGGGTCAGGCGTCGGGCGGGTAGGCCGAGAGGTGGTGGCACTTCCTGGTTTGGGGTCTTTGGAGGAGGAAGTGGAGGTGACTTCTGATGGGCTGAAAGTGAAGACCGGGCTCTGATGGACAGACAGAGAGATATGGGGAGAAGGAGGGATAGAGGAATGGACAGAAAGTAATGGTCATGAATTATGATTCATGGACACAATTTTTCAACAAGCCTCGATCAGACATACCAAATGGAATTAGAATTAGGTGATCTCTAATCTTGGGTATAGTTATGTGCTTTTCTCCCTTTCACTGTCTTTTGTATGAGGCAGCATGGTGTGTCCATGAAATGAGAATGTGCATGGCCAACAATGTGACAGTATGATGGAGAGGCATGACTCGCAGTGACAGTCCGAGTTATTTGAGGAAAAAAAACATCACAGGAAATTTGGTTTTGTGTTTATTGATTGATTGATTGATTGGCCAGAATTGCTATTTATATACCGAAGTAGCTGATAATACGTATGTTTTTACTATCGTATACCATGATGTTCAATAGGAAAAGACAGGAAAGACAGGCCGACAAAGTCAGTCCACACAATACACCACACAGCATAGCACAAAAAAGCATAAGGCTGGAGCTGGCTTTTTTACTGTCAACAAATCACAAAGGAAAGACTAAAACCAACATTGTGTTAAATTATCTTTTAAAACTCAACACTGTGCTCTGTAATCTTTTTTTTTTTTTTTTTTTTTAAAGATTACTCAAAAAGGAATAAATGCTGCATTTATTTGGAACTATTTTTAGCTGTGGATGAATACATATTTGTTATACTAGCTAAGATATGGTGCACCCAAGATATGGGGTTGACTTGAAATAAAGTGTCCATATTTATGATAATGGATGAACATTTCACCCAGTGGAGCTCTGTGGCACAGAGAAATAAGATACACCAGGCTTTGGATACACACACATAATACCTGTTAGTAGGATCAATGCACCCTTTAACCAACCTTATCATTTGGTTATATTACAAAGAAGACAAGTGTTTGTATGCATGTGCATGTGCGTGTGTGTGTGTGTGTCTGTGTGCTCCATGTGCAGACAGTGTGGAGGCCTCTCATCCACGCAGATGGAAGAATTAAGAAGCATTTATTATATTTTGCAATAAATATGTCAACCCCATGTATGTGTAAAAAATAGTGCAAGTTATATGTTTCAGTTTTACAGTCCTAATGCAAGCCCAGGGCCTTTTTAATTACTTTTTTTTTTTTTGTTAAAGGAAAACTTTTTTGTTAAAGGAAAACTTAGACATTTTTGCAAATTCTCTAATTGGCTTCTTGCTGAGAGGTATGAGAAGATTGACAGCACTCTCTTGTTTGTACTGTATATATGAAGCCACCAGCAGCAGCTGGTTAGCTTATACTGTAGGTGGTGAGGACAGAGGGAGAAAGCTAGCCTGCCTTTGTCCAAACTAAATCTACCTATCAGCAATTCTAAAATTCACAAATTATTAATGATCAAGTTATGTCTTGTTTGTTTAATCTGTGCCACATAAAAACCATAAAACCACAATGTGTCATTTCAATACTTTCAGTGCATTGATTAAACAAACAAGATATAATGTGTTAATTAGTGAACCTCAGAGATACAGGTAAGCAGATTTTGTTACCTTTGAACAGAGCCAAGCAAACTGTTTCCTGTCTTTGAGCTTGGCTAAGCTAACCAGCTGCTGGGGGTAGCTTCATATTTACAGTACAGAGTGGTATCAATCTTCCCATCAAACTCAAGCAAGAAAGTGAATAAGCCATTTAACTATTTTATATTTAACTTAAAAAAAAAACAAACAAAAAGAACAATAATATCTACAGAATTCTATATTTGCATCAAACCATGTAAAAGCAGTGACGGTAAAATCAGGTGTAACTTAGTGTCCCCTTAATAAACTGCAAAAGAAGATACTGTGCTCCTTATCATCATTAAAATTTGTGAAACAGAATGCAAGTACACCATACCGTACAATATATGAAACATATATGTGAAACACTGTTCACCTTGTTGCTGAAAAGTTAATATTAGATGTAGTTTTAAACGACAGATGCTAAAATTGAATGAACAGAGAAGAATGTGCACAATAATTCAGCCCTTTGTGCTAATCCCCACTCTCACAAGTGTAATCATTTTGTCAGATTATGAGACCTTAGGTACAGAACATCACATTTCTAAGACTGGGACAGAATTGCTGTGTCACAGGGGGATTAAAATGGGTCAGATTATCATGAGGAAGCAGGCATCATCAGCATCAAAACCTCTTGTGACATATGGAAGGTTAACTGTAGTGCAGGTGTGTAGGCCGTTAAAATTTTCATTTGCTTTGGAGTCTTTGGAGAAAACGACCCAACCCTACTTTATTGTACTTATGGATACATGACTAAGAAATCTTCTCACAGAATGCCCTCCTTGATCCACATCAGTCTGGCTTTAAGAGCAGCCACTCCACTGAAACAGCTGTGTCTATGACAGAAACCCTAAGGGCAGCCTGAGCTGCAGCTAAGTCCTTGGTTCTTATCTTGCTGGACCTATCAGAAGCTTTAAACACAGTGAACCACTGCATCCTGCTATGTGTCCTGCCCAATATGGGCATCTCAGGCAAAGCACCTTCTTGGTTTGAATCCTGTCTCACTCCTTCAGTTGATCATTGCAAGGGCAAACATCCCATTCCCACCCCAAGGATTAGTACAGAGGCCCCTTCTTTTTGCAAAATACACCATGTCTTTGGGTCCAATTATTAGCTAGCGTGGCTTCTCACATCACTGCTACATAGACAGCACAGATCTTGGCTCGTCTCTCAGTAATATCCATGTGACTGAAGGAATACGACCTTCAGCTAAACTCATAGTCATCTCAGCCAATCAATCTCTCCATCACAATATCAAAGCTGCCTATTCATCTCTCACCCCAACCAAGGTTGCGAGAAACCTGGCTTTCATGTTTGATGACCAGCTATCCTTCTCTGACCGTGATGCATCTGTCTCCCGGTCATGCCACTTCACACTATACAACACAAGAAAAATCTGAGCTTGCCTGTGTCAGTACCCCACCCAACTCTTAGTACAAGCCATAGTTATCTCACACCTCTAATGGTCCAAAATGTGGAAGTACGTCTGGTCTCTGATCAGCCTAAAAGGGCACATGTCATTCTGCTGCTCACTGTCCTCCACTGCCTGCTCATGGTCACCCAAAACAAATTCAAATCACTAATGCTTGGCTACAAAGCAACTTCTGAGTCTGCATCCATCCACTTGAACTCATACAGCCACTACATTCCTCCAAGGATAGTCATCTGGCACTGCCACCCCTGCACACAAGGTATTCTCATTTGTGGTTCCCAGATGGTGGAATGAGCTACCACATGCTATCAGAGCAGAGAAGGCATCCTCATCTCTTCCGAGATCACCTCCTCTCTTGACACTTTAACACCCTAACATCAGCATTAGCACTTACTATAAACTTCTTTAATTTATTTCCATGCACTCTGCCTTACAGATTTAGTACTTGGTACTTACTTCCTACACTGAAAATTTAGTGGAAATTGGCAAATTAGTTAATGTAATGTAACATGATGCAGCAAGGTCAGAGGCAACAAATAGTTCTTAACCATCAGTGTTATAAAAGTATCCATGATCACATTAAATATGGCATTAATACAACAGTTTCTGGCGTGACTGAATGTGACTGAAATGCTTCCTTCACTGTGGTGCACGCAGGTAAATGAATTTAAAGAAGACCAGAGTAGAGGAAAGAAGAGCTCTGAGTTTGGAATCATAATGTAGTGAAGTACAGTTGAACAAAGCAGTGTAAAATAGAGTAGAGCAAAGTTCTCACCCTGGGACTGATGACAGGACTGGAGGACAGACCTGTGGACGCTCCACTGACTGAACGAGACCTTTCGGAGACAGCGACAAGCAACAAGAGCCATAAAGGTGAATGGGGGTGCAACAATCAAAAGATGGTTTGTTAGTTTCTAATCTTAAGGTTCAGATAATTAGTCTGATGTGTAATCATGATGTCAATTTGGCTACTGTCAACAATTTCAGTGAGCTTAACAATGTCATGATACATCAGTGTTGGTTCATACCTCTGGCTGTGTGCATTAGTGTCCAGGGCCCTGCGAGGTGGGGTGGGAGACCCCTGTTCTGTGACACTGAGGACTTCCAGGCTCTTCCTCTCTGGACGACAGCGGCCGTGACGCGTCAACATGGGCGAGTCCACGCGCTTCCTGGGTGGGTCTTGAAGGAGAGAAATATTAGTTTAAAAAAAGAATGGAAAATGGGAAAAGGAAAAATTTTTACATCTTAAAAATGTTTTCAAGAATTCTTGGTGAAATTTTAAATTGTAAAAGCACAGTTTTACAATTTGTTTTCATTTGTTTTCATAATAAAGACATTTGTTTTCATAATAAAGCTTTTGTCTGCTCCCACCAATGTCATTTCTGGGTGGCAGATCCTCATCCTCACAAGCTGGGGTATCGCTCCTTCCTATCCAACAGGAGGTAGTAGATCATCTTCTCCTGGTTCTCCCTGCACAAAGAGATGCACAGAGACACAGAAATCAATCAAGTTTTGAAGGCACGAAAAAGAGGCTTTTCAGGTTTCCTGACAATTACTGTATGTATGGTAAATATCACAAATGCTAATTTCCATCTTAGCCAGCAGGAGTAGTGTTTGACTGACAGTTGACTGTTATATTGTAGGTAATTGACAAAGCAAACAAACTTGTGCTGTAACTATAAGCCACGGTCAGACTGTTTGTTCTTAGCAGTTATTCTAAAGAGTAATGAGCACCCGAGCATCTAACCAGGCCCAAGTGACATTTGCAGATAAGTTAACATGCTGTTTAATGTGCTGCAGCTGAGCAGCTAATTAGCTAACTAGCCTTCAAAGTGATGTTAGCAGTGCACTTCTCCCCAGTGAATCTTTGTTTGTTGGCTTGTTCAACAACAAGCTAAGGTGCAGGACAAGATGTCCACTCATGGTTTGTAAACTGGATAAGAATGAGACTTGTCTGTCTGATGTTTGGTGCTGGACAGGTAACATACAGTGGGATGGGATGAAAGAGAAAACAGCTGCCTGCTGCAGCTGGTGAAGGGGTTGATGAAAGTGGTGAGGCACAGTCAAAACAGTAAAGCTGCGCGCTGAAAAACAAAATAATAAGCTGAGGATGCTAAAACTCTTCATAGAAGCAGAGGGAACTACAGAGTTGGCATAAATCTCTGTGGTCATCACTACGAGCAATATCTTCACATACACGTCATTGATAATAAAACATTATCAGTGTAGTCTTAATCTAGATGCTTCACATCTGCTAGCTTGTCTGTTGAACAAGATGTACTACAACTGCTGTTGCATTGTGAATGGTGAGTCACAGCTAAGGGATGGGTGGAAAGAGAGGGAGTAATAAAAGAGGCATTGTTGATATTGTTGCTCTTCTTGTTGCCATCCCAGGCAGATTAATGATGTAAGTAATTGACTGGTCACAACAAGACAAAAAAAAATGAGAGAAAGAAATGAATTAAACATACACACAATTATGTCCTAGTTTTTTTTCAGCATGCATATAAGCACACGTGTATTTGCAAACTATAACGGCCTTAGTGAGACTTGACATGCCTGTTTTGTCTATATAAAGTGGGTACAGTCTTCCATTTAGGAAATCTATATCAGATTTATAAATCTGCTACATTGATGACTGAAGTCTCATTGCCCTATATCACAGCATATTTTCTTATCAACATTTAAAGGGGAAAGGTTTGATGGGTTATATTTACTCACTCCTCACTTGTAAGGTCCTGTGTGAGTTTGACTCGGTCTCTGAAGCACCCTAAAGAGTACATGCTTTCCAGCACGTCAGGGTCCAGCTCTGTTAAGGACAGGATCCTCTTCAAACACACACGACGAGGAGGCGGCTGCTCTGGGCAAGGCTCATTACGACCACCCCTGAGTGGAGAACGTTAGTGTATTTAGTAAGAATCATTAGAAACATCTCAAAGTTTACATCAAGCATTTAGAGCCAATGTGATCCAACACTACACAGCTTTAATATCCACTGAGGGAGAAGTTAAAGTGAAATTCCCAGCAAAGGAAGAATAACAATGGATGTTGGTTTGATGATGTTGGCTGAAAGTAACTCATAAAGGCTTTCTTCACACATGGGTGTGATAGAGAGATGGATCAGGTAGCCTAGTACTGCTGTGTAACTTCTGTACCATATTTTCAAGATCATTATCATAAGTATTATAGCTTATATATTAGGATTACTGTAATGTTAGTCTGGTGTAGAGTTTGTTATAACAGGGGACCACTTGGCTGAAATTAACAAGGAAATAAAGATTTTTACTCTTGCTTTGGAACTATCAATGTAGGTAGCTGGATCATTTTGGCATGAATATGAAAAATAACAAGCTGCATGTTGTTGGGTTGGGTGAAGAAAGGAACAGAGAAATGCAGACAAAGTAAGAAAAAAGTAATAAAAATGACTGGAACTTACTGGTACCAGGCGTGTTTCTGTATTGCTTCTAGCTGTAATCAAAAAAAAAAAAAGACAGGACATTAATGCACTGCTTGATATCAAAACATGTCTCCCCAGTTTTAACTCTGCAATGATGCATCAACAAAGATGTAGCATCTACTCTACAATTGAACACTGTACAACTACTATACAAGTGAACACTAAGTTCAGTGTGAAAAAACAGTCCTGACTCAAACATAATTTTTTCAATATGGAGGGCTAAAGATAGTGAGTTAGCATTACAGCTACACACATAATGCTAAATGTAGCTGCTCTTTTTCCCAGTGAAAAGTAACAAATGAATTTCAGAATGTGTGAATCAAAGGTCAAAGTTTTAACTTGTCCAATACTTTGGTTTATGACCAAATACCTTCAATAATTATCACATTCCTTTCACCCTCACCTGTATTTTACATGCTAATTCACAAATGCTAGTGTGCTGACCAAGATGGTGAACATGGTATTCATAATACCTACTTCACGTCAGCATGTTACCAATGTCACTGCGAGCATGGTCACATGCTGACATTAGCCTTTGCCTCAAAGCATTGGTGTGAATACAGCCTCACAGAACCACTAGCAGTAGACCTTTCTTTCTACTTTTCATGACCCTATAGTTTTCCTACAGAAGTCCTAAGTCCCCTTGTACATTACATACTCTCTAGGAGTGCGTACAGTGGTACCCATCGCATCACAGCACAGTATCTCTTGGGGGTGGAGTAATGAAGCAGCTGCAGTTCTGCAAGCATGTAAAAAGTCAGAAGTGGGCCTGCCATGAACACTATATTAGTACATCTGCAGAGAGGAAACTAGCTTGCAGCTGCATGCTGTCAGAGCTCTGCATTTGTTAACTCGTACTGTATGCTGCACAGAGGAGACACTCCAAAATTCCTGTTTCCTAACTGATACAACTATGACCAAAAAGAGCAAAACTGAAGATGTCGGACTGCTAACTACAGATATACTGAAATCTGTCTCCTTGCATGGTGGGTGGTTTCCATGGAGGCGAATAACAGACAGGCAGAGACAGAGAGAGACAGTCTGACCTGGTTTCAGGCTCCATTAATCAACAGCTCATCAGACAAACCCACAGCTTTGATTAAATCTGCTCTGTTTTAGTGACTGATGACTAACTGACCAGACTTTTTCTTTCTTCTCTTTATTGTACAGCACCATGCTAACCACATCATCACACTTGTCTCTGTCCCTTCTGCCTCATAACCATGAATTCATTTCCACCCCACATGCCCGCTTTCTCCCAGCTTCCCTTTATAATCGGAATGCATTGGAATTTCTCCTAGCAGTCCTTTCATTCAGTCATTCATTTATTCATTCATTCACACCCTCCCCTCTATCTCTCTCTCTGAACTATCAGTCTCTTCACAAGCCGTGCTTTCAGTATGGAAAGTTGGCATTTAGGTGAAAAGGAAGAGACGTCCCTGTCAGTCACCCTCAGTGCCTCCACCTGTCTGTCTTTTTAGCCACTGATGAAGCAGCTTGATCCATACATTCATGTGGTACCTAGATGCATATAGTGTTATCTTTCATCCTCCTTACATCTTGGTTTCCATGCCTTTGAGGACGGAAATAAAAGCTCAGGGCAGAACTGTCACGGCTGACCCAACTCCTGCCTTTAAGCCCATCCTTGTGCCCTATTCTTGACATTACATTTCACATTTTCTTTCCTTTGTCCTCCCTCTGTAGGGTCTTATGTCAGGATTGATTTCTGTCACACCTTGAAACAAAGCCATGCTTCATGTGCTGTAGAAACCGATGTGGTGCACTGTGAGCAGCAACGACCATTTGCTAAGCCTCACCTTCCTTAGTCCTGCTGCTACGCCTCTCAAGCTTTTCAGTGACAACAAAGGCACATTTACCTCTCAGAATTCTCTATCATTTCAGAAAACAATCAGTCCTTTATTTCAAACAGAGGCATACAAAGGCAAAACTCTCATTTCTAGATGGCAACCAACCTGTGACTGCTTAGCTTATATACTTATATATACTATTTGAAGAGTATATTTTCACTTTTAACAATACAAGAGAAAAGCTTTCAGGATGTTGACTCACTAATGTGAACATAATGCTATCTTGGGCCAAGTTAGTTGGGGTTGCTGGAGTGAAAACTTCCTGAAATCCAATAAAGAGCAGTAGAGAGCTGCTAATGTCCAGAGCCAGCACAATGGGAAACACTATTCAAGGGGTTAACAGACTTCAGCTCAAGACCATGGGCATGCTAATGTGAACTGGGCTTTTCATCTGTAACCTTACAGACTAATGTTTGTTCTTCCAGGTTTCTTGACCCTTAAAGTAATGCTTGTTTACTACTTTACTACTATAGGCAGACATGCTAACATTTGCAGCTACTTTATGGCAGATACACTCTCTGTTTAATCTATTTGTTACATATTTTCTCTTGTGTTTTTTTTTTTAGTTTTGTAAAGGCTTAAAAAAAAAAGAGATAGCACCTTCTAAACTTTATATGTATGAGTTTCGGTCTTACTATAGCCCCATGTACACCACTTCAACATGTGGAGAGATCTGAAGTTTTACAGACCTGCTGCTATGCTATGACTGGACAGTAGCTGCTCAGTGGATGGTGTTTAGCAAATGGTAAGTTAGGTTTATCATAGCCACAATTATGGATATGCTGGCTGCTTTTCTGTGTCCTCTGTGAGATGTACACAAACATACAAATGCAATAAATAGACTTTAGTGAGACTTAAGTGTTTGACTTGCTGAGTCATGTTACTTCTCCCAGGTACTGACATGTGATGAAACATTAAAGACATTAAAGATTTTTGCTAGACATTGATTTTTGCCAATGTCCCCCATGACTGTATACTGAACACACCATATCTCATCAGTGCACTTCATTGTATTGACACTATTAATTGTAGAGACATGAATCTCATTGGCTTAAACAGTAGAGCTCTATTATTGATACCATCGATGATGGTGCAAAAACATTCCACCAGAAAGAACCACTTGCTCTTTGACTCCAAAATTATGCTTTGGCTGGGTAATCTTAAACACTTTGCTACAGTTAAATATACAATCACTATCACTACAGCCAGCTGTTCACAGAAATGAGGAGTAACAAACACCAACATTCAAAGTGCAACAGCAGTAGCTACTGTTTTTTCACTCTCCCCTGTCCCTCTCACTCCTCCCTCCCCATGATCTTCCCCTCCTCACCGTGAGTCTCTTGTCAGGGTTGACTTCTATCATTCCCTTAAGCAAAGCTTGGCAGTCAGGAGGTATAAAGTGGGGCATGTGGAACACTCCGCTCTTCACTTTTTCTAGAAGCTGCCGCAGGTTGTCATGGTCAAAGGGCAAGGCACCCTGTGAAGTGATAGGAAAAGATGGAGAGACACGGAAGGAAAATAATGAGACATGGAAATGAGTATAGGACTGTATACTGTATGTTTTCTGTGTTCAATAAAACCTCTCACATCCAGTATAGTTAAGGGAATAATTCAACAGTGTGGACCAGTGCATAGCATGTATGGGGATCTATTTGCAGTAGTGGAATATAGTATAGATAATAATCTGAATAACCTGTTAAGCGTTGAGTGTTAAGTGCGCTTTTGCCGGTAGGCAGATTTTGTTTCCTTTGTCAAACTATTCCTTTAAAGTTACCCTGTCGAGTTTTCTTTTGACAAAGATACCTATGTTTTTGTGTTATGTTTCTCACCAAACTGCAGTTTGTCTATGTTTAAAATTTCATGAATGTGTTTTTTGCATCCATGTGCACAAACAATCTTTTTCTGCCATGTTTTGTGCAGGTGCATTACTCCACTTGTTGGCATATTACTGCTAACACCTGTCAATCAGAAGTGTGAGGTCATGTGTTGTGAGGCCCGCATGTTCTACATGACATGAATGGTGGGAATCAAAATGAAAAGAGAAAAAGACAAGGAACTAAATACCGAAATACAGAATAGAACAGAATAAAACAATGATCTTACCACAAGAAGAGCAAAGAGGATGACTCCACAACTCCAAACATCTGCCCTGCGACCATCATACTTCTCCCCCTGATACATAAACACAAGGACAGGGTAGCATTAGGAATACAAACATACACACACACACACACACACACACACACATACACACAGAATGAGAAGTAACTCACCCTGATGACCTCTGGGCAAGCATAATGTGGGGATCTGTAAAGGAAGAGGAGGAAAATTATTAAATGATTTAACCTGATACTAACATACACACAGATACAGGAAGCACCGAATTCATGTGTGCATAGAGCACTGATTTATGTAAAAGATGCTCTATCCTCAGTGTACAAAAAACAAGAGCACCTGCTATTTTATCCATGGAGTAGACTGAATAGGTGAATCCAGGTGAGCGCTACAATCCCTTACTAATTTTATCTGTTAAATCCATGTTCCTGCTGATGGGCAGACGGTTTTAAAATATTTAAGCTTCTCATGAACAAAGCCATTGATTATGTAAAAAGAAGTACAATAGGACATTGCAAGGATGTTCCTAATGTCGTACACACAATGTTAATAGTGTATCACACATATAGGTACGAGCAAGTTTCAACCCAAAAGACCCACTGAACCTTGTACTCACCCACAACTGGTTTCCAGCAGGCTGTCTCCGACTTGTAGCGAGGCCATGCCAAAGTCAGCTATCCTGATGTTATTCTTCTCGTCCAGGAGAAGATTCTCTGGCTTCAGGTCTCTGTGACTACACACACACACATGCACAAACATGCTCAGTGAAAGTATTTTAGACTTTTTTCCAGACCATAAACACAACTAAAGCTAAACTAGGCTTATTTATTATTTGGGTACATCTGGTTGACTTCGACATGACATGTAAACATTCATACCAAAATGGACATGTATTGTTTATTAAAGCATAGTGATATTGAACAGGAAACAGCTGTGTGTGTCATGGTTCTAAGGGAAAACTTGGTTAAATACTGCAGAATCATGCAGGTGTCGGGGGAAACTCTGATCTGAAAATGTTTGGTGATAATTTCATTTTTATGTGTTTATATGATTACTGATGAACAGTGAATGAACAGCATGTGTGCTCTTCAGGGTAAAAGAATTTTATAGCCCCAACAGACAAACATGAGATGTGGAAAGACAGTCTGAGGGTTAACCCTCAGACTGTCTTTGAATATACATAAAATTATACTAAACCCCAGTAGTTATGTACATGTACTCAAATGTTGTACTTTAGTACAGTTTTAAGGTATTTTACTCTTCTACTATACTTCTACTACACTATATTTTAGAGGGAAATATTGTACTTGTAGATTTTACATTAAATAAAATAAGACTTGCTAATGATGCTAATGCATTGTTAAAAATTAAACCAGTGGAACTTCTTTGGTTTGTTGCCCCTTAAATAAAGCATTGTCTAGTCTGGACCCCTTGTCACATCTCAGATGTCTATTAGTTGAAATTTAAACAGTAAAATTCAAGTCAAAAATATGTAAAATTATCCAATATTTTTATTTTTACAATTACTTTTGACTGTAAGTAGAACATGTTGATAATACAACTGTACTTTTATTTGTGCTGGATTTTAAATGCAGAACTTTTACCTGTACTGGGATATTTTTATATAGCTGTATTGGTACCTGTACTGTACTGAAGAAGCTTTCAAAGTCTTAGTGTGACTGACTAAACTCTTTCTCAATATAAACACTGATGACATTAAATGGTAGCAGAGAATCTGAGGATCTTAGAGAGGGAAAGTGTCCTATAGCTTTCTCACACACCATATGGAGTGACTGTGGCAGAAGTCGAGGGCGGAGATGATTTGTCTGAAGAACTTCCTGGCCTCCTTGGGGGTCAGTCTGCCCTTCTTCACCAGGTAGTCAAATAACTCTCCACCAGACACATGCTCCAACACCAGGTACCTGAAAGACAGAAGGACAGAGAGGTCAGACAGAAAAAAAACAGGTGAGGAAAAGCACGGATCCTTGGTAACAGAAAAAAAACCTGCTATGCACATTCATGCTGATAATTCACTGACACCCTGTCTATAAACTCATACACATTTAAACACACACTCATAACCTTGTATATCTTTAATGTCATATGGTTATTTATCTCAGTTCTGTCTTACAGAACCTTTTTTCCCTTTCACATTCAAGGTTGTTTCTGCTCTGGCAGAGATCCAGAGGCAGAAAGGGAAGACTGAAAAAAAGGCAGCGGAAAGGAGAAAGATAAAGAGATACTCACAGGTATTTGTTATTCTCATAGACATCATGCAGCTTCAGAACGTGAGGGTGCTCTATTAGTTTAAGAATAGCTATTTCTCTCTCCACCTGGATAGACAGAGGGAGGGAGAGATGTGGAGAGAGGTTAAGAGAGAGGGAGAGCGAAAAGAGGAGCACGGTGGTTAAAATTATGGAAATGTAAGAAGGAGGAGTAAGGTAAATATGATGTAAGACAGAGAGAGGGAGGAAGCATGAAGGCAGAGTTAGATAAAATGTGGAGCAGACGGAGACCGTGTTAAATGATTTTAGAGTTAACTTCAAGACAGAAACAAGCTTAAGTGCAAGAAATAAAGTTTAAGTGCAGGTCATGTTGCAACCTTTGGCTACTAAACGTAAGGTTGCACTAATCCATATTTATTTAAACAATGAACTGAATAGAATTGTACTACCAACAGAAAACTATCAGTAACTCTGCAGTTTCCCTTGCTGCAAATTTGAGCATCTTTTTAGTTTCACTGCCTACAACTTTACTGCCTCCTTAGTATCACCACTCACGTCAACATGGTTTCCAAGTGATTTCAGTGAAAAAGCTCTGATAAGCCCAGTGTACACTACCTGCCTGGCATCAAATGTCAGACGTTGTCAGACTGAAATTTTCTAGGTGGCCAGAAAACCATCCCCAAATGAATGCTAATGTTGCTTTGTGTGCTTGATGTATAAATGGGCAACTGTATGCTAAGCAAAGACTAACACCAAGCTAAGGTGTTATTTTATGTCTATTAACTTTAAAAGGTGACATTACGCTAATGTCGTATTCAAAGTTTGTTGTGCTGCCCCCAGGTGGCCAAAAAAAAAAAACCCAAAACAACAACAATTAGCAATAGAAAAAAACCCAATAAAAAAAAAAAAAATAATGCTGGTTTAAAGTTATGACAGATATACATTTATCTGATTTATTATGTTGTAGATATCTGTGGGATCATGTAGCAAAAAAATAAAAAATAAAAAAAATAATGCAGAGCCACATTTGGAGTCCCAACATTAAAAAGCTAGCCTAGTTCAGTTCCTTGTGGTTAAGTATGCGTAAGCTGGCAGTGGGTAATGGGCAACTTTCCAAAGCAGTACAAATGAGCACTACTGTAAATGACAGGAGACCAGTGGCAGGGTAGTGGCTGGGTATTTTTGCACTTGCCACTTTTATCTGTTATCTGGTCAAAGAAAGAAACCTAAATTTTATCTACATGGACAAAAACGCACATGAAAACATGGCTGGAACAGTTTGTGGTTTAAGCTACCCACACCAGAAGCTCTGAGCCCAGGTTTTGATGGGACTGGACAAAATACTGAGATATTTGTATATACTAAAACATATGATACCACAGCACTGCCCTTTATCCCTGCACAGCTTGCTGCATTTTAAAAAGGCAGACTGCACGGCTTCAAGTAATCAGCCACGTTAGAAACCAAAAAAGCTAAAAGCTATCTCAATTTTACTTCAGCCCAGTGTGTTTCAGCTGCAGTAGCTTTCATCAGAGGGCTTAATTAGCAGACTGAAATCATCTCTATTGTTCAACATACAGAAGCAGTGCCCACACACTCAGCAGCTCCAAGTTACAACACACTGACGGGCTTTTCTTGACAAAAATAAAGACTCTATTTCTGTAGGTTGGAGAGTGCGAGCTTACATGATTTATGCTTTGTAGCCGCCATAATTACAGTCACAGGCACAGTAGATACAGCACGCAGACAGATAGAAAAGATGCAAAAATCGGTAAATCAAGTGTAAAGTGCTGGACCTTCATTAGGACTGATTCGGAGAGTTTCTCTCTGTTGACAATCTTAATGGCCACCTTCTGCCCTGTTATACAGTGGACACCCAACTTCACCAGTCCTGCAGAGGCAGAGAGAGAGAGAGAGAGAGAGAGGAAGCAAATGTTTGAATATCAGAAATCATCATGCAGTGTGAAAACTGGAAGGAAGGGATGTCATAAATAATTCAAAAGGCTTTACTGACATTGTCAAAAACACTGACCAAACTCAGCTCAAAGAAAAAAGACTGATCGGAATATTTGTTGAGAGGCCTGCTGTGATGTCCTCTCCCTCCAAACAAAAAAAAAATCCCTGTAATGAATTTCAGGAGACTCTTTAAGAAGGTTACAGCAGAATAAAACCACTGAAGATAAGAGGACATACACAAAGAATGAGGATTAAACCATGAGCTCTGACTTTCACAGGAATTTTAAAGTGATTATGAATCTGGGTGTAACACCCTGGGATCAGCTGATGCACCTCGCAGACGTCCTGTTTGACTTGCAGCAAGACCCGAGGTAATCTAGGAGGTTCCTACCTGTCTGTCCCTTCCCGAGGGTCTTCTCCAGCCTGTACGGCCCCACGTACTGGCTGGACTGGCCCACCGTCAGCTCCTTGCTGCTCATCCTTCCCGAGATGAAATTCTATTCCTGATATAAGGCAGATCAAGATAGCGCTCGGTCCTGCTCCGTGCGTAATGCCGTAACGCACATCACAGGCGGCTGTACGGCGGCGGAGAGGAGGTGCGGAGGACTGGTCGTGATCTAAAGCCGGGCCCTGCAGGCTACTCCCATGCACTTGTTTGTCATGCGGTCTGGTCCGTTGCTATAAGGCCTAGAATAAAGTATTTTTCCAGAATCGGCTCGTGCCTCTTTTACTACAGCAGCATCATTCAGAGGGAAGGTAGAAAAGATTAGCAAGAGAGGGGCGCGTGAGGTTTGACCGGTGCCAGTGATGGGAGATGTCCACAATTGTGTCACATCAAAACCCACCCCTGCTATAAATAACAGTAGTTTAAAGCTGATTGATCCTATATAGCTTATGCAGCTGGCCAAAAGTGGAGCAGAAAAGAAAATTCTCCTTCAGACCTGGACAGGAAGGCTACATTTGCCACGGATTGATTTCTGTAAGAGCAGAGTCTCAAATATCCCAAGTCAGAATGCCCTGATTGAATCCATTCTCTGATCGATATCAGGGACCCCCCTCCTCGCTACTGCTACCGTCCAAAAGTGTTTTCAGAATTCTCCCAAGCTCATACATTCCCCTGTGTTATTTTTTCCTCAAGCCGGGCCCCGTTTGGTCAGGATCTGCCTTTCTGTGCATATGCGGCGTTGTCCAGATAATAATCTATTATCACAACAGCATCAGCAAGAAGAATGGGTTTTCCAATATCCGGTGCACACTTTGGCTCACCCCCTCCCCGGCCCTGCATCAGGAAATAGAGGAAGAGGGGGGAGAGCATCAAAACGGCAAACAGCTTCGGGCAGACCGGGCCAGACAGGCGAAACGCGCCCTCGGTCAGGACAGCTGCAGCGGGAGGGGGGCGGGAGAGGTGCGCTCGGTGTGCCGGAGGAAGATCAGCGCTCGGCCCGGTGATTAATCCTGTTTCTAGAAACAACAAGCATCTTCAGCTGGCTTGGTGGTAGCCGACTCCCCGCCTCTCCTCCCTGTGCTCCCTCTTCCTCCCTCCCTCTCCCTCACTCTCTCTCTTCCTCTCTGTCTCTCTGTCTCTCTGCCCCTGGTCGGCTATGCTCATGATATCACCGCATCTCCTCCCTCAGCTGGCGCCAGGCTGTTGCTGAGCGCACAAATAACAACAACTTAAAAAGAAGACACTGGAAAAAAAAACTTCGCCTCGGAGACAATAATCTCTCAGGTCGTCAGAAGTTGCCCGCATCCACAGGAGTGCCCATCGCTCCTCCACTCCGTTACGTTTCTCTTTCTCTGTTTCCCCACCTCTCGCACTCCTCCTCCTGATTCTCTCTTCATCGGTCAGCATCAGCATCCGGGTTCCGCTTTCCCCTCCCCTCCCCTCCCCTCCCTCTCGCCCCCGCCCTTTTTTTTTTTTTTTTTTTTTTTTTTTACTACAACAAAGTTCCACATTATGTGATTGGCTGCAACAACACAGCGATACAGCGAGATCCCACTAAATACAACATGGTCCAGGTTAGATCCAGGTCAGTAAGAACCGAAATGAATATACGGATATTAAAAGAGCACACATGGGGAATGGTACTGAAATATTGGTAACACTGTAAGATAAGGGCACAAAGAGTTTTGTCTACCATTGTATTTATACTCCTCCTGATAGATCATGTCATGATACTAATCATTAAGAATTACTAATGAGGGTATAAAGCGTATACTTACTTAAGCAATGTTTAACAACTGCATGACTTGATCATTCAAAGGACACAAATGGGTTCAATTTTTCAACTTCTGAATGTTTTAGAGTCGATTTTTTAACAAATGACCTTTGAATTTCAGCACAAATGAACTGATCGTTTTGGTTTTTTTTATTACAGATCTTGAAATTCAGTCTCAAGTGTTCAAACCTCTACAGTTCTGTAACAACTGACAGACATCATTAAAGTGAGACTATGTAACCTGTTTTAAATGGCAGCCATTGTGGCAGCACAAGTAGAGAGCAGTCATAAAGTCAGTGTATCTATTCAGTAATATCTGGCAGCAGTAGCTATCAGTGATTATATTGTTTTATGTGTTATGACTTACATTTACAAGGTCAGTAATGAAGAATGAAGCTCAGTTAAAACACTGCAACACACTCCACTAGTTATACTGTATATTCTGTATATATATATATATATATATATATATATATATATATATGTACAGCAACATTAAAACTACTGACAGGTGAAGTGAATAACACTGATCATCTTGTTACCGCTTGGAAACCTTGGGTCCTGACATTCATCTGAATGCTACTTTGACACATACCACCCACCTAAATTCCCCAGATCCTAATCTGATCCAGTATCCTGTGGGTTGTGGGGTCTCCATGGATCGGACCTGTTCCAGCCCAGCCCACAGATGCTGAATCAGATTAGGATCTGGGAAGTTTGGAGGCCAGGTCAACACCTTGCACTCTTCATCATTTTCCTCAGGACATTTTTGAGAAGTTTTTGTGGTGTGGTGGAAGCACTGTTCTGCTGGGTGAGGCCCCTGCCATTGGGGAGTGTTGTTGCCATGGGGGTGTGTGCTTGGTCTGTGATAATGTTTAGGTGGGTGGTATGTGTTTCCCAGTAGAACACTGTATTGTAACAAGATGATCAATGTTATTGATTTCATCCATCAGTGGTTTTAATGTTGTGACTGATCAGTGTATATACTTATTGTTCTTGTTTCTTTTCTGTCTAAAATAATGTATCTGTAACTAATGTTAAGGATTTGGATGTTAGAGGGTTGGTTAGATATAATAGATGTTAGACGTTGCCTGAAGTTGTCCTAATGTGTATCGAGTGAGCATGGGAATACCTTGGAAGGAAAAAGATTTTTTATTTTCTGAGGGGTTTCTTTTCATATACTTCATTTTCTTCCAATAAAAAAAACAATACAAATACATAAAAACAATTGATGAAAAGCTACTGTACACCACCGACCTCTGGGCCGGGTCATAATGTGCCAGAGCTAAACTGAGACTGGGTGCTGCATCACTGTACGCTGTGATTAAGGTTCACAATGTGAAATCTGCATGACGTTGACTCACAAATCTTAATCCCTTTTAATCTTAATCTCTTGATGCAGTCAGGTTGATGTAGCTCAGATTATCTAATGGTGCTGCGTGTGAGTATGTCCATGGTGTTCAACAAGGACAAAGCTAAAATGATAGATAGTCATAAAATATAAAACTGCTTTTGTCTAGTCTAGTGTTACACAGTTTTAAAAACTTCCATCCACGTCCTGTAATTTACAATGTTTCTGTATGTACTAATAGAATATGTCTAAACATGCTGTTTACAAGAACATAATAACATCTCTGTTTTCCACAGGTGACTCAGTAAAGCTGTGGTAGCTGCTAATATAAGGCCACATGATGGTGCTGTTATGCTGTATATCATTTTTCATTCCTGCTGCTGTAACACAAACGAGATCTGTTCTCTTTTCAAAGACAGCTAATGAGACACGCTCAGCTAAACATCACAGGGAATGACTAATACACTGCACCTTTTCTACTGACATGTTAGAGTGCAGTAAGGTGTGATTGTAGGATTAAAACTCTAAAACTGAAAATTCTAAAATTCAAATGTTGTACTCTCAGAACTGTTCCTCTCCTCTATTTTAGTCTGTCTGGATTCAGTCTGTCTCTGTCAGATGTCATGTCAGGTCTTATACATTCCAAAGGAAAATCTTGAAAAACCTTTCAAAAATCTTTGCTCCTCTACATTTATTTTATAGTTTACACTACTACACTGTTGCCCATAAAGTTGGAATAAAATGTATGTATGTATAAAATGTAAAATTTACCTCTTCTCATGAAATGATTGTGACAATGTGATTTATTCTTGATAGATAAAGTGTATATCTTCTCAAAACAAAATTGGTAACTGGGACTGGGTATGTAATCATTGCACCTGGTCAAAGGTGATTACTGATGTGTATAAATAGGAATAAAAAAGGAATGTGTGAAAAAAGTATTCCAACTTTATGGGCAACAGTATAGTTACTTTTCAGACTAAGATTTTTCGTAGAAACACTGAATAAAATTAAACCAGTGATTCTCAGTGTTTTTTGCTTGTGATGTCTCAGACATCTGTAAGTTCTCAGCTGTTTCATCAAAGAGATGGTGTATTTGAATAATTGTTCAAGGTCCAAACAGATATAATTGTATGTCTATATAACTGTGTATAATTGTATGTTCTTAAAAATCTAAAGTATAAATATACATATATAAATATGTTTAGAGGGAGTGTTTTTCTACCCCAGTAAGCATATCATGAGCCCTTAGATTTATCCTTTGACCTTTGGAAGCAGCTTGACAGTTTGCCTTAGAAGCACTGGAATGAACTACTTAATTGTACAAAAGGTAGTTGAAACCAGCTTCATCTCATCAGTAATAACAATCAAATAATGTAATATACAGTTCACATCATGTAACGTTATACCTCATAATGACAAGGCAAAAACTTTGAGCTTTGTTAGTATATCATACTGAGTGTAGATTGATGAGGGAAAAATGATTTTAGCATTATTATTTATTTATTTTAGCATGAGACTACAACATAACAAAATGACAAAAACAAACAAACAAAAAAAGCACAAGAACCTCTTAACTTTAAGTACATTTAGCTTCTACTGTACCTTCACTCACAGTAAACAGGATTTTGTTAGCAGGGTTTGTACTTATTACAGAGTAATTTTAAATTGTGATATTTGTACTTTTACTGAAGTAATACATGATCTGAATATTTCCTCTAGCAAATGACCAACATATGTGTTAGTGATTTAGGAATTTCAGCTTATTAAACTGGTGAAAGTCACCCACTAATCTGACTGAATATGCCAACATGAAACAAGATGACCTGATTCAGCTGTTCCTGCCAAACAGTCTTGGCTACAGGGTCTTTTAGCTGTAAAAGTCATTTTAATTATGCAAACTGCAGTCCATTCAAGTTTTCTGAACAGACACATAGCTCATTTGCTGTACTTAAGGAGACAGTTTTGCATTTCAGTATAGGTTTAGTTTAGTCATTTTTTGTGAACGACCTGACAGATGATTACACTTAGTTAAATGGCTTGGTAATTCTGGATCTATTGTAAACTTTTTAACAAATTTACACTAGAGACAACAAATGTAATATATTAGGCAGATTGATGGTTTGACAGAAAAACTGTAGAGAGCTACAGAAAAACACTGAAGAGAAACACATAAATGTCAGCTCAACTAAATACAGCCTCATATCAGCTCACTCCCTCCTCCATGTTTCATGGCACTATGCAGTCACTGTGGTAGTCCAAGCTAGGTCAACGCCCAACATGTTGGACTGCAACTTTATTTTGGTTTCATCTGACCAAAGAATGTGCTGCCAACAGGGCTCTGAAACACAAATTTCCACAGGTAATCCCCTGTGCTAGATCTTAAGTCTGTCTGTTTTTCAGTGCAAGGTTGTGTAAATAGATATTTGTGCATGGTGTCGTTTTTTGGATGGTGCCACTGTGCGTTCTGTTATTGGAAGTATGGCTCTTCCTATATCTCCTAACCACTGCTGCAACAGTGTTTCAGCTTCTGATATGATGGTAGGGGTTGTATTTTTTGATCTTTAACAAATGGGTAAGCTGCTCCAAAAGATTCCAGGTTTATGCATAGGTTGTTTGATGACTTACTGCCGCCATTTTCAGCGTTTAGATTCTGAGTTTGTACATTTATCCATTAAGGCGGCACAGTGGTGCAGTTGTTAACATTGTTGCTTCACAGTAAGATGGTTCTGGGTTCAAACCTTAGTTTGGCCAGGTCCTCCTCTGTGAAGTTTGCATGTCCTCCCCTTGCCAACATGGACTTCCTCCCACAGTCTAAAACTGGTGACTCTAAAATTGCCTATAGGTGTGAATGTGTGTGTGAATGGTTGTTTGTCTTTAGATGTTGCCCCTGTGATAGACTGACAACCTGTCCACAGTGTAGCCCGCCTCTCGCCTGATGTCAGCTGGGATTGGCTCCAGCCCCACCGCCCACGCCCTGTGGTATAAGAATATAGGCAAGGAGCGGATGGATGATTAACTGAGTACACATCTGCATGTCTGTTAGGGACTAGTGAAAAAAAAGACATCTGTTACATTTGGCATTTGTTATGTACTGTTAACACTGTCTGTCAGAGGATCTATTGAGACTAACTGAGACTGTTGAAACTCACAGCAACAGGTAGTCTTGTAACCTCACCACTCCCTTAATCCATGATTTAAATCTTGACAGACTAACATGTAGTGTCATAGAGAAACATATAGAAACATATAGAAATCATACTAGCTGAACTGTGACCTCTTAGACCTTTGACATCCCTAAAACTGGGAGAGTGACCTTTGATCCCACCTAAGTAAGGGCTGAAACTGCAAACATGTATATATATAAAATGTTTCTGAGGAATTCTAATGGCATTTAGATGTATTTGTCATATATATATCTGCATTGTTGTAAGAAAAAAGGGGAAAAAGTTTTTTAAATTTCATCACTTTAATATAAGATTGCTGATTGCTGTGTTGTGTAACAACTCCTGCCTCTTACACACATACATAGACAAACACACACTGCTGCATGTCCCCTCATCCTTTGACCTTTAGGCTCTTCTCTGCAGAGTCAGGCAGAAATACTGTATTCCCCCCCAACCCCCCAGTGGAATCCCCCTCAGGCTCCTCTGAAGTGGCTGGACATGGTATATCTGATGTCAAATGCAGAGTGGTGCAGTTTGTGTTCACGTAACCACAATGCATGCTGCCATGCACAGTGCAGTTGTACAAAGTGTGTCTGTGTGATCACAGATAACTGATAACTGATGTTACCATTTCTTGTGTTTAACAGAGGACCTTGTAAAGATAAGGCTGTAGATTAAAGCTGAATTGTTCTTAGACAAAGTGTCCTGACAAGTAGAACATGTGCATTTGTGTGTGTTTGTGTATATGTGTGTGTGTGTGTGTGTGTGTGTTGGGATTTTGGACATGGTTTGTTCTTTCACATGTTGAGACCAGGGGGAAATTCCTGGAACCACAGCACACGTTTACACACGTCATATATGCTGTGTACACACATGCACAAAAGTCATCACATGTGCATACGGGGACAGTCTTGTGGAATATACTCATGTACGCACTGGTAACATTTTATGCAGTGCAGGTCATTACAGGTGTGTCATCTGACAATAAAGAGGACTTCATGTAGAGTGAATGGTGTAGGGGCTCCCTCTTGTGTTCACTACTGGGTATTTGGTTTTAAACTATTCTATGACAGTTATCTACATGGAGACATGTATGATGTTATTTCTACATTTAACTGGCCAAGCCTGAATGTTCATTACAAACTGGAAAGAAATATCTTGAAATAGTGCTTATGTCATTGATATAGTGTGTTTGAATCAGCTTTTTCATATAATAAACACTCAATACTCAGATAGATTTGACCTAGGACTGTGCACATGTATGGTTTTTCAGTATTACAAGCACACACATACTGTCTTTAAATCCACACCTCTGACAGAGAGGCTGTGAGTGAAAGCAGGGGGCAGTCTAATCTGGGTATGTGTGGGTGTGAGGACAAAAAGAGACAGAATTTACCCTCCGGAGCTGGATTAGGATAGCCAAACAGACAGCTGACAGTATTGCTGTCTGTTTGTGAGTGCGTGGCCAGACTGGCTTCCTATCCCTCTTGATCACTCAGTGCGTGACCCATCCCCTCTCACTCAGTTTAGCTGAATACCTTTCAGCAGTGTTTCTGTCACTGTACACTGTGGAATTTCCTTCATTACTCAGATTACAACTGACTGATTTGCAATGTGCATTGATCCCTGTTAGGGAGATATGTGAGCATGTGATGGTAATTAATATTGAATACTACTGTACCTGCTTTACTAAATATACAAAACATTACTGTATAATATATATTGTATGAAAACAATATGATATACTGTGTAATGAATGTCATGAGGAGGTAACCAGTGCATACTAATAATTTACAAAGAATATTTCACTTTAGCATATATTCACAGCTCCTAATGAAATACTATGGTCATAATAAATCAGCTGAGCAGTGTGGTATCACCATGGTATCACCAACCTTCAGAGAACATGATTAAATATTTAGTATAGTTCAACAATGTATCAAAATGAAAAACTCAACTGCACTTTTAAAACTCTGCAAGATAGATTTACTTCACTAACAAAGTTAGCAAGCTTACTCTATTGAGACAAACAAGGCTCAAAAAATTATCAGTTGTTTTCATTTGGTTCATTTTCCATGAGAATAAAATATAGCTACAGTCCCAAACACTGAAGTGGTTCAGATGTAAAAGATGAAACTATGGCTATGTTCAGGCTTCATGCATCCATATTACAAGAAAACAGATATCCACACACCAAATGGTGAAACAAATGTAGCCAAAACAAACAAACAAACAAACAAACAAAAAACACTAATTATTTTTATACCAATTATTTGATACTTTTATTTCCATTTATAAGTATTCATCTCAAGTTGACAATTTACATTACAGCCTTGGCTCTCTGGAATTGTCTACAAGTCAAAGTACTGTATGTCAGCCATAGAGGGAGAAGGGGAATGGCGGTAAGACTGAGGGACACCAGATAAGCCTAAAACGGGGGGAGGGACAGGGGGGGGGAAACTGTAGTTACTGCTGCCAGATCCCAAACTCAGCCCAAATCAACACACGCCATGGTCATCATCATTCAGTCCAGTGCTGTTGTGCAGAAGGGAATGCTGGGAACTTGGAGGACTCAGTGCAGTGGACCTGGAAGAGAAGTGAGATGGGAGGCAGGAAGTGAATGGAATGCTATTTAAGGCCTCATTCAGACTCTTGGTTTAGTTCATCCAGTAAAATGTTCCATTACATCCCTCATTCAGAGATGTCACCTAACTACAGCAAATACATTTTAGAGAATTAACAGAAAAAAGTTTCATGGTTTTGATTCCATTTCCACCCCAATACAACTGAGGTGACTAGATTTTCATTGGTGGAAATCAAAGCATTGGAAAATATCATTAGAAAGAAACATTGTCCTGGCAAAATGCCATTTCATACATTGCAGAACAACGTATAGAAAAATAGCAGAGGTTCTTAAAATGCAAAAACAAATCTATTTATTCCATGTGCCAAAGGTGACACAGTGTAACAAATGTCAGAGAAAAATGGGACTGCTCATTTTGGCCACATGCAACTGACACTAGTTTTTGAAAAGCCTGGATTTAGAATGTGTAGCCTAGTTTTTATTGGAACTCCTCTCAGAGTTTTTCCAGAGACAAAGATCTAAAACCTGGACAAATGAAACCAAATCTATCCATGAGGCCAGATACCACTAAGTGGGTCAAACTTTATTTTTCATTTATTTGCTTTTAATTAGGTAGAGCCAAGCCTTTAAGATTAGGGTTTTTTCACAGCAGACTCTTTGATTTGTCATAGTAACAACAGCAATTGTCTCAGTCAGACATGACCGTGGCAGAAAGTGAAGCAGTGAAATGGAATTCAGCCATCATGTACATTCATATCTACGCCTGCACTTTGCACGACAAAATGTATTTTGTGATGTCAAAACATCAGTTTCTGCCACACATTTGACTTTTTGAAGGCAAGTTGCAGAGAGAACATCAGGCAGTGATTGTTGACCATGACTGAAACACCAGATTATGTGACACCCTTACATTGGAGGTTGGAGGGCAACTCCTCATGACGTCCCCTCAGCTGCACTCTTCACACAAGCAGCAAAGGCCTCCATCAGATCTTTGCAGCCCTCAGCTCCCTTCTCTGCCACACTGGAAGAGAAAAGACATATTGCAGTACACAACATAATCCACATTTAAATACTTGAGCATTTCATTTCGCAAATAGTTGCATTTCATTGTCACTTTCTCTCACAGATGGCATGTGACTTGGAGTAGCTTTTGTCAGTAGTGAACTCTACTGAGTCCCAGTCCAACTAATTCTGTTGACAAAACAGACGCTTGTTTCACGTGCTAACAGGTTTCAATGGCAGAAACAAGAAAATGTAATTGACAGTGACATTATTGCAAAGACAGAATAAAAAAAACAACAAAGAAAAAAAAAACCAACAAAGACAGAATGAAGAATGAGACAACAGGAGATGAAAGTGAAAACAAGAAAGAGAGAATTCAGGCTGAGAGATTATTTCAGGCTCCCATACAGGACCCAATGCAGCAGCCGATGCTGCCACAGTGCATTAGGTTGATGGAGCGAAAGGGGGGGAGGGAGAGAGGGGACAAAGGGTGGAGTCAGGGATGCAGAAAGCCATGTGGATGAACCCATCTGTTTGATAGGACACTACAGAGGGAGGGAGGTTGCGTGATAATGCAGAGATGACAAGACACGGAGGTGAGGGGCTGAGCCAACAGGAGGAGGGGTTTCACTTCACATCAATGTGAACCCTTGGCCTGGCTCCTCCTATCGTTTCATGACGCATGAACATCCCTCCGCTCTGCTTTTCCACCAATCCCTCCCCAACCCACAGAGCAGGACAGCAGTCCATGTCACGAATCATCAGCCATCAAAATCAAACAGCTTTGTTATTTATACAGAGGATACAGCTGATAACACGCTATGGGTTTTTTTTGTCTTCCCACAGAATGAGTAAAAGCCATGCAATTTATAAACATTTAATAATTTTTGTAATTTATCTTTAATAGTGGCCAGGCCTGGCATTCCTCCGCAGGATTGACAAACTGCCCACCAATGCATGAGAGTTTCAAAGGAAAAAAAGCATGCATGTAATCTAGTGTTACTACATGTAATTTTATCTCATTTGATATCAGGTTTACTGTTCACTCTCTTACAGCAGAATCACAGATACAGATTCTTTTTAGTCAATGCCCTGTCAAAAACTGTTGCCAGCAACTTGACTTTGTAATCCTTAAGGATTAGTTTGACATTTTAGTAAATATGCAAATTAGTTTCCTTGCAAAGTGTTAGCTGAGAAGATCAATATGTTTACTAAATGAGGCTGGAGCCAGGAGACATTCACCTTGACATAAAGACTGGAAATAGGGGAAACAGCTGGCCAGGCTCCGTCCAAAGATAAGAAAACCTACATACCGGCACCTTCTCTGTGGTTATACGTGCAGTCTTTATAATAAACTAAGTGAACTGGCTGCATATTTACTGTATGGGAGCAGTGACTGCCTGTGGTCTCGGATGGTTGCCTTGAAATCCCAGAAAGACTTCAGGACAACTGAAGTAATGAAATGAGTAACAAACAGCTGGCTGAACTGTGGAGGCTATAGAGAGTAAAAAAAGTTTCAGGCAGTTTCAGTCTTCAGTTTTCTGCCCTGTGTGATCACTCAAACACACAGGATGGAATAAAGTCTATTCTGCAAATCCAAGAAGCATGGAAACCAACACCATCACATTACAGTGTCAAATCCATTATGATAGAAAAGTTGACCCACACAGGGCCATCTCTGGTGCTTTATCTCTTTATATTGTGGCTGGGTGCCTATTAGTGATGTAACACACAGCTGGCTGCTGCAGATTATCACTCAGCGCTTTACTTTGCCAGGAGGGATGGAGTGAAGAGTGTGAGGCGTGTGCAATGAAATGGGAGCCACTGAGTTTGTGTCATTGCAAGAATGCATTTCTGGTTGTGGTTTGGAGTGTGCGTATGCGTTTGGGCAGAGCCTATAAGTGCTTGGGTTTGACGTGCTGCACTGATGACCCAACATCAGCGCAGCAGAGAGTCTAACCCCTGAGAGTGTGTTGTCAGATAATCCTGCTACAGCAACATGAGTCCACAGCATATGTACTTTTCTGTCTCAGCCCCAAGAGAAATTGACCCAACTAGATGGAGGAACCTTATGTGCTTCACCAAAATAAAAGCATGGCTCCGCTTCATCCTAAAATACTGCATTTAATATAATGGGCATATTATTAACTTTGATTGGCTGACTGAGCTACAGATCCTCTGTCATCTGCTTCAATATTTTTAATTCTGCATGGTCCTGATACATGTTTATCACATGCAAACAGGAGGGTTACAGAAAGCGTCAGAGCAGGGCGGTCACATGCACAGGCAGAGAAGGGAGAGGACCAATGACATCACCACCACTGCAGCAATCACGCACTATCCTGAGAGAAAGCACGACTCTGAGCCTGGTCACGTTACAGGGTCATGGGGCAAAGCTGGGTTGTCATGACAACCAGAGGCAGATCTCAACTCGGGCCTGAACATTTGGGCCAATACAGACTTAGTACACTTGTTCGGTGAATTCCTCTACATAACTGCTTGAACACTAGTATGGCTGGTATATTTCTTGTGATTCCACTTCAGGCTGTCAAGCACTAGTTGCATACTGATGCAGTGATGTAAGCAGGAGCAGGTCTGACTAATCGCTGCTGGAAGAGTGGCGTCATCGTCCCGCCTCAGACACAATTAGGAAATGAGGGCTGAATTATTTAGGCTGAACTAGCTGTGGTCAGTCCTCTGAGACAAACATGCATAATAGATCACTGAGAGCAGGTGCAGCAGTATAAGATGATACAGAGGCCAAATATTAGTCAAGCAATCATGTGAATAAGGCTCAGAGTGCCATATTGATACACAAATCAGGAGATATCCCCGGGTGCCCTGAGTTAGTGTTACCCCTTTGATTTATGACCTCTTAAAACAATACAGATTTAACTTGACAGGGGTGATGGTCTACCACTAACTGTTAGGTGAATTCAAATGGGGATGGAAATTTATGCTTTAAAAATCACAGCACATTTTTATCTAGCTACATCTGAGTAGGACTGGAGACTGTCCCTGGTATGGGAATTTCATGCAATTAGGAACATTTGTAATGTTAATCACAGAAAGACACCTTCTACAAAGGATTTGTTTTCCATATTAGCAAAATTCCTTATGTGACACAGACAGAAGATCAAAGAATTTGTAACTATTAATCATGCTGACAGGGATTCGTGAGAGATGGTGCAGAATCCCCTGGAGGTGTGTCTGACACAACAGTACAGCACTCAGATTGCTAGCTTCTGCTGAGTCACTGAATTCCAGTATGAAAACCAGCACAGTGTCCGCTGGCAAGAATGTACAGGCATGTCTGCACATACAGGCATACAGTAACTGTCTGTGTGTGTGTGTGTGTGTGTGTGTGTGTGGGGCAGGGGGGGTAAGGAAGGGAGATGGCGGTGTGTGCCTATGTTCAACTAAAGATTCAAAGTACACAGGCTTTCCCCCAACCAACATGTTAGCTATAGGAGTTGCAACATACTCTACATGCTAAATATTAGCTAAGCAACACTGCATCGACACCGTCCACACATGTATGTCCACATGGGCACTATGGATTTGTCCTGTGTGTATTATGCATTAATTGTCCTGGTCCTAAATGCAAGTGTCCAGGAAACACACTTCATTCTGTACAGTAATTTATGGCTTTAACTCAGCACTAAAATTGTATTTTCTTGAAACTAGTGAAAAAAAATCTGCTATTGCCTTAGTAGTATTTAAACCAATATTCATTCAATTCTCAAATAATTTTCAAGAAATTAGTGTCTGTATCTTGAAACCTGAGGCATAAAGCAGCTGCATTAGAGTCCAGAAAAATGAAACTAGATTTGAGTAAATATTTGAAACATTCCCAGCATTCCTCACACTTGTAAAGAAAATAAAAAGTTATGTCTGACATGCTTTATTGTCTTACACATGCTTGGCTTGTTGCTCATACTTCACCTCTGTGACTTTGCTACTGTGACCTTGAGAAGGTCATAACTACTGCTGCTCTTTAAAAGACAAAGGGAATAACAAATTAATTCTTCCATCAAACTACATAAAACACTTGGCCTGAAACTGTGGGAAAATGTTTAAATCTGAGTTAGAGCAAGCATACACAGATGCTTATCACCACAACATGAAGGCCTAAATCCAACATGGCCGCCGCCATACGTCTCTGGCTAAAAGTGAGGCTGTTGCTTCTTTGGCTGGCTGGGTTAAGAGAAGCAGGTGTCAGGTGCAGCAGTAACATGATCAATGTCAGGGAACATGTCATGGTATCCTGCACATACAGTCTCACTCGTACACGCCTCTCACCATGTCTTTTAAAAGCCATCTATAAATACACAGGGGTTCTGGTATTCATTACACAGTCAGCCATGTTGAATCTACAGTTGGCTTGAAGCTTGGCTTAGTTGGAATGAAGTGGAAGGTCCAGACAGGCCAGTATACTGTTCTGATAATGTCTACACTTCCACTGAGGACCTGGTTTATGTATGAGTGTTCATCACATAAGTGGCCACCTGCAGAGTCGGGGAGAGTCCACTGGGGAGCTGAGTATTTGAAATTTGAACACTTTCCATAAGCAAACCTAAAAGTAGAACAGAATGATTATTAAACCTGGATTACAATATTCAGACGGGTTACTTTCAAACTGAATGATGAAACCATGTCTGACCTCAGTCCTAAAGGATTCCAAATTGCTGTCCTGATCTGACCAACATCTTTTACAGGTGTTCTACTGCATGTTGTTTGAGGCATTTTGAGGCTAAAGAGGGAGCTGTGTGAGATCTTGTTGGAAAATGAAAGAATCTGATGGTGTGGAGTTAGGAAAAAGTGACTTTATGAGACTCAGCTTGAGGCTAAATTAGCTGTTGCTAGCATTATACACCTGAATCTCCAACTCAGTGGTCAAGTTATGTGTCCTGAGTTCAAATGTCTGTTTAGCAGACTACCTTGATCATTTAACTATCAAGGTGGCTATGGCAAACAGTTGCATATTTACACATTGAAGTGTGTTTCTGGTGATCTGATGAGTCCAATATTTACTGTTTTTTAGCTGTGCTTCTGGTCTGTAAATATCGCTCTATTTATTTGCTAAATGCTACACTGTTCTAGCTCATCTCTAACCATGTCTGTCTGCTGTTTTCTGCCAAGTAGTGTACAGTGAGTTTTTAGAGTTTTTTCTCTGAAAACAGCTGCCTGAAAAATCAATTTGGAGCGCACAGAGTATGAACCACAACAGTAAAATTATGGACTGGCCAGCTAAACAAGGGGCCGAAACTCCACAAAGCTCTGTAAAGCTGAGTGGAGGTGTAGACTTAAGTTAATCACTATGAGCAAATCCTTTCACACTGTCACAGTATGTCACATTGTCATTTGATACATAGCTATTAAAACAATATTGATTGTAGATGACTTAACATTAGGTAAATGGCTCAGTGGAATTCCACTGCACCTCATTAATGCGTGATTTGTTTGTGCAAAATATATTCAGTTAAAAATTTTATATTACAAAAGTCAAAGGACAAGGGTCTGGAATAACAAAGGTCTTAACCTTTGTTATTTTGTACAGTGTGAGAGGCCACTGTGGCCCTCAGATTAACAGATGTCGGCAGCTTAACATGTACTGTGTGGCCCTGTTTGCTAGTACTGGTGCCACCTGACTTTCGACCTTTCAAGGTCATTGGTTCAGGTTCTGCTCACTTCAGCTGCATGTCACAGCCCACATACAGCAATCACCTGAAACATGATATGTTACATGAGTGACAGAACACCTTATCACATGAAACCTATTGTAGTGTGTTTTAAAACAACCTATAGAGTCCTGACCTTGGCCAGAGTTCCCAGTATAGGCCTACTTGCATTTAAAGACGCTGCAATAACCAGCGAGGCTTCACGCCATGCGTGCACTCAGACTGAACACAAGAGAAGCCCAAGATACTTATCAGTATTGGATGATTTGTATTCAAAAACCAAAAACACTGAAGAGCTGAATCAAGCCTGTGAATTGAAAGAATATTAAAAGAGTGTGTCCAGATACTTAACATAAAGTAAAAAGGGAGGACAAAGTTTGCACTTGTAAAAGATCCACCCCTCTCCCTGCCCTTGCCCTCCCTCCCCCATGTCAACCTGCTGTCTTATCTAAAAGGTTTCACACACCCACCAACACCTTATCGAGGCCTGACAGCCTGTAAGAGCCAGGAAGACGTGCACATGACCCGACATGTTATTTTACTGCACTTCTCACTGAACTGCACACACATAACAGTCACCCATGTTGTTCTGTGCCTGCTGTGAATACATGCAACAAAACCCCAAATATATCCCTGAGCTGGTGTCCCTGGCTGTTGATACAGCAAGAGGCAAAAGGAGACGGCGGGGACAAACGGAATGAGCTAACGCAAGGTATTCTGGGGAATGGGAGGCTAGTGACGCAAGCAGATTCCCAGCCTTCATCCATGCGTACGGATGAGAATGAAACATCACCCTCCTGCCACACATCATTAACCCCCAAATCACTCTTCCCTACATAG
Source organism: Lates calcarifer (assembly GCF_001640805.2). Lineage (NCBI taxonomy): Eukaryota > Metazoa > Chordata > Actinopteri > Centropomidae > Lates > Lates calcarifer. The sequence continues at coordinate 19,565,162 of NC_066843.1, forward strand.
TGTACCCCACGTTTTCATAACCTTTCACCCTGCATCCAACTAGGACATTTCAACATGCAAGACTTAATTTCGCTTTTGGTGCTTTTCTGCGCTAACCGCAGCATCCCCCCTGCAGAGACTCCATTTTAGCGTGACGCATTTTAGGATGCTGCTGTCTTCTAATTTAATCACCAACCCTGCTGTTTAGACCTGTGCAAAGTTAAATCACCTCAGAATTTTGAGCAATTTTTGCACTAAGCTTGGACGCCATGCTTTCTTTGGAGGCTAACAAACATGTCGCAAATAATTCCAATAATCAGTTTTTTGCTAATGGCTCCTCTGTCTTCAGCTGTTCAACATCTCAGTTGGTATAGATGTATGAAGGCAACTCTAGAAGCAAGCCAGAGGAGAACTTGTGAAACATTCAGAGATGGATCAAAGATTCCAAAAGCCTCCTTGCTTTGGTGTCACGATGAAGACCTGTTCTTCATTTCTAAATCTCGTAAAAAGGTAGAACCAACACATTTACTCAGTTTTTCTCTTATGCATACTTCTTTGCAACGCGCACACCATCACCTACCATTTGTCCAGGTCAGCCTTGATGTTGGCACAAGCAGCAGGGACGGGGGCCTCAGCGGGGGCAGCGGCGGTCTCAGAGTCCGACATGTCTGTGGTGCTGCTGTGCGTGTTGAGGGTGAGTGTCCGGTTCCTGTCCTCCAAACGCCTATGGATCCCAGCGCCACCAAGAGAGACAAGAGAGACGGTGGAGATGAGAGGGAGTTGATGAAAGGGGAGGGAGCACAGGAGGAGGTGGGAGGAGATAAACATGTGAGAGGGCAGCACACGTGTGTACACAGTGGGCGAGAGGAGGGGGTGGGGTGGTGGGGCGTGGGGGATGGGGGATGGGGGGGGGGGGCAAGAATGAAGGGGCAATGACCCAGACTGCAACTCAGAGGTGGAAGACTGGGAAACACATTTTGGAGGGTGCAGGTCTGAGGGACAGAAGATGGGAAGTGGGGTGTGTTAAGGTTCCTTGTAGATCAGATTCATTGAGCAGTTTGGTGCTTCCACTACCATCAAGGCCAAGTGAGGTTCTGACCCAACTGTAAAGCTCAGGCATTGAGAGATTAAAACTGCATGATAAACTGAGGTCATAGAGACATGTGATTGATTCCAGCTTGAATTTCTGCTCAACAGATACAAAATGTCCAGTCGTAGTGCAAAAACCTCAACCCCCAATTCATACATTTCTCAACCCATGCACGCTGTAATGGAGTGAATTAAGCCTTGCACGTGTGTGTGTGTGTGTGTGTGTGTCAGGGCAGTTGGAACATGATGATAGTGACAGCTAGTCCCCCAACATCATTTAGCCATTGAATCCTGCCACCTAGTGGCAGCTTTTTGTGCAGGAGATTACAGCGTCTTGCTGCCACTGCAGTTTTCATCACAGCACATGGCAGCTATGCCTCAAAGGTCAGAATGTAATTCAACTAAATGTCAACAGCAACTAAATGTTTGGGGCTAAACACAGTGAAAGGACATTTGTCATTTATAAGCATCTTTAATTATTACTGCTTATTCCGTATACACTGCATTCATTCAACACCAAGAGGTAGTGGCTACACTGAGCCATGTGTCCTTGTAGGAATAAACTTTCCAAGGTCACATTCAAAACTTATTGGAAATATCTACCTGAAAATTTTTTAACTCCAGCTGCAACTAATTTTTATTTTCCATATCAGTTAATGTGCCATGCAAGAGAATATTTTGCTTTTTCCCTCCATCATATAAAAATAAGTATCTTTCTGTGACTCAGATAATCTTTTCAGGCCTAATTTAGACTCAGACAGCTGCAGATTTTTCACCACATAACACGTTGTTAGTGATTTTCCAACTATTGAATTAACTGAACGATTTTTTTTTCAAAGCCTGACGCACAAAATGAACAAATGAACCAAATTTTCTTGGGATTGCTTTGCTGGCTCTAGTTTCTAACTCTCATCCCCCGAAAAAACGATGGCTAGACACACACCACCAGTATAAAGTGGAAAATGTGTTTCTGTAATTTGGACGAACAGACTTTCTTTTTTTTTTAACAGAATGAAGACCTGACTATGACCTACGATTACCGTCCACCATTGCAGTTGAATAATGTTACATCAGTGCGGCGCGCTCCTCAGTCGTTATGCAACAACCCGCACAAGAAGTCTGGACTGTGCACCGCTGCTGCTGTGGATGCAGATTACTAGAATCACTTTTGTGCGCACAATCCCCACAAACTCGGGGACTAATGTGCAAATTCTGCGCTCTGTCAGTCAAACACTGCTGCTGTTAGCGACCACATTAATCTTCTCCACCGCTAAAACAATTTAATAAGTTGTAAACTAAATATCCACAGTAACTTTCTGGCGTGTCTCACCTGATCCGTGCGGACTGACTCTGTGGTTTGTCTCCCCTTGCACCCACTGCACACCTGTTTAGGATCTACGAGGCTATGAATTTTGGGAAATGTAGTGCTGAATGGAAAACAGTCGTGTGAACCTTGAAACCCTCAGGGGTGTTCCTTAGATATGTTGCTGAGTCGTTGAAGCCAAGGCAAGGGAGCCACGCAAGCTTTTTTTTCTTTTCTTTTCCCTTCCGCTTTTCTTTCTTTTCATTCATTTTTTACCTAAACATCTGCCTGACGTTAAGGACAACCCACATTAACTGGCCGGTTGTTTCCTAAAATAGCACTAACTACTCATTCATATTCCTAAAAGAAGAAAAAGTGTGCAGTGCCTAAATTACATTAGCATCAAATGTCAACCAATTAACTCCCTGCACGGAAAAAAACCTCCTCTTCTCACTTCCTCTGGCAGGAATAATGCTCTCTCATGCATAAATTCTCCAGCATGAGGACAAAAGATAAAACTGGAGGTCAGATACAAATGATGACCAAATAACACCATAAAATAGAACAAGTAGGTGTAAGAGTAATACTGAACATATGTCATATAATATTATTAAACTGTTCAATAAAGTATGTGGCGTACAAATTATACAGGTTCTATTAAAAGAAAAAGATTTATAACAAGAGAGATAATCTTTGAAGCTTATAAAAATATACTTCAATGGGAAACTAGTTCCATACCTCCCTGTGAGCCCATGTGCACTGGGACTAAAAGGAACACCATGTACTTTAAGTAACCAAAGTAGCTTCCTGTGCAGAAACCCAACACATGAGACTGAATTGAAAGAAAAAAAGAACAAACAGTGCTGTTAATTCTTACCTATCTGCAGAGGGGATAGCTTGGTCTTGAGTTAGACTGCTGAAAAAGTGTGTCTAAGAGTCTGGAGGAATCACCAGAAGATGCCAAGGGGGGTGGGGGGGGGCTTTAGTGTGCGTGCAGTAGTGAATGTGATCTCATTGAAAGGGGGTGTGTGCTCTGGTTTATGGCCCAGAATGCATGTGTGCTTGTGCGTGCTCAGTGTATGCACTGCCCGGAGCTAGATGACAAAGGGGGGAGGGGGCAGAAAGAAAAAGAGGAGAAGGAATCTCAAGGAAGTTTAAGGCAAGAGAGCAACAGACTACAAGAGAGGACTCTCCTGTTTGAGATTCCATCGAGGGTTAAATGCAGCTAAAGAGGGGGAGGGGGGAGGGGCTTTGCACATGTGTAACATTTAATATGTGTGTGCCTGGCGGTGATGTAGTGCGGCAAGGTCGACATCTCAGCCCATAAGACAGTGACATACGGACCCTGTTGTTCTCATGTTCCCCACAGTCCTTTCTTCTTTTCAACCCCGGTTAACTTGTCGAATCCTCACTCATATGCAAACACATAATATCCTCAGGCTCCACACTGACTCTGCACAATTAGCATCACACATGTTAAAACACCCAAAACACACACACCCTCATTTTTTATTTGTAAAACAAAACCAGCAACAGAAATCTGTTTACCTGACAACAGGAGCACATTCTCCTGCAGCAAATAGGAATTTTAAAAATGTGTGTTTGTGTGTGTGTGTGTGTGTGTGTGTGTGTCCACTGTTGGAGGTGGCACCTTCCAGGCGATAAGATCAGAGGAGTCAGTCAGTCTGTAGGTCACCCATGGGAGGCATGCTGCGCATGTACAGAACATGTTTGCACATGTACAGTGCATCATGTGGAGTCCTGCAGATTGCATGGAGGAGGCTTGGGGTTGATGGGAGGGATGTTTAAAGCAAAGTGTCATGGGGAACATACAGCACACAGGTGGCCTTTTGGCTCCTAAACAAAGCCCTTGTCCAGGGCTGCAACAGTTTATTCCACAGTGGAGGAATGTATAGACAGGTTTGTAATGTTTTTTTTTAAACTGAAATCTACTGTTTTGTTTGAGGCTGCCTTCAATAGCTCAAAAATATCACTTGATTTTGTTGTGTCAGCGTGATACTTCATGACTTTTCCAAGTTTTTTTTCTGAAGACATGTTTTCAAAAGTCTGCTACAAAAATGGCACATTACTTCTGTCACCTGTAAAACCTGGTTAAAGGGTAACTCTAGGGGTTTTTGAATCCAGGGTCTTATTTTGCCCCCCATGTATTTGGGTGTAAATGATTGATAGGGACAAATCCTTGCAATCAGTTCACTATTGAGCAAGAACAATTTACCTGGAACCTGTAAACAGCAAATCAAAAAGTTGCAATTACTCACCTCAAAAAATATTTTTACCACTGACAGGTTCAGATTGTTATTATAAGTTCCTGACAACATTATGGAAAGGATTCCTACATAGATAGACCTTGTTTGTTAAGAGTAAGATCCTTTTTGTTTAACCAAAAATGGCCAATTTATAGCTCAGTTATAAGCCACCAGACTCCACTGACAAAAACAGCAGTTTTACTTTTCAGAACATGGCAGGTGTTGACCTACTGCTGCCTTGACTGGTTTGGTTTGTTTGTATTGTTGTGTGGTACTTTTACTTAAGCAAAGGATCTGTGTACTTCTTATACCACTGAAAGTCACACAGTAACACAAACTAATTAACTGATCGGACATAGTGGTAAGTTTATTGTTTTTGTCAATGGAGTCTGGTAATGATGAAACCCTATTGATCATTTACCCCCCAAAACATGAGAAAATAAGGCCCAGGGTAAAAAAAAGAAAGAAAAAAAGTTATCCTTTAAATATTGTGAATTTATGTGTTTCTCTGTGATCAGTGTGAACAATACAATTCCCAAAAAGTCTGTTTGGATCTCTGATATTGTGTGTGTTTTATCACAGTTTGTTCAGAAGAGGTCTGATAGAGAGCTTGACCTCTGACACCAAACTCGTGTAATATCAGATATAATCAGTAGGATAACACTAACCCCCCCATGAACTCTACTTTTATGAAGCCTATGATGTGATTGTGGGCACTGTCTTAGAGATGTTAATCCCATTATATGTTTTAGCACTGAGGTCATAGTTAGTGATAGTGTTGCGTTGGAATTGCTCTATATGGAGAGATGATTCTAACATTCTGCTGCCCTCATGTATGTAAATAGGAAGGATAAAAAATTAGAATCACCTCTCAATGTAATGTATGAACATCATCTTTAACTATGACCCTAGAAATAAATATCTAATTAAATTTGCACATTTCTGACAGAGTTGCATGTTCATTAGCTCATGTAGGTGTACTTAATACAGTGTCCAATCAGTGTAATCAATACTGGTTGATTTACTACACAGTGAAGATAGTTCATAAGTATTTTACACAGATTTGATAAGATTTACAAATGTAAATAAAGTTTAGTGAAGTTGTGCTGTGAATCAAGGATCTTGGTCAGTCTAATTCTTTTAATATACATTTTATTTTTTAAAACATATGTTCCTGTTATTTATTATACTGCATTTATTATTTTGTGCCCCATTCACAGCCTTAGACATAGTAACACAGAGACATCCAGCAACCCACTAATCAGATCAGTTTGCAGCCTGTACCCTCTGCTTCTGTCAGTATGTCAGCACTTTACACACCATCAGTTTGTCTGTTTAGATGTTGATTTCTGATTTCTTTTTGTTTCGTCACATTACATTTCACCAACTAAACTGTAAAGAAGTTTTGATTTTATTAAAAAAAAAACCTGCTCAGAGCTCAGAGAAACAGATGTTATGAGTGTGATGTCTCATTAATGCACAAGGTCAGTGTGTGTAACAGCTGCCCGTCACTTCTCTGTCTCTATCCATTTTCTTATCCATTCCTCCTCCTCTCCCTCTGTTCTCCCTGTTAAAGCAGTTGGTCTTACAGTGTCATCTGCTGTTCTACTCATGTCCACCAGGCGTCCCTGCTGAGCTCCTGCCTCTGTCCATCAATGGATCTGTCATCCGCCCTGCACACATGTAACAGGTACATTTAACCACAACTAATGTCTGTACATGTTTTCCTCATCTTCACAGTAAGTAAGGTCTCAAAGTTCTACCTGACTCCAAACATTAAATAAGGTCACTAAAGGTCACTATTTACCTCTATTAATTATAGTGTAAAAGTGTAACAGAAAGAAATCAAGTGTACCAGAAAATTCTTTCCTGTGAATGACTCTTTGGAAAAGAAAATATATATGGTTGTTCATAAAACATATTTCCTCATTTGGTGTGATAACAATGCTATATTTTGCAACCTTTAACGAGAGCATGACCAGTTTGCATCAAGGGAAAGACTCACCACTTCCATACTCCATCCATCTATCTATCTATCTATCTTTTCAAATTAGCATGTCTTGTGGGGAAATCTGTGTCACCTCATTTTAGAACAAACACTGGAGCTTTTACCCCTTCAGGTGGCAGGTGAGCTGACTTGTGGTCACTGTGAAAAGGTCAGGTGAGTTAGTCAGTATGCAGTAATTTAATCATCAAATGACGTAATGAATTAAGATACGTGTGAACATTAGTGTTTTTATTCATTCACACAATTAAGATCTTGAAGGAACTTTTTCCACAACCATCAACACACACACACACACACACACTATAAACCTGTAACAGCACCCTCTTGCATCCATTCAAATCTCTTTGACCATGTTTCTCATTATGAACTGGACCAAACAAGTTCCAGACAATTAGCACACAGTCACCCTCCTGCTGCATAACCAAATGTTGGACTAAAGCAGCTATAAAATGGAAGCAAAATGGACCAAGAGAATGAAGAAGCGAACGCGAAAAAGAAGTGACGACCAACAAATCAGGAGCAAAAGAAAAGCGATGGCTCACAGAAGAACCAGCGGAAGCAAACTCCTCATGACAGGTGAGCTGAGCTTGTCTGTTCTCTGTCTATCTTCGGAATTACTTGAAAGTTCAAAATTTACACTCCTTTGTCTCTGGTTAGAAATGAAAAAGATCAAACATGTATCTTCTCTTTCACTTTCCCCTGCTCCACAGTGTTGTATATGGTGGCATCATGCAGTGCCGTGCCCATCAGTGACCTGCTCGATCGAGCCTCTCAGGGCTCTGACAAACTGCACTCACTCAGCACAACACTCACCCAAGTTCTGGTCAGTAACTGTGTCTGTGTGAGTGCGTGCACTGTCTCAGGGTGTCTGAGTCTGCTTAAACACACAAATGTGTCTTAATTCAGTTAAAGTCACATGCAGCTATGTTCTCTTGGTCTCTTGATTGAATTGAGTCTGAGCTGGGTGGGGCTGCTTGAACCACATACCTGTTTGAAAGTCTGGTTTTCTCTTGTATTCAGAATCACATGAGACAAAAGAAGGCAATTAGTAGGAATTTTCTAAGATATGCTATTTGGTTACATTCTTGAAAGTTAATTCCTTAAAAGGCCATGCCAATGGGTTGGCATTATTTAGAGCTGTTATATTGATTCCCAGTCTCCCAGGGAGCCATCAGCTCCCATTCATTTCTGTATAAAAATCAGCATTGTAAATGTACAGTGCAAATAACAACCTTCTTCTGTCCCTCCCAGGACTCTCATTTCCCTCCTATAGGTCGGGTGATCACACCCCGCCCCTCAACGTGCCACACCTCCTCTCTCCATACACCCAATGACAAGGCGCAAGCTCTTCAAGTATCAGTAAGTTACTATATATCTTTTTACTCATTTTTTCTTATTCTTTGCTTTTGTCTGTTTCAGTGATGTCTTCACTTCACATCTCAGATCTTCTCCTTGTAACTTTGACCACTCTTCATAAGTTTTTCTCTGCTATATATGCCAGATCATATCTCCTAGGATTGAAGCCATTTTTAATTTTATTGTGATATTGTTTAGAAAAATCTGTAACATTTACTGACAAAATGTTGGCGTGATTAGAAATTCATCTAACTCTGTTACAACATCTTCACTTTATTTTTTATTATCTGTTTGACTTGTTCTCCAGGAGTCAGACCTGTTGTCATTGGCTCGTTCTCTGCTCGCAGCCTGGGTGGACCCCCTGGTAGTCCTCTCTGCCTCTGTTAACACTCTGCCTCACCCAGCACAAAGCAGCATATCCAACAAGATCCAGGAGCTACAGCAGCACTCCAAGAGCCTGGGAGACGGCCTGGATATAATTTCTGGCAAGGTGCGCAATGAAAGTGTGGAATGAAAAATCTCTGAATAAATGTCCTTTGTACTCATTTAAAATGTTGATACAAATTTTGTATTAAAACAGTTTTCTTTTCTTTTTCACAACCCTTCCTCCAACTTTCCCTAACTCCTCTCTGTCCAGATGGGTCCAGCTGCTCAGGCCATCTCCACCCTGCCTTACAGAGGAGGCAATGATATTGGTCAGGACAAGATTTCCAAATTGATCAACTTCCATTTCCTGATGTCCTGCTTCCGACGGGACTCCCACAAGATTGACAGCTTCCTGAAAGTCCTACGCTGCCGGGCAGCAAAGATGCAACCTGAAATGTGCTAAAGGGGGAGGCAGGGGAGGCTTGACTCTGAGGGGAGATTTTTCTGAAAGCTTATATTGCCTACATTCTAGGAATCTAATATCTGAGCTAATATCCTAATAGGCATTATGAGCTTACAGAAGGTGAAGATAAGGAGGAGTTACATGGTACACACAGGAAGTCATATTTTGTTTAACATGACCCGTTGCAGCCATCATTGTGCACAAACATTGACTGCACTTATCCAGTTCTCAGTGCAAATGAATTGATGCTTAGACATAATGTGAAAAGCGTTTTACTTCTTAAAAATATTCCATTGGGAATAAGTCAGAGGTTAGAACAGGTTGAGAAATCCAAGGTAGGTAAGGGAGTAGCCAAAGGCCAAAGGCCCATAAACCCTCCCAGATGTTTCCAGCTGGTCTGGCATTATCAATTGAAAAAAAAAATCAACTGTGGTCACAAACTGTGGTAAACCTGTGTGTCTTCTGTCCTGTGACTCTTCCTTATGACTACTGACACAGAATCGCCTCAAAGCCAAGCTACCAAAGGAGCTCTGCAGTGGCAGGCAGTTCACAGTTTGACCTTGGAGAGTTCTCTTTAAGTCATTCTTCATGCAGGGATGCAGGGCTATTTGAAGAGTTTTCTCTTCCTAACTAATTTGACTGCTAGCTTGATTTATGACAGACTGCAGCATTTGCACTTTAGATTTAATAACACTTTCTTGGAAGCATAATGAATGCAAAGCCTTTTAACTGAAATTTCTTTTTCTGTATATCAATAAAATTCATCTCTTGCACAGTAAAATTTTTTGTGTCAGTCATTAAATTTTTTGGGAGCAATTCATTCTCTAACCGCTTTACTGCTTTAACCTGCCTAACCAAATGTTGTCACATCAATCGATTTACTTTTTCAACAGTGATTTGTAATGGTTTTTGGAAGGCACAGACAAATAATATATTCCTGCCAATATAATAGAGAGTGTTTCTGTGTGTTGTGCTGAAGGGCAGTTAAAAAACAAGTTGCGTTGTTGAAGGACTTGTAGATCCTGCCCAAATAATTCTCCTGAAGAGGCTTGTCTGAGTAAATAACCCCAATGATATCATTAGACTGTACATTTATAACAGAAAGCCTGCACTATAAATTGGAATGCATGGAAAAGGAAAAGGAAAACGTGCCATCGACCAATACAAGAGACCAAGAATCATGATCTGCTGCTTCAGTTCTGACCTCTCATTGGCAGCTTCTGTGTGTGAGGCCCCAAACTTTATGGAAATCCAATCTTTGATAACTGAAGTTAACATTAATAGTGATTAAAGCTTTAAATCAAGAATACAGCACAATGAAAAACTGTTGCCCATCACTGCCCAAATATCACTGTAAATGTAGATTAAAGACAGACAGGCATGAGACATTATATCTGTACAACTGATGAGGCAAAGCATGATAACCAATTTCATCATAATTTGTTTTTTTTTTTGACTAATAAATTTGTATAAATGTATATAAATCAGAGTTTTCCAAAGTGGGTACTGCAGCATCCTGTGGTGCTTTGAGGACAAACCAAGAGTGCAGTAAGATTTATTAATTCCATTTTTATCTTTCTTCTCTTCATCACACAAAAATCAACAACAGCATTTACATTTTTATGTTATGTTTTGAAATCAAATTGTGACTTTTCCAGTTCAGTAGAAGTGAGATAGTGACAGTGTAATGTAAAGATTTGTTCAGAGAAATGCTGATACATGTAGTAGCTGTTTTACCATGTTCCAAGCTCATATTCCACCTAATCTGTATCGTGTCTTGATTTTGATTCATGTTTCATTAAATTACTGTAAATTAAATTAAAAATAGTACAAATGTATCTATACATACACTCAGGTCTTTTTTTTTTTTTTTGGTCATATCTCTTTAATAATCTTGGGACGCCTTGGATAGGAACCACACGGACCTAGGCCCACCAAAAAGCCAAGACCGGCCCTGGATGTGGGTTTGATTTTCCCAACACTGAACAGCTCAGTGTTGAGAGCCGCGCTGGAGGCTACCCAGCAGAGCAACGCTCCACACCGTGCCGCCTGGTAAACCGACACCTGTCCGCCACATTCACCTCCTTCTTCCTTTACCGTGTGTCTGCTGGAGGTGTCCCGTCGGTCTTCGGGCATGAAGAATAAACACAACCAACAGGTCAAGACAGCGGTTCCGAACCGACTCGACATGTCGAGCTTCGAGGTGTCTCTCCAGCAACTCAACGATTTGTTGACAGACGACAGCGGCTTTTACAGCTGGCCGACAAAACACTTCCATGAGGTCTACCCGAGGATTTATGTCGGCAATGCGTGAGTCATTGTTATGACCGTATTTATAACTCTTTTTTTTTTTCCCATGTAGGGATGTTTTACATTACAGTGAACATGTCTCCGTCTAATTCAGGTCATGTAGGATAAACAATCCCATCAATGCGTTCCCCTCTAATTTTACTTCAGTTAGAAGAATAAATTCCAATTTAATGAGCCTTTCTTCCTCTAATTACCCTCTTATATGATATTACTGTGGCAGTTCATTGATATTATACAATTCCACCAAAATTGTGAATAGGATTATTATTAGATTATTACATCACAAAGATGAATATAAAACAGATTAACTTGCAAGAAATTATCTCATTGTGCATGTTTGCAAGAATATGATGGACTCCTACATGTGCTCTAGAATAATCTAGAAGTATTCTATAATCAATGCTTACAGTAAGGTCATTACCATTCTCACCACTAGCCACTGTTTTTTCTCAGAAGGGGTATTTTCAAGTGTTTTTAATTTGGATTACACATTAAAAACAGCTATTTTATTTTCCCGTTTGAGACGGACTGTCTGCTAATACATAGGCATACAGGGAGCCAAAGACACGAGAGCTGCAACAGACAGAAGCTTGTTTAATTTTTGAAGAGATGGAGGAATGTTCTAAAAAGCCAAAATGGAGCAGAGACAGAAGATGGCACGAATGGAGAAGTTAAAAATAGCTTGAGCTTAACCTGTAGGTCCCCTGTTGAATTAAAGTATCCAGAGGAGGCATGCTCTATATTTCTCTCTAACATCTGTCCCTGCCAACTTTGGGAGAGACAGATTGGGGAAAAAAAAGACTATAATGTATTGATTTGTAACATTAGTGGAGAATACAGAATATAATCTGTTGTCCATATACAGTGGGATCCAAAAGTCTGAGACCATTTTCCTGGGAAAGACTTGGACTCCACTGTAAGTTTGAGAAGAAAATGACACATACAGTTTAAACTGAAGCTTGTCTAAAAGGACCAGTGTGTGGGATTTAGTGGCATCTAGTGGAGATTTTGCAAATTGCAACCAAGTGCACCCCTCACCCCTCCCTTTCCAAGCATATACAAGAACCTATGGTGGTATTCAAGTAACATAAGTATGTGAAATGCTCTTGCTAGAGTCTATGCATTCTTGGTAACTGCAGAAACATGGCAGTACAACATGGCAGGCTCTGTGGAAGAGGACCTGCTCCCTATGTAGATAAGAGGGGCTCATTCTAAGCTAACAAAAACACAACAGTTCTAAGTTTCAGGTGATTACACACTAATGAAAACATAAATGAGTATTATATGATGAACTAATCATGATATAAAATGTAGATATTAGGACTGTTCCAAGAAGCAGGCTAACAGAATTAGCCTACTTGGTCAAACTACGTGTCAGGAGTTTAAAAGTAGTGGCCAGCTAGAGGGTAGGTGATAACAGGTTGCATTGTGGGAAGTGTAGGAAATAAGGTTAGGGTTTTACAGCAGCTCAGTCAGTCACTGCTATTTACCATGTGCTGACATACAGTATGTCTGGTTGGGAAGCATATATTCCGAGCTTAGATGTAAAAGTCTTCAAATTTTAAATGGGTGGATGTGAAAGCTATAAAACAGAGGCTTTTAGATGTTTTTTTTTTTTTTTCAGCACAGTGAGTCATGGCAGTGTATTTCAGGAGAGGGAACCTCTGCTGGCCTTCCTGAAGTCATAATGGACAGAGCAGGAACACTTGTTTTTATATCACAGCAAATGTCTTCACAGATATAGGCTGGAATCCACTAATGCATCGATACAGCTCTGTGAAGCCTTGTGAAGAGAGCATGCAATCACAGATCATCCTCTCTTTTGTTTCCTTTGATGTTTCTGTCCTCGTTCCCCTGTGCAGTCTGAAAGCCTGGCAGACTTTTTGTGGAGGCGTGATGCTGCATTCAGTATTAGCACCAGTGTGCATCAACTCTATTTTTAGCTCTCGACATCTAAAAGGCAGGAGGTGCCAAGTGGTACAGCAGTCTCAGAGGTTCACAGCGAGATGCAGCAGATCTTTCTGTGGCAAAGCAGCTCTTTGTATGACAGAAGGAGGAAATGGGAGAGAGGTGTAGTGGGTGAATGAATTTTTGTAAATGCAGACAACCTGATTAGAGAGACTTGTTTCTAAATTTAGTTCACTGTGACACAGTTTCATAAGCAACTGAATTATCAGTTTGTACTCTGCAGCTTCACATGTATAATTATCAGGATCACAATTTTTGCAATTAAATTTGTGATAATTTACAGTATATAACTACTAACAGATGTTTGTTTCAAGCATGCTTGATCACTTCATCAAACAATTTGCTCTACACAGCCAGTGTGCATGTATAATAAAACAGCATTTCTTTGTAGGGATAACTGTTCTTTCATTTCATAGTGGCTGTTAAGTACATTTTTATTCAACAATTCCGTGTGAGGAAAAACATTTTGATTGAAAAGCACCGTACTTAAATCATTGTTGGATGGACAGGCTTACACTTTGGCAACAGGAAAGGTAAAAGAGCAGAGCAAAGGCACAGAGCAGGTCACAGACAGTTAGCACGTCATAAAGCACAGACAATGAGCAGCAAGCAGAACCTGGATAGGAGACAGGCAGGAGGGCAGAGCAGTGACTGAGCAGGTATAAATACTCTGGGGCTGATGGGTAATGAGTTGCAGGTGAGAAGGTTGGCAAAGGCGGCAAACTGAGGGCAACTAGTTGACAGGTGTGGAATGTCTGGAGAGTTGCTTGAGATGCAGGGGGGTGGGGTCGTGGGGACAAGTCATCACAGTTTTAAAGATGTAGGCAGCCTCTGCTGCATCATTTTTAAGCATTCTCTGTAAAATTCTCTGTCAAGTCCCCTAACTTTATGGAAGTGCAGCATTAAATCACTGCGGCACAGTCGTTACAGCTGCATGAAATCAAACAGTTTTTTCTGTCAACTTAAGATATGAATTCACTTTCAAAGACAGATGTATAACATGATAAGCTTCAGAACCAGCTCAGAAAGGTTGACAATTGGTTTTTGGGTTATCTAATTAAACAAAATTCATAAATTCTGTTGTTCACAATGCAGAAGAATAGAATTTAGCGCTGAATTAGAAATTTCACAAAATTTCACAAAGATTCAGGGAGTGAAGTTAGGCTTTAGTCCAAACAGAAATGTTCAAAATGTATTTTGTCTATTAGAATTAGTGGTGAGTGTGCAATAAGCTCCATTGCACGTATTTGTTTTGCTTACGAACCTAATGCAGGTTTGTAGCGACAAACGTGATGCGACTGAAGCGTCTGGGAGTCACCCACATCCTGAACGGAGCAGAAGGAAACTCCTTCATGCACGTCAACACCAACACTGAGTTCTACGCAGGCACAGGCATCATCTACCACGGGATACCAGCCAGCGACACCGACCACTTCGACATCAGCGTCTACTTTGAAGAGGCAGCAGACTTTATCGAGAAGGCGTTGGCGTACAAAAACGGAAAAGGTCAGAGGATAACAGAGCTGAGATGAACTGAAATTGAAATCCTTTTTTTTGTGTGTGTAAAATAGAGTACTTGAAAGAACATCCACACTGTTCAGCCATTTTGGAAGAAACCTTTCCTGACTGCTTCTCTCATATTACATGACTTATGAAAACCTCTGAATTTTTATAATTTCTTTGACTGTAAGCAGGCTGGTGAAAGGTTTAGAACATGTAAACTAATTAACCTGATGGTGAGACAGCGATTAAAATTCTAATTTTAACCCATTTGTTATATGAGAATCATTACACTAAATTACACTAGTCATGATTGGAAAGCTACACCAGTTGGTATTTTCTATTGAAATAATGGATCAAATGACTATGGCTGAGTTTGGAATGACATGTCAATATATGATTACCATTTGAGCCTGCTGGTTCACTGCAGCTCTCCAGAGATTTTTAACCTACAGCATTTTAGCTCATTGTTTTGGGCCCACAAACTCCACTCTCATTCGACCTTTTTCTGACTGCAGCAGACAGCTGTTTTCAGTGAAAAACCTCTGACAGACCCACTGCACACTGCCTGCCCAGCACCAAACAGCAGACAGGCAAAGTTTGTGACTTGCTAGTGAACATAGTGGAGCATTTAGCAGCTAAAGCTGGTGGAAGCCAAAAGGAGAGTGAATATTGGACTTAATTAAAAATTAAAATAACTGACTTGAATGCTAATGTTCCTCCTTCACTGTCTGCTGCTAAAATTACAAGGCCAGTAATAGAATTAACTTAAAATAAACCTACAAGGATTTAAACTTTTCAAAGAATATTTTCATGTGAATAACTCATTTTAGATAAATTGTCAGACTGTGACAATTCTGAGTCGATGAGCTTTTTCCACTGACACAAGGTGGCAGTGCACCCAGATACAACTGTATTGATCAATCAGGAACATTTGCTCTTCTTTTCTCCTGCAGGTAAAGTGTATGTTCATTGCAGGGAAGGCTACAGCCGCTCGCCAACCTTAGTCATAGCCTACCTGATGCTTCGCCAAAACATGGATGTCCACACCGCTCTGGCCATGGTGCGGCAGAAAAGAGAAATCGGACCCAACGACGGCTTCCTTCGGCAGCTCTGTCGGCTGAACCAGAGGCTGGCTGCTGAGGGAAAGCTCTGGAACAAGTGAGGCACACTAGGACGTAGACGAACTGTCTGTAAGAGAGAAGAAAAGTATGCTTAATTGCACATCAATTTCTTTCACTCGTTCTACAGCTTTAACAAGCTGCAGGTCTGTTTGAGGGAACGTTGTGGAAGTGAGGGGAGTGGAAAATGAAAAACATTTTCTAGTAGAGTAAGGCTGACAGCACTGACTGTATGTAAAGTACAAAATAATATATCTTACACTCTTTTGACACATACATATAGTATTTTATTCATGCTCAAAAAAAAAAAAAAACTTCTGCAAAAGACACTGGTGATACCATGTGCTGATCATACACTGTAACGTGTAAATCCAGGTACACTTCTTTCAGTAATTGTGTTTACATACTGTCACTTATATATCTGAATATTAGATTGATCTTGTTTCAGGTCTAAATGACATTGAATAATTGCATTTTTCATGTCCTGTATAGATTGGTGTGTTTTCCTCACAATTCAAGAGAATAATATTCAAGTATAAAGGGAATATTAAAATACATTTAAGTGCACTCATTAGGGGACCTGGTGAAAAAAAACTGATCGTGTAACTAATGTGTGACTGTCACCGCCCTCTCTCATCCTGCCTTCTTTCCCTCCTCTCCATCTCTCTTCTTCTCTCCTGGCGTTGTGCCCTTTGTCTTGGTCTCACTCCTGAAACACTGCCAAATCTCTCAGTCCCAGCCGCTCCCAGAGGGGATTTCAAGTGGACACTGTGATTTTTATATTGAATCAGATTTTCAGGGTACCAGAGGATGATGTTAAAATATTTTCTGTCTAATATGTTTAGTATGCTTTAGAAAACTGCACAATCTTTGACCCATGTTGCACTCTTAGAAAACTGCCTCAGAAGTATTTCTCAAATTTGTCTTGCTGTTATTCTGCTTTATAGGAATTCTACAGTTTTACACTGCAAGATGGTTCAATTTTTAATGATTAAAATTAAGCTAGTTTGATATTATTAGAACAGCAAAGAAAACCAGGAATAATTTGACTTTTTGGGAAATACGCTAAGAGTTAGATACAGTAAAAGTGATTGGGAAGATAAAACTAATGCCAGCAGCCAGTTAGCGTCGCTTATATTTAGCGTACAGACATGAGAACCATATTAATCTCCTCATCTAGCGCTTGGTAAGAAAATGAATTAGCGTATTTCCCCAAATGTGGAACTACACCTGTAATGTCAACTTTGGCGAGAGAGTTTGTCTCACATTCTAGCAATGAGCGACTCTTGATAATGTTAAGATTCTATACACATGTCTTGTCATAGCTGCTGAGGGTAGATTACCTGTGACCATGCCAGACGGTCCAATGAGAGGAGCCAAAAGTCTATGATTGTAATTTAAACACTGCCACAACGTGAGATATGTTTGCCTGTAACTTAAACATGTTGGATAACTTCTCAGTCGACACCTTTGCACAGTAGTGTGTGTTTCTGTCTGAGTGTATGCAGTTTTATATTGTAAAGCAGCATGCGTTGTAATATGTGAACCAAAGTACTCTTTATATTCCTTTGTTAGCACAGCTGTGTATCTACAGTACGTGTATTCATAGTGTGCATTATTGAGTGTGCA
Organism: Lates calcarifer; assembly: GCF_001640805.2. Lineage (NCBI taxonomy): Eukaryota > Metazoa > Chordata > Actinopteri > Centropomidae > Lates > Lates calcarifer. The sequence continues at coordinate 19,582,521 of NC_066843.1, forward strand.
TTATATGTCACAATGTGCATTATTGAGCCTGTGACTTGTGAATCATCATGCATTACTGAGTAGGATGTGATGTAGTTGGTCATGTCAGTAGGCCTTCATTGAGTCTCAGATTATGACACTGCTTATAAGAAGTGCACTTTATCTAATGACACTGGTGATTGTTGTTGCTCTCTTTTCATACATTCAGTAATAAACTGTGAAAATAACACTGCTGAGTTTCTTTAAGAGTTTCTTGCAGCAAGTCATTGATTGGTGAGGTGATATTCAGCACACACTGACTTACAGACAAACCATTGTTGACTGAGGACACTGTTGTATTGTCCTGTCTGATGTGGTTTCACTAAACAGTATTTTGCTCCTGATACTCTGAAGATGCAACAGTGCTTTATGGCAGATTGCAGGGTAGTAATTACTTTGTCCTGTAGAGGGGGCAGTAAGACTACTGTAGTTCTTTCAGTGTTAATATGAACAGTTCAACAATTCAAACTGCAAGGTTCCCATCACAATATTGTAAGAAATATTAGAAGGCGCAGTTACTGATACAGCTACTGTTACTGTTACACTTGAATAAAAGTCATCTCTAGACATGTTTAAAAAAAATACTCCAAATAATATTGTAAGAGGTCAATGACAGACATGTTGATGCCACTAAAACATTTTGATTATATTTTAAAATCTACTCCTTCTCCATTAGAAACCAAAATAAATCAAATCCAGAATCAAATCATATAATTTTTTTTTAAAATTCTTCAAAAGTTAACCTGCACCCTCTGACTCACTGGTGATCTGTCCAGCGTGTACCCTGGTTCTTGCCCATGTCAGCTGGGATTGGCTTCAGACCCTTAAGTATAAGTGGTATAGATAGTGAATGGATAGGTGGAAGTTTGCCTGCTGGACACTGGATGTCTTTATTGAGTCCACTCTCCGTGCACTGGAGGCTTCACCTTTTCACATCATGGGTCACACTGGCAGCTTAATGGTTAACCCACCTGCAGGTCAATTGAGTGGCTTTGAAACTAGCTGTGATGTTTCAAAATCCTCCGTCATAGACATTTTAAACTGAGATGTTTCTATATGTTATGTACTACATATTATTTAATGCATAGCTGGTATATTGAGAAAAAGAATAATGTTGAAATATAATGATATATATTATGCTGAAAAAGTAATCTCTACAATTAGGATTTAAAGCAGGAGTGCATTACAGAGGGCAGATTTGGACTAGTGACAGATACCTGGACCATCAATTCTGTTCTTCCAATCTATCTCAGTCATCATAATCATCACATCCATAAGAAGCATTACATCCATCAGGCCATCATGATCTTATCTAAAATTTATTTGTCATGACCATTACAGTACACAAATTTAAAAAATATATATTTTTATTACATTTATCATAATCATCACACTAGATGTAGATGTTGTCAAGAAAAATATTTGATTTAAGATCCAGTCTATGCAATGTTAATTGCCATGCTAACATATAAATATGGCAGAGCTGCAATGTAGCTCATCTTGTCCTCTGATTTATATCAAATTTTCAAAGCAAACTTTGCAAAATTTGCAACTTAATCGCTTTAAAATGGTCAACATCCCTCAACATGTAGACAGCAGACAGACACCAGTGGTATCAGTAGTGCTCTTCCTCTGTCACTTCCTTCTGCTTCCTCCCTAAATCCCTAACAGCTGCCAATGGCCTTTTAATAGGCATCTCCTCTTCTCTTATTAAATGTGTGTGTGTGTGTGTGTGTGTGTGTGTGTGTGTGTGCATTCCACAGGTTTTGGGGGTTGAGCTCCACAGGCAAAGCCTCGCTCTCTCTCTCTCTCTCTCTCTCTCTCTCTCTCTCCTTCCTTGTCTTTTTTCTGCCTATTTTGCCCTCTCATCTGTTTCCACGCTCTATCTCTCTATCTCTCTATCTCTCTGTTTGTCTGTCTGTCCCTCTCTCTCTCTCTTCATCTCTGTCCTGGTCTGACGCATGGAGTTGATGCAAGGACATGTCTGTTAGGAGAGGAGGGTAACTCCCTTACATAACACCAGTCTGCATGAATGAATCCATGGGGGAGGTGCAGCCATGTGTTTTGGGGGAGTCAGATGCATGTGTGTAGTGAAGTATGAATGAACCATGTGCAGACTCAGTATTTTCAACAATTATTTCTAACGGGTAGATCCATTTTTAGACTCTTGAACCTAACTGACTGCACCAGTAGATCAGTTATTGCAAACTCATGCTGTGTAGCAAACATTGTTCAAACCACAGAAATTCATTTTAAATTCTACTAGAGATTCCAAAGTTTTCAAACATACCAAATAATCAGGATGAATTTTGGAAATTATATGTGAGACAGACAGTTATGTGTTAAGAGTACTGGTTTGAATGTTTCAAGCCACCCTCTATGAAAACCTGAAACAAGCTGAAGCAATGCTAACTTGCTGATGTTTGCAATATTTGCTATGTTCAACATTGCAGCTTAGCATGCTAATGTGCTAACTTTAATTAGTACTAAACAGAACACCTACAGCTGAGGCAGATGGAAACATCATGAGGGTACTGGTTGATTCATCTTCTGGGTAAATTTCATGACAATTGATATAATAGTGATCAACCAACCAACCAAAGAAACAACCAACACCATACCCCTGGTGACTTACAGTCTTGACTCACAGAACTTCTCATATCCAGTTTTTCTGCCCCTGTAATATAAATCTAATCTGGAGTGACATCCTTACATTAATGTGGACCTGGGAATTATTTCTATGGGAGAGATGCTTGTTCTTCTTTTTGTCAGCTTAGTGTGACATTTGACCTGTGTTAAAGTAGACTAAGTTAAAAATTATTTTGCTTATCTGTCAGATATAAACAAGCTCACAAACAGATAGGCCTCCTGTTTGGAAGGAATGGATAGCATAGAGCTTTGGAGATGTGCCACAGATATGAAGACTTGTGAATCTGAAACGCTTGTTAAAGCAGAATCTGGTTCCCAGTTTCAGTAACAAAAGTGGGTCTTGAGGTAAGGCATTTACAGAATACCTAGAACAAACATTTCATGGCTCATATGGACTGAGGTAGGGACTGGTTAGGTAGGGAGTATGCACAGGACAAGGCTTTTAAGAAGCATTTGAAAGGTTTGCCAGCCAAGAGTCACAGTTTCTGAAAAGAAAAGCGAGACAATGACTCAGCAGTGCAGGTATGGTGCCCAGGGATATAAGCTGCACAGAGGAAGAACTGGTGTGTAAGAGCTGCATATTTGCTGGAGAATTAAATTAACCTTAGTTCATGGTTTTTACTACTTATTTTTTGTCTGAGTGACTGAGGACTTCTCAGACCATTCATTCCCCAGAGAATGGTGGTGTAGAGCACAGATATAGCATAGCATAAATGAGGTGGACAAGAAGGGCTAACAGCTGCCTCTTTCTGCATCTTTCTGCTAGCAGAGAGTTTGACAGAAGCAGTGTGACGTGCTGTATTTTCTCAGGGGGCAGAGATGCCTGGAAGAAGAATCCAGCATGAAGCCTAAAACCTCTATGAGGGTGCAAGTCCCTGAGCTTTTCTCTTCAGAGAGTGGGACAGCAACTTCTGAGAAGGCCAGAGGTCCATTGCAGGGCCAACATATATAGACAACCAACCATTCACACCTACAGGCAATTTAGAGTCACCAATTTACCTAATGTGCATGTCTTTGGACTGTGGGAGGAAGTCAGAGAGAACCCACACAGGCACAGGGAGAACATGCAAACTCCACACAGAAAAGCCCCGAGCTCAAACCTGGAACCCTCTTGCTGTGAGGTGACAGTGCTAATCACTGCATCACTGGACAAGGGATAGACCAGTGGGAAATAGAGGAGGAAGAGGCTGACAGGATCCAGCACCTCTAAGGTGCAGATACTTCTAAGGTATGAGCAACCATCTGGGAGGTGAGTGGCTCAAGTGAAGTGTAGGAGGTTCTGAGTTTATTGTGGCTGGAGTTTTGGCTAGGAAAGTTAAGACAATTGTGTTTTATTGTTGCAGCAACTGGAGCTACTGTTGAATAGATTATCTAATTAATTTTTTTCCCAGTCTGTTTTGAATGAATGTGATCAAACAATGTTGCCTAGAGAACAGAGACAGTGCTGGATAGGTTAACCAGGCATGAGTTGGCTTACTGATGATTAGAGGACTGGTTGAGGTGTGGGCCTGCTCCTGAACCTTAGTTAAGAAAATAATGTCATTTGTGCTAAGCTAAGCTAATGGACTGTTGATGTTAGCTTCAGATTTAAAGATACAACAGCGACTGATCTGTACTGATCTTCTCATCTGACTATAGTATGGTTATAATATGCATACTTTACAGAATATGAAACTATTGCTCTTAGGGGAAAATGGATCCTAAGGGGTTAAAACAAAAAAGGGGTTAAAACAAGAAACATCACTGTTAAAAATTTTAACAGACAATGGATTTGTCCTAATATGGATTTTACTTCAGAAAATATTGATCTCAGAACTCCTAACACGATGATAAAACATGTTATGTAATCTAGTCATATGCACTTAAATCAGCAACACATGTTCATAAATCAGAGGTAAGCCTATGTGTGAAAGTGAGCATGTGTTTTTATAAAAAATTGTATAATGATCAAAATTATAAACAATTTCAAGTGAATATGAGCATTATCACTGTTCTATTTTAGGGGCTTGCTGCAAGCACTTTTCCTTTAGTTGAGAGGAAAAATCTGTAATGGATGTCCCAGTCTGTCAATCTGTGTCTGCGTAAGAGTGTGTGCATGTGTGTGTCTATGTGTGTGTCTCTCTCTCTCTCCATACACATACACACACACACACACACACACACACACACACACTATCCATGTCAGTCTGCGGCATGTCTGCTCTGTACCAGCTGTGCCCTTCTGTGTTTTTTGGGAGGGAAGGAGGGGGTGGATTCAGGGTGGGGGTGGGCTGTGAAGGATTTTGGATTGGTGGAGAGCAAAGCTGCTCATTGTTACATCATCTCCTCCACAACAACCCTAAAACAAATTTGACATCAACTGGCTTTCATGAGTCTCAGAGTTCGTAATAATTTAGCAGTTTGCTTCCAAATTTAGCATTAGTGCACCATAGGCTGTGCCATTTAGGCTGTGCATATGCAGGATGATTATATGTGACACTACATTCAACAACAGCTTTTAATCCCACATACATAACAACATACAAAGGCTATTTTGAGAGAGAATTTGGATTCAGGAAAATAAAGAAGACATTAGACTTCAATATAAGATCGAATGTAATGTGGCCTAATTAAATCTGTCAGATCAGTTTTGATATGTTGTAATGTACCTAGGTTTGTCTTTTACAGCAGATTGGGAGGTTTACAGCCTGTAGCACTACTTGTGTCATCTGACAGTAATCTGAAGTGCTGAGAGGGGCCAGTTTCACCAACACACACATTTCACAAGTTTTACTAACATCAGTGGACAGGACAAACTTACGACCCCACATCAACTCCAGTGTAATTACAAAGGACTGCACTGATTTATTCTCTTTATTCATTCTGGTGGGTCTGAATGGATAAGACAGTTGTATTCTCTGTTTGTAATGGCACATTTAACCTAACTTGACAGTGAAGTGGTCTAGTGCCATCATCAGGTCAAATTTTAATTTGTTCAATATTGATTTATGACCAAATACCTGTAGAACTAATGCCATTCTTGTCAGCCTCATCTGTACTTATTGTGTTTTTTGCTAATTAGCAAATGTTAGCGTTAAAACAGGCTAATCATATGGTGAACATGGAAACACTACACCTGCTAAACAGCTGCATGTTAGGCACTGTAATTGTGAGGATGTTAGCATGCTGACATTACCGTTTAGCTCACAGCTCCACTGTACCTAGGGACAGCCTCACAGAGCTGCTAACATGACTATAGACGGGTCTTAAAGCAAGATTTACACAAGTTCCCTCAACAAGACAGGGCCACAAAAAATGGATTTGTGACCTTTCTTGATTGATATTGATATTCCTAATATCTATTATTTGATCATGTTACAAAAACTATTTTTTTGCTCCTTTCTTATGAAGCTAAAGTGGTTAGGAGGAAGTGGTTTGGCTTTGGTCCACTGATTGGAAGATTGTTCTATGAGGAGCTGCTGTCATCCTGGATGATTGTATTCATAGACTGAGGTGTGCTAATGGATCTGGTCTCACAGATCACAATCCCCGCCTGAAGCTGTGGCACCAGAACAGAGTGGTAATAATCGACCTGCACCTGGACAGTACTGTCCTCCTCGGTCTCAGCGAGCTGCAGCATTCCCCGCTTATCTCGCCATTTCCACATTTCACCTTCCTCATCATTACAATCAGGATGAGCAGAGTGTCCCTGCCACTGTGTGACTGTGTCTCCCTCCATCATTTATATTAGATTTTTTCAGAACTGAATGTAGGTGGGACATGTCTCAAACTGGAAAGGAGAAAGTCCCAGCTACCTTTAGCTTTCATTCCACAATGTATTTTGTCATCATCACTCTTTCTAAAAAGATGAAGGTTCAGATTGAAGTTTTGTGTCCTGATTCTACAGAAAAATCTTTGTCTTTGTTAAAACTCAAACACCATTTTAAAATAATTTTAAAATTTGAATTCTATGACTTCGCTCTCAAAGAGGATTTGATTGTGCATTTAAAGCCAATGCATTAGCTTAGCTTGCTCTAACATTTTACCATTAGTGAAACAAAATGTTGGTTTCTGTGAACCATTAATCTACTACTTCTAAATATTGCATGCACTGTACAAATACACTATAAGGTCAAAAAGTATCTGAGCAAGGTGTCATACCTGTGTACTTTTGGTCAGGCTCTGTTTTGTTAAGTCTCTTGATTCTCAACCACAACCAAACACCTTTGGAATGAATTGAAACTGCAAGCCAGGCCTTATCGCCCACCATCAGTGTCTGACCTTGATGTAATGCTCTTGTGGCTGAATGGGAGCAAATCTGTGCAGCCAGGTTCAGAAATTCTTACAGAAAGCTCCCCAGAAAAGTGGAGGCTGTAATAGCGGCAGATTAATAAGTTAGTAAACCGCTTTTGGTGCTCCCAATCATGTGGATAGAATAGGTCAAAGACTTTCTGAGTGCAGGACTTACTTAACAAAATGAACCATAACAGGAGCACTAAGATCAGTTCACACAAAATTTCACCACTATCTTACTTCAGCATAATGAACTTTAGAATATTTAAATACAGTGTTACAGTATGACTTTCAATGAAGTCTTAGAGCAGCACCTTCCACATATGAAAACTTTTCTTGTGAGTAACCAGTGTTTAACCAGTATACAGCATGAATAACAAGTGCTGTTGTTAATTAAAAATAAAATATGTAAAATAAATGTGATATAACATCAACATCTGCAGTTTTCTGTTTTTCAGGTTTCAGCACTCAAAAAGCTTTTAAAAGTAGCATATTCTTCCAGATATACTTGTACTGAGGTGAAACAAAACTAATATTAATGTTTGACAAGAATATTAACTTTTCTACAGATGAAACTGAAATGTGATGTTTATCTTAATGGCGTCAGTAATTAAATCTGGTAGAGGTGAGTGACTTAATTCATAATGCTGTTCATGTTCATTTACAGTGAGTGGACAGCTCAGCTCTGCTTATACAGTATTTTCTGTGGACAATGTCTGTATGTTAGATTTTGATTTTGATTTTCATCATATTTGACTTGTTTTCTATCTTGTGTGTGTGTCCATCAGTCATGTGTACCATCATATTCTGAACAGAAACAAAGTAGGCAAGTTGATATCAAATAATTTTATAATGCTGAAAATGAATGTCACATAGCCACAAACACAAACAGCTTTGAGCCATTGAGATGCCATTCTCTGATTGTGCCATGAATGATTTGTCACAGAAAACAAGACAAACAACAACCGTGCCCATTACAAACCCATGACCAGCATTATCAAATACACCATCAAAACTCTCGTCTGGGGTGCTTCAACCCACCTCTCACTCAGCTTTACATTCAACACTGTGCTGTGCCAAAAAATTATGGCTGCTTCGGCAAACAGGAAATAGCCTACTGCTTGTGCAGGGCCTCACATGATGCCTCTCAGATGCGCTAATTAGGGCCGGGTTGTGTGCTTACTGCATAAGTCACTGTGAAGGGGAGCTGCAGGGAGCAACAAACAAAAACAAGAGAGGACATTTTCATCATGGGAATAGTGGCCCGGGATTTGGGGTCCTAAACCTTTCTTATTCAAGGCACAATTTACTGGCCTGTATTAATGTACACTGATCACAAATACAAGTGAATAATTGCATATTTGCACTTGAAGATGAAGCGAGAAAACATCTCTCTTCAAAGCTTTTGGGAGGCAGGAGCACCATTTTTAATTTCCTTTGCCTCTGCTGATTATTTTGAGACTGTAATTTAAGCTTGCATTTAAGCGTTTCATTTGGCCAAACTACTCAATGCACCCCAACCCGTGTTCTGATGAAGCTTCAGTCCTCTCTTGGTTTGTCAGGACAGAACAGAAGGAATAAATATCTGCCGGCTGATGATAAATACTCAAAGCATGGCTTTGTATTTCATGCTATCAGTTGCTTATAGATATAACAAGGTAAGTGCAGTTATTTTCAAACAACATTGTCATGATGATGTATCTTACAAATTGAACAGATCTTTTAAGCATTTTTTTTTTTTTTTTTTACCAAATTCACCCACCCTGTACAAATTAACATTTTGAGTTAGCACACCTAAGCACATATATATTTTTGTAACATTTAAGGGATGTGGAGAGGCTTTGGCCAGGAGCTCCAAACTAAACCATCCCGACAAAACCTCCTCAAAACACCAGCTTTTATTAATAAAAATTGGGGCCTCATTTTAATCTTCCTGAGACCACTGGGTCCATATTTTGCCAGCAACCGGTGATTTTCCATGCTTGAGACTAATTACTCTCCCTCCTTTACTCTGGCACAAAGCAGTGTGATGAGGTATGAAAAGTTGTATAAATCTCTCTTTTTTTGGTTTCTGTTTTGTGATCTTTTCAATGTGTTTCTTAATGTCTTTCCTTTTTATATGTTGAGGCTTAACCTTTATTGAAAGCAATATTCTTGTCACAACATTGAGATTAATATATGGCAGATTTTTACATCGCAAGATGAGCCCTGGTCTAAGATGAGAAGAGGAGTTCTTTTTTTTTTTTCTTTTTTCTTTTTTAATTGAGCCAGATGCCCAGCCTAGCAAGTGACACAGCCCAAGCAGCTGTGGAAAGCAGGATTCAGGTTCATTCACTTTCAGTTCGACAAACTGGATAATGGATTTATATTAAGGATATGGATTTCCTTTGCATATGAATTGTAGAAAAAAGGATCAAATACTTAAATGATTAAAGTAACTATTCCATAAACATAATATGGTTGCATTTTAAGGTTATGGTACACCATCTGAAAGTCTTTTTGCTTCACCTCATTTCTTTATTAATGGTAAATCAAATTGTATCAATAGTACTTTTTGAGAAATTGGATGGATGGTATTGTAGTTTCTGTAGTCAAGGGGGAGGGTCCAAAGAAAATATAAACATCTTGCTTTTTAATAAAAAAAAAAAAAGAAGTTAAACATAAGGTTTAATCCCCCCACCCACACCTACAACATTCAAAGTATTTAGTGACACTGTATGTAAAATGTGTTGTTCTGTGAGTGGGAAACAAAACATAATGTTTTGTCCATCCACCTTGCTGAATATGAGAGTGGGAACAGACTTCAGACAGGTGTTAGATCTAAGCAATGCGCATGCCAACAATATGTTGACTTGTCATATGAGTGACTAGCATTATTCTATATGTGTGAATATAAGAAGCTGAAGAAGCTTCGTGGCTGGCTTTCTATTGAAAGGATACAACATATTGTCTTTCTCACACGTAACAGAGTCGTTAATCCTGTTTGTAGAAATAATAATTGTTTGACTGTGTGAACAGATGCAATGTAACGGTTATTTAGTTGCTAATTTAATTACATAATAATTACAAGTTGTCAAGTGAGCCCAAAACCTAGTTAACTAGTTAGCTGTTTGTAGTGGATTGTAGTGTGCAGATAAAGTCTGTGTGAAGAGGAACTTGTCTGTGAGACCTAGAACATCTTCAGCAACTATGAGTGTTTGTTGTGTGTAGAAATCTTGGTTGTTGAAATGCTAAATACTAAAATGTGGGAGCAGATACAAGGGGACATTCAGTTCCTAATTAGTTCCTAATTCAGTTACAGCTAATCAAAGAGTATTGCATCTTATGTCTGAGGGGACTCCAAACTCACCATGATTGTGAGTGTAATTTGTTTTGTTTTGTTTACAAGCTATCAAGATATCAGCTAGTTAGCTGTTAGCTGCTAGATTAAAAATCTCCTGTGTTCTGGAGGAAATTATGATAACCATTGCTCAATTAAGATTAATTTAAGGCTCAGGAGGAAGTACGTACTAAGGTATGTTTCCAGTGACTCAGCCTACCACAGCGAGCAGTGGTGGGAACTGACAAAAAAGGTGGGAAAACCCAAATGTAGACATAATTCTATATCACATACATGTAATGTGGTCAATGGTCTTATTCCAAAATATGACTTTCATAGTGTATTTATGAATATGTAACACTGTTCATTATAGATTTTAACACCAGAATAAGGCAACCTTAAAGTTTAAATGCTTTATAGGATTACATGTGTGAGAAATGAACAACTGTTTGAATGATCTTATTTTTCAATTAGTTGAACTGAAGGTGAAGTGAACTCTGACCCTTGGGTGACATTTGAGCACTAGTTACCACTGCACCAATGATGGTCTGAAAGTGCATACACAGCCATTGTCTCACAGTAAAGCATCAACACAGATAGACAGACATTCACTTACCAAGAAAATCAGATGCAAATTAATAACAACATCAAAGAATAATCATACAAAACTGCTTCTTCTCTAGCCAAAACAAAGTCACTTCGTCTCTTGCTTTACATCACTCAGGGTTTTCAATCCTCACACCACAAGTCTTTTATAATCATACTGTATTTTATAAAAAAAGGACTTATCAGTAGCAGTCTGTCACAGGATTGGGGTTTTAACCCCACCTGCAAACCCATCCACCCTAGAATAAGCAGAACAACTAACACTTGGTGCACAACAAAAGCTACATCAATAACATCAAAAACAACATGAGTGTGGGACTTCACACCGTGTCTTTAATTGTACAATTTCAGTATTTTACATTCCACATGTGGACATATTCCTGCAGGGATTGTCATCTTTCTCCACCAAAGAGTGCTAATATGAGCTGGCGTAGGTTTCTGTGAGTGTGTGTGGTGAGATGGGAGGAAGGAGGTGTACACCAAGAGGACAGAGTGAAATAAATAGAGAGGGGAATGGGATTGGGGTTGTAAATTTGGAGAAGACAGGGAAAAAAACAGGAGAGTAGAATGGGAACGTTTGGGGTGACGGAATGGAGATGCATGGACTGGGAGAGAGATATGAAGAGGAGATGTTTCCCTGGGTAAGTAATAAAAGTAGTAGAAGTAGTTTATTTGTGGAAAACAATTTGCATGAGAGTTGAACTGCGTCAGAGTGGTTGTTGCATGCTGCAGAGGCAGAGCTTAGCATCGAGTTCACATTTTAGTTCATTGTAAACGTAACATAACCCTAACTTTAATCTAAGAGACAGACAGAGAGAGAAAGAAAACACAATTCTGTGGTCACTGTGCGGATAAGCTCGAGACTTTTCGGTTTGTTTTGCAGTTTAGCTAGAAAGTGTGGAAAGAGACAGGGTAGTGATACAGAGCACAACTTTAGAAGGGCCTCAACTGCTGCTGCTTTAGTCAAACAGTGTTTTACTGTCACGAGAAAAAAATGTTTTAAACTCTGTGGCTCTTTAATGGGAGGCATTACGATTCGGCTTTGCCTGCAAAATTACCTTGTGTATCACCACCCAAGACATGTCAGACATGCAGAGCAAATCCATTTTTCTATTATGAATTTAGATATATCTCGTAGGAGAAGAATAAAGTTTCAGAACTTCTCTCATGAATTCACTGCACAGAGGTAATGAAGCCATAAAAGTTAGAACAAGCACTCCATGCCATTAGTTTGTTGCAGCATCTCAAGTTGGTAGCCTTGTGCACCTGGTTGTCCGGTAGTCCAATATACTGTCCAAACTCAGATTCAGCCTAGTCAATAGAGATTTAAACTACTAACATACTAACAGATCACATTTAAAGAACTAAATGGGTTTGCCTGCTGCCTGAACATAGTATTATGATAGCTAGCATTGTTGTCCAGGTAAAATGGCTTTTTGGTGAGGTGGATGGTCTCTGACTATTGGTCTGTCTCTCTGCTATGCTGGTGCAGCTGATCATGGCTGAAGGCAGTGTGCTCTGTGGTGCTGGTGTGTTTTTTTTTTAAAGGACAGGGGGTGGATCTCTACAGTGATCATTTGGCTGAGAGAGGGAGAGAGAGAAAGAGGGAAAGAGAGAGAGAGAGAGAGGGAGAAAGAGGGGGGGGGGCTGTGCTGCCAGCTCAAATCTAAATCTCAGATCATGAAGCTATGTGGACCAGACTCATCTTTGTAGTCCCAAAATAGGACAAACAAATCTCTGTTTAAGGTACTTGTGCACTATGGAGTGATCTAGGAGGTATGCAAAAGGTGAGTAAACTACGACGGTTAGTTGGTGATCACCACAAGGCAAACAAACATCATAATACACTACGATGTCCGCTGCAAAACAATTTCTACATATTATTTTACAGATATTTAATACAGGTGGATAAACTGAGCTCTGACACGTCTGCTACATGACTGGTCAGACAGATTAATGATTTGATTTGAGCTGGTAGCTGATAGCTCTAATGCCACATATAATAACTGAAACATATATGTTTGTGTATATATATATATATATATATATATACACACATATACACACTGTATATATATCTATAAATATATGCTATCTATATACTGTATAGCATTGCATTACCGACCTCTGTGAGGCACATTTACATGTCAGAATTACTAAGCCAGCGGTCCCCTGTCTGAGCCATGACCCCGGTTGCAACATGGCTTTCATTCACAGTGATAGTGAGCAGAGTACGGTACAAACACAGCAGACCTGGAGAGGGTGGGTGTGAAACTGCACTGCTTGATCATCCTATTGCTGTGTGTGTGCTGCTGCTGCTGCTGCTGTGTGTGTTTATATCCCTGTATAATCAGCGCTTACGGTTCTATTTAAATACCCTGCAACGTAGATTAGTAACACTGAGAATGGCGGTGCCTAAAGGCAATGTCACAGTCCTTATTGGTTTCAACAGGTAATCAAGAGATGAGCTAACGGACTGAGTGTTTTTATGTGTGTGTGAGAGACACATTTTAGAGAATATTATTAAGACTGCTAAAGACAGGCAGGAACAGGAAAGATGTGGGGGAGGAGGTTAAAGGAAGGGGTCAGGGCTACTAAGGGATACAGACATTGTGGTTTTAGTGCAACAGAAAAAAACCTGATAGTTATTTGTAGTGGATGGCAAGTTGGGATATGGTTGGTGGAGCTTATTTCAGCAGTGTTTAATTCATAATGTAAGTCTCTGGGATAGGATAGTCGCTCAGAAGTCTTTTAAATGGCTTGGTGTCCATTTCTGCTGCGACAGTGAGGGAAGGTTCTTAAGATGTACAGTAGGTGCGAGAAAAAGGGTACATTTTTTTGTGGTGGTTTGCTATTGGCTTGGCTTGGCCTGAGTCACATTGCTACCCACCACAGTTGCTTATTCGCCATTTCCCTCCCCTCAGCCGGGATGAAACCATATCCGCAGGCAAATACTGCTGACTCACTTGTTGTTGTTTTTTTTACCTCCCAGTCACCACCCACATAGTCCGTTGGGCTGACCCAATCGGGCCAAAATGGCTTCCACTGGAGTTCCAGCTTCCAGCTGTTGCTGTCCCCTGACAATTTCCTTTAAGTTCAATCGGCACACTGCAAAGTCACAAATTCACCCCTGCCCCCTTTGTCATTTCAGGTTCCTATGTAAAAACAGAATCCAAACTGACTGTTGGTCCCATGGGGTGTGTGATAAAAATGAAAGAGGGGAGAAAAATACAAAGTCTGCCATGTCAGCTGTCAAATGTTGATCCACGGTCTGTTTAAAAGACCTGCTGTACACTGTTGGTAGAGCAGCACTCTCAACGGGTCCATGTTGGCAACTCATATATATATATATATGTGTGTGTGTGTGTGTGTGTGTGTGTGTCTGTGCATGCATGTTAGTGTTGCAGACAGAGGGGCAGCTGCACTGAGATGAGAGGTGAGGTAGAATCTGTCGATTTTGGGCGGGACTTGAAACAGGTACAAGCAAAGAGGGGAAGGCCTGAGGTAAGTGACAACATCCCCTTCCACCACCACCATCTGCCAACGCTGAACCTATCACAAGACAGTGGGGAGGAGAGGAGGCGGGGCTATGGTGTAATTAACAGGGTAGGGCTCTAATGAGAAGACGCACGCACATACACACACAGAGGCAGCAGGTGTGGTGCAGCCCAGTGGTTATGTGAGAGGAGGAAGAGATGAACAACAAAACAACTGAGGTAATACACATAAAAAAACAAGTGACTGGGTGTGTGTAACTTGCATGTATGTGTGTGTGTGTGTGTGAGGTAATGAAAACAAGAGGTATGTGTCAGAGAGGTATATATATATATATATATATATATATATATGTATATATATACCCTAGATTACTTGTCTTTTGTCTTGTAGTTTGCTTTTATATAGTCATATAATAGTTTTTTAATTATGTTTTCAAATAAATTACTGTTTTTTTAAGTAGAGTGGGTGAATTTCAAAATAAAAGTTGTGTAAACACTTTCTATGTAGCTTGTAGCCTCAATGCATTTTACTTTGAAAATGCTCAACATGTATCATAACCTAATACATTGTAGTAACAACAATTTCCATAGGTTCAAGTCTCAGTGAAACAGAGCTTTCTGTTAACATACTGAATGAGGAATGTGCTTACTTCACACTGTCTACTTCAAATACAGTAAGGGTACACATATACTTGTGTGTATATATATATATATATATATATGTATATTGATTATCATGACACAAAGTCACTAAAGTAAATGCCGTCATGTTAACAATGACAATGTTTATCCCATAGTAACTGAGTTTTGTGCCCAGTTGAGGGATGAAGAAACAAGCTATGAATACTACGCTGTAAGACCTTGTCAGCTAACAGCTGCATAGGTACATGCATATCTTTCTCTAATATTTGTATTTATTTAGAGTCATGCAAGTTTTTTAAGCACTGTTTTGGTCTCCACCATCATTATTACTTATTCTCTTGCAGAAAGTCTATTTTTAATATTAAAACAGATTTAGTTTAGTGTTTGGCTTGGAATGCTAAAACTTGCTTATTAGTTGTGAAGGTATTTTGTCATAAGCCAAAGTGATATTTAGACATTTAGACCAGATGAAAAGACAATACAAATCATCCTCTGGGGAAACTGATGCAAGTCTCATATCTCTTAATACATGATGAAATAAACCTCAAAAACTCAACCACACTCCCTATCCAGTATATTCACAGAAAGCATCATGATGTCCATACCATCTTTTAACTTTTCATTTATTATCAACACACCTATAATGTCTTGTATATATGAGACATAGTAATGCACAATATGGATGAGGACTTTATATAAAGTGTTCCCACTGTAACTTTTAATGCTAGCAGAGAGGTAAATGGGTTAGTGAGCATGGTTTCTCATTAAACTGCTACCACCCACACAATAAATGAGGAAATACATTTTACAAGGTATGAGGTAAAAGTGTAGGGGTGTGTTTTGTGCACATACTCTGTGTGTGTTCGTGTGTGTGTTTGTGCGTAGTTGAGATAAAGAGAGGGAGAGAGAGAGAGGTCAGTACGTGAGGGAGGTAGGTTGACAAACACTCACAGGGCCTTGGCAGACTGAGGGATGGACTGCACGTGCAGATGGAAGTCACTCGCCATTGCAGTTAAAGAGATGCAAGAGAGGTGGGTGTGTGGAAGGGTGGGGGATGTCTGAGGAGCTAATGGTCAGGTCCCACAGATAAAAAAACTACTCTTTTCTGAGGGGAGAGATGGGTGTGGAGGGAGTGGAGCCACAACCAAGCTCCTCAGTTTACATTAGTCGCAGGAACAGAGTACAGCTGTTTGTCCATACAGGTGCAAAAGGAGTTAATGGATGAGATTTGTGTTTGCATATAGATATACTGTGCGTACATGGCAGTGTGTTTGGAGTTTTAATCTGTGATTACCTATAAATGCTGTACTCTGTGTGTGTGTTTACCCCTCAGAATGACAAAAAGCAGAGGCAGATTGTCAGTGTGTTTCTCTCTGGTGATGTTGATGTGTGTGTTTGCTGGTGGCAGTTGGAGGGTCTTGTGGGTGTTTGATAAACAAAAGGGACAAAAAAACAAAGTTTATAGGTCACGTTCCCACTGAAAAAAAAAGAGTTATTTATTCTCCACTTGTCCTTCCCATGCACCTCCTCTGCCGCCAAGCCACCCCAAATTTCGTGCCTTCAGCATCCAGGGTTCTTTTAGGAGGTGCCGAAAAATCACACTTCCTGGTCCTCAAAGACCTCCAGGAAGAGTGGGGGAAAGAGTTCATTGGGACACTCCACCTTCATGTGGAGGAAGCGGCTGGCATGGCAAGCCCCTATCATGCGTAGGTCCGTCACCTTCATCAGCAACTTGGGCCAGAAGTGGGGAATGTTGTGCTTGCGGTAGTTGATGTAGTGCTCGAACGCCAGCAAGTAGGCCTCCTGACACTGCTCGATCTTCTCCACACTGGTCAGTCCTGAACGGTCTGAGAGAGAGAAAGAATTACATAGAATTACATAGAACTGAGTGGAAAATGCGGAAAATTAAAAAAAAAAAAAGAGTTGAGCTATCATAAATGCAGATGAGGTGGAAGAGTTGGTGCATTAATAAAAACAAAATGCGACAAAGTGCAGTAGAGACAGATTTAATCTGAAATAAATCATGATCTAGATGAAGCATTTGACTTAAATGTCCACTGAAGCTTCAACTGGAGAGAAAACAGCAGCAGATGAAAACACAAGATCTGTGTGGAGAGATATGGAGACGAAAGGGGGACCCAATGGTCAAAGGGCTAGGGTGAATACCACATGGGTGCATATGCTTTGAGCAGCAGGTCCCCGGTGTGACTCCCACCAGCTTGGACCTTCTACTACATGTCATTCCCTTTCCTTCTCTTTCCACCCATTTCCGTCTGTCTGCGCTAAAACTACTGAGTAAAGGCAAAAAAGGGTTAAAAAAAAAAAATGAAAAAAAGCAGGAACAACAATGGATGTTTTTTTTTAACTGATACTGATTTTCTGTAAATCTGGTGCTGGATTTGAATTTGGAGCCTCGACTACAGTCTGCATCTCAACCCCTAAGTCACAGGGAAACTAAGACCTTGTTTTTGTGCTTTGGCCAAAGAATTTAATCTTATATATGTCCTTCCTTTGTCTGACGATGAAATTTGAGTTTTTCAGATATGACCTATTATTGTCTATTTTATGAAAGTGAGAATGTATTGACTAATTTCCACTCAACCTTGAACAAAAGTAGAATGAAATTTGATGTGATGATTTTATATTCTCAGAGTTGTTAAAGCTCCTCCAGAGTCACAGAGGAAATTACATAACGAGTGTCGCAGGCTGAGGAGTCAACACGACTGGTAGAATGATCTGGATGTGTAAAACTGGGGAGTTCCCCTTTGATGCAGCACGACATACGGCTCCTTGTTCTTACAGATCTTATGACACTGGTGCACAGAGAAGACAATTTTTTTTTTTTGCACAACAAAGTATGTTTATGCGGAATGGCAAAAAGTGAATTCTATGACTCAGTCAAGTGATGTGAATTCAGAAGTGGCAAAGCCTTCAGTTGTTGTATTATTAATGTGTCTGTTATTGAATATTTTACTCTGTTTTTGCCAGTATGCTCTATTTAAGATGGAGGAAACTTCAGCTGTACAGAAGTGAGATGAGAATGGAAAAACAAAATACAAAAATGACTATTAACTAAAAATACTAAAAATTATTGCAAATGCCATAACACCAGAAGTAAAAGCAATGAATTAAATCAATTTAAATATCAAGATCACAAACAAGTCTTTCCATGCAGCATTATGATCACATTGCTTATTCCACACCTGAGCTCATGAGCAGCACGGCCTGCATCAGCGCCACCTCTGAGTCATCCAGGTTAAACTGAGCCAGGCTCTTGCCCAAATCAAAGATGGCGTCCGACACCACGCCCAACCCGCCGTTCTTCAGCTGCTCACGTTTCACCGCCATCTCGCCGTTTAGTGTCAGAGTCTCGCTGTCTGGATCGTAACGAACAGCAGCGCGCAGCGACATGATCTCCATGCAGCAGCCCTTCAGCAAGATGATCTGGTCTTCACAAGGCAGCTAGGAAATGCCATTACATGAGAGGTCATCAAGATATGACAGGAAATTACGTGAAGATATGATGAAACATTTTGTTCTAAAGGATCACCTCAGTTATCATCTACTTTGACAGAATGACTAACACAAAATAAAGCAGCTTATGGCTTGGTGGAGTTCTCCTCGGCTGTTTTAGCGTCTTTCAGCCTATTGTTTTGGTCTGTTTTTGGTGGGGCAGGGAAAAAAATGAACAAAATTAACAAATTAACTAATTAACAAAATGAAGACAAAACCTGCCCAGCACACAGCCACAGACAGATAAAGTTAGTGACTACCTGTAAACATAGTGGAACATTTCCAGCCGATGAGCCAAATATTTTTCTCAGGAGTTAGCAAAGATGAAAAACGTTTAAGAGTGAATATATAGATATAATTGAGAATAAGTTACTGTTAATGTTGCATTTATTGCTTGTTGTGCTGACCGCAAGTGACCAAATAATAATAACAACAATAATAATATAATAATAATGACCTAAAGAACAAAACATCAGAGAGTTCTACCTTTGAACTGTACAGTAAGATATTATGGTATTATAGCTTTTCTTCAACCCCAAACATAATTATCTTAGAGTGTTTCCTTGTAGTGAAGCAATCAAGTGTTACCTACAACACTTTATGTAACTGGGAAGCCCCTACAATATGCATGATGACTGCACTCTGTTAGCTGGAACACACACACAGACACACAATCATAGATCGTTTGAATAGAGAGCAGAGCAATTTCAGTGAGTGGTGAGTCATCACATCATGCAGAGAGCCAGTGTGAGAGTGAGAAGGGATGGGGGAAGGGGTTGATTATTATTTGGTATGATACCAGCTGACAAATCGTATGACAAACAGCTGGAGACAGAGGAAGTACCCAATCAACAGAGCACAGTTAGGGTAACAAGCTCATTAGCTGTTTAACAGTGTTCATGAGACAAGCAGAGGCTCACATGCTGTTAAAAAGTCCAAGAGAAGCTATGTCCAGAATCTTTTTTCCTATCTTGGGCACTAAATTTAATTTCCACATTTTTAGTGTTAAATGCCTTTGAAAACTACCTTTATTTCGAAATGAAAATAGAATGTCCGTAGCATAACTACCATAGACAAATTAAAACCAGATTCTACACTTGTCAGTGATATCACAAAATAATGATGAGCACACTATTATTTATTTTGGCAGTTTATTTATTATAAATAGCGAGTGAATTAAGGACTGATTGCATTATGGCTAAGCTGTGATCAGTTGATAAACTTCAGATTTTTGATATCTCTTTCTTAAATAAAATTCTGTGGTGCAGAGGACGTTGTGTGATTTACATATGGGGCAGAGCAGTGCCAGCTTAAGAATGGAGTACACACCAAGCAAGCCATACCAAAAATGTAAGCATTAATACTATGAGCAACTGTGGATGAATATATGTTTTTAAAGTACCAGGTACTGCAGCTGATGAGAGACTGGAACCCACAATTATGTTGACTGAGTGTTGACTGACACCACCCACTGGACCTACCTCTGAGAACATGGGCAATTTCTTGGCAAAGTCGACAACACGCGTTATGGCGGGGGTCATGATCTTGGTGAACTCACTGAAGGCTTCCAGGTCCACTTTGTCGCCATCGGACGTGGGGACCAAAGGACCCTGGCCGATATCATCCGGCTAGAAGCAAGAAATCACAATGGTAATGGAACAATTTGGTGCTTAAATGTCAGAAGGAAATGCTAATATTTGAGCAAGTTTGATGAATGAAAACAATGACTTGCGGTTTTACATTACATTCTTTACATTCTACAGGTTTTCCATAGAGAATGGACACATTTTGCTGTAACTGATGTTACTATGGTGAAACACTGACTAAGAGAAGAAAAACCTGAAATTTGAAAGACATACTCTTTACTTACAGATGTAAAGAGCACAAAATATACACCTATGCCATGTGGAGACCCATGTGCCAAAAGTCTGAAACCAATTTCAATTACACTAGTGTATAAAAGACAGAGAAGACAGTGAATATCAGTATGAAAGCTAGTGTAACACTCATTGGCCTAAATGATTTTGCAATGCATTTTTAGCACTGCTTGTAACAACTTAATCTACGTAATCAAAAAGACTGGAGTACAGTAGACCATAGTCTTAAGAGGTCAATGTGTGATCAGACACACAGAGGATCACAAATTAAAAGGCATTTAGCCGTCTCTTCCAATCAGAGCAACGGGGCTGAGGTAAGAAGTTATCCAATTATCTGTCTACAGTGCACAGGTTTCCATTCATAGCTACACACCAGCTGTCTTTCCTGTTTTGATGAAATGGGAACTTGAGAGTTATATCAGACAGGAAACAGCTTTGGGCAAAACAATGATAGAGATACTTTATTGATCACTAGAGAGAATCATCAGCATTAGGGTCATCAGCAGGATATTAGGATGACAGACAAGTGTATAATGTATGAAATGACATAGTATCTACAAGATTATGGGCAAGAATTTAAATGTGCACTGTTTAGTAAAAAAAAAAAAAAAAAAAAAAAATGCTTTTCCTGTGATATAACCTTCCAAAATTTGGTGACACTGGATTGGCTGACACAGCCAATCCAAAGTATAAAGCAGTGAAGTTGCCATGACAATGGACAATATCTGTGCTCCCATTGGAATCTTATCTTTTCTCTTGGGTTTTCTTCTCCTCTTTGTTCATCTTGGACTAGACACCCCTTGAGTTATTTTTCAGGAGACCTTCAAAAACTGTTCTGACTGTATACCCGCCTTTGCCTTTATGGAATAGTTGCCTGGTAACCGTCATCTGACCTTTGTCTCAAGGTAACCATTGGCAGTGTAGACACGTGTATCTGCACGTGGCACTGATCACATGGACCGCAAAAGAGTGAGTTGCTGATGAAAAGAAGTGCTGTCAAAACAGTTTCTTTTGAAAATGAAAAGAAGTCGGTTTCTTTCATGCGTTAGCTTGGTTTCTGAAGTGGAAACAACTTTCAACATACCGTAGGCCGAACAGTTCGGAATAACGAGCTACAGAAAAGAATGAACCACTGCGTGCATACTGCAAGCAATTAATAAAACTCAGTGACAGATTCTTCAAGTGTGATTAAGATTTGGATGCCTGTTAGTGAAAATATGTCATAATCAATTACTTTTCTTGGTTTTTGTTTTCATGGATCAGTTAGAGGCTGTACTTTTTGCAAAAGATCAAAGGATAATGAGGAGTTGATGTATAGTTTTCCATCCCAGTGCTTTAGTTTCTAGTATGTAAAAGTAGATATACAAATAGTATGATGTAAACACTACAATGCAGTAGGCCAAAAAATTGTCCTGAATCTTTTATAGTAAAGGTTTTCGGAGTCGTACACTGTGCCCCTCTACTGTGACACACAGTTATCATTGTTTGTCTGGGGGATAATCATGCTCCAAGTTTTAAGTAGGCTATAGCTTGAGACCCATTATTTTTTTAGCATATATTTGCTCACATTTTGGCAAATTGACACCATTAAAAGTATGCTGGATTAGCATGTACGCCTGTGTGTATTACTTTGATAGTGAACTTAAAACTAACATAAACTCAACAATACCACTGCTATTGACTTTCCTCAAAACTAAAAGCTTACCAGGAACTTGCGCTTCTGTTTCCAGCTGGAGCCCTGGGCATTGGTGTGCCGATGAGCTTCTGTTGCCATCCTGATCAGCTCCCACTCTGCGGTGTTCGGCTCTGGCCTTATCTGCAGTGTCCGCACCATCTCCTCCCTCTTCCTTCTCTCTCGATTCTCCTCGATCAGACGCCGTTTGGCCACACGCTTCGACTCATCTAACACCACTGATAGGCAGGATAGGGTGAGAACATTAGCTTAGCTAATACAGAGATGCTACAGTGGAGGTTATCAGAACTTATTTTTTCCTGTCTTTCTTCTTCTGTTTGCTCTTTATTTATAGGATTATCTGTTGACCTGTCAGTGGTTGAGTTTAATTGCACTCTTTTGTTTGTCGTGTATGTGTTTTTGCTTTGTCTGTGCTGAATGTAGATTACATGCTTGAGTGTGTTGTGTTCATGTAGTTTTTCTGTGTGTCTATTGTTACTTAAAACAAAAACAGTAGTAGGAGTCTACAGTTATGTTAGCAGCCCTGTAAGACTGTACTTGCTAACACTTAAACAATGCTAACATGCTGACAATGCTAGGCAGGTATAGTGTCATCTTTACCATTGCCAGATTAGCAAGTTAGCATGCTGACATTAGCTAGTTTGCAGTTATTACAACATTTCCTGAACATGAACGTGTAAACAATGTTGCATGGCAACCCGTCTAACAGTTGCTAAGGTACTTCATTGTGGACCAAAGTGGTGGACCGACTGATGCTGCAATCCACAGAGCCAAACATTTAAACAGCTGTAAAATTTAGGAAAGTCAATTTGCGACTGAGGGGAGGATGAGTGGGTGTCTGTCTAGTCTGTTTAGCTGTTGGCCCCAGTTAAGGTTGTCATCTCTTTATTAATAATGTTAACTGCAGGGTTTGGCATGTACATGGGATGTACATTTTGGCCATTATCGTGAACTTTAACTGGCATGGCTATCAGTCATTTATGCACTAAGACTGGATGACTCATTCAGTCAGTGCTTTTAACCACAGAGCTCTGCATTCAGAATATATGAATGTCATCACTCTTCTCTGTGCATGTTTAACATCACTAAAAAATGAATCACTTGAACCTCACATTTCTGACAGGAACGTGTCCAAACGTGTGACTTTCAGTGGAGTAAGTTTCAATGTGATAACAGAAGAACAGACAGATCTAAAAGAAAGGTTACTAGATTTTTAACATTCTCAGAACTGAGGCTGGATGACCTTCAAAACATTCAGTGAAATATTGACAGGGACACAGAATAAAGTGTCAGATGAACACTGAATGTCAGACGGATATAAAGGATTTCGCTTGGCCGTAGGGAGCTATTGTGTTGGCAGAGTAAAAAAAAAAAAAAAAAAAAAAATGCTGAACTATTGTATAAAAGCTGTACACAAGGCTGTACATGTGCTGCTGCAACTGCAAAGCTTGTAACAGTAATGAAAAGATCTAGACCTCCACAACAGTCTTACAGAAAACATATCACATATAGTTTATGTTACATCATATATTTTGTTATTGTTTGTGTACATTGTATTCTTCATTGTCCCTTCATAATGGCTGCAGTCATGGTTGCAAGGAGATCTGTGTGACTCAAAAGCTGTTACAGGCTGGCCAGGATGCAGCGTGTTTATTAGATATGTGTCTGAGTTTATTAGATATGTCTTAACTTGTTTGTTTATCTGTTTATTCATTAGCAGTCTTCCACTGCAACAAATTACAGCACAGAAATTTAAAGGACCACTGCTATTACAGTAAATTGAATTCAAGAAACATAATTTAAGTGCAGTGTGCTGGAAGTGAAGTCCAGATGTTCTGTATTTGTGCTTTCATCAAAATATCCCGAGGAAAGGAAACCATTTCCTTTATCCACAGGAACAGATGCGCTGCTAAACTAATATCACCTCCAACATGAAACGAGACAATGTTGGTGAGTATGTTTGTGTGTACTCTGTATCTCTGTAACTAGAAGACCACAAAACAGTGTACTAATCTGGGTGGTCAGCTGTGCATACACACGATCTGACATTAAATGCTCTGTTCTACAAACTAGTAGGTATTCTGACACAGATTCTGCCACCAATATACCTCAGATTTTTACCAGTAATATTTTTTGATCTAAAAATAGCCACAAGTGCAGAGAGGTTTTATACAGGAATAGAGTATAACATCCACGGCCACGCTAGCAGCTCCGTGATGCTGTATTTATGCTCAGCAATGCTTTGAGCTAAATGCTGATGGCATCCTAACATGCTCACAGTGACAGTGCTAACATGCTGAAAATGCTAAGCAGGTATGAATTTTACCATGTTTACTATCTCAGTTTAGCATGTTAGCATGTTGACATTTGCTATTTGCCACATTTGCTAATAAGTTGTGAGGCTGTACGTGTTGAGGTGGTGCTTTGAGCTAAATGCTAGCATCAGCATGCTTACATGCATACATTGACAATGATAATGCTAACATGCTAATCAAGCAGGTACTATCATGTTTGCCGTCTTGGATTAACATGTCAGCATGCTAACATTTGCTAAGTAGTACAAAAAAGGAATAATAATAGTAGTTCCTGAGTCGTGTATCACGTTTCATATCAAGCCATTCAAGACTCATGACATTTTACTTATACTAGAGGAAATGTCAGGGGATAACCAAAATGTGCAGAATTCATCCTTTGGGGACCAAGAAGGTCTAGACTGAAGTGCTGAACTGAACAGCCCACTGTAGAGCTATAAAGCTAGCATGGCCAAACATATATATATATACTCAATGCTTAAAATAAGTTTTCAACAGTTGCACAGAGATAGTAGCAGCCTTAACCTCATGGATCTCTGTGTAAACTAGTAGTGATGAGAATATGTGAATTTATCATAACTTACAGTCCATGGCCATGCCCACAGAGATGCACTTCTTAAAGCGGCACAGCTGGCACTGGTTGCGGGTGATCTTGTCAATGATGCAGCATCCTTCATATTTACAGGAGTAAGATGGATGGAGATTTTTCTGGATGGTCCTGCGGAAGAAACCCTGGGGAAAGGAAAGGAGGACAAAGAAAAAAAACAGCGATTGAGGGACATTTGCAACTCTATATCCTTGAAATGAAATCCACTAATTAAATGTTCTTATGTTTTGATTAGCGTAAAACAAGCGCATTAAATGGGTCACATTACACGGCAGGCTTGTGAATGTGTGACAGGACCCTGCTTACCAAGAAGTAATGAAGTGATGGCATGACTGAATGTCTCTCAGTAACTGCTTTTATACAAGATCACTGTGGAGCAGTTTGTTTAGCATCACACTGCTGAAGTGGCATACAAAGACATGATTTTGAGCAAAGAAGTATCAGGGAGGCAGGTGAAAAGTTGCTCTGCTATTTGGCAAAATAGTATATACCATTGCAATAACACTTGTAGTTTTGTGTATGCCTTGAGGGAAAACACAAATTATTCATGCTATTCAGCACCACACTGGGATTTCAATATCCCTCCTTTCCCATGTGGGTACAGCAGGATGGTACAAGAATAGCTGAGGCCATTTTTAGAGACCATGGATAGGCTGCTCTACGGGACACCATTCATTGGATAACAGACCTCTGCTCAACGGATACTAACACCCACACTTGCCATCAAGAGGCTTCCTGCCATAACATTACAGTGTAGTATGAATTAATGTTTAAAAGGAAAATAATATAATGTTACCCCTGCTGCCTCTCTTTGAGTCACATTTGTGATTACAGTGCCCAGCTATTGTAGGAAATGACTAAACCTTTTTTGAATTTAAACTATTGTGGGGCACAATGAGAGTGAATGGCAGGAACATCAATCGGGTAAACTTCTGTTCTCTCCTCTCCAAGTTTGATGTCAGCAAATGACAGTATTGTCAAGTTGATGAGCTAGCTTGCAGTGCAACTCTTTCTAATCTGTCAGTTTCGCTAGCCTAGCTGGGGTAGTACATCTCTTGGTCTGTGTGTGTTTTGTTTGCTTGCCCGCCACTCTCAGGGCTGTGTTCTGTGACTTTGTCAAAAGTGAGGGTGAAATACAGCTATTTAGTACATTTGATAAACGGCAATGGGCAACAGTGTTTATAAGTGGCAGCTCAGAGAAGATAACTGCACACTCCTGAACATGCATTCACGTTTACATTGTATAGCTAAAGCTGATCACACAGTTGTATAGACTTTATTTTTCTATTCTGAGACATACCTGCGGCCTATAGCCTATAGGCTTATGTTTGAATTGTATAGCCAAAGCTAATTGTATAATTATGTGAGGACTGGTTTCAATACCAGGCAGCAGGCTTGTGGCCTTGGAACACTGGACAGGTAGTTAATCAGGCATGTGAATAAACACAGCACACATTAGAGCAGAGTTTGATCCAGTCTTTTTACTTTTGCTTTTGTGTTTGTGGTTTTGGATAAGGTTATTAAAAAAAAACAAGGTTATGTATGATGTATCTCTCTTTCTACAGCCCCATGCACATCACTTTTAAATGTGGGGAACCCCTAAGCTGAACAGGCCTGCCATGCCTGTTATAGTTTCTTCACTATAATTTGACAAAAACTATTCAGGGGAAAGGTGTAGTGAACAGTCAACACCACTCTCATCTGCTGTGCCCTCTTGCGTCAAAGATTATTTTAGTAAATGGGAGATGGTTTACCGTACCTTGCAGCCCTCGCAGGTGATGCAGCGGTAGTGGTAGCCGGTCGCTTTGTCCCCACACACCACACAAGGCTCATCCTTCTCCAGGTAGCTGGGGATGTACCCTGGAACAGAGACGCTAAGAGCTATAGGAGAGGAAGAGGAGGTTGAAGAGGAAGACAGGATGGATTGAGAGAGGGATGAAGAACAAGAGTGATCGAGGAAGGGCCAGGGCAGACGGTGAGGACGTATGGTGAAGAAAGGGGTGGTGAATGGGATGCGGGGCCGGAGGGGAAGAGAAGAAGAGTGGTAGTTGATGAGGAGGAGAGGAGGAGAAGATGGAGGGAAGGGGGAGTGGAGGAGGAGAGGAGGGGGGGGGGGCTGAGTGTTATCACAGGGGCCTCAATGAAGCTCCTGTGCATAGGGCCCCAAGAGACTGTGATATATGATGGAACATATATAAGACTGGCAGTCTTTTCTGCACACACAGCTTATGAGGCTCACAGTCACATTCCCAGAATTCACGAAATAGCTTGACTTTTCATTTGCCTATTTATTTCTCTTGAGAGGTGAGAGGTTTAGTTTAACCTCTTGATCCTTTTAACATGTACGTACTCATTCTCTTTAAGCTCTAACCTCTAAGCTGTCACATCGTTGCACAAGGACTGACAGTCATCTGGGCATGCTTGGACAAGGCTTTCTCTTCAGATAGAAAGCCCTTCACAGAGCTGCTGAAGAGCACAGACATTCAGTCGCCTAAGCATCCCCTCCACCTGTACATACACCTTAACACACACATGACCCAATCCCCTATCACAGTTGTTTGCTTTCTCTAACACACATGCTTAGAGGTTTTTGGAAAGCAAGGGAGCACTCCAGGGGTGGGGATTTATTGAGTGGGTCATCTCATACAACTGAAGCCACAGAAAAAGTAGATCCACAGTGCTGCACTAGACATCTGAGAGCTCCTGTCTGCAAAACCTCATTCATTTTTATGTAAAAATCTGCTGTTAAAGGTGAACTTAAAACACATCAATGTAATAATATAGACCATTTACTGTTTACATTTTTTTTTCAATTCCTGTGGAGTTCCTGTGGAGTCTTAAGTCTCTAAGTGGCAGTCTCAGAAGACTGGTATGCAATCAGAAGCAAACTTCTTGTTCTCTGACTGTTATCTACAAATGCACTTTTAACTGCTGTTGTAATGTTTGTAATCTGTCCTACTGTCTGTGTACTATTTTATTATTACATTTAAAATGTCTAAATTAAATCACTTTATGTGTTTCCTTTTTATATATGCTGTGTCTTAACTGAATGCAAGCGTTTATTAAAAGGGCAGTTCGTTCAGCTTTCAGGCTTTTAGTCTGAATAAAGCCTTGGTGAAAATCAAGGCCTTGAGAAGTGTCAACAAAATCTAGTATTGGTGTTTTCTGATGCTTCTGGTTTGTTTACATCAGTACAGTTTGTGAACTGAAATAAAAAACAGGTCTATGTTTTCAGTCATAATCAGGTGAGTTATGATTTGTTGTCTAGAAGTTACATAATGATGTGAAGTGTGTGGATAGACCTGTATTTTATATGGTCAAAAATACTGATAGGTCTTTTAATTGAATTACAGGGATTTTTTTTCCATCTTTGAATTAAGCATGCAGGATTTGTCTGTTGATCATGTAAGATAGAAAAAATAAAGCTCGACAGTGTAAATCACTCATGTTGGTTGCAAATTTGAAAGTTTTGTACTGTTCTGTTCTTTAAGAGCCCACTCTACAGATAATACTCAAGTCAGTCTAGGCGAGCTAATTTGTATTCAACAAAGCCTCTAAGGGAAAATGTACAATGACAAGAAGGAGATTATCATAGTTATGACACCTAGGATATCATTCAAAGCCCAGGGAAGCTAGCTGAAGAGTGATGGGCTGCACTGAACACTGTCCAAATCCCCCAGCACATCAAAAGACTGAACATCTTAAAAGAAACCTGTTTTGAATTGTGTTCACTTGTTTGTTTGGAGGTGACAAGACCCCGAAGAGGTGAAAGCAGATGTGATAAATCCTTACCAGACATACTCTTCACCGAACACTGGCTGTTCTTCCTCTTTCTCTTTGGCACATCTGGCCACCTGGGGGCAGAAAGGGTGGGGGCGGTGGGGGAAGGGGAATAGAGGTAAGACAGAGGAGGAGGAAGAAAGGAATAAAAAAAAAAAATAGATTGAATGTTTAATCTACAGAGAGTCAAAAATGCCCGTTGCATTTTTTTTTAGAACACAAGGAAGTGGCTTCAAATTTCTCCAAAACCCAAAGATATCAAATTTATAATGATATAAAATCAATATAAAAAAGCTTTTTGATATGTTTGCTTGATATTGACAAAAATTTCATTTATAAACTTTCTGTTGATCAATTGATCAATTGCAGGCTTTAGCCCATTTACTTCATGGCTCTATGGACAGCATTGTGGATGTGTCAGTTGGCCCACTACTTACTGACTTTTCCTCTGGTGCCATCTTGAGCTTGACTTTTTAAAAATTTCTATCGAAATATCTTGACAACTGAATGGACTGACAAAGATGAGTCACCTCTACACAGCTTCACTGGAGTGTCTGTATGGAATACTGAAAGATGAATGAATGAATGAACCATACCTAAACCAATGAACATATGTGTGTACAAACACATGTATGCACATATTCTGCACATATGTAAACTTCACACATACTCCAGATTATACATAATTCCTTCACTCACCTCTTCTCCCCTCCTATCTCTTTCTATAATTCTCTATCCTTCCTCTTTTCTTACTCTCACAGGATGGAGTCTACATTTGCTCCTGGCAGCAGATTTGGATTACTGTCCTCTCTCCTTTTTTTTTGCTGTCTACCCCCATGTCTGGCTGTTTGCTCCACCCTACCACCCTACACCCTACCATTCCCATTTCCCCTCTCTCCTCCATAAAATCTCTCTCTCTGTTCCTCCCACTTTGGTTGCTCCCTATTTCTTTCTCTCTGCTCTCTCAACTTTCCTTCTTTCCTCCCAGTCATTTCTGTTTTTCCCTCTCCTCCACCCCACCCCCACCCCCCAAACTTCCATCAGCAGTATTAGGTAACACTGCTCCCCTCCCTCGCTCCCCTCCTTCCCTCTCACTGGCTGTCAAATCCACTTTCCTCCTCCGACCAAAAAAAGGAAAAAAAATCCTCTGACGTCTCTTTCTCAGTTCTTGCAGCTCTTCACGGTCGAGCAAACTTATTAATTTTATTGCTGTGCACATGGTCAGGCAGTAACACGGTGGGAAACCGTCTACTCTGGTTGGAGATCACTGTGTGCTGAGCTACCATAACAGAAAAGCCCACTTTATCATTTCTGCATCTGTTAAAAGCAAGCAATCTTCAATAAATGTCATGTATGGGGGGGTTGTGTCAGTGTTGACAGATCTATGCCACTACAACATGAGGAAATTACGCACAATTATAGGATGGCGGTGGGCAGATAAATATTGTCCTCATCTAGCCTAGTGCCCATTTATGCAAACCCACCAACTGAGATAATTATTTGGCTGTTAGCCAGTCAAAACAGACACCACACTGTCTACATCTACAGTGTTAAGAAGTGAACGCCTGAATAAAAACGGTGAGAAAATGTGCTCTGTGCAGCATTTAGCTGCATTCATTCATGTTTGGCCACTTGGGGGCAGCAGAACAGCCTGAAAACACAACATCTGACATATTATCACCTTTTTTCACGTTTTTACTGTGAGCATGTTGACAAACAGTTGTATATTTATCCAGCAGACATAGCGAAACCTGACATTGGAATTTTGCTTACACCCATCTGACGCATATAAGGCCAATATTTCTTTTCACTTCAATAAATATGGTCTTACCACTCAAAATCACGATTATTTTCAACACAGACAGAGGTCGACTAAAGCTGGCTTCTCATTTCTAACCAATGACAATGTCAATTTTGTCTGCTGAAGTGCTAATTATCTCCACCAGACTTTTTTTTTTAGCTATAGTTAGCTAATTAGGCTAATGTAAGCCTCATGAGTTGGCTGTACACGTCAGGCTGACCATGTTTCCATGGTTACTACTCTAGGTATTGAACTATTTTGCCAAACATACTAATGTTTTATGTTTTCATTAGAGCTAAAAATGCACTGTTCATTTCTTTTACACTTATATTCATGTATTTTTCTCTCTTTTTTAAATTTTTTTAAGAGGGTAAAAGTAGAAACAACCATCCAAACTGACCTGTCACATTACACATATATCCATATTTTGTAGAAAATATTGATTAGTCTTTAGGTTTCTGAATATAAAATCTGACAAAGTCAAAATTTGGTTCTTTGAATGGTGCTATAATTACATAAATTGACAAACAGGGGCTATAAAAACACTACCCTGCGAGCACCCTGTGTTCTGGTTCTAACAAATGCTGCGGTTGCAAAGACAGACACAGGGGCCAGTCTATAGCTCCGTCCTGAGGGCATCAGCTGAAAGATCATCAGATGGAAGATGCTGTCGTGGGGTGGGAGCTCTGACAAAAGCTTCGTTAAGTTAGGGTGGTTTATAGAATCACTCACACACATTCACAACTGATACCACCTGATACATACCTCTCCCACAATAAAATAAGGAAAAACAAAAAAAACAAAGAGACACATTTACAGACCCTCCTACTGCACTGACGAGACACCATGTTAAATATCAAAAAATTCACCGAATGAACATAATGTATGACTTTGAGGGAGTTTCCCTGCTAATTACTTTAGCAAAAGGAAGGCTAGCAACAAATTAGTTTACAAAAAGTACTTCAAGAATCATGTGAATAACTAGATGATTTGTTTTATTTGATAAGTCCTGACATTTTATTAGATGAAAGTACTTTAATGTGATAATCATTAGAAATCCAATTTGTGGACTACTGTTATGGATTATGTAATAAATTTGTGTAAAAACAGCAAAGACAATAACACAAACTGAAAGAGAGTGCAGCCCTGCTTAACTGCAGTTTCTGAACACAATACTTTATCTGTTGTGAACATGCGGTACTGGATATGGATGTGGATGCCAGCAGTGGCACACACCCACTGTCAACACACATAAATGGACGCAGAGATATATATTCACACAAAAACACCAACCTGTTGATGCAGTATGGCTGTAAGATATGCATGATGCTCCCTTTGCAGAAATATCAGAAGAAGTGAATGTAACCTAGCAGCTCTCCCAGCAGTCTAGTTGAGTCAGTACACGTGTCCCATTCAGCCTTGTTTACATGAAAACTGCCTGCTGCTCCAGTTGAGCAGTATAACAATAGTTCCACTTCTTCAAGAGTAGAGAAGTGTGGCTGACAGCTCGTTCACTGATCTATAAACCGCCAAGAGGAGGTCCTTAAATCCCTGGCCACCGCCACGCTGAATCAACCTCTCAGTGAACTGGGCACCCAAGTCGATCCCGGTCAAGTGCAGCAGAGTCGAGCAGAGCCTCGAGCTGCTGCTATAAGCTGAGATATCGGAGGCAGCAGTAGCTCTCTGCCTCAGACTGGCTGCTGGGAGGAATGGCTACTCTGTTTATTCCCCTCCCTCCCTCCCTCCCTCCCTTCTAGTTGCTCTCGTCCAGCCTCTCCTGCCACCTCCCTGTCTCCCTCCCTGTCTGTGTGTGCATGTGTAGTCATCCCCCCACACACACACTTTGGTGACATGCACTCTGTCAACACAATACACCTCGTCATGCTCCGGTCTACCTTGTTCAACCTCACTCTCTCTCTGCCACTTCCTGTCCTTGCCTTACTGTATTTAGTTTGCCTTTCTTCTCCTCACTGCCCGGCTCACTCACTTCTTCTCTTTCTCTGCTCTTTCATCGCCCTCTCTCCGTCTCTGTCACCTGTCATCCCTGCTGATATTTTTACATTTGACTCCTGTCACTTTCTCCCTTTATGCCCTCTTCATTTCCGCCTTTCTTTTATTTTGCTCTTTTCATTTTGTCCCACAGGAGAAAACTAAAAAAACTCTACATCCAAACTCACTTAAGGTTTAATGCTAACTTCATTACATAACAGCAGGCTGATGCGGTCTCTTCAGTACAGCTGAGTGAAGTCTTATGAGGACACAGACATGCTAGATATCTCATCAATTGAATTAGACTGCTCTATGATCTCTTTTAGCTCTGAGTGTAATCATAACCAGTTATTGTGAATGCCATAGTTACAGTTGGGTGCAAAACAACCTTGAGGAATGTGCCTGAATAATCACTAGTAGGCTTTATCTGAGGCATAAAAGCCATGCAGCGAGTTAAGCACCCTTCAATACTGTAAACTTTCAAATAAAAGCAGTAATCCCTCAGTTGATTGGTTGCTGGCTTATAACATAAAGGGAATTACCTGTACTATAATGGCAAACATGGTAAATTTAGAATGATGTGCTTTCTTTTCTGCAGCAATTATTACCTTGTTATATTAACAGAGTCATACCATACTCACCATTTTGTTGCTCTGACTTTCTATTTTTAACAGAAATACTGCTATAATTAACAAATGATTTCTAGTCACTTATTATCAAGGTACTGTCAGTGTCATTTCCTGCAGCAGTTTCAGTTTAAAACCCCACCACAGCAAGGAGGGTTTATGCCCATTTAGCTGCTGCGGAGATTTCAATGTGAAATTCCTGACAGTGGTTAAACACAGACCAAAAGAACAACAAATTGGAAGCCATTGGATTTAACTGGTGAGAGGGAACAGCGCTGCTGGTCAAAATATAAACTCTGACCAAGAGTGATGAGCACAACATGACGAGTGCTGAACTGATGGAATTCGTACTGTGAAAATATGCATTTTCCTGCATTTTTCAAGACATTGGATGGTGGAAGCTTTTAATAAGGCTAAAACCAAGGTCACCTTAAAGTGATATTTGCTTGTCCACACCAAATAGGTGAGTTTGGTTTCTTGGTGACAGATGGTCAGCTGTTTATACCTGGAGAGTTGTTCTCTGCAACTGAGGTGAATAAATACATTATGAGATATTTGAAAGGGTTACCCAAAGACAGACAGAACAGACTTGAGAGTAGAGCCCAGTCAACCAGCTATGAATGAAATTAAGTAATAAGTGCAATCTTAAAATAAATATGCTTAAAATATTTGTCCATAATTAGCTTGAAACATGATGGCAAAATACTATTAAACATTTATATTTAGCTTAGCTGCAACTACAAAGGCAAGAGGGAATGTGAGGGCATCAGTACAGACAGAGTGTACTGACTCAGACACAGACACAGTAATACACTGACATTATTCACAGGACACAAAATCCTTGATGAAAAAAAGTGGTACTACAGAACTGAATCTTTTCTCTACAGGATGGGATAAAAGTGCAGTGAGAGATCAGGAAGCATGCCGTAAACAGACTTTTGTAATTGTTAATCCTGTTAGCATTAGGTTTGCTCAACATTTCATCCTCTCTTCTGCACATCCCGTCTTTTCAAATTGGTCTGTAGATCATAGATTGTCTGACATTCAGAGTACAATTATAGAAAAACTAAATCCTTCAGAAGGATTGTTTTTTTCTGTATGAATTTCTCAAGAATATTGTAGCTGTCTGAGAATGTGTATTTTAATGGTGAATATTTCATATTATTTTAATCTTGTCTCTGTCGTCTTTCATTCCGCTCCTTTTTCCTCTCCTCCTCTCACTTCCGCTAAGCGAGGGGAGGAGAGGAGAGGAACTGACAATGCCACCTTTTTGTCAGACCTCGACCAAGCACTGACAGTTTTAGCAACACCTCAAGGTAAATTCCACAGCGTCAGCTATCTGTCAGATGCCTCGCTGACTGAAGGGTAGGGAAAGAGCATTGAAAATGTAGTTACAAAAAACAGAAAGCTGCGGCGCTGCTTTCAAATTTAGATTTCTGCTTTTTAGCTGATGTTCTTATCAAGAGTGACTGAACAATAGTTCAGTGTCCTGTCAAAATCACATGGCTGTTGTTAGACACACTAGGTAACCAGTTCGTTGCAGGAGAGTGATGTCACACTCTAATTCACCCTGTCATTTGTGGTCATGTGTAAAAGTTAAAAAGCCTCACAGCTGTGACGAGCCAGTGAGTGTCAGCATTGTTAGCATATAAAAAGGTGGGTCATGTGGGGTCTGACCTCAGTGATTTTGAAAGGGTTCATACTTCTGCTTTCTCCTGATGGTTACACAGACACACACACACACACACAAACACACACATGCACGCACACACAGTGTTATGTCACTATCAGTGCTGGCACATTCACATTGATGTTGCACAATGCTGGTATCCAGACATTTTTTCCTAGAGGTCAAAAAATTAAATAAAATAACTAAGAAGAACAGCCAGACTCAGTAGATTAAAAAGGTGTTCTATAACAAATATAATCTAAATATCAAGTGCAGACACTTAGTATATTCTAACACTGAATGTAGATATTATCACATTCTTGTTAGGAGTCCTCAGGAAGTATGGCTTTTGTTCAGACTTTGGTTCTTCTGGGATCTTGTTAGTCCTTGTTTCCCAAAGGGCTAATATTTATTCAATTTCTACTATGGAGGTTTTGGACTTAGGTGAAAAAGAAAGTTTAAATAGTTTTATATTTTACAGACAACAGGTTTATTTGTAGTGGTATCAATCTTCTCATTTAACTCTTAACAAGAAAACTAATTTCCTTATTCCTTTAAACATTTCAATTTAACAGTTTAGGAGGTCACTCAGTCTCTGACTCACTAAGGAAACATGAAGATCTTTTGAAAAGAATAAACAATGAAGGAGATTTTATGCCTGAGTCAGTTCTGTAGAGCATTCAACAGGCACACAACCAATTTTACACGTGAAGTTCACTTTACTCTTCGAGGAGTACTACTCAGCCTGTGAACAGTTGTGTAACATCTTCTGGGGCATAAGGAGCTTTTCAAAGGTTGAAAAAAAAAAAAAAAGCGCTGATGACATCATCAGTCTTATCCAAGCTGGTTTTGAGACTTAAAAATTTGAAGAGAAAGCCTGCATTGCAAACTAGAGTTGTGGGATTTTGAACTAGAACTGTCCTAGAAACTGCAGCCACTCAGGATGTTCTCCATGGTACAGCTGTACAACACCCTGAAATTCTGTTGGCCTGCACCAAACTTCCTGGGCTGCCTTAAGATAATAGATTCACAGCTGTGCCTTCTTAACCACAGTTCCTGAGTGTAGATCCCATGACAGGTTCTCTGCATTGTGCACACTGAAGAACTTAAAAGTGCTAACTCTCTCTTTCTGCCCCTGTTAATGGAGGAATGTTCGCCTGTAATCCACCACCACCTGCTTGGTTTTACTGATGTTAACGGAGAGGTTATCTGGCTGTTGGTGAGAATCACAATGACGATGCAGGCATGTGGCCTTGCTCTCAGTCATGGGTCCAGACAGAGGACAAGCAATACAAGAGGTAACAAAAATTTAAAGAAAAAGATTTACTTACCGTAATTTCCGGACTATTGAGCACACCTGAATATAAGCCGCACCCACTAAATTTAAAAAGAAAAAAAAAGTACATATACAGGCGGCACTTGTCTATAAGCTGCAGGTGTCTAAATGTTTTTGTGGCATGAAGCTCGTTAGCCCGTAAATATCTATAAATTAGCCGCATCATTGTTTAAGCCGCAAGGTTAAAAAAAAAAAAAGTGTGAAAAAAGTAGTGGCTTATAGTCCGGAAATTATGGTAGTTAGTTTTTAAAGTTGATTTGGTTCAAAGAGTACACAAGCGGTTATGTGATGGTTAACTGTCACACTAAAATCAAATGACATCATGGCATTAAATTTCACTAAGGAGAAATCCTGCCTGCAACCATGACCATGTTATATCACACTGCTGTCACATGAAGTCAGGGGTTAGCTTGGATGCAGAGTGTGTGTTTATTTCTGTGTGTGTGTGTGTGTGTGTGTCAGTAGGGGTGTTGGGCAGTCAGGTGTGGTCATGTGGACAGATGTTCACATCATCAAGGCCCACATCACATGATCAGGGGTTGTGCTCAGGGGTTGTGGGGCTGAGAGCAGAATCACGGTGTAGTGTAGTGTAGTGCATCATTAGTGTGTCCCAGGTAGCAGGAAAAGCACCACAATGTTTACTAGCTATACCTATACTCTCATCTTACCTGACTTCTTATGCCTACGTCTTGCCTTTAAAGCCTTTTGTGGCACCAAAGGGTGCTGTGAGTGGCCTGATAAATTTCCTCAAGTGATGTCACTTGAGTCAGTCACAGGTTGGAGCTGAAGACTACGAGTTTGAAGTTAGAAAGAAGTGAGCTTACCAGACCTCTGTAGCTACTCCTCTTATCTGCTCGAGGC
The DNA here is from genome assembly GCF_001640805.2 of Lates calcarifer. Classification (NCBI taxonomy): domain Eukaryota; kingdom Metazoa; phylum Chordata; class Actinopteri; family Centropomidae; genus Lates; species Lates calcarifer. The sequence continues at coordinate 19,619,588 of NC_066843.1, forward strand.
TAGTGGCTCCAGGTTACATTAGCTACTACTCAAATAACACATCCAAATCTCCAACTAATCTGTTGGTGATGGAGTTGCAATATGGATAATAAAGGCACCAGCAGGTTTTGACAAGGAAGGAGAATGAAATGGAATGGAATAAAAAAGACAAAGTGTGTCTCTGATTCTACCGTTTTCAATCCTCTGTTTTAAAACCGTGCATTGTGACTGTAGACAATGTAACAGAAGTGCAGTTACTCAGACATAGAGAGGTCAAAGTTGAAAGTGACTGAGCATTGCGCACAGCAGCAAGTTGTAAAATCCAATCCTATCCCTGGCACCATCTTTGTGATGACCTACTGTGTACATCAGAAAAGTCATGAGAGATGGCAAGCTACAACTGGTCAGGGTCCAACATGTGTTCATGTCTCTCTGCCATGTCACAGCAGGAGTTAACGACTCAGTAAGTATGTTTCCATCCACCTGCTTTTATGCACATTTTTTGCACAAGTTTTTACATTTGGCTGAGGTGAAATGTTGGTATCTATTAAAAAAAAAGTTGCGACAAAGTGCAACAGAAACAAACACCAAATTAATCCTGTCGTACATGAAACAGGACTTAAACAGCCACTCAAGATGTAGCTCCATAATACATCTGATCTGTGAGGAGCAACGAGGAGACTGTAACATTCCTCAAATGTATACATGAACAAGAGATGCTATTTATTTCTATATGTGTCATCTCTAGTGGTAAAACACGTAACATATAAATATAAACTTCATTTGTAAGGATATCTTCATTTACCACATTATTGTTTCATTTTAAAAAGTACTACAGCTACCAAAGACAGAGACAACAAGCCTTTTTATTATCTGAAGATTTATATCAATCTAAAAAGACATTTATCCACAGCTATTTTAAATAGTTTCTTGCATTAAAATAGATATTTGACGCATTCTGAAGCCGTTACCCATTTCCACAGCAAATCTGCTTTGAAAATTGGCAACAATTTTGAGAGACAAACAGCTCTCTGTCTTACACTATGGTGTGGTAAACATTGGGAAACATTTGACAAAGATTTATTCACACCTTGGAACAAAAATGACTTAATACTTCCTTCATTATTCGCCCGTGTCACACACACACTTTATCAGGTCAAATGGCCAAGAGGCTTGTGAATTAATACACAGCTGTTGTTGTGTTTGCTTGTGCTCCTGCAGCTACTAAACTCAATGTACAACTACAGAGAGGTTACCTGGGGACAAGGCCTCACTAAGAGAGGAAGAATGGCCTTTTGAAAAGGAGTGGAAGAGGGATAAAGCCTATTTATTTTTTTTTACCTACAAAGCCATGCTGTTCCTGGTATAATTATCAGTTTCTTAGAAAATATACATTAAGATACTTTGTCATTGTTTTTATCAGGTTTCCACTCATTTTTTGCTATATCCTCTTTTATGCATTTTGATGATGTATATTTGTTTCGTTAGTTTCTTTTAATGTTTAGCATCTACCTGCTCATGGAGCGCAGATGAAAAATTGCCTTTTGGCTAAATCTGACTTAGACTTAGACTTAGACTAGACTTTATTGATCCCTTGGGATGACTCCCTCAGGGAAATTAAGTAGCACATTTACATAATACTGATGTTGATTAATGTGTGCTGTCACAAACAAACAAACACAAAGACAAACAAACAAACAGATATTTGTCAGTCCAGGAGTTAAATGCTCAGTTAAATGCTTTTCTTCTAGAAATCAGTGCATAAATATATTTACTTTAGATGACTTTTACACTTGAGTTAAACGTATAAAAAAGCTGAAAAGAATAATGCAGTGTATTGCTTCCATGGCTAAAATAACCCCATGTAGATATTCTACCATGATCATGGCTCTGACTGTCTAAAGCTGTTTGAAAGCACAGGAGCACTGAGCAACTGCCACCATCAGTGGCTGTTTCCAGCAGGAGCACCCAGGAGAAAGGTGTGCTCTGGCTCTTCAACAGAAATGAAATCAGCTCCGACAAGACAAGAGCTCAGTGCACCAGAAATGCTCAAAACAACGTTCTGTATGTAGGAGCCTGCTTTTAAGCTGAGTCCACGCTTTTATGTTATTGCTTTACTCCTCGCTGCTTATTTAATAGTCCAGTCACTGTTTAAGCTTTGATCACAACTTTGTTGCTTTGATGAAGATCCACATTGATCTTGACAATAATAAAGAAAATGATCATGAACTTGTATTCTGACTCTGCTTGAAACCAGGGAAACAGATTAAAAGCTCATGCTAAACTTTGCACACCTGCCAAACCAGTCGTCTCTGTTGTCTGTCTGTCTGTGTTGTTCCAGAAAGTCACCAGCTTTCATGATTCAAAGTATTATACATACTCCAGAATAAAGTTTTGACTTGATGATGGTGCTAGTGTAAACGTTAAGGGATCACCAAAAATGATTACAATACATCCTGAGGGGGACATGTAATATCTGTATGAAATGTCATGGCAAGATTGTTGAGATATTTTACTCAAAACAACAAATGTGGACCCCATAGTGACACAGGGGGAAAAGTCAAGGGATCACAACGCCATTAGGATTCATCACCTGGATAACCACAAACATCTGTATGAAATTTCATGGTAATCCATCCACTAGTTGTTGAGATAGTAGGATCAGATTTCAGGTTTGGGTAAAGCTCTGTGGCTAACACATCTCTAACTTAATCTTTTGTGTTTCTTGTCTTTTTATGTCAGCAAATAGCATTGTACAAATCAGTGATATTGCCAGGGGTGGACATAACCTTTTTGGTCTGGATTCTCGAGGGAGCACCTGGAGATGTTGCTTGGTTTTCACCCTTAACACAACATTGTTATCCAACAAGATGAAAGGCGAGAGACTGACAGGCAGGATCTGTACTTGCTTTTTAGCTCTCACTTGCAGCACTGCTCAAGGACAGTGTAAAGGACAACAAAAGGACTTTCTGAATGTTGGAGTAGCAATCTGGATTGCTTGTCTTTGCTATGTTGACCAAGTCATACACACAGAGGAGGCTTCTTAACAGTTTCCGAATTATTTAAAATATATCCATTCTCAAAAATTAAAAAGAGAGAGACAATACATCAACCTTGTCCCTGTCCTTGTCCCTACTTCTCTTAACTATCAACCTAAAGCTAGTCACCAATATTCAAATTCTCTTGCTGGAACCTGAGGGAGCTGAACTGTAAAATGTTTGCAGTGTCAAGCATCATTAGGAACACTGAAATTCTCCGCATTTATGTTAAAGGTCACTGACATCACTTGTAGCCACAGGTAATAGCTTCCATATTTCCCCAAAGGCCATGCTCATCACATATCCTCTTCAGTTGTTCTGGTCTTTTCGCACCACATTTCTGTAAACAAAAGCTTAGCAACTTGACAACGGAGCAATTAGATGCATGACAGTATGGAACCATACAATCAGCTGCCTTTGTGGAGTCCTCACAGAATACACACTAGAGAATCCCCGACTGCCACCATCTGACACAATTTGGGAATGACCTATTGCGTCCAATTTGGGAATCGGTCCTACATCACAGTGACTGAAATAAGACAATAATACTTTAGATGAGTAATCAAAAACAAGAAAGTGTTAAAAATAGCATCATTATATTGTTAAATGTATTAAATAAGTTGATAGAAATGTACATTATACTTAACTGGCATGCTCATTATAGGACAGACCATGCTCCTGGCCATTATCATTTATTACTATATTACCATTTCTTATTTAAGGAAATATGTCAGTGCTATTTGAGCTTTAAAAACACATATAAAAATATTTTAAGCTTGGTGATTGGATAATTCCAGGAAAAATGCACCCTGGGAATTGTAGTTAGCCTGTAACCCTAAGTCTTTATGTACACATCCCTGTTCCTCTTGCTTTTGATCATAGATGCAAATAATAACAATAATAATGTAGTTGTCTGTACAAATGAATGTGAACCAGGAACCAGGGTCAACCAAATTGTTCCTTTAGCTTTGCAACACAACTCTTGTGGAGTGGTTACTCTTCTCTAGTGAAATTATGAAGCTGATTATATTATATCAATTCAAGTACTCAGAATCTCTGCTCATGTCTATCATCCAGTAATGATCATTTTGATTTACCAACATGATATTTTTACATTGAGTGCCTAATGAAAAATAAAATAATGTGTAAAATAAATCAGACTACACCTCTAAATACAGTGTGCTGAATACATTTAATCCGCATTTAATTTCGCTACTCATCTCATTTTCATTTTGTTACTTACAGATGTTAGGATGAGGAGAGATTTAAAAGGATGCAGTTTTGATTTTGTTGTCATCATCAGCAGAGTTCTCTCAACTCATAGTCTGATGCCACAGTGGTGCCCTGAAGTCAGTAATTAGTATTCAACTTTATAAATATACAAGGATATTCTAAGCACAAACAAATATAACTGTCTCATTTGCAATATGAAATAAAGCTCCTAAAAGCATTTAAACAGGCAAATACGTACTTATGCGCAAACACACACATACACAGTTACAATCCTTCTATTTAGTTGTTAATTCAATTGCAATGGTGAAAGTCAACTGAGTCCTGAAATATTAAGAGGATTCACACTGCAGTTAATTTTGACACATGCACATACACAAACACACACCTACACACACACACACACACACACACACACAAAAAAAAACCAAATTCTATTTCAGTATTCCCTTCTCTAGGCTATATGAAGTTTTGCAACATCTCTGTGTGCACGAATGTGTGTGTGTGTGTGTACCCAGAATGCTCCGTGACTCAGAAATCACAGAGGGGAGGGGTCAGGGCATGAGGCAGCGCTCACAAGAACACGTGCATGCTCAATGACACTCTGTGAGAAGCACACACACACACGCACATGCGCACAAACACAAAGCGACAATCCCCTGTTGATGTCACATATTGAGGCGTCCTGAGCTGTCCTCTGCTTTCTGTGGCTCCATCTGCCCTCACTGCTCCTAATCCAGCTCTCTCCACTCCACTAATCCACACACACACACACACACACACACACACACACACACACAAACATACACACGTACAATGCATGCATTTGTACACACACTCCTGTAGCTGCATTAGCATGCGCATACACACACAAACATCTCTCTTGGCAGAAAAACAGATTGCTACACCTTCATACACACACATAAATATATATGTGTTCAATAATACAAAGCCATCTGCTCACACACATGCAAATCACACACACTCAAACTAGAGAGGCCTCTGCCAAAGCTCAATTATCTCCTCAGGTAGATGCTATTTTAACGCTGAGCTGGCTATATCACACACTACTTCATGAGGGTAGCCATGGTAATGGCTTTACCAAAGGTTACGAGGTCATCAAAATCAATACCTGTCTTTCTGCTGAAATCATGAATGTGTATGCAGCATATTTTGAGTTTGGAGAAAACCATAACCTTTGGTCTGATGGTAGTGCTAGGTGAAAGACTATATGGTCATATGAATTCATATTGCTCCTTTCCATGTGGAGTGTAAATGTGCACAGTGAATGCCCTTGTGGCTTCCCCTACCTTTTAAGAGAGAGAAAATGAAATTCAGCACGGCATCATAACAGTATTGTGGAATGCACAACAACTACACTACTGTTCTCATGCAGTATTGAGGCCAAGTTGGACAACAACCTCAAATGTGTTTTGGCTGACTAATTAAACACAAGACCCCAAAAAATCTGTGAGAACAACAACAACAACCCTATATACACCACTCTCCAGCTGATTCTTTTACACCACAGTCTGAATATGAACATACAATACAGTATAAATATCCATCCATTATCTATACCGCTTATTCAACATCCAATTTAAATCATTTAAAAAATATGACTTATTTATGTTAATATCATCAATATTATGTATCCAAGTCAAAATGAACCTTCCCAGCACTATTACAATTGGTCTGTACTGGAAAAGTCAAGCATAGAAAAGAGAAAATGAAATTTAATTTTGATGAGTTACAAGGTAAAAAACCATCCTGTGTCTGACTGATAGCTGCTCTTCAATTTCTGGTTGGCCTTAATAATACAACTGAAGAAAGCAACAAAGCAACATTATGAAGTGAAAAAAAAATTGACTAAAAGAGGATCGGTTCCTTTATACATGTTACTAACTCAGTATCTTCCCTTTCCTGTAGTATTGTGCTCTTTCCTCTCTCTCTCTCCTCTTCTGTCTCTTTCTGCAGGTATTTCTGCCTCTGGAGCTGTAGAGTCTGATCTGTGATGAGAAGCTTCCTGCTGCTCCTACAACTCCACTCAACACCTGCTGCTACAATTAGAAATTACTTACACTGCTATTAGTTGTATTGCTATGTTAGCAGTTAATACTTCAATTATCACTACTATCATTACTACTATATTATTGGCATCACCTTACATCTTATATGGAACCCGTGCTACGCTATGTTCTTCTCCCACTATTCTCTACTCTCTTGAATTATTTATTAAATGATTTATTTGTGTAATTATTTCCTAATAATTTATTTGATATTTAAAGGATTATGTGGGATTTAACTTGCTCAGTGTTTGTATTCGCTTCTTCATCGGATCTGAACTCAGTCTCTGTGAATTTATTTAATGAAGCGGTGAGGGCAGAATGTGTGTGTATGAACGTGTGTGTGTGTGTGTGTTGCTGCAGCACGTGCCGGAGAAACAGAGAGGGCACAGATGGCAGCGTGACGGAGTGTTCTGCCTTCCCTTTTACCTCTCCCAAAAATACACTAAATACACTGTATCCCTCCCCCGTATCTATCCCTCCATCCAGCCAGACCGCATGATTTTCTTCATTTATTTATATAGCTGATATTGCACAACCACACATCTGTTCATATTCTGTTCTTCCTTTCATTACAGCATCATGCCAAATTTAGCCATACTTCTGCAAATATTATATGGTATGAGTTGCACCTGTCAGGAATGTGAGGACTTAAATAATTCAAACATGTACTTTGAAAAAAAAAAAAAGGTGGGTGTTGGTGTACCTCTATCTTTCATCCATCCATCCATCAATCCATCCATCCATGCCTGCAGCTATTCTTTCATCTGTCACTTCTGTCAAATCACCGTTAATCTGTGCTTTCTTTTCATGTTTACATCAAAAATGAACACACACACACACACACACACACACACACACGCACACACAGAGGAAGTACAATCCATCACATTTCATTTAACACACACACAAACCCTCTGTCTCACCCTTTCTCATCCCCCTCAGATGAGTTGCTATCCTGCTTGTTGGACATTGGCTCCATTCAGCCTCAGTACCGTCCAGCGGCCAATCACAGGACAATGAGGCGGACCCAGACCTCGCCAGCCTGCTTAGCATTCGCCGGCGGGCCTCTCAGTAGACATCCATCTGAGAATCTGGGCAGTGACTGGCTGGGAGGAGCATGGTGGGCGGGACATCAGGGGAAGCAATAGAAAGCTAGAGAAGACAAAGTAAGAAAACAGACATTTAGTGACATTAGCATTTGTCAAATAAAATGTTACATTATATTTTGAATACACATTATTATATAACATTTCATGTATTTATGCCATGTAAATCCTGTATATTTAAGTGCAGCCATGTCAATACTCAGCGTTTATACACATTATACACTTAAATATTCTATGACTTTTGTGTATTTGTGTGTGTTTACGCTAGCTACTATACTCTAGCTACTATACCATACTACTTCCTGCTTATAATGCAGGACTATAAGGACAAATGTCTGCAGCAATGCTATTGGGACTGTGACGCCACTAACCTGCTTGCAATGGCAATGCTAATGCTGAGATTTTGTAGGTGCAGTGTTCACCATGTTCACCATCTTAGCACAGGGTAATAATATGTTAACATTTGCCAGTTAGCAAAGTACAGCTGAGAATGATGGGAATGTCATTAGTACACATGTATTTATGTTCTAATTATCTTTATTTATTTATTCAGTTTAGTTATACCTTTGTTCTGTATATGTTATTTTTTCTTATTAATTATTCCATACTAAATTACTCATCATTCTTATCATTTTCATCCTCCATACGTCTGACTTAGAAGTTGCATTACTGCCCTTCTCAGTGGCTTAACAGGCTTAACTCAGTATTTGTAAAGGATGAAGAAGCTCAGTATGTTTGATGGTTTTGCTGAGTTTGTGAACTGTCTTACAAATTCAATAGACAAGACCATTTGAATTAATTTGTTAGACACAAACGTCTTGATTATATTTATAGATGTTGCTTAACTTTGATCTGATTTGAGGGGATTTTAGACTGAGAATTCTTTTTCACACACTAAAAACTCCCCTCAAACTGACTGAAACTTAACTTAAAGGTACAACACTTCAGAGGTCAGAAACTTTAACCTGCTTCATCCTTTCTTCATAGAGGCTTGCCTTCTTTCACAATACAGCCTCTATGTTCACTGTGCTCTGTTCACCACTACAATCCTGGAGCTATTAGAGGAAACGGACTTCAGCCAAATCTAATTTACTATAAGCTACTTACAAGTCCTCTGAAAGGAATTTAGGATAAATTGTACTCCACAATTTTCATAAGTGTTTTGTCAGCTTTTTATCCTCTCTTTGTGGCTAAAGTTCACAGTTAGACCATGCAGATACACAGTAAAGGCATATTTTGGCTTGTTTGCCAAGTTGTAGTGGTTTCAACAAGTGGTCCGATTAAGTTGTGAAATAAAAAGCCATTTATGCTCTAATTTTGCAGCCTTGATGCTAAAGATGAATAAATAGCCTAATATAGCCAGATATAACAATATATTCTAAACACATGTGGAGACCTCATAAAATGTAAAAAGGTAATAAAATGATAAAACATGATTTTCTGTCTTGTCGGACAGGTACTCTGTTACATGCAAACAACAACAACATGCATGCACTTGCTTTAAGCTTGAGAAGGTTGTTTTTTTCTCTTCATGGATCAATGAAACTGAACAAAAAAAAATCTGAGTAGAAAAAAACTGATGACTCTCTGTGTGAACATTCTGGTCAAGCATGAAATATATTTACAGCTACTGAATGGATTGCCATCCACTTTTGCATGATCCCCGTACATCATCGTCACCAGAAGACATCAGCTGTGGTGATCCCCAGACTTTTCCTCTAGCACCACTATGGGGTAATTTTAAATATCTCAACAGCTGTCAGATGAATTACTTAGAAATTGTTACACACATTCATGTCTCCTCTGAGATTAATTACAACAACTCTTGTTGATTTTCTGTACAATCTACTGTGTGCTAATTATCAGATATTAATTAATGTGGTGAACATGTAAACACTGCACACTATTAGCATGTTAGCATTGTCATTTTAAGCATGTTAGTAGCCTCACAGACCTGCTAGAATGGATGTAGATGGTTGTTCTTATAGCAGTTCAAACAATGCACCTAGATGTTGAGAAAGTAAATACACTGAACACATTTGTAACACTTCAAGGATACACACAAAGTGTTTTGGAATGAAACACTGAATTAAAACATGAGCAGGTTTATTTTGTTTGTTTGTTTTTTGTTTGCTTTACAAGAAAACCCCCTGTGGGCACCTTTAAGAGAAAAACATATTCATTAAGAATATAGATAAATAAGTATACCTGTAAAAATTGAGGCAAACAATAATAGGTAATAAGCTAAAATAAAGTTTCTTATTGTACCAGAATGTATGATGAACAAACATCAGATGTATAAGATACCAGGGAACTTTGAAGTATGTCTCCTTTGTTCTTCAAGTGTACAGACTGTCATGGAGTCATGTTTTTGCATCAATTTAAAGTTATAATCTCCAAGATTTGCATTGTATCAAACCTCATTGTCAATACTATTTACTGACTGGTATTACAGCAGCAGCCATTCAGTGTATTTATGTTTTTTAACTTCCTCTTTATGTAGTAACTTTTATTGAAACTGGCAGACACCCCCTTTTCTGCCTGGGATTCAAACTGTATACCCGCAAACAAAGATTTTACAGGAAACAATAAACATAGTGGATGTATCATCAGTGATGATCTTGGTATACTGGCATACAGCTACTATAATACTGCTGGAACTTTTACACATACTCTTAAAGTGACTACAGTACTTCAGCTAAGGTCCATGTGATAGCAATATTTGGGGATTAAAGAGTAACTACAAGCCTGTTTAAACTCCTGCTTCCATCTAGTGGCTGCTTCATGCTCTGACCATGCTGTGCTGCATGCAGCACTAAATGCATTACACTGTAAAATGTCCAAGTCCAGCAAACCACAGGTCACACCTGACCACCCCATCTGTCATGGCTTGTCTTTAAAAACAGACTAGTAACCGTCTTCCAAAGTTTGACAAAAATAATGCACTCCACGTTATTAATCATTATTAACTGTGTCATGTGTCAATGACTGCAAGGTTCAGAGTGGATTATCCTGCTAACAGCATGGACACTTGCCAGAGATTAAAATATTACTGTCTATTCATAGTTTGGGGCAACAGTGATGATCCTTTAGGAGAGTTACTGTATGTGTAACAAAAGAAGAATCCATTCAATTAGTCAATTCACTACCACTGTAAGTTAATGATAATGATAAAACTTAATTATAACATAATTAATAACAAAGAAACCTTTCACTCTTTGTGAATGAATAAAACCACAAATCCATCACATTTAGTCTGCCTTTGCTTTATGCATAATACCAAGGTAGGAGCACAGAGAGCCAGATGAGGGCACCACAGTCACAACACTGGTGGTCTGGATATAAGTGTGACCTGAGATGACCTGATTCCTGCACCGAGCCTGGCTTTTACAGGCTGTCCTCATATCATTTAGCATGACCACTGAAAACATCTCAAATATAGTTGTTTATGAAGGGTGGCGGATTTGTGTAAGTTTGATTCATATACTTTGTGGAAATATTTGTCTAAATATATAGACAAGAATTTACATGCATATTTGTACTCAGACAACTATCTATGTATATTAGTCACACTGTCACAGTTTAGAATCAATGTGCAAAATGATGACTTGTGTGAGGCAAATAATGATGTTGTTCCAGCACCAGAGGGCTTAATAGTGTTATTATGTCAGGTTGCACAGTCATCATATAATATTTCACTTACTGACTTAACCATCTAAAACACTTAGTATTAACATCAGCTACACCCCAAAACTTTTCAATGTGCATTAAGATGAAAACTAAGTACTGTTTGTATTAAATATTTACAATATAACAGAAATAAAAGACAATTTCATACAACTTTTTCTAACTTTTGCACATTATTTAGCAACTAATCTTTCTTGAATCTTGGAATAAATATAACTCTAAAATTCCAGACAATTGAAACACCTTTTATTAAAGTTAAATCTGTAGATTATTTTCTTAATATTTAATTGAACAGTCTATAAAAACTATAAAGTGGTTTCCTCAAATGCCTCGTTTTCGACAGAGAAGTAATGGCAAAAATGATAATAATAAATAAAAGATAAAAGGTATTGATAATATTCTCTGGTTTCAACCTCTCAAATGAGAAGATGTGCTGCTTTCATTTGTGATATTTCCTTCTAAACTTGATATTTGAACAAATCAAGACATTTGAAGACATCACCTTGGATTCTGTGAAGCTGTGATATGGTTTGTTACTATTTTTTTTACATTTCATGGACTCTACCATTAGATGATTAGCAGAAAAATAATCAGGCAAATAATCAGCAGATTAATCAACAGTAGAAATAGTTGTTAGTTGTAGTCCTACTTATTTTTGTCTGACGATCAGGCAAGCCAACAAGATATTTAGTTAAACTGATACTTAAGTGACTTAAGACAGAAAAAAAGAGACCACACTTTTCATTTTGCTTAAATTACTTAGATGATTTCTTATTTATTGCCTCACCATGAAAATTACTGGCAATTACTTTTCTTCTTTTGTTAGAGTGCAACTTTGTTGCGCTCCTCCTATGAGTTTTAAATAGATTTTGGATGACAATGGAGTTCAGGGGAAGAGATATGCGCTACATCATGCTGCATACTGTAATATTGCACATTTGTAGAACAGAAGGACTAAATATTGCCAGCATTCCCACTATTTTTAAAGATACTTGTGCTGCCTGAAATTGAGCTAAGCAGCTGAGCTCCACTTCTCCAGATGTGACAGTAGATGGCATCAGAGGGTGAGAGATCAGATGGACCTCATACCCCTGTAACACACCAGGTAATAGTCTATATACGATGTAGTTACACATGTATACGACATAACACCAACAGCAAAAATGGACTATTCATGATTTGATTGCCACAAAATGAACAACTTCACCATCAGGTTCAGTTGTGTGTTTCCAGGACCTCAAAGTTACCTCAAAGCATTCCCTCAAAGCTATTTTCAGATCAGGATTTGTAAAATAAGTACAATAAATATGTGAAATAAGTAAGTCAAGACAGACATTTCTAATAGTAAGTTAGTATCAATATGACACCAGATAAATAAATAGTATTTGAGCTTGAAAAACATTTGCATTGCTGCATTATATTACAAAACCTGAACAAACAGACATATCTTTAGATTCACTATGACTTCTGATGATATTGCTATCTTTGGTGTCCATCATAAACAAACATCTACAAATCTGCTTAGAAATCACACAAAAGAAGATGCTCTTTATAACTACGGAGGTTCCCTGAGAATCAATGCATTTTAAGTTTTAACATAATAGTTGTTTGTACATTCTTTGATGCAAACAGGAACTGCTAATTGCTATTGTGCCATACTTTTAATGCCAAATATAAGCAAATATAGGGTTTTAAAAAATGGGGCTCAAGTTTTAGCCTACAGCTAACAAACTGAATCCTTGGCAACATCATAGCAAAACATGGAGCATCATAATGCCCCAAAGAGAAGAAAGACTAAAAATAATAATAATGTGGCCTTATAAGTATTCAGATCCCTTCAGTGTTTGCACTCTTTATAGTGTTTTATTTGACTGTAAATGAATATAATTGCAAATTTTGCCCTTCAACCTCCACTCAATAATCCACAATAAAAAAGTAAAAACAGAAACCTTTGCAAACTAAAAATGAAAAACTGAAATCCCTCATTTATGCAAATACTGAGGCCCTTAATTCACTAAATTGTAGAGGCCCCTTTGCCAGCAATTACAGCTTAGAGTCTTCTTGGGTAAATTTCTATTAGCTTTGCACACCTGGATTTGAGCAGTTTATCCCATTCCTCCTGGCAGATCCTTGCTGTACTGAATGGTGAAAAGTCAACCCAGTCTCAGGTCATGTGCACTCTGGTCAGGTCATGTGCACCCAGTCTCAGGTCATGTGCACTCTGGTTTTCTTAAAGGACCTCTCTATTTGGCTGCACTCATCCTTCCCTCAGTTCTGACTAGTCTCCTTGTTCCTGCCACTGAGAAGCACCATCATAGCATGATGCTGCCACCACTATGCTTCACTGTAAAGATGGTATTAGCCAGATGATGAGCAGTGCTTAGCGTTGGCCAGACATGGAGTTCAGCTAAAAGGGGTCAATTTTTCCTTCCTTGCTGCGATTGATCACAATATTCTTCAGATGTCAAAAGACAGTTCCTTAGATTTCACTGCTTGGTTTTTGTACTGACATGTAGTGATGAATTATGGGACCTTATATACACTGGTATGTGTGTTTCAAAACTATATCCAGTCAATTCAACTTGCCACAGTTGGACACCAAGACACCTGAACACAATTTGGAGCAAAAGGCAAAAGGACTGAATACTTTTGTAAATGAGGGATTAAAACATGCTTTCATTTATGAATTAGTGTGTAAATTGGCAATTATGAGAAACAAATATTGCAAAACACACACAAAGATACTTCCTTGACATCTTTTTAACCACCATCCACCTGTGTCTCTGTGAAACATATTCTCTCCATCATATGCAGAATAAGCAGCATGCACCAAAGTAAAAACACACCCTTGTATGAACACACACACATACACACTCTAATCTGTCTCAGAGTGGGGAGGTTTTGGATGGCGTCCAAACTGATTAGATGGAGAGAAGAAGCAGCACAGCATGATCAAAGATGACTGTCTGTTTCTCCCCCTACCTCTCTAGCTTTTCCTCTCTGGTTCCTCCAAACCACCTCTCTTTCTGCTTTCTCCCATTATCACTCACACTTTCTCTATAATCACTATTGAGACAGAGCAAAACCAGCAACAAAACAGTACATACAAAAGGAGGGGAAGCAGCCCAAAAAGCTGAAATTTATTGCCTGTGTCTCATTCCAAATGAACTCATTGCAGCTCTAAATATGCTCATGTTCTTGATCCATTATAACACTCATAACACAATGATATTACATCTTTTCCAACAAGCAGGATTTACTTTGCCATAAAGGTTAATATTTCCAGTATTATCACACACTATCCTAAGGAAAAGGGAAGAAAATCCATCCATTAAAAATACTAATTTTTATATCAAAACAATTTCAACTCTTCTGAAGCTTATATCACATGATCTTCATCAGCAGATAGAGTTTCCTGACTTGAAAGGACATTTCAGATTCAGACTTCCATTTTTCTGAACCTTTTAAAGAGTTCTTAGCTTAAAAGTTGAGATGTTCATGCTTTATTCATGTAATATTATCAAAAGCTCAAGATCATCAACATCATTCTTTAAAATTGCAACACTTCAAATGTTGCATTTTATTAAATATGATAAATGGTGTTCATATTTGTTTGAAGTGATGTTTGCAGCAGCCATTATCTGCTGGTAAATGTGACAGCTAATATTTTGATACCTACTGGGTGCACTAAATATGGGTGGTCTTGGAATGATCTGTGATACAACTGCTGTGAGTGAAGTATACAGCCCATATTAGCTGATGAGTGACTTGCCATGTAGAACCAACCACATATGAGCTGCCTGATATCTAGAGCTAAGATCTGACAGATCAGTGGCTACATGGGGCTGGAAGGAGGACTTAAAGAGCCAAGCCAGGGTAAAACGATTAAGATGTTCTGGGCTAAGATGATTATATCAGTGCAAAAAGTGAATGACCGTTCTGAAGCTTCAGCCTGTTTCTTTAACTAGACCTGGGTCACACAGTACACTGGCATGACTTGTATGAACAAAATGTCATAGCCATCCATCCAATTATTAATTCAGTCTGAACCAAAGTGGTTGACCTACCAACCGACCAACCGAGAATGACATTCTGAGTTATGCAAGTAGCATGGCTAAAAACACCACTGACTGACAGTAGAATAAGAGATAGGTACACTATGACTATCTTGGCTGTTCATTTCCTTAATTTAAAGACTTATGACATAGTCAGTGTTTGAGTTCGGTGTGTCACATATTATTTTCAGGATTAGTTGGGATACTCAGAAATGCCATTAATTGGTATTTGAGAAGAGCTATACTTCTCTCATGACAGTGTTTTTATGTAAAAAACCTGGAAATAACAGGTCCTGTATCTTAGACTTATATTTGCCTGTTAGACAGGCACATGATTACAAATTTAATGCTAATATTGCTTCATATCTCAGTAAATAAGGGTACTGTGATGGGTAAATAAGCAACTCTTTGCTAACAGGTTAACCATATCAATTTTAGCCATATAACTGTTAAGCACCATCAGAAAAATACTTTAATAACAAGAGGTATTACTCTGAACAACAACATTAAATATACAAACTATCCCTATGCTGATAGCTAGACCTAACACATATTTCAGGACCAATGTTTTCCAAGACAAATTCTAGTCTTCTAAGCATTGAGCAGTTGACAAGCCAGATATTTTTTCTCAGGAGCTGTTGGAGATAACCACAGAGTATAGGACTCACTCATTTGTCTTGGTAACCAAAAACACAACTGCAACAGAATGGTGATGCTGCCCTGAATTTGCTGGAAATGTAGGTAGGTGACCATTTGCTAACAGGTTCACCATACCAACTTCATAAGGTGATATAAACCGATCAGCCCCAACATTAAACTAGAGACAGGTGGAGTGAATGACATTGATCCTCTCATCACAGTACAATGTCCTGCTGGAAAACCTTTGGTCCTGATGTTCATGTGGATGTTACTTTGACATGTACCACCCAATATAAACATTGTTGCTGACCTGGCATATGCCCCATGGCATGGCACAGCACTCCCCAATGGCAGGGGCCTCCCCCAGCAAGACATTGCTATCAACCACACCACAAAATCTGCTAAGAAATGTCTCAAGGAACACGACAAAGGGCCCAAGGTGTTGATCCGGCCTCCAAACTCCCCCTACATGTCAAGTCAAAGTCTGATAATTTATGATTCATGGATATTTATTCTCAATGGATATTCAAGTTAAAGCTATCACTGGCAAGAGTAAGCGGATTCCAGAAGTACTTCTATACAATTTCTAAACATCATGAAACAACAGAATTGAACATTGTGCTAAAACAGAGACAGTCTAGACAAAGGAGATTACAGTAAAGCGTTTAAAGGTCATTTTGGAATTACTGGAGCTGTCAACCTTTTTATTTCTCCGGTCACCTTCCCCTGCTCTCTCTTCACCTAATAGAATCACCACACTCCCTCTGACATTTTGTTTAATAAAAAGCTCCTTCTGCTTCTGTACTGCTCTATACATGTGGTGAGACAGTTAGTCTAAATTTACCTATTAATATTTCAAACTGACACAGAAATGGAAAAAGAGGGGGGGGACTTAATTCCAAATCCATGTCCTCGATCCTCATTCCAGCCTCTGTTCTTCTCTTCCTCGATCTCTTTCCTCTTTACTTTTGCCCTCATTCTTTCCAATCCCCATTTCACTCTGTGCCAGCGGCATCACATCCTCCTCCGTTCGTCCCTCGCTCCACTTTCATTCTTTTATTTACAGCAATCATCTGCTCTGTGTGTTCATTGTTTTCCCTGCTCTCATTGACTATGTATGGCTGCTGTTTCTCTGCCAGCTACTGTAATTACCGACTGATGGGAGTGTGTGTGTGCGTGTGTGTGTGGGTACTTGCATGTGTATATTCATGTGTGCATTTCCCAGTGTGCATATATGAGTGCATTTTTGTGACAGTGTCTGTGGGTGTCTGCTCACAACTGTGTGTGCACTAATGGGTTAGCTTGCATACATATTCTTCTGGTTTTTAGAGGGCATCTCAGTGTACACATGCATGCATGTGAGGGAGCACTGTCTACCCATTTATCTCTTTGCCACAATAAAAAAACTTGCTGCTCCTCTTTCAAACTTATAGTCACTTCTTCCCCTTTTCACCCTCATCTCTGTATTATCAAGACTCATGACAAAGTCACCTGTCACCTGTGTGGGTGGCAGGTGATGGGTGGATAATGGTAAGTGTGACATTTTGTGAGCAATAAAATGTGATTTAAATGTATTTCTGTAAGATTGGCTGAAAGGAATAAATTGGCTTCATGAATAACAAATAAAAGGAAAAATGGGAACCACTATTCAGCACATGAAGGATATATTCTTTTTCACTTGAATGAGTATATAAAAAACAAAACAAAAAAAACAACTACAGCAAACAAATCACAGTGTACACGTGGAGACATCTGTGTTGAGGGATGAGGAGACTAATCTTCCTCAGATGAATACATGAAACGAACACAAATACAATATTTTCATCACGTTTTCATGTCCTTGTTGTTCAGTTGAGGCATAACACTCAAACAACCCAAAGCATCTCTCCTGATGGAAACACACACAGGCCGTCAAGGCCGCCGACCCTGGTCCTGATTCTAATCTGAGATGCTGATGTGGTAAGCCCCACCCATCTGCTCATCCACACAGATTAAAAGAACGTAAAGAATTATCTCAGATGATGATGCAGCTTTTCAGAGAGGCTTCAGTGGGTCCAAACACAGGGGTCTGGGGAGGAAGAACCTGTATAATACAGATGATTTACATTCTTAACTGAGTCTGACTCTCTGGTGTCCTTGTACTATGATAGCAGTTAATGGTTACACTGATATTACATCAATCTGTTGACTTTTTCTTTGATTAATCATTTAGTCTATAAAATCTTTTTGTGTCCAACCAACAGTCCATAACTCAAAGTTATGTAATTTAAAATGGCTTAATACAGAGAATAGCCCTGCAATAGTCTGACAATCTGTCCAGGGTGTACCCTGTCTCTCACCCACTGTCAGCTGGGATTGGTTCTAGCCCCCCATGACCCTTAAAGGATAAACAGTATAGATAATGGGTCGATGGATAACACAGAGGATACATTTGGAAACTTATTGGAACTTTTGTTTGATAGATAATTTGTTTCTGACTTTGACTTTATTTTTTGTCTTTGGCTTTTTTTCAGCAGCTTGTAATTTGAACATGCAATTCCTTGACAGTTGAGGATAATCACGTGGTAGGATTGAAAGCTACTGAATTGACCTATTGTGAATGAATTTTCTGCTGGTTGACAAATCAACGAACCATATCACCACTAGCTTGTAGTATATTATATTTCCTCATATTTCCCCTGAAACAATGCACAATATGCACCTTTACTGTCAGGACACCTTTAATGCATAGGGGTATGGCTGTGATGGACACTGAATAACCTACTAAATGAGTAGGTTAAGGTCTCTCACACAACAGAATTACCTGTATGATCGAGCAGTGAAAGCTCACACAGACCACAGTCACAGTGCTGTATCAGTATGCTGTCATTCATTTAATAGCTATACATACAGTATTAAATAGATAGCACAGAAGTATAGAGGAAAACAATTAGCTAATTAATTTGTTGATCAATTAACTGAATGACAATTGCAACAATTTGGTAATCAAGTAATTGAGTCAGTCACGAGTTTCAGCTCCTCAAATGAGAGGATTTGCTGCTTGTCTGTGTTTTATCATCATTTTAAACTGATTATGTGCAGATAGTCACTGGATTATTTTGAGCTATGACGAGGATCTTTTTCTAAGATTCCTAAGCAGATTTATGAATGTTTATTCATGATGGACATTACAAGACATCCTTAGAAAGTGGAAGTCACACTGAATCTAAAAATATCTGTATCATGTCCATCTTCAAGTTTGACCCTGAGGAGGAGTATCATTTTGACACCAACCAGGCACGGATGGTTTTAAAGTATCTTGACTGTCTCCATGAGTTGTGTATCACAGTCACTACTGCAGCTCCAACTGTTGACCGTGCATGTAAGTGGGCCACATCAGTGCCCAAGCACAGAAGACAAGCACACACTGGTCCCTTTCACCTTCCAAAGTATTTTTGCGTCATGCCTCTCTCTCTCTGCACCTACCCTGCTACTTTTCCTTCTCTGCACCTGACTGGAGGGGCAATGAAAACTGCCTGTCATAGATATACTGAAAGAAAAAATCAACTGCATTTAAAAAAGAAAGATGTTAGGCTGTTAATACAAAGGTATAAACTGAGTGTAAATACTCCGTGGCCTTGAGATGTTGTCTAATTTAGTTGTAAGATACTTAATAGATGAATGTACTGAATGGTTCACTTTTTCATCAGGAGGTAAAGACAGCAGATAAAGCCCTGCATTAATCTGTTAAAGCGAACAATGTTTGAGCAGGGTGTAAGGCTGTGCTGTAATGTACACATGTAGGACAGTGGACACAGGGAGGCAAGTCAGGACAAACACAGACACATGTGCATAAAGTCACACAATAAAGACACAGCCATATAAAGACACAAAAACAACAGGCATGTTCTTTCACAGTTAAAATTAGCACTTCTTTTCCAGTAGTTATTGTTCTTAACGTTCTAAACAAGCTCACACACGCTGAGAACATAAAGGCGAAGACTGACCTTCTGAAATCAAAGCTCTATAGTTTCCTCTCCCCTCTGTCTCCGTATCCCTGCAGTCTCTCATCCTCCACCTTTCCTTCTTTGTCTCCTTCCCCTCCATCCTCCTTGTTCTCTCCCTCTCTAATGATCAGCCAGTGTGAGGGCAGCCAAGAATGTCTGCCATGGCTGACCTTCCTTTCGCCTCTCCTCTCCTGTTTATGTGGATGTGTTAGAATGACTGCGCTCCCCCTCATCTCTCTGTCCACTGTTGATGTTATTCATTCAGTAGAAGCTGCAGCCCTGCCACAGCTGCATAATTGACCCTGCTGTTGGAAACATGTAGGAACAATCATAATCTGATGCCCAGCCTTTTTTGGCCAGGCAAGAAAAAAAATAATAAATAGAGGACTGTGGAATTAATAATTAACTCAACTGTAATATTTTACTGTAATTTCTTCATTTTAACTCCTCTCTCACTGCACTGTTATAGTTTGAGTTTCTTTTATTCATTTAAAGATTCTCTCACACATTTCACTGTACAACTGTCAATGTGTAACTGTATTATTCAACTAAATGACGCTACAACTGAACATCGATGAAAGCTACAGCAGTAGAGGACAGTGGTCATTTCTGGCAATGAACTATATTTTATTTATGCTTTCTGTGTTCATTTTATTTTCTGATGCGGGGTTAAGAACATAAACACATCTCTTTTCTATACTGTATGCCTTAACACATCCAGCGGGGGGGCTAGAGTCTACCCCAGCTGACATTGAGTGAGAGGTGGGGTACACCCTGTACAGATCACCAGTCCATCGCAGGGCCAACATATATAGACAAACAACCATTCACACTCACATTCACAGGAATGGAGTCCCCAGAGAGAACCCACACAGGAACAGAGAGAACATGCAAACTCCACACAGAAAAGCCCAGGGCAAACCGGGGCTCAAACCTTGTTGCTGTGAGGCGACAGTGCTAACCTCTGCACCACCATGCCATCTGCCTTAAAACATGTCTTATCTTTAATATTCTGTGCATATATCCTGGTGGAGGAGCCCCAGACGTCACTGTGTTCCCATAACTTTTGAAATCAGACCTAATACATACGTGATTTTTTTTTCTTCTTTTCAAGTGCCATAAAAGAATATTTTCATGTACCATGATGCATTGAGGCAGATGTAAATATGCAGTGCAAAATGCCAAAAAAGAGGATGGCAGTTATGTTTAAAAAGTATTAAATATATTTTTTGGTGAAATTGAAGTTATCACATGTACTGTATGATTCCATGACATGCTTGGCCAATAACGCTGATATAACACAAATTTTGACAGTAGACAATGCTTCAAATATGGATGTTGCTGCAAAGAAGTTATGAATTCTAAAATGTGGATGCTTCGCAGCAACTTCCAAAACACCTGCTGGTGTTTTGGAAGTTGCTGCGAAATGTCATGCTGTTGTGCTTCTGCTAGCTCACGTTTTTTGTGATGTATCTCTAACAGAATCTTCTTCAGGATTTTGCTGCTGAGGATAAACAGTTCTATGACCCGGGGGACACAGTGTTGGTGAAGCGGATAAAGCTGCAACTGTTCTGTTATTGGATGGACTTAATAACCTCTAGTCCAGCCTTCCACCCACTGACCTCCCCTTCCTCTTCTAATCCTTTCCTTATATATGACCTGTAATTTCTCTCTCAGCTCCTCACCAGGCCAATCTAATATCTGATACTATCAGTTTAAGTCGTTCTGAAAATGCAGTGGGTGTAGGAATTGAGAAATGAACGTGGAGCAAACTTGAATTCCACCACTGCCTCCCAGGGTCTAGATGTATGTGAGCTCCTGTTTAATAACCTTTGCTTCTCTTTTATCTTTTCCCAGTTATTTAACTTTGACATTTTTTCTCTGTCCTTGTCCTAAACTCACACCAGTTTAAAGGCAGAATATACAAGCTATGACAAAATATTACAAAAAATGTAATAACAATTATGACAGAGACACACAAATGTACAAAGGAACAATGACACATTCTTATTCAAATCCTGAAAATCACACATGGCATTTCCGAATTGGTAAAATGCTTCCTCTGCCACCCAAAACTATCTTCTCATAGTTGATTTAGCTGCTTGTTGCACTAATAAGCAGCAACTTGAGGCATGTATAAAGTAAGAATAAAGACATTTGCTGCTATGCCATCTGTGCAAGAACACAACAATACAAAACACAGACACCAGCATTCAGTGTACAATACTGTCTGACAATGACTGACCTGAGTAAAAAAAACTCCACAGTGTACACACATCACAGAATACCAAGACAAGCTATGGTTGAAGAAATGGAGACAGACAGAGTTACAGCCTTGATAAAACCAAACCTGCCAGTGTAACTGTGTCCATGGCTTTATTCCCCAACAAGGCCAACCCCCCCCCACCAGCCCTTCATTATGGAGGGTCACCCTGCCTGAAGTCACGCTCACAGCTTTGAAGGGCTCTCTGCATTAAGTGGAAGGGCGCAAATAAACAGCTAAATGGTGGGAAGTAGTCAGTCTCAATCTTATGAGAGAAGCATTCATCACCATGGGCACAGAGACATGCCTGACTCTCCCAGCTGTTCAATTATATTGTGTGCTGCTCCTCTGTGAATATATATAATATCACCAACAGCAATTAGATTTTTAGAAAGATTATTCTGTTGGGTATAAAACACAACTTGCTGTTGCTCATTTCCAATTTTGTGTTTTGCAGGCTGCAGAATCTTTACATGGGGCATTGATGTAATGTAGCAAAATGGTAGTGTACTGAAAGTACTTGTACTACTATTTAGATTTTATGCTACTTTAAACCTCTACCTCACAACATTTCAGAGGGATATGTACTTTTAGGCTGGAGCCTATCCCAGCTGACATTGAGCGAGAGGTGGGGTACATGCCGTGCCATCCCATGGACACATTGAAAAAAATCAAAAATTAAATTTCGGCATTAAAAGTGTGGCTTCCAACATCACACCTCGTAACCCTTACAAAAAGCAGCATCGAGCTGGGGCTCTTAGTTCTCATAAGTTTTTATCCAGATACTTTTAATAAGTCCAAACAGGTAAAAATGAACCAGTAGAGAATATAAAACCCACATTTTATGATACAACTTCGTTCTTCTTCTCTTCTTGATAAAATTACAAACAATAAAACTGGATTACATGTTCTTCAGCACTTACTTTAGATACGTACTTTAGTGACTGATTTCTCTTATGGTGATAATGATTTTCTCATTCTCTAAATTTACATACACACTTTTATACAGCCTTATTTTCATACCTCATTTACACATTGCATATATGGTCTGGCACTGCCCTGTAGATTTAGAAATTGTAAACAGCAAACATCTGTCAGCTCATAAATATTTCAGAAGTTGAGCTATTTTCAAGCTCATGAGTTTGTTTTTCATGTTATCACTTTATCTTTAATGGTTTGTTCTGTTTTCTATGCTGTTACTTTCAATGTTCAGCTCTATTATCGGGGTAAATTAAAGGGCAGCTTAAGCAATTTATTATAATGTGGGTAAGAAATGTGAAAATCTGACATTAAAAACTGCGTGCTATATCTCTGAAGACCTCACTACACATCAATGTGTGTATCTGGCTGCGTACTTTCAGCAAGGACAATGATTTCAGAGCAAATCTAAAACAAATTACATACAGAAGTTTATCAACTGAAATTTTCCCTATAGATTAAAATTTCTGCCATATCAGCCAATGGAATGGATCCTACAAGCCACCTAACACTACCTCCAGGGCCATGAAGCACATTGTTTCCTGGGGTAACAAAGTGCATTGAGAAATAAAACATTTACAATAGCACATTGACTGTATAGTATTTCTCCACTGTGTGAAATGTTCTGGATGATATCGAAGTATAGCTTTGTTAGCAGCTTTGTAATGGGGCCTCACATATAAACACTGCCTATGGGCTTGAAACGTGTATGACACTTCTCGTGGAAAAGTTGAGATTTATAAACAAACTTGACAGGAGAATGTGCATACCTGTATGGAAACTCTGACCCACGCACGCAAACAGTTTGGAGACTGTGGAAACTGGTGAAACAGATGGTGAAGTAGTTGGATAGATAGCTTAGCTAGACAGATAGAGTGTTGTATTAATCACAAAGGGGGGATGTATAACATTAAAGGGAACTGCTGCAATAGGCAGCCACTAGATCAGTACCACCTCGATTTATAGTGAATTGAAGCCAGATTTTGTGATTCACAGGTTTAATTTCACTTTATATTTAACAAATAATACTATGTGATAAACATTCAGTGTTTGTGCTTGTGCAAAACTAATCATTCCAAAAGCACTTCTTTGTTTTAAAAGAGACCAACTCAAATCTACATGTATGATTTATTATTAAACTCTAACTAAACAGCCCTAAGTCCTCCACATTTCCAAACCAGAGCTCAGGAGAGAGGGTCAGGCCGTATGATGCTCACCCAGACTTTTTATCTCAACCACACTGACTATTGAAATGAGCATTAAAGCGCACCAAATACAGGTCTATATAGACCTGGAGAACATATTGGAATTATTTTCATAATCATGTGCAAATTACACAAGGCTGCTAGAAAATAACCCAATACAATACTACGAAATATTACTAAATTTGATACTCTGTTGTTTGGGTGAGCTATGTTGGATCATAGCTGCTCTTCAATCCTGTATGTCACTGCCTCCTTTCCAACTTTTTTTAAGCAAAAGTAGCAATTCATGTTTTGTTCTTAAAATACTCAGTGCCCTAATTTAACTGCACAAGGACAACAATAAGCACAAAGCAGAAAAGGTCTTGGGTGTTCGGACTGTAGTGCACCTATTATTCTGGTTCATGTGCATATAGAAGTGACATTGAAATAGACACCTTATCAGTATGTGCTGTGTCATATTATACTCTATACTGTTGTACATGATGATACCAATCAGTTTGAGGCTATGTGTCCATGCTGTATTCTTTATCTGTATATCCATGTTTCTACATGGTGTGGATATGTTCATCACATTATGTGATGTGTGCTGTCAGTGTGTGTCAGTAGTGGCAGACATATGAGCAGCAGGTTGACATATATGTCGTACATAAGGACACTGGATAAGAGGGGAAAAGGACACATGACACTGCAGGAATCAACAGCCAGAAGATTGACTAATCTACCATGAATAGCTGGATATAAACAGGGGCATCTCCACAGGAAGACAGGCAGTAGATGGAAAGGGGGGGGGCAGGCAAAGAGACAGAGGAACCAGGATAATGCTACCAGGCAACTGTCATGTATGACTTTGAATGTAGTTATCATGGTGAAATACTGGATTGCATTTCTGTCTGCAGATTTCAATTCTGCACCTTAATATTTTTAAGTTTAAAATTCAGGGATGGCAAATCTCGCAAGCACAAAAACTCACAGACAGGATGAAGCCATTCCTTGATAAAAAACGATGCTATACGAGCTATTTGGTACACTGTTCAAATCATAAAGGTCAGGATTTTTTTCAGATTTCTGCAATTTGTGTAGATTATAATAGCATGTTGATTATAATAGCATATGTTATAACATAATAAGTTTGTATGTTGTAATAACGTGGAAGCCATCTTGTTTTATTGTGAACACATCTTGCTATAATAATAAATTACATGATACAAGATCCATATTTCTTTTTCTGGTGTGGCAGCTATATCTTTCCATACAACTGTGTTCACGTTCTAGAAAATGTTTTACTACGTTATTTAACTGAAGGCACTTATATTAATGTATTAACAACATTTCAAAGTTAGTAGTATTTTTCTAGGTTTTACTGCCAGAAAAAAAGGAATAACTCAAGCACTGCAAACTGCACAGACCAGCAGTAAAACTAACTAACCTGCATGTCAGGGTTTGATCCAAAAACTGCTGCACCACCTCCTGAGCCAAACTGAATTTGAAGCCAAGACTAGAGTGACAGCCTTGGTTTCAATCTGCAGCTGATAGCCTTCATATTATTTACCATATAGCAGAGGCTCTATAGGGGGACAACTGACAGCATGGCCTCAGATCATGCTAACATACTGGAATGAGGCCTGCCAAGGACTTGATGTGCATCCAAGTTTCAATCAATGTGCCTGTAGGCAAAAAGAAAGCCTTGTAGAAACCAAGAAAGAATGGTTTGAAAACCGCGAGAGTAAGAAGGGATGAGAAACAAACTAGGTGAGAGGAAATGGAACAAAGGGATATGAAAGAAAGAATGGTATAATCAACGGAAAGAGGGAGGTGAGCGGCAGGTGAGAAAGAGAGTCCAAAATAGAGTGACAGTAAATCAAAGAAGAGAAAATAAGGGAATGGCAAGTACAGAAAAGAATAAAGAAAAGAACGAATGTGAACGTATGAATTGTGTGTATGCATGACATGTGCTTAAGTGACTTAACGGGAGGTGCACAACAGGTTAGGGAACACATTCCTGTTCCGTAGGCCTGTTACCATAAAGAAGAATCTCCTCATGCAAATTAGAAAACTAAATGTGTGTACTGTATGCACAGACCGTAACACTGTCTGGCCCTCTGTGTAGGTTGACAGTGATATGAGAATTGACCAACAATATCATTCTATATTTTAGCCATTTCATTTAGGGTCTGTGTTTAAACCTGAACAAACCTGAACCTTTAATGGTTTTCAGTCAAAAGTAGCATTGTCTAAATGGTAAATGGACTGTACTTACATAACACTTCTCCAGTCATATCAACCACTCAAAGCGCTTCACACTACATGTCACCTTTACCCATTCACACACACAGAACTTATTATATACACAGTGCTCTTTAACACATTCTCACACACAGCGTTCAGTATCTTTCGGCATGCAGACTGGAGGAGTCAGGAATCGAACCACCGACCTTCCGGTTGGTGGGCGACCGCTCTATCTCCTAAGCCGCCTCTACACAGCTGTGTTTTTCAGTCAACAGATACAGTATGCCTCGTTTTAACCAGTACTACTGTATACAAGGTCTATACAGGCTATACCTGCATAACTTTGACCAAAAGCATACTTTTATGCTTCAGGTGTATTTTTTAATGTTTATGCGCTTAACTACAGTTATAGTGTGTTGGCCACTGAATGCTCCCACAAAACTGAGTGACCTACATTTAATACTGTGCCTGAAGACACAGAAGGATGCCTGGACCTACTCCTGCCCCCAAAGCCAAAGCAGTTCAGTTTTCTTGCACTCTGTCACACAGAGTATATATATATATATATATATATATATATATATATATATATATATATATATATATGCAGTGTATGATGGGGCATTTTTGGCACCTTTCATACAAGGACTGCAATAAACAAAGGTTTGGAGATGGACCTCATCTCTGGCTTTTTATTGCCCATATTAATCAGTTATAAAAACAGCCTGACACAGGGCTTGTAAACTGGCGCAGGACATCTCTAATAACAAGATAAGCAATAAAGTTCAGTTCAATTTGTGCTGCTGATGTCCCACCCAGGGATTATAAAAAAGACTAGTAAGGATTTATATTTCAATTGAATGTACTCTAATTATTTACAGCCAGTCACACAGTAGGTTGTTATGTTAATTCCTATTAGTCAAGCTCTTGTCAGTGTTGTCATGGACATAATGATCTGTACCAGTGTTCACAATAATCTGGAGCCTGAAGTGCAGACTGAGCATCCTCACTCTTTTCTTGTCCTCTAGTGCAGCTGGGGAAAGGCACTTTTCTTAAAAACAGGACACATGTTTATTCTGTGCTGTTACATACAGTACAAGTTCTATTTCAAAGATGCTTTTTGGTTATCCTTAACATTTTATTATCCAGTGCAGTTTTTTTCCCAGTTTTCTGCATGACATTTTGATCTTGTTGTTTTTATTTGCCTTGAAGTGAGATATTTTTAGAACATCCCAGACCATCCATTGTTTTTTAAATCTCAAAGTTATGATTTAATAATGAGTATCCTTTATGTGCAAAACAACAGATTCTATTTGCTCACATATCAGAGATATACAGTGCCTAACACCAGAAGTTAAAGTGGGATATGGTAGGTGGGGGGACACTTAAGATCTGATATGTGTATAAAGAGACTACTGAAAACTTTTTTTCAGATGCCCAGGAGATATCTAGCAGGCTAAATGCCTCGACCTATCAGGGAGTCCAAATTCAGTAGTGTGAAAAGTGTTGTGACCTGGTTGTGACTGGCAATGAGTGCTGCGATGAGCCACAGCCAATGAGGGCACAAGTCACAGGATGAGGGAAAACCCTGGGGAGGGGTTGTACAACAACACCCTGGATGGCTGGTTTCTTGTGGATATCCATTTTGGAAGACAGAAAATCCTGCCTCGTGCATGGTATAATGTAATCTCTCATGTTTCAAGCTTTAATTTTCAAGTTTATTTTCATATACTTGATAATAGCGATCTTGAGATCTAGAGATCTTGTAGTCTCTGACCCTCTGTTGCTGATCAGTCATGTAGTGTGCAAACCCCAAGGACTTTAAGATTCCTGATTACAAGACAAGAGTTGTGTATGAACAGTACAGCATCCTGACTTTGACAGTTGTGTAGTGCCTACATGGTCACAAGTCCACCACTGATGCAGCCATTTAGTTTTAAGGCCTGGACACACCAAGATTAAAACTGTGCATTTTTTAGGCAAAAACATCGAATTTTAATTTTAATAACAGAGGACGTGAAAATTTATCCATGCTACTGTTCCACACAGAGTTTGGATAATTTTGACCTGAGAATTTGTGCCAGGCGGCACGGTGGGACAGTGGTTAGCACTGTCGCCTCACAACTAGAAGGTTCCAGAGTCAAGCCCCAGTTCAGGGCTTTTCTGTGTGGAGTTTGCATTCTCCCTGTGCCTGTGTCGGTTCTCTCCGGGTACTCCGGCTTCCTAACTCTAAAATTGCCCGTAGGTGTGAATGTGAGTGTGAGTGTCTGTATATGTTGACCCTGCGATGGACTGGTGATCTGTACAAGGTGTACCTTGCCTCTCACCCCCCCGTGACCCTTAATGGATAAACAGTACAGATAATGGATGGATGGATGGAATTTGTGCCACTGAGGAATCCCTCCTGACGGTACTGACCTTTCAGGAGATCAAGAGCTGGAGTCCAAAAGGGGGGGACCCTTTGTAGTAAAAAGTATGGCATAAACAATCCAATCCAACGCTACTGGGAATTTGTGGATGGACATGAAAAAGTCTGCTAACTCGTAATTCCCATACAACCTGACAGGCTTGAACAGTTTTGTGAAGACGAAAGGGGAACCACAGCAGTAAAGCTACATCATATCTGCTTTGATTCAACTCTCTGAAATAATAAAACATGAAAATTTCTGAGGGGGGTAGGCACTGTATCAACAATAATTCATCTCCTGTCACAAGATCAAGTCATTCTGGGATTACATGAAGAGACAGAAGCAAAAGCCTAAATCCACAGAAGAACGATGGTAAGCTCTTCAAGGTTTTGTGGACATCCAGCTCGCCATGGTTAAATGTTGTGCCTGGGGCATGTGTAACAATAGCAATACTCACTACCCAGAGTGGTTGGAAGGAGATATTAATTTCATTTCCTTTCCAAATCCAAAATCACATCAATCATTAACTAGCACTTCTAGACTACATTAGCAACTGAAGGTATACTGAACATGCTGGTTTTGCTTTTTAATGATTTTTACAGAAAATGAAGACCTACAAGGAGACAGTGAAGATGAGGATAAACCATTACACATCAATTTGACATATGCACAGGATATATCACAGGATAAAACTACAAAGTACTCAGTGAGTATTAATGTTCCATACATTTAAAAAAAAATCTGTGGGAGAAGTGTTTTTCATTCTCCCCTGTGGAAAGATATACCTATAAAAAAATGACCTCTGGTTTATATTGCAGAGATTTGTCAGCCAGAGAAATCCTGTCCACACATTCACACATATACACAGACACTCAGCATGATAGCAGCAATAGTCACAGAGAGCCCACAGATGACTCATCCAATGCTCCAGTTTCATGTTCATGTATACACACACACATACACACACACACACACACACGAGATCTGGAGATCTCATCCAGCTTTGTTGGCCCCATGTGCCCTTTAATGCGGCAGAAGAACAACTGGTCCACTTAGCAATGTACGAGACCACAAATGCAGTCTTAACCAATCAGTTCAATTAGTTCATACTTCTAAACACACACACAAACACACAGAGATACAAGTGCTTATGCCTGTATTGGCACAGAAACAAGCCAGCGATCTGATTGGCTGATGCAGGCTCTGTGTTCTATACGTTACTGCAAATCTGAGCCACAGGTGATGGAGGAAGGCTGTGCGTTGCCGTGGCAACACAAAGCAGAGGGTGGGAACAAGTTATGGCGCTATGATGTGAGGAGACTATCAATGACGGAGGCTAACATATGTTTGACTCCATCGGACTGACGGACGGAGGGGATGGAGGGAGAGGATAGAGGGTGTCTGAGGTGAGGCCTGGACACTGTTGACGGTGGAGCTGAATCCTTCTTTGTCTCTATCTGTCCTCTCTCTCACATTATTTTCTCTCTTTTTACCTCCCATCTTCATTATTCTTTGTACTCCTGTCTCCCCACTCAATCAATAAGAGAACAGTGTGAGGAACATTACCAGAGTTCTGTAATATATCAGAGAATCACAGCACATAACTGATATATCTATATAAAATTATATA
The DNA here is from genome assembly GCF_001640805.2 of Lates calcarifer. NCBI lineage: Eukaryota > Metazoa > Chordata > Actinopteri > Centropomidae > Lates > Lates calcarifer. The sequence continues at coordinate 19,650,087 of NC_066843.1, forward strand.
CTGAATTTCTAATGCTGAATCACACATGAAATACAGTTTGAGCTATACAGTAACTTCAGTATCAACATGCTCACAACAAACATTTCCATGAATTTTAACAAATTTTCAGGACTGAGCATTCTGTGGTTATGTGTTTGTTGATGTGTATATGTCAAAGGTATGTATAATAAAATAGCTCTGGATTTATCCTGAGGGGAACATGAATGTGTGTGCATGTGTCTTGTCTGTTCATGGCAACCCACCCAATAGTTGTTGAAATATGTTACTAAAAACAGCAAATATCAACCTCATGTTCTTTATTTTCTAAGCCTTCTATTATTTGCTGTTCACCAGGAGAGAGAGAATTCAGCCATTCAGTCAGGTGACTGACTTTCTAGCTAACATGTGGCTGGTACAGGAAAAACAACCAGCCCTCTCCTCCTGATAGCAGAGCAGTGAATCAATATGTGCACACAAACAAAAAAGAATAATGCATTGGACTTAAGGAAGAATTAAAAATGCATGGAATAAATCTAAGAGCAAAAAATTTTGCTTAATTTCGTTGTTACTTGAAATCAATGTTAAAATATGTTGTTTTATTTCATAATGACAGTTACCTTGGCTTGAGATCAACTTCACACATTATGTAATCTAAAACAGTTCAAATATATGCTGTATTGTCACATGAGGTTGGTAGTGTTAAACACAGACATAATGTGAGCTAAAGTTTCAGAGCTTTTTGACTATCCACATAGCTACTGTCCACAGGATGTAAACACAACACTAAGAAACATGTCATCATTTGCCTATGGTGACATGTAGGGACAACAGACAAACTAAAAATGTGAAACATCAAATGTCCTTGTGGATTCATTATAAGCAGGTGGTTCCCCAGTTTCTACACAAGATATATTACACCTTACAAAGGTAAAACTTGTAATAAGCATCTTATAGCTGAGAATATGAGTTTATAAATTGTTCTTTTGACTGAAATTGATCCACATTTTGATGTAAAATTTAAAATCTTACATCACATAATTTTGAGATACTTTTCAGGGATGTTGTAAAATTAAAATCCTCATAACAGGTGAACATAAATGTAATAATATAAAGCCAAATCTTGACAACCACTAATATGCATCAACTGAAGCATTGCCATGTGTACAGATCACTCAGTTAGGGTTGCTTCAACCTAAGTTCCCCAAGGTTTGTTTCTGTGTCAAATCCCCTGAGTTCTGTTGAGGTTTCTTTGCCAAGTTGTACATTGCAAGAGAGTTCAAATTCAGTTAATGACCTTTACTGCACAGTGCTCCTTCCATCCTTCTTAATACCCTGTCTCTCTCCACTCTGTATCATCTAATAAGGCAGAAATGCCAGTTAAATGTCAGTTATGACATAAAGAAATGAAAAATATGAGAACTGAGTATTTTTCTTTTGTCATCAGTATAAAATGGCAAATGATGGATGCAAGAAAGGATTGAAATATGTGGATCTGACTCATCCCCATCATATTACTGATACACTGTTTGCACCTTAGCCTGCAGAGCCTCTTGTTACTGGGGAGAAGAAAAATGAGAAGAAAGCATGCTGATAAACATGCACAGAAAACAAAAAGACAAACTCACCACTGCATTCTTCTCTTTACTTGTTTTTTCCCTCCTTTTCTCTTTGCCGTCACACAGTACAGATCTTCTCGGTGTTTTCTCTCTTTACTTTTCCAATGTTTATAGTGTTCTGAGTTAAATCTGCCAAGAGGTGTTTTATCCTTTGTGGTTTTGCCTCCTGAGCAAGAAAAGCTGATGAGGATCCCGAGAACTTCTCCTGCTCCGTGTGTAGCTTTACTTCTCTGGAGGCTCCACAGGGTGAAGAAGAAGCTCAAGGCAGGGGGAACTTATGAGTCTCTTCTGTGATCTCCAAAGGCCTCTTGGGAAATTGCTGATTTATGCTACCATGAGGCTCATGTATGATGTGACTTTGCTTAGAAGCAAATGAAGTGAAGTTGCCTGCCAGGGGGTATTCCTGAGTCTCTTGCTCTGCTTCTCTGGAGGCCTCCCTGGCTACTGTTGCTATACTCCTGCCTCTAAGGCAAATGGAAGATGCTGGAGTGAGTTGTCCACTGGGTAGATTGAAGCACCAGGCTAGTAAGCATGTGTTACCTGCTGGGTAGACTGAGCACCAGGATATAGTGAATGCTATCACTGAAAAGTTCCCTTCTGTTTCGAGTGTCAATCTAGAAGCTGTGTCTGCTGAGGTATATAGTTGCCAGGTATATAGAAGGGTGAGGCTGTTGTGAGTGTGTAGCTGCCTTTCAGGCAATATCACCCTTTTCTTTCTGGTAATGACTAGCCCAAGGTGCAAGCTACAAGTATGGATCAGTACAATTTAGGCAATGAGAAGGTCAGAGCTGGCAGGTGGTAAGAGGTCCAAGGTCATTGCTGGTCTTCACGTTTGCAGTGGGGAGAGCTTGAGAGGCAATTCAGGTTGTCACGGTAACAGCAGTGAGAGGTCACAGGTGTGTTTTTGCTCTGTGTTCCAGTCACTGCGTTGGCTGTTTCGGTGGAGGAGGTAGGTGGTGGGAGAAAATCCCTGAGGTAAATAGAGAAATGTTGCACAAAGAGAAGAGTAAGAGGAACTGACAAAAAAAAATAAATTGCTGTTTTTCTTTCCTTTTCTATTTCTCTGGGAGGTAGACAGCTGAAGAGGTTTTCTCTGATTGGATCAGAGAAGGAGGATCGGATAATGAGAGGTAAAACTGTGCTGTATCAGTCTTGCGTATATTTTTCTATCTTATGTCTTTTGAAAAAGAAGAATGCTGGTGGTTGGTCAGTGTCCATCTGAAAAAGTCGATGCTTGGCTCCGCCTCTTAACATGTGCAAGGAGGTGTCTTCAGGGGCTCCACCTATGGAAAAACAACAACAGGTTAAATATGACCACAGCACAACAATATTATTAGTATTGTAACTGGACCCCAATGGAAGGGTGTCCTTTAATATTACTGACTCAATGAGTTCTTCAACAAAACAGATCCGATTGTCATTGCTTTGCAAAATGACCTGCATTAACAATTTTCTGACCCAGCGCTCCCATCAGCAGGACAACACTGTTTTTCAGTGCATTTCAAAATGTACAGAATGCTAGCATTCTCACAATGACAATGTCATTTAGCAGGTATGTTAGGATACATTTTCTGGGAACAATTGATGTCCCTAAAAAATTTCCGATGCATCAAATGGATCTCACTGAGTAAGTGAAAAAAGTTAACTGTCTGTGGGAAACAAGAGGTCTCCAGTGTTAAAGTCGCAGCTTTTGTTGACCCAACCACCCTGGCCATTTCTCAAAGAGTTTCTGTAGCCCAACAACACTGTTGCACTTCCACCTTTGCATGTGAATGACAACAGTCAGAATTTACACAGCCACAAGAGATCCTTATCAAGTCAATGAAAATTTTGGTTCTTTGAGGCATTTGAACAAAAGTCCAATGCTGCCATTTCTCTGGCTCTCTAGCTCTATTGGGACAAACTGTAGCATACTTTAAAGTGGCTGAACCAAGTTGCTACCCCAGGGAAGGGTTCAAGTATCTAGGCGTTTTGTTGCTGGGTGATGTTGTGTTGCAGTGCTGCAAGAGTTAAGCCTGTTTAATCTTTTCCTGCCAGACAACCATGTGTTTTTTGCCTCTGTCAGCACTACCACTGAACTGGCTCCATTCAAATGAAACAGGGTAATGAAGGTTTTTTTTTCACACAGGGCTAAAGTCAGTCTGAAAAAAGTCATTTGAGGTGGTTTGAACGTGTCATTCAGATGACTCCTGAGCGAGCCAATTTCCTATGGCATTTCTACCTAGGAGGAGACCCCAGGGGAGACCCAGAACACACTAGAGGGATAACATATCCCATCTGACCAGGAATGCCACAGGTTCCCCCAGGAGGACCAAGTGGATTTATGAGAGGAAAAGAGCCTTTGACCGATTTTATTTTCATTGTGAATGGAATAAGCTTTGGAAAATTAAAAGATGGATAGACTTCAAAAAAGAACAAAAACAGCGTATCCTCTATGTTGGGACATTTGTTTGATATCAAGCTGCAGCAGGAGTGAACTGACACTGAATTAAAATAACCAGTGCAGAACAGGACTGCACAATTAATTAAATATTGATCACAATCACGACTTTGGCTTCTCACAATTAAATAAACATGATTGTCGGCTATATTGATGTTTAAAATGTGTACACCGTAATTTGCTGCACAACAAATCAAGGTCTCCCTTGAAACACATCATCGTCTGTTGTTTGGAAGCATTTCAGATTTAGGGCAAGTGATGTTAAGCTAGAATAAATCGTACACAAAGAGTGCATGAGACTTGTGTGTTCTATTTATTTAATGTGAAAGTGCAATAAATTGTGTAATTGAATTGAATAATTGTGTAAAATAATTGTGATCTCAATATTGATCAAGATAATAGTGATTATGGGCAGTGCGGTGGTGCAGTGGTTAGAATTGTTCTGGGTTCTCTAACAGTGATTATCATTTTGGCCATAATCATAGAGCCCGAGTGCAGAAAATGAAACATGGGAGATTTGAAAAGTCTGCATTGTTAGTCTTGTAATGGGTAATGGTAATGTCACTTCCTAGTCCCACCACCAACCTTGAATAAGCATGAAGAGAAACCAGATGGAAGAAAAGCACAGAATTTTATAGTCTTCCCTCTCATATTCTAAATCACAAGGGAGATGGAGTTTGTTCTTAATGCATGTAAATTGGGCAAACGCCAAAATTATACCAGTAGCAAAAAGTATACTTCATGTATACAGCAGTAAGTTGCATTAGGAGCACCAAAGTACTGTTTGGATCATGACAATACCTCTAATCATACTTATATATGCATCAATCTTTGGTGGCTCTTAAACTGTGTTTGCAATAACAAGCATTCTAAAGGAGGATTTCCTCTATGACATGTTCATGTTGACATGCTGGACACGTTGTGCAAGAAAAGTGTTTTGTGCACAGAAGCAAACATGAAGCAACAGGGGAAAATGATTTTGAGATCCTGCATATGTCACACTGTGCTGTGGTGATGATAGAAGCAAATAGTGAACAAATGCATAATGTTCATCCTGCAACAACAAAAGCTACAGTACTTGTTCAGTATGTAAAGCAGCTACTGGGTGGAAAATCTATTGTTGGCAACCCACATCTGAATGCACAAAATGTACAGACACACACACATGCACACACACACACACACGCACACACACACACACACACACACACACACACACATTCCCTGTTAATCTTCCTCCATCTGTGCAAGCTGCTCTAGGGTTGGGTTTCTGACAGGCACACATAATTCTCTTTGTGTGATTGTCTTTCTCATAAATGCAAACACAAGTTAGGTTCATGCTTAAGACATGCACACCATCAGTCACACACACACACACACACACACATATAGGTATGGGCTTTACTATCCTTGATGAGCCAAAGCATGTCCTCCATTTCAAGAACATTCTTAAGACACACATGTCACCTTTTTATATGAACACCTTCCATCCACCTGACTGAGCCTCAAGCACCCTTCACACTGTGGGTACCACTTATCGATACATAAACAGTTGGAAGGACAGGCAGATACACAAACTCCTACACTCACAAACCTGCCCTCACACACTCAAACAGAACTCACATATTCAATTTTACATTCACCCATTAGGGGTGGGTTTGGAAAAACTGAAACCTATTAATAGTTACATTATTGCATGTAATAAATGAATCCTAATTTCACAAATTTAAATATTCTAATGTCTTTATATAATAATGCAATACAATAGATATTTAAAAAATCTCCTTCTGAGTAACACAGGCAAACGTCAGCAGCGCATCCAATTAACTAACTGCAGGAAACAACAAATGAAAGAGACATCAAAATTAATCTCATGAGGGAAGAGGGAAGGAGGGAGCGAACAGGATGAGAGGAAAGAGTTATTTTGTACAATATGCATCATTCTGTAACCATGGGCAAAATGACTTCCCTCCCCCATCAGTTACAGTGACAGATTTACAGGACAGGCTGTTATCGCTAGTGTACCAGAAATTACTATCTAACTGCTGGAATGTAAAACAATTGATGGCTGGTTTGCTGCCAAATTGGCTGCAAAGTAAAAAACAAATGACCATCCGCCACCAAAATTAACAACCATTTGCTGGAAAGGGAGAGATAGAGAGACACATTAGATGAAAAACATGAAAAGAAAGGGGGGGACTTGGTGGCTCAGTGGTCTTAGACACATACAATGTATCCAGATCCAAGATTTAAAATTCAGGCTTTTGAGGCATGTCATTCCCATTTCTTGACAAGTAATTCTTCTCTGTCTCTCATTAAAGATATTCAAGCACAAGACTGATGAGTTTTAATATTTATTAAACTGTCACAAGGTTCCCAGGTAACATAAAACCAACAATTCCCCAACTACACTGACAAGTATTGTGTGTATCCAAAACCCGATAGAACTCCACATCAGGGAACCATAATGTTGCACATGGTGAACAGATACACCTAGGGTACGCGATAGAAATAGTACATAAAATATTATATCACAATACGGACATACATAGTGGTGTAATACATTTTCATTCTCAATGAATGACAGTGTCAGTCAGTTGACTGAACCACCACTTTTGTACAGACTGAAATAATCTCCATAACTACGAGATAAATTGCCATTAAATTTAATATAGACATTCATGGTCCCCAGAGGATGAATGCTGATGATTTTGTTGAGCTGCTGACTTCTGATGCTTTCAATAAAAATAATCGTTAGTTATAGACCTAAGCAAATAGGTATGACAGGGTAAGCAACTCATTGTTGATTTTGTCTGTGAAGATTCTGTCATCCAGGTCATGGTTACCTAAGAGGGGTTGAATCGAGGGCAACTGGACTTGGTTCAAGACACTTGAAGACATTTCACCTCTCATCCAAGACATTGTTGGTTTTGTTTATTTATGGGATTTTGACATTAATTACAGAATACTTCCAGCCCTATTCTTTAAAAAATAAGATTACATAATAACAAGAAAGATTTGTGCAAGCATGTCTTTGCAGATATGTGGAAGACAGAAAATTATACTAATTATACTACCTACCACTGACAAAAAACTATGAATGAAAAACAGTGCTGAGTTTTATCATCTAAAGTGAAAATATTTTTTCTGATCACAGCAAGAGGAAAATTAATTTTTATACCTGAATAAAAACATACTTATTTCACTGTAACAATCTTCTACATTCCCAACTTTTGCATATTGTTACTGTATACTGATGATTTTTGGACTGAGTGTGGGATGATTTTTATTCTGTATCTAACCCTGACATTTGACCTCGGAGACAAAGCAGGAGACCAAAAAGGGAAGTTATCCTCCAGTCATCAATAAACTATCATTGTGCTGTTTTTATTGTCCCTGAACCTGCTGACCTGTCCTCTACTACTACTGGCACACTAACCTGGAACAACAGTGTGCATGTGAGAGTGTGTAGTGAGCAGAGAGTCACTTGGCTAAGGCTCTGTTTCAGTATTTGGCAGCAGGTAGCGATGAGGCCATGCTGTATTTGTATCTGGGGCTTTTTTCGGATGTGGATAGAAGTGAAATCTAGGAAACACCCACCACTCTGCCTACACACTCTGCAGTGACAGCTGTTGGTACTCTGCCAAGTGTGTGTGTGTGTGTGTGTGTGTGTGTGTGTGTGTGTATGCACGTGAGGCCTTATTTCTTCCCTAGAAATGAGACCAGGCTAAATAAAATGTTTTTCAGTTGTATTCACTAAGACAAGAGACACATTTGCTCCGAAAAGGCTAAAAATGAGAAGAGCATAATCTGTCAATGTAATTAAAAATGTATGTCACTGCTTTGAAGCTGCACTTGCATTTTTTTTTTTTTTTTAAATTTGGCAAGTAGCTGGGATGTAAAAATTGGATCCTATGCTTGTTAGTCAATTATTACTATTACTATTACTATTACTTTTATTACTATTGTACAACTATACTGAGAAATATCATCTCTCTACAGCAGAACAAAAGTAGAGTAACAATATATGATACATTAAAAAGAAGAGGAATTCACTAGGTATAAATGCAATATCAATGTACAATATCAAGTGCTACTATTGAAAAAAATTGAATGCTATACTGTTATACTATTATAAGTCATGAGTCTGTGTTTCTCAAACTGGAAAGTATCCCTCAGAGGCATAGCAGTGTTTTGTTAGCATGAAAGAACAGAATAAAAATGTCAGCAAATGTCATTCAGCTACACATGCATACATGTTCAATTTGCAGTGGACAAACATGCAATTCAACATAGCCTGTAAAAAGCATAAAGTTTACATTAAATTAATCATAAATGTTTTTTATGGGTTTAAATTCTTTTTTCAAGAAAATGCCTCTGGGAATTAAAAACAGATTTTATTATCAACGCAGAAAAATTATAGTCTAAGATCAGAACATTATCCCTATTTTCCATAAAATTAGTATCTAATCACATGGTTCTTACCAGGAAATATTTGAGAAAGAAAATAAAAAGAGGGAAATCAGTATCTAGGTTCTGACACATGAGCAGTCTGAGCTACTTGAGACTAGAGGGTCTGAATGTACTGATGTGAAGAAGCTGAGTAAGGCTTAATGATGAGAACACAACGATGATATACGGGACAGTATGGACTACAAACAGATCAGCATGTGTGATTATCAGTCCAGGAATTATGAGGAATTAGGATGACAAGTTCAACTGCAGAACAAGTCAGACTGTAGTTAAAATTAGAATTTTACAGTAAATGAAATGAAGGATCTATGCCATAGGAGCTTTAATTAAATGTAATAGCCTGATTTATACACCTGATTTAATATTAAACAACAAGGATAAAATTACAGAGCTTACAAATGTGAAATATCCTGCTTTCAAAAAAAGTCAGAAAATATTATCTAGTTCAAAGAGTGAGCAGGAGAGTGTGTGCCGTTTGCTTTGGAGCATCAAGCGTAATTGGAAGTCAGTTTTTACTTCATCTGCTTTTGTTGTTTGTGTTGGAGTGTGTGTGCCTTTTTTCGCCTCTGTTTTTCATGCTCCACTGACTCCACAACAGCAGCCTGGTTTCTTGGAGCAGGCACGTCCACCTGATATAAGCTTGCATAATCAAATTACAACCAGTTATGTGGAATTACCTTTTTATATCTCAACAACAGAGCATAACAAATACCAAGAACACTGATAACTGGCATTATTTTTTCAATTTATACAAAGACACAACCTGTAGATAATGAAATGAGACCTTCAAAGCAGTTTAGTTAAATGTTTTTTGCCACTTGAAGGTAGTCGCACAAACTGAAAACACTGACAAATTATCATCTTATAAACTTGATATGGCTAGCTATGGTATGATATGGTTAGCCAACAGCTGCCTATTTATCCAACCAAACATGGAGCAACATTAGCATTTGTTTAGTGTTGTGTTTCTGACCAGTGAACAAATGTTGGATTAGAGAGTGAGTTAACAGCAGGTGAAACCTTCAGCACCACGGGTTTGTGTAGTTACACACAAAACAGAAAACTTTCCAAGTAAGCTGCTTGATGAAAGCTCAGCACTGATAGAGTATCTACATTCTCAGGCTGTGTTCCCCAGTCCAATATTCTATCAACACACATTCACCCTCCTTTTGTGTTCAGGTCAACTTTGACCCATTTCAAGTTACAATATTTCATCAATAATAATGAGGAAGTATGGAGATGTAGCATAGTTCATCAGAGCTTTTTTATGGACGTAGCCTCATGTAAAAAAAAAAAAAAAAAAACACAAATTTTGCATTTAGAAAATTAGCATGCCGGTAAATGGAAATAATGAGCTAAAAGTTCAAAGGCTCTGTAGAGCTGAGGCAACTGGTAGAATGGTAATAAATCCCTGAGAGCCCATCACACTGATTCATCGATTTTTACTGTTTGGGTATTTTAGCCATGGTTAAATTATAAAATGTAAATGAATAGTTTATTGCAGCTTATGAATGTATTTACAAATGCACTGGTGTAAACAGTAATAGTATTAGATGGCAACATCAACACCCTGACAGATGACAAATCAAATAGATAGAGAGCAGAACAGGCAGAAAACAGTATGGAAAGTATCAGGACAGGTTGGACTCCATTTACTGCACAGCATGTGGTGCCTGAGGACCAGTCTGACACTATTTACTGTCAGGAAACAGGGACAAGAATGCCATTGCAGGGTTCAAAAAAGCTACAATATGCAAGATGTGGGTATGTAAATTTTATAGGGATGGTTCTATTTTTCTATTACAACTGTCAGTTCCTCTATCTAAATGAGGTAAACATAGAAAAAAGACTTCCTGCTGTGACGAAAATAAAGACAAGAAAGCTAAATATGCAGGAAGTGAAAAACTATAAACTTATTAATCATAAACTCACTCAGTACTCAAAGTTATGAATCCACACAGAATAAGCACCAGACTCTGCAGTTGCATCTTCTGAGTGTTTTAACATCTATCAGCTGATTGTTTTGCTTTTCTGACATACAGCCTCACCACTCTCATTTCACTTCATAAAGTGATAATATGTCACAGTTTTGTTCACAGCTTAACACTGTAACACTGCTGTAGAGAAGAATACAAGTTAAACCAACCTTGAACCAAACATCATGGATGATAAAAGATCACTCATTTCTTCTTGTGTGCAGTTATATTACCAGTATTTCAGGCTCAGCTGTAAGATAACCTGTAGGCAACATATCATTGAAAATTATTTTCACATGGTCTTGTTGTAATTCAGTTTCTTGAATTGAATAAACATACTAAACTGTTATTTATTAAAAGGAGAACTGCTCCTAGATGTACTTATCTAATTATAATTAGTGGTGTATATATATATATATTTTTTACCCTTTTTTATCTACAGAAAAATGTTGTCCGTCAATTAGCTAATTCTTTCATCTGTATGTTTTCTGTGACAGAATGTGGTTCCATTGGATGGCATTCATTGTTGTTCACTGTGAAACCTATCCAGTCTGTGTATGCATACATGCATATGTATGCAACTAACGGGGGAAAAAAACTGATAGTGTAGCCTTATAGAGCTTTAAACCCTGATAATTTAGATTTTCTATAGTAACACGTCTCTCATGAGTGACTGTAGACAGACAGACAGCAGGTCCTGCATGTTTCATACAGCATAGAACCTCCTATATCACCCCCCTATAGAGTATGACCTCAGGGGATTAAACATGCAGGGCCATGCGAGGACACACAGAGATATGTACAGTACGGGGGAAGCCACTTGGAAACATGGACAAACACACACACACACACACACATGCAGGAAATGGGGATGTTCACTCATGAAAGCAACAACACACGCAGCGGCTATTATTCACACCAATGGGGAGACACAGTACTTGTGTATGGGTGAGGACATGCTCACTGTATAGTGTGCAGAAATCTCCCGACTATCGCACATATACATCAGCCCATATGTCAGACTGAGTGTAATATGGGTGACTTTGGGTGCTGTAAGCTTTGCCAGCAGCCGAACCAAGATCAGGGCAGAGGGAAAGGTAGAAAAAAGAAGATAGAAAAAGATTAGCAGGGGAGGAGAGAAAATAAGGAGGAGAGGGAGGTGGGAAGGGATGGGGAGGAAGAGCAGAGTGCTGGTGTGAAAAGCTATGTATATGGTTTCGCTGGAGACATCTTCCTATGGTTGCGTGGCAACCATATGAAAGTTGTGAAAACTGAACTCTGCAATCTGCTAGAAAGGGAAAAAAGTAGCACTCTCTGCTTTTCAGGCACTTCAACAACTCCCTGTTCATGCAACACATGCACACTTATATACATCAACCTACACACACACAAATTGTACACAGCTTTCAGAGCCAAAGCGGATGTGGTTAAAGACTGATGAAGGAGGAGGATGATTGCTTAGGGGATGGGGATGGAAAGAGGAGAGATGGAGGAAAAGGATGACAGCAGAGAAAGAGATGAGAGGAAGGAAGTTATCAAAAGAAAAAGGTTGAGGTTGCTGCTAATTATTGATAAATACCATTCAAGGCATGCAGGAAAATATCACGTTCAATGCAAAAATGCCTTTGAATCATCTCAAAAACCTCACTCTTCAACACCCAATTTGTGTGTATTATTTTCAACAAAATTTGACACCATCTCTTTGCATGAAGCAATTTACTTCAGTCACATCAAATGAAGATAAATGGCCTCAAGTAATGTCCCTGGCACAGTGTGGCAGCAGTCCTTGAGAGCTCAGTATTGTTTTGATCAAGTGAGCCAAAAAGCTTTCAACTGTACTTTAGCCAGTTACTTTCATTGGGCAGCAAAGCTCATAGCTGACAGAGTGTCATATCATTCATCACTGAGGTGAATACTTAAAATTGTATTTTGAAGTGTAGTCACCTAGGCTTTAGTGTGACAAAACACATCAGCCACACAAAAAGAGCATGAGTTCTTAAACAGTCAAATGCTAACACACACTTTTCCTGTCTGTATATTTCACCCAAAATCTCCAAACAGATGCCTAAATAAAAGTGTAGTTATAATGCAGAAAAAATGGTTACCTTTAGTCATTAGGTAATTTAGATGATAGCTAGCAAAATGAGCTATCTTGAGTCCCAGCAGAGGAGTGTATTCTGCAGGTAGCCTACTGGTCAACCCACTGTGGGCAAATCCATATGGCGGCATTATGCACAGAAGCCACACACAGAGTAGTGAAATTACATTATAATTATATTGTTTAAATAAAATGCTGAACATGGGTTGCATGCATTATTGATGGTGTGCCAAAAGAGGATCAATCTAGGACCGCAGAAGGACTGCAGAGGCCATTGCTGAACAAAAGTCACATAGTGTTGCTTTAAAGCTAAGTTACAAAACATATTTAGTTAAAATTAATTATAAAAAGCTAATCTGCCTCATCAGGACTACATATGTGTGGTTTAACCAGATTTGACTGACACAGTAGCCTGCAACTGACCACTTTAACTTAGGTATGACATTGTGTGTTTATGAAGGAACCCATTGTTCACAGGAAAAAAGCTGAAAATGAGAATCTTCAGGGCCTATACACTGTGCAAAATGGGCTATCCAAGCTGAAGGTTGACAGTTTCAAAAACTGAAAATCTGTTGCCATTAGATGATCTTGTCCTAAGGCTGAAGATTAGATGTTTTTCCCGTATTCCAACATGACAAAATGAGCTGAAGGCAAACAGTAAAAGTCAAAGTCATTAGTCTCATTACCTATTTTTAAAATGTACTCAAACACTGCAGTGATGGCACCGATAGCACTGCTGTCATTAATTCAGCGCATATAATCAGTGTAGGGAGCACTGATTAAGTGGCTGTTGCAGACTAATCCTTCAACCGTACCTTCAGCAGACACCCAATCAGCAGCATGGCACCTCTGATTTAAATGCCATCACTCCATGACTGGGTTTTTCTTACTGGTTCACAGATGACATTTAAAAGCTAAATGTGCTCCTGATGAAGACTGAGCAACAACATATTTCATATATGTGGGCATAGTAGATCCTGAACTTGTATTATGACTTATTTAATCTTTCACAATGTCTGTTCAACAGTTGCCAGCAAGAAAAGAAAGCCATTTCTTTTCCACACCCAGATTTTTCCAGCAATGTACATGTGACCATGACATGGTCTACCTCCTGTTATGTCAACCCCCTTTCATCCTCCCACTCTCAAAAATCCTATTCAGTAATAGAGATCACATGCAGTTAAGTGTTTGTCTTTTTGAGAGGTCAATGACCCACTTTGCAACTCTATAGCCAGTCTTCAGGGCAGACACTTACTGGCTCTGCTATTCTGCAATCTATACACAGTGTTGTCCCACATTCCAGCCAGGGTTACGGCTACCCCTGCTGCTGCACACTGCAACACGTCAGGTTTTGGTCACAACCCATAACACAGACTGACCAAAACCATCTCACCAACACAACCATGTTGCTGCATTAGCACACACAATAGGTTAATTTTTAAAACCACAAAAACACAATCAATGGTTTGAACTATTTCAACAAATTATATTTGAGTTAACTGAGTAGTTCCTAAAGCACACCCCCAAAGGTAATCCAATCATAGCTTAGCAAACATTTCTAGGCGCAAAAGCTCTGTCAAACTTTGGATTTTTAATAATATTATTAGTTAATTACAAGTTAATTAATTTACTTCCTACAGCAATAACCAGGCATTATAGTATGTTCCAAGGAAAAACATATCATTATCAAAATCAGTTTGTAGAGTTACAGATTACATGAAAAAGCTCTGTTCATGACTAATGCATCTAGAGTATAGTGTTGTTCCACTAGGTGCTATTTGTCTAACATATCACATTCATTTTGTACACACAAAAACTGCACACATATATTAGGCTTGCCACAGAAGAAAGGAAGACTATGGTACCATGTTGAATGATACACAGCAGTATGTCTCAACTGTTGTTAGGTTGAGTAAATCTACAGTGTAAATGACAGCCATCAGAAGGACAACCTAAAGACAAGACTCAGTCTAAAAGAAAGAGACTGCTCAACAGTTATAAAGTGGTCACCATCTTAAAACTGCACTAATCTAGATTTTTGTGTATATATATATATATATATATATATATATATATACTGTATGTTTAATCCAAGCCACAAAAAAGGAAACTGTTTGGGCTTTATACAGCTGATACTGAGCCACTAAAAATGCCTAAATTGACCCCGATCCTTCCAGTCAGCTCAGGACATCACAACCAAACACTGTTATCTACCACGAAACACTGGCTTCACTGCCACATCATCCGTCTGAGAAAAACAACTTTGGACAACTCAAATTAGGTCATCACACAGATGTTGCAGTGCCAAGGCAATGCCACCTTTGACCTCAACCTAATGATGAGTTCATCCTGCGGTCAGCTGTCAGCTGGAGTTTTGACGTTCAAATCAATCATGCAGCATCAACCAATCAGGAAGAGTAGATGAAAGACTCAGGACAAAAAGGGATGATGATGGGAACAAGGGTTTACTTGTTTTGTGGCCCACCCGTATTATCTGGGCTTCTCACCAGATTATCCAAACCTACCCCATAGCACTTTATGGTTTTGTAAATGAGGTCTGGAAAACAACAACAGATGACCAAACATTGCTCAAAGATGCTGGGTGCTGTGAGCTGCTTCATTAATGCTTCAGGCTTCTGAATGATGTTCTGGAAACGAGCTGGCGTGTTTGTTGGACTGTCAAAGATTTTGGGGCCCCAATCATTCCTCGTCAGAACAGGACAAATAATGACAAGATTAGTCTGATGAGCGCAAACAACAAAGGGAATTCACGCACAAACAAATTAGTGTACACAAAAGCTATACAAAAGATACATAAAGATGTACGCATGTACCCCCCCACCCCCACCCCCAACAGGCACAGACATACAGGCATTTGTGCATATTTGTGGGGAAGTAGTAAAGGAGCATGATATCTGACTGCTCTGTTTTGATCTGGGAGACGAACGTCACAAAGGCTTAGAAATCACAGATGTCTCTGATACGATGGCAGACACACACACAGACAAATACATACAGGTTACAGACTGAGTGAGAGCAGCTTGTCAGTGCACTGTGGAAACAATGTACGAGATAAGAAAAGGATGTTTTCTTACACCTGACAAACAACCTGAGTCCTTTTTAACTATGAACAATGAGTCATATTAGTTATTAGGTAGGAAATTCTTTTCTGCCTAACATTAAGGTGGTATTTAAATACAGATGAGACATTTCCCAATGTAACGCTCTTAGCTGTCAATAACTCAACTTTGATGGTATTCTCTTCTCAACATAAGCATGCTATGTGTTTCCAAAGCTCAACCAATACATCACCACAGCTGATATTAATCCTTTTTTTTTTTTTTGCTTATCACTGATATAAACATGTTAGGAAGAATTCAGACCTCATCTTTTGTAGATATAATTCTAAATGGTTTTTTCGAAATCTTAGCAAACTTGGTTAATATTAAAAATTAAACTTTCTCATTTACATAAGTAACATAAGTAGTTAGACCCTTTGTGATAAGGTACATCCTGTTCTTTAATTGTCCCACAATTTACACTACCTGTCCGGTCAAAAACAGGCCTTAAAGTCCAAGGAACTCTCTGATCTCAATACTTTTGTAGAGGACAATTTACATGTTTGATTTTTAATACATTTGCTATGTTTTACCTCATGTCATTATGGGTTATTGAGCAAAAATGTCCTGTTTTATCTATTTAAAACAAAAGGTGAAGGGGTCTGAATACTTTTAAAAGCTATTGTATATCAGTATCAGCATATATATTGGTAGATAAGTAATAAGAAATTAAGCTATCTTTGCCCCACATCTCTACCTATATAGTGCACTGCTGTGCCTAAGTAGAGTCAGTACATGTTATACTGACAGCAAACTGTTTCCAAAAGAACTTGCTGACATTTACGGACACAAGCCAGGGACTTGGACACAAGCTAGGGACCAATCATCCCTGGCTAGTTCCACCAGGTGAGAGTGTCTGATGATCAATGACCTGAAACACTCTGTGACCCTGAGTTCATCACTGAGGATGAGTCCAAGTTGCTACAGGTGGTATCTGAAAACGTACCAAAGCTGTTTAATAGAGCTTCACAGGTTTTCAATTTGACTGGCTCAGTCACACAACTGTAAATCCACACACACACCTGATGTTTCCACCTACCCATTTAGTGGAACTTTCTGTCCATAGTTTCACACTGTATGTCAGCATAAAATTGCTTCAAGGCAGAGGCAAATGATAACTGGGACTAAGCCTTCAGCCATGTGATTCAAATTTCTTTTAATGCTGATGACGTTTAAACTGATTCTGTAGCTGACTTCCCAACAAGTCTAAAACAATCAGATGAGCAGAGATAGAGGGAAGAAGATGCACACAAGAAAATGAAACTAAATGTTGACTTTTTTCCAATTTGCTAATGGCCTCACTATGTTCATTTTCTCAATTAGAAAAGACAGAAAATCCATTTAGTCTGATGCTTCACAGAGAAACTCAAATTCGACTCTGAGCTTCTACACCAAAGGGTTTGAAAGCCCTACAGAAAGCCACTGAGATAGATATATCAAGAGGAAGTTCAAGTCAGTTTCAGAAACAGCTAAGCCTTCTGATTTTCTCCCGCCTCAGCAGTGAGCAGCAACCTTTCTTTTACACTGTTTTCAAGTCTCAAGTCTCAAGTGGCTGTAAATCATTTATATGGGTGCCAGATGTGTTGCTCTGTTATGGCAGTTGTTTCCAATTACACAAGCTACAAAGAGGATGAAATGCCCAGAGAAATGCCTGAAACCACAACATTCACTGTCGAGGATTTACAGTCTGAAGAAGTGGACAGAAATTACAAATCCAAATTACAACTTGTTTGCCTTAACTTATATAGTCTGCAAGGTATTTTAAAATTAACATAATACGTGGTCTGCTAGTGACAATATATTAAAATACAGTTCCTAAAACTAGGTGTCACATTCATTATGAGGGTTCATTGGTTGTACACATCTTCTTTACCAAGTAAGTGTTGCCATCCACAGACAATAAACATGATGGTAATAGGACATACAAAAAAAAATCTTTTTGACATACAGTAGTTCAAAGGAAAGAGAATCTGTTTAATTTGCGAGCTCATTTGATATTCACTGTTAATTGAATTGAGTGCATCATCACAATTTCCCCACTCAGGTGCCATTAAACCATTATAAAAGAAGAGAACGCAATACAATGATGTCATTAACGGCCAAACCTAAAATGAATGCAAGCAATGTGAAAACATGGCAGATTCATGGCTTTTATGCTTGTTTTGTATTTTTAATCAAAGGGGCTCTCTTTCTCTGCCGCCTAACATGGTTTGTTGGAGGAGCAGGTGGTGGCGATGGTCACTTGCCAAGAGCTTCAACCATCATTGTGTTTACAATACAAGAGGTTATAATATGTCCTCTGAGCATATTATAGGTGACAGAACATGCCAGCCAGGCCAGGGCTAGTTAGTTAGCATGCCAACTTCTGCATGAAGAAGTGATAGAACTAGAAGCAAAATGTTGTCAATGCTGTTCAGATAGCTCTTGGCGAGTAGGGGAATGAAGTTTGATGATGAACTCGTAATGTAATTAAAAAAAATGCATTATAACGCTAACATTGGCTATGTAGCAATAGCAAAACTCACAAATAGCTTTTAAGGAAGGCTCCACACAGATCGGATGTTTTCATCTGATGCTATTTTTGACCTCTCCAGTGGAGCAGAAGCTTCCATGGTCTCTAAGGATGTATCAGTATCATCAATTTCACAATATTGCGATAACAAAAGTGACCAAACCATACCAAACAATAAGTCTTCTGGGCAAAACTGTAGTTTTGTTACAGCCACGGTGAAGTACAGTGAAGGGAAGTGAGAACCACTGTCCCATGTGTGCCCATCATCCTTTGTGTGGAAGCATTTCGGTTTTCCTTTGTCACAAAATGAGAGAGGAAAACGTGGCAGATAAACAAAAAACAATACTCAGACACTGCCAGACTGTGGTTACCTTCATGTTGGGAATGCTACTGAATGTTTGTTGCACAATTAATGCCTTGTTCATTGTTCAATAAACATATTTTTTTTCTTCATTTGCCTTTTTTAAAAGCACTGCGATAAATATTGTATTGTGGACTTGTTATAAAGGAATTGTCGTATCATGAGATTTTGATATTGTTACATTGCTAATGGTCTCCATTACATTTTGTGGCATTTCATTTTTATTGATACATCAATTTTTCTACCTCAGTCATGTGGAAAGGTTTACATAAAAAGAAAAAAAAAAGACTTTCACCTGAACCGACAGCAATTCTTCAGTTCAAGCATCACTCTTCCAAAAAGGAGAAATATTTACTGGTGAGTGAAATTCAATGGGGATAAAATCATCCTACTGCAGATTCAAGAGTACAGGACACAGCGCTTAAAGGCTCAGGGCACAGGAATATTATTTCTCCATATAACCCATGGTATGAATAGTTTGGATACCCCAGATCCAAAGCATGGGAAAACAGCTGTCTCCTTTAGTTAACAATGGATATTCCGATGCACAGCTGGGCTGAACATAAATCATATCGCTTGTCGGAAACATTGCATTGCGACTGAAGTTGTCAGCCTTGGGCCCAGAAGCTTTCATTTCTAGCTCTGATCTTGTGTGTGAACAAGACTGAAAATAAATTGAACATTTTGTACACATCATTCTCCCTTTGGATCTCTCTTTTTACAACTGCTATGACAATAAAAGGGATTTATTAGTTGACTCAACAAAAATCCCCCTGGCAAAAAAAAAAAAAAAAAAAAAAAAAAAAAAAATCAGAAATTTTACATCGAAAGCTATACTTTGAGGTTCCCTGTAAAAAATGTCACTGTCATACTATGAGGCACTCAAAAGTGCTAAGCAAATGGCATTTGTGAGGTCATTCACATCCTAGTTTTAGAGAGATAGGGTCAGTTTCAATATCCAAACTATTATGGCTATGCTATTGAGACTGTAAGCATGGTTTTAGAGCACACTAGTACATACTTGGTTAATGACCCTATCCTGTCGTAATAAAGTCTTTACATGGAGTTACAGAGAAATACGTATGCCTGCTGTACATAAAGACATTAAGACAATGTATGTATTTTGAATGCGCTCTGATAAATTTGGAAGGACTGTATTTCTAATATTAATATTTAACAGAACATGATATCTTTATCCTTAATAGATTTTATGCTGATGCTCAACTAAGTTAATTTGGGATTTTACATGATCACTATTTGTGGAGTTTCTGCCATAATTGTCTTGGCAGATATGAGTAACACAGATGTCTAACTGTTTCAGGTTTTCCGCAACTGAGATTTATATCATTTATATTTAGTCACTTAATGCATCTTTGTGCATTGGTTGGTTGTATAATTGCTCAAAAGCTCAGTAAAAACCCATCCAAGAAGCATTCACATGGATTGAAATCAAACTGCTAGATCCAGTTCAAGAAGTTGTTTGAGATGTATTCTAGCCTGATGTTGAGCCATTTCTTCAAGAAACATTAAGAAACTTGTTATTGTTGTGACTTAACCGTTGAGGTGCAGAAGTTCTACTTTTGGAGTTTTGTCAGATGCATTATCACTACCATCTGGCATACCAGGGCCAACCCTGACTGAATCCAAGACCGATCTGGATTTAATCTCAGTTTTAAAATTTTGTATCACATTTGTCACTATTTTCAAATTCGTTGCTGTTTCATCTTACAAAGTTAAAGTTAATCCCAGTAAAAAAAATTGTGCTCAAGCACTCACCTTTTGTGTCAACATGTTATTGGCTCACACAAAACTATTTCTGGAATCAAATCAGAATTGATTCAAATTGTGTACTTCAACTTCAGTTATTTCCTCCACACCTCTGTGCATTGCAGTAGAAGCATGCAGTAGGTAACAGCAATCTGAATCCTGTCACTATGTGAGGTGGATCCAAGATATGGGTAAAGAGTACAAAAGAACAAGGCCAGAGGGGAAGAGGCAGGCAGAGAGAGGTTTGGATTGAAGAGAAAGTGCCTCATTAGTGGACCATTGGAAGTCCATTGTCTCACTCACCCTGCTCCACTCTTCTGACTGGCCTGCTGGATAAGTGGTAGATTAGCTGAAGAACTGTCTGAATGGCAGGATTTCTAACATGCAGTGTGACTAATCTGACTGTGAAAAAAAACCATATAGGAAGGAACAGACTGTTCAATGTCAATGTAATTAGCTTGGCCATCAGGGAGCAAGAACTTATTTTTAACAGCTGTAGAACATATTCTATAACCTTTATGGTTATGTTTTTTATTTTTACCCCATACACAAGGAAATGGAACAGAAGATATAATGGTGCCTGATACAGAACAAGCCATATCTTAAAGAGTACAGTCTAGACCTGCTCTATATGAAAAACGCCTTGAGATGACTTCTGTTGTGATGTTTGGCTAAGTGGTAGTTGATGGAGTCTGTAATTTCCTTTTGTCTATGGGAGCTTGTCAGGTATGGTAATTAATTGTATAAGTCTGCCCCCTAAATGTCGACTATTCGATACATTAGTCAGGAGTACCCTGATCTGACTCACAGTGATGAGTTGTTACACTTTTTTTTAGTTGACTTAGAATTCACAGACAACAGTGTGACAGGCTGTAAACTTTACAACCAAATCTTGTCTTAAAATGACCATACCACAAAACTAACTTTAGAGTTACTTAATGAAAATGGAGCGTGATGCAGACAGTGTGACAGTTCCACCTGCCTGCATGACAATTGCAAGCTCGCCACGAGAAACCGCACATCTAAAGCAGAAACTACCGGTGATAAGACCGGTTAAAACCGGCTGACAGAGTCTGTCTGCAGTGTTTTCACTTTATCATTTTGTAGCGGCGGCCTGCTGCGGGAATATTACTGCCGCTGCTGAAATATTATAAAGCTGCAGAATACCTGGTTGAGCTGAGAGGGAGAGAGAGAAAGAATTGAAAAAGAGAAAATGGTAGAATTAACTGGCTAATCTTTTTCATCATGGGCACAGTGCCATCAGCAGGGTTTTCTTCTGGATTCATCTTGCCGTTTTTATTTGTCCTAACACAACGTCTGGCCTCACACTGTCATTAGACGCTGTCACTCACTGTCTCTCGGTGGGTTTATTTGAGTTTCTGCTGCTCTGAATCACGTGGTGTAATGACACACTGTCATTGGCTGAGGGAGACAGGAGCATTCGTTTTGATGCAGCGGGTGTCCCTGATGAGAACGCAGCAGAATCGTTGTCATCTAGAAATAAGATTGCATAGCACTCTGAATCGAGATCACGATTTTACTATGATTAATCGTGCAGCCCTAGTCTATGATGACACATCTTTTCAGCTGTTAATGTATTTTTTGCCTTTGGGTCTGTGGTGTACTTGCATGTTCATGAAGGGTGTGTAACATAAATTATTTATGCAACGTTTGAAGGACTGTATAATTTAGACTGAGGAGAGAGTCTGCATCTTACTGTACATGTTCAGTGGCTCTGAAGGGGTTAAACACCCACTACCCTATAAAAGTATTTAGATGGTGACAATGAACTGATGGATATAACATTTTTTTCTTATTACAGAAATTCGACTGACCAATAAATTGAACACTACACTGTAATAATAAAATTGATTACATATGCAAAGTGAGATATGGGATGACATAAATTTCCGATGTCTATGTGGCACTGATGCTGAAAATCTGTGTAAACCCACACAGGAAACTGATTAAAAATCGTTAGGGGAAAATTTGATAAAAAATCAATATAAAGAACTGGACCAATAAGCAGAATCGATAATGGCCGTGGTGTCGATAAAATCTCACCAACTTCCATCTCTGATCACCTCATGTCAATTTCAGGAGAATCTCAAATATATCATATAAATACCATAAAGGAATCAGCTTTACAGTTCTGATTCAAGACCAGTTCAGTATTATGAGTAAAAGTAAATGGGCTGCACCTCTTATTTCAATGTGTCAGATAAAGTACATTTAATCAATATTTCATTGAAAGTTGCAACTATGTAGTTTTAATAATGGATTCAAAAGAAAAAATTCTGATTACTTTTTAACTTTTTTCAGTACTGAGTATAGAACAGTTTTATTAAACTGAGCTCTAACATGACCTTGTGCCTTAACCCCAACAATATATGCCAGTCATTCCAGTTTCTCTTTGTTCAGCCAATTCTAGTGCACCTTGGAGCGGCAGTCAATGCAGTCAATAACCACAATGCAATTTCTGCAGAAAGCATTATCCATCACTAACACTTGCACAGCTAATTTGTAAGTTCATTAATTTGTAAATGTTGTGGGACTGATAAAGGATTATTTTATCTTATCTAAGCAGCTGCAGGTCTTGGTATTATTGAAAGAGGATGAGTGCACTTAGATTTACTTGTTATCACGTCAATGCTTATGAATTCTGATTTTAATATTCCAAATGCTACTGGCACGCCATGCAGTGCATCTCCATCCAGCTTTTCAGTGGCCCATGGTGATTCAGACGTTGCATGTGAGGAAATTAGGACAATGTGAACACAGCCATGAAGGGAGCACTGAACATGTGTTGTAAATTTTCATCAATGGGACTCACAAGTGTGAGAATAATTTGGGCTGCATAAGACATACACTTATATCAAATCTGATTACAACCTCCATCACGTCACAATACATCCTGTCATATTGTATCACATCAGAGCATCAAGGGCGAAAATCTGAGACTCACGCAGCTGCGCTGATCTCTCTGCTTTCTCCACATTCACTCAGTGTGGGCAGTACAACCATTATCCATTGTCTGTACATTTCTCTAACAGCAGGGGTGTTACCATTTTACAGTCAGCACACACACACACACACTTCTTCTACTGCACCGATAATTTCAAAAATGTGGGGAATGGTAAAAAACCTTTGCTGCTCATGTAGAACAAATATAGGGCAATCAAAGGATGATTAGGTCTTATGAATGAGTGGCTAACATGGGATTACTGCCAGAATGCCCATCAGTAATTTTCTAGGTGATCATTGCTAAATCCAAAGGGGACAAAGAACAATACTGAGAAACTGTATACCCGGTGAGCACTACAAAATAAGTAATATGTGATACTAGATATATTATATTAGAAATAGGGCTGAACAAAACAATTTAGGGAAAAAATTTGCAGTTGCAATTTTTCTGACAGTCGCTCTGCCAAAAAAGTATCTAACTCTAACATTAGTTTTGTTGCTTGGTCACTTTAATACAAGAGGTGGTTGTAGAGTTTACAGCATGTTTCTCTGTTGCTCCTGCAGTGTTCTGTGTGTGAACTGTGAGGCAGCTAAAAAAAAAGCATAATGACTCATCCACTGACATTGTAAAAAAAATAAAATAAAAAATTGCAGCCTTTGCAGTTTGCAAATCGCATTAGTTCAAATCGCAATTTTGGTTCAATTTGATAAATCGTTCAGCCCTAATTAGAACCATTTATTTTTCAGGATACCCTAAAATTCCCTTTTCATGACTGTGGCAGTAAAGTTGGCGGTGACTGCTATGTAGTTTTCCACAAACTGCTGGTAAATTATATCTGCAAGCAGAAGCTGTGGATATCAGACATCATCTATCATCTCTCAGTCTATGCTTCAGATGCTACCATTAGCTAATGTTATAGTTTCAGAGACTGACGGTACAAACAGCTGCTCAGTCCACTGACTAAAGTGATTAAAACATACTGTGATGTACTTAAAGTGTAACTGAGGTCGTAGTGACGTGTTTTAAAGGGGTCATTGTTGCCATGGAGCGCTGTGGCTCAAATCCTTTTTAGAGGCCAATAGAGGATTTGTTGTTTTATTTCACAAGGATAACGCAAGAAGAAGTAATGCACCAGTAATGTATGTTGTGTAAGCTCAAGCTAATTTAGACACATTCGTCATTGTGACTAATGAGAGTGTTTCTGTTTTTTGTTTTGTTTTTTTGCCTATATGCAACTGAATTTTGTATTGTACTTTTACACAATACTGATCATAAATGCATAGTCAGTATAAGCAATACATAGTATATTCATTGTTATTTTTACAGTTTTCTTAAAACACTGGAAAGCCCTAAATATCATGGCTAAATATCATGCCAGTGCATGTCGGAGCATCTCATTACAAAGATCTATCTGTAAGACCTTTTTACAGCAGAAAGCCTTGAGGCTTCTCTTGTGTGCTGGCTCCAAAGAACACCCCTCTTGTTCTCTTTCCACCTTGTTGCTGCCTGCTGTGCCCTGCAGGCATGACACAATTATCTCACCAACTAATAAAATGTTGATTTCACCCACAGGTTCTGCTTGAAATAAACAATCTGACTAGAATGCATCATGTGCAGAAGGTACATAGATTTAGCGGCATCGTATGATGACAGGAATTTTAATCCGTATGTGTGCAGACAAGTGTGTTTGTGTGTCTGTGTCTGTGTGTGTGCGCGTGTGCCAAATTTTTAAGTGCATGCAATTTTCACTTAGTTTTTATTTGACCATCCTTTTTGTCTTTCTTTGAAGCAACACACAACAGTGTATACTGCAGAATTTCCATTTTCATAGAGTAAATCATTTGAATACAATTTCACAGCTGCATAAGATTTAAAACTCATGGGAAACACTGTGTTGTTTAAATATAAGTAACCTCAATTGAAAACTATGCAGTTGACTTAACTGCACTGGAGCATTAGCCGTTTTTCAGATAACAGGGTCTGCTCGCTGCTCAACAGTCTCCACTGGAATCAGCTATGAAGATGAAAAGAGCAGAACCAACTTTGTGCTATGAAGACAGAGGCCAGACCACTTCACTGACACAATCATCTGATAGCAGAGCGTCTTCAGTGAAATGATGTGAAAAATAACCTCAGACTCTCCTTTTGAAGTCTGCTGAAGCTGAAGAATGGACTGTAGTAGATGTAACTGAATTCTTTTTATTTCCAGTCAGTATTTTTCAGTGAAAGAATTTATAAAGATTTCTTCATGCCCATCAACTTTTTATTTTCAGCCATGTGGCATGGGTCAAACAAATGACCTTTTTTCACTTATATGCTTGGTATACTGCGTAACACTGTGTAAAACACAAATACATGCCTTTGGTGTAATTTATAGAAAACAACTGAAATAGAAAAAGTCAAAATGTGTTCTCTTAGCACTCAGAAACAGGATTTCAATGAAATTCAGTTCAGCGGTCAGACCTATTTAAGCGTGGACTACACGGAGCCTATCTCGTTATCATTTTAAACTCATCAGGAGACACCAGTTCTTTCAGCTTGGAATCAGTATATATTAAATTATGTGAAGCTGTAGAATATATAGGGCCGCATTGTGTGTGTGTGTATGTGTGTCTTTGATATACTTGTTAAGCTGATTTAGTTTAAATGAAAAGGGAGAAAAAAAGAAATCAGCCCACAGTGTGAATATTCAGACTCTTTATATAAGCGAGTCAACTCGTGCCTCAAGTCAAATCACATGGCTCTGACATCAGGTAGACACTTAATCTACTAACTAGTCAATTGATGGGTGTTAATGATATAGCCTGTCTGACAGGCCACTAGCCTGTGGCACATCCTGCACAATAACTAAAAAACCTGTTACCGAGCAGGCATCACATTGACCCAAAACTGACCTTCACTATCAGGCTGCATGTTGTTTCTACATCATTAACTTCCCAATAGAGAGTCTGCCATGACCACAACCCTATCAGTTGTACAGGTAACCGCCTTAAGCTGCCATTTCCTTCACTCAAACTAATTTATCATCAAGCAGAAAAAACTCTCCAGCAGTTAGCAAAGCATTCAATGCTACAGAACACCTTTTACTATAAAATATACTGTACGATGTCAGAAAATCAGAAAAAAAACTACTCGATGCAAGACAAATAGATCAGTAGTTAGACTGGAGGTTTGCTTCCGCCCTGTGTGAGAGACAGAGCTGGAGCTGGTTAAACTGAAGACAACTAAACTTAGACAAAGTTGACTTGAACTGAACAAACCAAACTGAATGAACAAAGGCAAAACTGACCTCACAAACTCAACACAACATTACAGTCTAATCTCTGAATACAATAAAACAGGACAATGGTCTTCCAGTTTAAATACTAAACAAAGTGTATGTTCTATGACATAGGCATTACATAATTGTCCTTTATTGTTATCTTCTGCATTTCCTTTATTTTCCCTGCTATGTCAAACACTTAGGTTCACAAACCTCTGATTTTGTGCAGATAAATGAGGTAAATAAATGAGTAGCAGAGCACTGGCAGAGAAAGAGTTGACAATGTAATGTGAATGAAAAACAATAACAGCATTGCAAATGTGCAACTGATGAAATACATCACACCCAGCTCCGTCCAATTTACTCTCTGGTGGTGGGTTATAGGAGTAGGGGGGCCACGCTAAATGCTTCTAGCATTGTGGATGCACGTCTGGAACACGACCTTTGCTGCTCTGTGCCTCCCTTATTTCAGTCCCCCTCTATCTTGATCTCAATTCCCCACACAGCTTCTCTGACTCTCTCTCTCTCTCTCTCTGTCCTATATTTCCCATCTCTCTCATGCTGAGAACAGCAAGACGGTAGAAAAATATTCTTTCAAAAGTCACTGCGTGAGCTTTACTGTACAAATTTGCTGAAACCCCCTGAGTGGAGGAGCAAAAGGCTCGACCTCTGTGCAGCTGTTCATCCTGAACAAGGAGTCCATCCTTTTAATGTAATTCCTGGACCGCTTCCTGTTGCGGACCACTCCTGACGCCAGTCTTGTTTCCCTTCTCCATGTGACAGTGCATGTGTGTTTGCTGCATAGCACAAGGATCACTATCTACTCTCTGTTTATGGATGCGTGTGAGAGAATCCCCCCTGGAGGGCTGAGAGCTTCTTATAAAGTCTTTCTGTCAACACAGTGATGCAGTTTTTTTGTCTTTCCTCTTATCCCCTAAAACAATACAAGCCTCCTGAGAGATGCTACTGAACGTAAGAGAGTGACTGTACAGCCACAGAGCCAGGGATGGAGGGAGGAAAGAAACTAATGGGGGGAGCAGAGACTGCCTCGATAAACACGGCAACAGCACACGCTCACAGATAATGTCGTCTACCCTCTGGGACAATCATGTGAAGAACTGTCAGGATGCACCAGTGAGATCAGCTTAATCAAAATCTGATCAGTAGAGTGTAGGACGCTGCATGTGATGTGTGGATGAAGAAATAAATGATTGACGCAGCACCCCTCTTTGGGCCAATCACTGTTATTAAAAAGTATGGAAACACGATGATGAGACGCATCCTAACCTCAAGGTTTGAACTAATTTGACAAATGTGTGAGTTATCAGGTGTGACACCTGGGCAAACAATTGTGAAGTGTTCAACCTGGCAGCACAGAAGATCTTTACAATCACCAGTTTTAAAGGTGGGCACCCAAGATGAGTGTCAATCATCATTCAGCATCAATTCATTATCCAATCAAACGTGAAATATGGTCACAATCTCCCCTTCTGTTCATGAGTCATTGGAGTTGAATAATGGCCAGAAAAGTGACTTTTCAGAGCAATAAGCTAAAATGAGTTTTGTGAGGTCACAGTGACCTTTGACCCCCAAATTCAAATTGGTTCATCCTTGAGTCTAAGTGGATGTTTTAACCATTTATAATGAAATTCCCTCCACAAGTTCCTGATATATCTCACAGCAACCTTGACCTTTGACCTTTGACCACCACAATCTAATTAGTTCATCTCTGAGTCTAAATGAACATTTGTGCAACATTCCAGATATTTCTTGAGAAGGGAACAGAGACAGACAGAAGGACAGACCCACCCAAAACCCAAAACATAATGCCTTCAGCCACGGCCGTCGCTGGAACGGAGGCATTAAAAAAGCAATTAAGCTGGGTTTTTAATAACTCTCTGATCGAAGAATCACAAACAAGACATCTGATGGAAGTACTTTAAACATAGTACACTGTACATTAATCTATTTTTTAATCAACAATCGATTAATCACTCGTATGTAATGTGAGGACAACGGCTTGTAGTGACCCACAGAAATAACATTAAAAATAATATTGCTCTGTATCTGCTGGATGTGCAAATAAGCAACTTTTTGCTAACTCGTCAGCCATAACAACAAATAAGTGTTGTTCCCAGACCTGATGCTAATACCAGGGTTTATGTGTTCCAAGACAAATTCCAGTCTTCTCTGCTTTGTTCCAGACCTTAATATCTTAATATGTCCTTGGCCAGTTTTCAAGATAATAGCTCTATTTAAATCCCCTTTTATATTACTCTCCCTTTATCCCACATACTGATGTACACATCCACACAGAGAGACAACAGATTCATCTCAATGCGTCAACAAATTAATTACACTTAGACTCAAATACTGATATCCAATTAAACATTTTCAACAGTATACTTACAGAAATATAAACCTTTTTCTACAAAATGTTTTGCCTTTTCGCAAAGTTAACAAATCACCAAAACAAACACATAATAATAATACATAGGGGGACATGAATGTCATGGTAGTCTATCTAGTTATTGGTGAGAAATTTCAGCCTGCACTAATGTGGTGGACCTACTCACAGATCAACACTGAAATCCTTGAAACCACAATGCTAGCACGGTCGCTAAAAATCATAACAAAGCTTAAATATCCGATACACGAGACTCAATCTAAAACACAGGGAGCATTTACCGTTTTACAGACACATCAGCCTCAGGACAGAGCTTGGAGGTAAAAAGCTCATCAAGCCTAGCCTTCTGGGCACAACAAACAAACCCTGCCTCTAAATAGAAGAATATGAATTGAGCAGTGTTCCGTAGGTCCAAGCCAAACCATGAAATCCATGAAAATTAATAACTGGTATTATGTGTTGAGTTTGTCCCTAAACACATACATTTGTACTAAAGTACTGCAAAAAACACAAACTCCGCAAACTCTCTCCATACGTGACCCCAACTGTTAATATGCCCTGTTTTTAGTACATATTCCTCTAAATCACACAAGTAAGACAACATGTTATGACATTAAAACTGAAACCCAATTACAGCACTATGTCATGGTCCTAGAATTACATGCTAGTAGATATCTTGTGATACTCCTTGATTTAAGTTATTTCCTGTCAGTTAGGGGGAGAACTGTCCATGGCTCTCTGACAGATGTTTAATTTTCTGTGTGGGGGATGCATGTTTGCTGTTTGACACTAATTGAATAGAGGCTGCATTAAACAGAGAAAAGAACAGAACATTCCACAGAAACTAGTACCAGTGTATGTGGATGTGACTGTGAGTGTGTTAGCACAGTTAAGAGCTGTACAGCCTGCTTTATATTGTAGTCAGTTAGGCATTATGTACATTATGTTCTTCCACCAGGCGGTAACCTCCTCTCTCTCTGTCTTTCCGACAATCCTTTAACATTACAGAGGAAAGCTATTATCATTTCAAGCTCTTCAGTGTTTATCCCTTCCCCATCCCTTTCTTTCCTTTGCCTCATCTTTTTTCTATATGCTTGGGCACACATAGGACTGCAGCTGAGAATTATTTTTCATTAATGGCTAATCCTTGATTTTCCCAGTGAATTGACTATTTAGTCAGAATGGCAGAAAATAGGAAACATGAAAATGTCCATGTATTTTTTTTTTTTTTTTAATTCAGCTATCAACTCAAATATCAAGTATCAGCCTTAAAAACCCAGTATAGGTACATACAATGACAGGACACTGGCACACTGAATTTCCCTACATTTATGATATATATTTCTTGAATCATTTGCTATAAAGGCCCTTCACACCCACACAGGAGTCTTCAATATTTCTGGCTAATGGAGGACAGAGCACTGCTTAGGCTGAGAAGAGTTACACCCAGAATGACGTACAGAGTCACTGGACACCGTGTAATAATGAGAATAATGAAGGCGTAATCTCTCACACACTAAAAGGTGTAACAAAGCTAACAGTACAGAGAGGGAGATGTCAATCAAACACAATCTGTATGCATCCATACAGAGCTCTGAGAAGAGGTCTACTTAGGCAAAATAAGTCAAATTATCTGTGTGTGTGTGTGTGTGTGTGTGTGTGTGTGTGTGTGTGTGTAAGTGTGTTGTGTGTGTGTACCATGGTATTGCAAAGCCTTTAATGACATCACTATCAAGGCCGTTAGACACAGTCGTCTAATATTTGGACCAAAACTGTAGACTTCATGTCCATGTAATTACTCTGCCTGGAGTATATTAGATAGACATGAGAATCAACACCTGGCACTGGGTGAGAATCAGACTGCAGTCTAAATAGGATGCAGTCACAGTACTGACATATGCGGTGCATTCAGAAAGCATTTAAACTCCTTTATTGTTTGAATCCATTTTTCCCTTCATCAGTCTATACTCAACACCCCATAAAAAACAAAGCAAAAACTGAATTTTAGAAATGCAAATTTCTTGAAAAAGGAAAACTGAGATATCACAAAGACTTAAGTACTTAGACCTTTTATTCAGTACTTACCTGAAGAACCTTCGGCAGCGATTACAGCCTCAAGCCGACTATGATGCAACAAGCATTTAGCATAAGGTTACAACATAACAAAATGTGAAAGAAGTGAATGGGGTCTGAATACTTTCTGAATGCACTGTATATAGAAAGACAGCCATTTACAGTCTTCATCCACACAGAGGCAATTAAGGGTCGCCAATTATCCTAACCTGCATGTCTTTGGACTGTGGGACACTCACGCAGGCACAGGGAGAAACAAGCAATCAACAAAGAAAAGCCTCAGCTGACTGGAAGGCTCCAACAGAGGACCTGTGAAGCAACCTTTAACCACCCACCGAGTTTCACTCTAATGTACTGTATATAAATCTAACTTAATTACAGAAATCTAATTTAAGGTGTTAAAACTAAAACCTATTCACAGTGTTCCTTACATTTCAAAGCCTGTATTGATTTTGTGCAGAGCTTTATTTTTAGCTGTTTTCTTGTTCAGCTGTGAGTGGACAGCTGAGAGTATTCTGTTAATTGGCTCAGTGCTGACAAATTACCATCAAGGCAGCATCACTTTCCATCACCACGTTTTCAACTGAACAGGGTATTTACCAACACTGATGAGGTAATTTGGAGTGGCCACTAATAAGACCTCTTTCTTTATTTCAGAAGCAGCATATGTAAAGAAGCTTCTCTGCTACTGAACTCAGGAATGAATGAACATATTTCAGTGCAATCATACACTCTTCTTCCAGCACAAAGGAAGGGTATATTGGAGGAAATGGTATTAAATACTGCTGTCAGCAGAAAAAAAAACAGCCTGATTACAAATGTGTAACTAATTACATTTATTTCTATTCTATTCTATTTAAGGATTCCAGTATGCCATGTTATTGAGCCATTGTGTACAATGAAAGGGCTCTATAACTAGCAAAACAAAATGGTATGTAGCCACCATTAATGTTATTGATCACACATGTGCTTTTCCTGCTACAACATGTCAAAATGTTTGCTGAAAAAGATCCATTAAAAAGCTCTGCACACTCAGTAAATTGCATCATATGATTTCACTTACTGTGGTTGACTCTTCTCAGGACTGTGTGGGCATGTGCAGACTGAAAAGAACTGAAAACACCTGAGAGGGTTTGCAAGGGCCAGTTTTCCCAGTTTAATATCACTGTAAATTGCACAATTAGGGGTTTTGGACTTTAGTGGGGGACATGACACTGTGGGCTCTGGTAACTTGTGATAGTCTGTTATGGTACTAACTTAGTACTTTTCAGCACTGGGTAACTGGATATATGACTCTAAGCCCCTCCTCCCCTCTGTCTACATATGTGTGATGTAAGCAGGCTGTGGGACCACAGGGACTGGGGCAGTGCCTTCACAGCCCCTGTTATGTAACTGATTTCCCTCAGACTAAGGCAGGGTGGGGGGGTTCTTTTCCTGTCTCCCCTCCCCCTTCCTCCCTCACCTCCCCTCCCCTTCCCTATTCGCTATACATTAAGCCTCAGCCAACCTCGGAAAACCAGGACACTTCCTCGCAGCAGCATGCTATGGGAATGGAGGGGAGGGGGGTGTTATAGGGATAGACATCAAAAGAGGTCACGTCTGGCTGCTGGCAGAGATTATGGCTTTGTATATACATACTATTTTACATCAACTGGTTTGTGATTCATTCCAGTAGTGTTTTCAGCATGACTTATTATGAGAATTAATACATGTAATAGTAATATATGTAGTTTGCTGTGTGCTCCTAAACATATAATAATATGATTTATTAAATATGATGTAATTGTTTGGAAAGCTGTTTTTAAAAAATTATGCCCACTCGGACAAAATTCCTTCCTTCCAAGAAAAAAGGTTTGAAGGAAGCACTCAAAACAGATTGAAAAATGTTTGGAAAGGTTGTGGAAAATGAATAAAAACTGCCAGTTTGGCTACGAAAATGATAACTGTGTTACTGGAAGAAACTCTTGTAAACAGTGTAAGTTGAGAGAGTGCTTCCTGTGTAATTTAATGTAAGCCAGGTTCCTGCACTGCAGGGGAAAAGTTATTTGTGGTTTCATATTCATTCAAGTTTTACAGCCAGTTACAGTTACAAGAGACTTTTCCTTCTGGTCTACCTCTCTGGACACCTTTATATGATGAATTTCTTAACTAGATTTTAAAGAAAAAAAGACTAATTACAAATGGGTGACATCATGTCAAAGGTGTCATGTTTCTTCCAGATGAGGAATATTAGATGCACACTCCACACAAGGAGTGATGGAGGGTCACATGACGTCTGAAGTCTTGCATGATGCACGCTTGGAGGTAGAAGAACCTTTACCACTAGCATGCTGTGTTGATATTTTGTGCGAACACCGAATCTCCCAAGATTGCTATTTATTTCTTATATGTTAGCCTGAGCTCTGCACACTGCTCTGATGTTTCCCCTCGTCACCAGATGTAACCCTGAATATCTCAAACTATAGCTCTGTGACCAAAATGAATCACATCTGACTGGTCAAGCAGCAGTCAAGCAGACGATGCAGCCCTCATTGTGAATGATAATATTGCAGTCCATCTGCTAATCCCAACCTACCCTACCCACACACACACACACACACACACACACACACACTGCACAGACTACTAGTTTTATATGTAACTCATGCATTAAATCCTACCCATACGCCATGCCTCTCCCTATAGACTGCTAACCACATTTTGTATTTCATGCTGACCTGTAACACATACATAATTCATATCAAGTCTACAAGAAGCATACTTTGCCACACTTCTGCACACACGCAGACCTACGTGGGTAAGTCACGGCAAAGGAATGTGAACAGTGGCTGCGCAGTAAATCACACAGTGGGAGGGTCACATATGTATAAGTACTGTACAGCCTGTATGAGCCTGCATCTTGGCACAAAGCCCTATCTCTCTACCTTCACGTTTCCTCTTGGGTGTCATATCTCTCAAGTCCAGACTAAACAGTCATTTACGGCTGAGTAAACGTTAACAGATTTCTTACGGCAATGATTATTTAGTTCCAGTTTAAAAAAAAAAAAAAAAAAAAAAAAAAAAAAAACCCTTGCACTTCAGCCCCACATCACCCAATTCCCTTCAGTGTGACAGTAGTAAAGGAAGCACATGGCAGGCATGTAGGTCAAACTGCAGTAATACTTTCTCGCAATGACACACAGAGGAGCTGTTAGAGAGCTACGGTGTTTTGTCCGAGCTGCCTTGCATTAACCTATAGGTACAGTACGGTAATCAGGCCGGCGCAGCGCCCGAGTTGACGTGAGGACACTCACCTTGCACCGCCGTCCACATAACGCAGCCTTGACTGTATTTTGGTGGTTTAACTGCGATAAATTGACACACACTCAAATACTCGACCTCCGATATAAAACCGCCTCCTGTACCGTCAACATAAAGCCCGTGTACATGTATGTTTAACACGTGAAGAAAAAGCTGAGTAAATGCGAAGGGATAAAAGCGAGTCCAGTTGGTTTACCTTCTCGAATGTCGTAGCGAATGCCTCTCCCGGTGGTAGCCCCCTTTTCAGTCCGCTTTCAGGTGTGTGGAGACGGGAACGCTGTGCCTGCCCGGGACTGCCAAAGCCATGGCCACGGTCAGCAGGGGAAACTCTAGAGCGTTTATTAGCTTTCTGCGCTCGGTCCTCCCCCCTGCCTGTACAGTACGGGTGAATGCGGGTCAGGAGGAGCGGGGCTGCCGCCGGGGGTGATTCATCACGAGGCTCCGCAGCGCCCTCCACCGGCCGGAGAGTAGTACTGTGCCGGGGGTTGCATAATCACGAGAGCCTGGAGAATTAAAGGGGAATGTCATCTGCAATTTCAAAGCAAAATGAGTGGTGATAAAAAACACATATACTGTAGTTAGAAACAAGAACTGTTCTTGAGTATATTTCTTTGTACTACTACTTTATATTTTATATTTAATGCTACTTATTTACTCTGACCACGTGGCCACATGAAATAATAAGCAAACACATTTTCATTGTTTGATTTTTAAAAATGGTGTGTGTTGGACATGATACAGAGATGTTTCACATCATATTGTTATATTAAACAAACTTGTAGACCAAACAGTAGCTGACAATTTTAGGAACAAAATAAGTTTCTCCTGAATACACTACACAGTGGTGGAAGGATCTGGAAGCACGGGCAGCATAAACCAGAGCTCACACTGGATCATAATGCCACAAAGAGAGGTTTGGACAATCGGTTATCCTGCTACATCTGCCAAAGAAAAACCTTACAATGGCCACTTGTGGTCTTTTGTAACATGGTAGCTGTTTTGGTATACCATGCTTTTGTGATCTGCCAGGCTGGCACCATAGAAAACTCCAGATGATAGGGCTTTAGAGAGATCCATCAGTTAAATGTGAACAAGTTGCATGGTGTGGGTGTTGTATGGACAGTAAGCCTGGGCACTGTCTTCAAGTATGAACTATGCGCCACTACTCAGCAGGAAATGTTATATTTTTAACTCAGTGCATTGTCATACACTAATGTATACCACTCAACAGTATGTACAACCTCTACAATCACCTCCACCATAGCCAACTACAACATTAATGTTGTTTTCATGTTAAAACATCAGTAATAATTATCCAGTAGTTTCACATCTAACATTCTAACACTGACAGATAATCTTTTGCCTACATTGTGGGTACTGTATCTTTTATATTGAAACACTTATTACATATGTAGCCTCATTATACTGTTATATACTTATGTGTTATATTAGTATTAGCATATATTACATGTAACTTATACTTAGACACATACTGTACAGTTTTAAAGGCGAAACTCTTACTTGTACTGGAGTATTTTCACCTAGGGATTTTACTTACTTTTACCTGCATAAAGGATCAGAATATTTCTTCTACCGTGCTGCTCTGTCTGTTAGTTTAATGCATAACAATATATTGTATTTTATGAGGTTTTTAAGGTTCATAAGTCTTTCAAATAAATGTAGTGGAGAAAAGGTGCAAGTATATAAAGTAGCATAAAGTGGAAATACTAAAGAAATGAACAAGTACATTGAAACTGCATTTAAAGTAGCTATAATTGATATTCTAGCATGGTAATGCATCAGATGACACTGTCAAAACAATGTGGTGATGTCACTTGGAGTCACCTGTTCTGATGAATCCACAGAGAATGAATATGCAGTGTTTTATACAAAGAGAGACACATTTACAACTATTTACATTTATAGTGCATTTCAGCTCATTGTTTAGCTTTCCAGACAGCAACATTGCTGTTTTGGTTCAGTGTCACCAACAGCAGGCAAATACATTGTGGGGTAATTAACAGCTAAAGTGCCCGAAACTTCCCTCAGGAGTTGGTAGAGATCAAAACCAGAGCTAAAAGAAAGTGAATATTGGACTCAGGTGTATACATCTACACATGGATCCATCAGTAAATAAATGAGACCAGACAAGATGCTGGAAGTGTCTTTCTTGTGCATCTGTGTTTTTTATTGCAATAATACATCTGCATGTTGATATATATTTACACACACACACACACACACACATACACATACACATACATACACACATCAACGATGGTCAGAATAAAACAAGAGCTTTGGACAACAAGCACTGAACACGTGACATGAGAAAAAAACCCCATAAATTAACCACCGACTTTCCAAACCTGGATTCAGATGCACACACACACACACACACACACACACACATACACGCACGCACACACACTCAAATACACCTATTCTGCCATCACACTCACACACACTTGCATACACACTGGACACATGCAGCACTTAGTTCCCCACACATGCACACGAGTGGACACAAGCTTGAGAACCGCTGAGATAAGTACTAAAGGTTTTTTTTTTTTGAGTCGATGTTACAAGTGCAGATTTTTTCAATTTTTATTTTTAACACTGATGATTCCATAGCTACACTAGCTAGACTGAACTGTACTGTACGCAACACAGACAGACAGGCCAACAATCCAACATTTACTTTCACTAATACAGTAACCTGGTAAAGTCAATATCTCCGGAGCAACAGGGAAGAAGAATCATACTGATAAAGTACCAAACTGACTTGAGACTGATCATTTAAATTATTTTCATGATATAGTTCATTTTGTCTATATATACTATTTACAGAACATGAACATACTGTATATTTAAAGGGATTACATTTACACATGGAACAGCTCCTTTTTTACAGCCACAACATATTCACTAAAAGCCGCTCATAGATTCTTAATTTTCAAATGGCTTTGGGATTTATATCACTTTTAGATGTATTCTGCTTGTGTTAGGATACATATCGCACTAACACATATCGCACTAACAATAACTACCTTCAGCTAGACAATAGATATGCAACAAATACATCAAATACTATAGCTAAAAACATACATGACTCTTTTGTTCTTTTTATGCATGATGCACAAAACAGCACTTTTTTTTTACAATCATCTATTGCAGTTTCTTTACAGATAACAGATTTGTAACAGTATGAATTCCAGTAGTTTGCTGTGATATGTCAATAGTTGACAATGGGGATCAGTAGGAGGAAGGTGATAGAGTGATACTGCCTATGGAAACATGCTGAGATAAAGAGGACGGGTATGTGCCTCTCTTAGACCAGGAGTGTATTTAGATAGATGAACAAATGGATCAGTGGGTGAATAGACAGGAGGAAGATCTCTTCTTCTCCTTCTTCTTCTCCTCTTCCTTACTTTGTCCTGTGGGTGGCTTGTTGATGGCAAGATGCTTGGTTCATTCTTCGAGCCCCTCTACTCATAGAAGCTGCGGTCACTAGAAAAAGGAAGAGGTAGGAGAAGAAAGGCAAAAGTAGTTTCAGTCATGGGTAGACTTCGTATTTAAGAGGGGCCCTGCTCAGCACACACACCCCCCCCCCCCCCAAGCCTCCAACAAACTCCAGTGTACTCACACAACACCAGCAGAATGCTGGGCCGTGTCTTGAGTGAAACAAAATGCGACGAGCAGAATTTAACAGCCTAAGACATAAGAGGAAGAGAGCCAACACAAGGAACCATTACTCTTTGTTCTCTTGGTAACACTGCATTCCTGATCCCATTGCTTGGGATTTGAGATAGATATGCTTTGTTGCCAAAGGAGAAAATGAGTACAAATGCACATATCTAAAGCCCTGGTTCTCTCCATTAATAAACATCCCAATATTAATAGTTATATCACCACCAGATATTTATTAAGTGGAGTTTGTGTCCTTTCTAAGTCCTTAAGACAAGCAGTTTTAGTGATTTACTCAATTGGGTTACAGCAATATCTTATGCCACAGTCACGTCACATGGGACGAACGGTTCACATTCCCATGTGAATAACTTGTAATGTGTAATTCAGTTGCTTGTAAACATCTTTAGTTGCAGCCAGTCGAAAGCAATCAGGTAACGGGAAGTTACTGTGTAAAATAGCTGCCAAAAATTACAATGCTAGGGGGTCAAGAGACAAACATAACTACCAGTCCTGTGTAAGTACAGCAGGTATTACATGGTTTTATTCATATGCATGCACTGAGAGGTATGTGTTTGACAGTAGCATTCTTGGATTTTGGATTGCATGGAAAATATGTGATTATGCTTACCTAACTGTTGCTATTTAGCCATTTAGCCTGATGTTATTAGCAAAGTGAATTTAATGCATTGTGTTGATTTTGTGATATGTGATTTAAAATCTTCTCGTTTTACAGAATTATTAAATAGCATTTTAATTGTAAGAGTCAGGTCTGATAGTCCTGTCAACCACACTCCATATTAACTCTTACTTCTAAAGTGAAATAGGTCATATATTAGCAAGACAATGTTAATATTGTTATTTAGCTATGCAACAGAGGAACAACTTATCTCTGCAGAAGACCTAGTCTATGTGGAGTAAGATCTCAGGATACAGCATTACTACACAGAATCATTCATGTTTAGAAATGAACACACATGACTGTACAATGCTAAGATGAAGATGAAGGGGAGGTAAGAATTCAGGGCTTGCATGGGATTTCGAATGTCATGTTGATAAATTGAATTAATTAGCTGTTAAAAAAGATTATGGATGATAATGTAAAAAGCTATTTTTCTAAGGAAAGGGGTGTGAAGATGGAAGAACAGAGGGAGGGTGTAAGACATTTTAAGCAAGACTATTTAACTTAACTGAAAAAAAAAAAATTATATGATAGTTATGATAGTTATAAGAAAGAAAAACCTCTGGTGCTCACTCTCAGTAGTTTTGCTGATACAGTCATCCTTGGTTTGATATGACAAGTAGCTAATGTTAGCAAATATTACTTGATCTGCTTGCTTCTCTTACTATTTACCATATAACTGGTAACCACAGTAGTGACTGTTGTGCATAAGTTTGATAGTCTTGCTCTTAGCTTTAAAATGAGTGAAACATGAATTGTGTAAAGTGAAAAACGTTCACCTCAGTGTGATGTTTTACATTTAAAATGTACTATAAACACACTAAAACACAATAAAGGTTGGTTATTTAAAGCTACTACTGTAATCAAAATCCTAGGGTGGAAGGGATACTAAATGTATAAAAGCTAATCTAATAGCCAACTGGCAAACTACAGATTTTCTTCTTCTAACCTTCTGGGCTTATTGCTTTGTTGTTGATCTTACCAGTGCACAGTGAGAGCGATGGGCACCTTAAATTCTGATTTGATCTCCTTCATTCAACCTGGTGATTGCAAAATAAAGCCGTTAAGGTCAAAAGTTGATGAGGTCACTGATTGTTAGCCTTTTGTTAGGAAAATGAGAACATCCACTCTGTGTGCAGTGTGGATAATATTGGAATCAATCAATATGAATTATTATGTGTCATTACTGAGCCTTGTTCCTGTATGTTCTGTCAGTAATGTGTATGGAAATCACAACATGTAAAACAAAAGAAAACAAGCTGACAAGGAAATAGAGGAGAAACATAAAAAGGGAAGAAGATAGGAACAAAAAAGAGGGTTTAAATTGATGGAGTTTGCCAACAAGCAATGAGAGTGAAACAAGAGTTAATTTGTGTAGGGCTGTTGTACTCACGCCCCCTCATCTCTGAGCAGAGACAGGAACTTGGACACTCTGTAATCTGGGTCCATCTGGAAACAAAAAAAAAAAATAGCAGAGAGAGAGATTGTAGAGTTTGTTGACAGTTGAAACAAACAGTGGTGCAAATAATAGAGAAAAATCAATATGGGGCCCTGACATCAATAATCTCCCAGCAACCACAGCTGGTGCCAATATGGAGCTCCTCTGTCTAAAACGCAGTAGTAGATAAATGTCCCTCACTGTCCAGTGACATGAGTTTACATATGATAAAAGATCATGAAACTGTCTGCCTCCCTCAGTTCTTTCTGGCCTCGGGCAGGCTGTTCTGAAATATTAAAAAGTATTGACGCAATGAATTTCTTCATTCTGCACATGCATGTTTGTATTGCAGTTGGTTGAGCTGACTGGCTAATTAACCAGTACTGATTTGAAAGATGTTTAGATGAAGGGCTGCAGTGAGTCTGAATGCAGCCTCAGAGGTGCTGGTAGGGAGATTTTGTTACCTTTGGACTGAAGCTTAAATGTCTCCCCTTGTTTCCAGTCTTTGATTTTATTGTACAGGCATTAGAGTGGTATGAACCTTCTTGTCAAATTGTGCCATATGCTAAGAGTTCTGGACATCTTGGTTCTCATGATGGAGGCCACCCAGTAGTGCCACTGGTTCTCTTACAGTGATGCATTGATCATGTGTACTGAAAAAGTGATTGTAATATAACACAAAACAGATCTGGATCTTTTAACTGTCTACTATAAAAACTGTTTCTCTGTTAATAGTGAGGTAGTGGTGTGTATTTTTGACTGCCACTCCAACCTTCACACATCAACCATTCCGTGTTCCAAAGCCCATTCATGGTGGTTTAGAAACTGTTACTATTATCACCGCTTTGGTGCTTTTTGTACCTGCAGTGACATCTCGATGAGCACGAGGAGTTTCTTGATGCCGATCCAGACGCGCTTTCCTTTGAGCTGCTGTGCGATGCTGGCCCGCTCTTTATCTGTGAAGCTCCCCAGCAGCTGCAAGAACAGCAAAGACATTAGAGACATGAAGATTTTTAAGACTAGTTTCAAAACCTGAAGCCTAAAGGCAAAGTAGAGAAATAGAGAAGGAGCCAGAGAAAACCTCCTCTTAATTATGTTTAAACCTCTTTTTCTTTTTTCTCAGAGACTTTTGTGAATTCAGCTTTTCCCTGAATACACTAAGGATTTTTCAAGGCTGTGTGTGTGGATGAATGCGTGCTCTTGAGAATGGACGATGGTATATAATTCATCACATCCATCTGTGCGTCCTTGTATGAATGCACTGTAAACATCTTTACCTTCAAGCATCCAAATGTGTATATGTTAGACTACATTACAGTGAACATCTGTGACTGCATGAATGTGTATGTGTGTGTTTATACCTCTAAGGCGTCAACTAGTTGTTCCCCAGTAGAGATGTTGGGAATGTGGATGGTGGTGCTGAAGGCGTCCAACATCTCCATCTCCTGCAGCACGTCCTTCCTGCTGGTGGTGCCAATGATGAGTAGCTTCCGACCCTATACACATAACAAATTCCGTGGTGAGTAAAGATTAATTGTCCATTCAAAAATGCAATATGAGTAGATCATTACTCATGAGAGTAGACAGCTTTGACCACAGGCACACATTAAGACTTGACACTTTTAGTTATAAGGTATAAATATACTCTTCTATGGAGTCTATTGAGTCATAGGAGTGCCAAATAAAGGAAAATATGTGTAAAATTCTTATGGAAATATAAAGAGTAACAAATAAAAGAATAAATAAGGAAATTGAAAAATGTGGAAATACAAAGACAAACAAATAAAATAATAAAAAAAAAACTGGAAATATAGAGACAAATAACAAAATATAAAAGAATAATAACAAGCATTTTCATTTATTTCCACATTTATTTGTTCATTTATATCCCTTAACCTTTACTTATTCTTTTCCCTGTTGCTTTTGCTTGTCTAAATTGCAAATTGAATGTTTATGTTTGTTGTTTTGTTTTGAGTTATATGGCAGAGGAGTAAGGTATAACAGACTTTGGATACTAACACAATAGTTTACATTATCAATTAATCATTGAATTTGGTCTTTTCATAGGATTTATTGACAATAGCATGGAAACATATAATAGGTTTCTGATGAACTCTGACCTTGGGTGGAGCTTTCTTCAGCAGCACGAGCAGAGCCTGAAGGACCAAGTTGGAGAAACGAGGACCAATAGGGACGTAGTCCAGCAGACGCTCAATATCATCCACTACCACGCAGCTGAGCTGGGATTTATAAGCATCATCAAAGACCTGAAAGAGAATAAGGGAGGGAGCAAAGAATGAAGAAAGGAAGGTAATAATGGATGGGAAAAAAACAAAGGGAGGAGTCAGTGGTGAAAAGGAAGGAGCAGTTGAATAAAAAAATGAAATCAGACAGATTAAATAGGTTCCATAAGCCATTCTCCTAAATGTAAATGTTTCATTGTTTGCTGGCATACTGTAGGGGTTACAACACATCACAACACTTACTTTTTTGATTGCCTGGCACTTGGAGATCTCTGAGTGTCCAATCATCTTGTCTGGAGAGCAGATCTTAATGAAGGGGAACTGCGAGTCCTCTGCAATCTTGGCTGCCAAGGCTGTCTTTCCACTATGGGGTGGACCTGGGTACACCAGGGGTACAATTTACTGTCTGCATGTGTTTGTATCAGTTTG
Organism: Lates calcarifer; assembly: GCF_001640805.2. Lineage (NCBI taxonomy): Eukaryota > Metazoa > Chordata > Actinopteri > Centropomidae > Lates > Lates calcarifer. Next base: position 19,692,914 of record NC_066843.1, read on the forward strand.
AAAGCTGGGATGTTATTTAAGTGATTAAGTGCAAATAAGCTCATTTCAGTCAAACTGTACACTGTTTTATCATTCACAACTTTTCTGAGTTGAATAGTACCTCCACATGCTGTATGTTTGCGTGTGTTTGTGATTTATTACCCTCCAATAACACAGCCACCAGTGGTGTACGATCACTGTTCTTAGTCTGTTGCACCAGCAACTCTCCATCATCCAGAACATGAGTGACTGGGTCGCCCCATTTGATGATGCCATTCATGATGTAGCTGGAGTAGTCCTCCTGGTTTGTACCAAAGGCCTGAAAGAAACACGAGGACGCACTGTTGAGTATGTTTTGTTGTTTCACAGCACAGGATTACACTAATTACAATAAGCTCCAAAAAGAACTGCTACATACTGGTTTTATGTCATTGTTGAGGGATCCCAGGAAGTCAGCTCTGGTGACCTGCAGCTTCTCTGCCCTCTCCATGTCCACCTCAACTGTAGATGTAGCCTAGAAAGGAACATACATATACATCTGCATCAATACAATGCCAAGTTAACAGTCTCTGCCGTCTGTGAACTCTGGTCCAGATACATTCATATCTATAGAATAAAAGGATTCTAAAAAAAAAATCCCATTCACATTTGTTGGTGGCATGCATTACAGTGGTACTATATGTTTTTACATTATACATTTTTAAATGTGAGGACAGCGTATATAAGAACCATACTGATTGGACATTCTGTGCCTTTTGTAACAGCAAAAATTTTTGGTAGCACTAAGATGTGCTTATTTATCACAGGGTTGGTTTAGGCAAGTCACATGATTCCACATGGAGATGAAGATGGGTGGTGTAGATAACATATTTTGAATGATGTGATGTAAACAAGAAGGATAATGCCCTAAAGTTGACCCTGGTAGACTGCTATGACCTGAAGGGCAAAGGTCACAATCTGTTAGTATGATTTGTTTTAATGAGTTTTTATTTTAAAAAGTGTTACAGTGAACACAGTTCAACAGGAGCTGGTTCTTGTAAACTGTGTTTGTTGGCATCCAAAACCAACCTTGATATGTCGGTTCATGGCGGTGGACTGAGCGGCCCGGACCAGGCCCTCCAACTCTGCACCACTGTAATTCTTGGTCTCAGCTGCCAGTTCCTTGATGTTAACGTCAAGAGCCAGCAGATTGAAGCTTCGCATCTTGTTGGTGTGGATGGTCAGGATCTGGACACGGCCCTTCTCATCAGGCAGACCTGAAGGTTAGAAAATGAGGTAGTGAGGGGTGGAAGGTAAAAGAGAAGACAGGAAGGGGTATGAGAGGTTGGAGGCGGAGTGAAATGAAAGAATGAGGGAAGAGGGCAGTGAGGGAAAGAGAGAGGAAAAACAGGAAAGAGTCAGTGCTGATATTCATATCAATGATCCTGTTATATTACAAACAATATGTAAAACATCATGAGAAACATGTGACCTAAGGAAAAAAAAGAGGACGTTGAACAAAGAGAGAGTTTTTTTTTTACACTCACCAATTTCCATCTTGACCTCAAATCTGCCAGGCCTCATCAGGGCATCATCTATCAGGTCAGGTCTGTTGGTCATACCTGGAGAGAAAGAAAAAAAAGAGAGAGACTGAGGGAAGGACAGAAAGAAGGGGAATTATGAGACAGAGCAGCAGACTGATATTTACTAAATAAATGATGTTAAAATTATTTCATATGATTACCCCAATATTGTGTTATACACACCACTTTTTTTGGAGATAAAAGGCATTTATCACTTCAATTATTAAAAAAAAATGTCCTTGTATGTTTTGCTTATATTCAAAATTTTTATGGGTTTTGCAGCTTCAACACTACAAAAAATGAGTGACAAATTAAAGGAAAAAACAACATAATATGAATTAGGGTCAGTGAGAATCTCCCAGACATCTATAATACTCCACAATAGATTAGGGCTGTCAGTGTAAATAAAAACAGAGGACACTGGGGAACAAGGCTGTGCTGCTGATAGTGTAGTATAAACGATGGTGATGATGTGAAGATGATGAAGAGAAGATCTCCGCTGACACTGTCTTTCTTGTATATAAAGGTTTATTACAAAGAAATTCAGCATCAAGACAAACACAGCGGCAGCTTGTGAGAGGATCCGAGCCAATATTGATCTCTCTCCCTAACAGCTCTAAACATCAGTATATATAGGGTACTTGTTTACATGTTTTATAATCTAGCAAAACATCCTGACCTCATTCAGTGACCTCTTATTCCAAGAAACAGAGAAAAGGGAAGAAAAAGCCCCTCTCCCTAACACTTACATCAATATGTTCACAACCATTAACTTAAACATGACCCCAGCAAGTAGAAATCATGTGAAGCCTTGGATTTTCCCAGAGGATAAAAACATATATGAACCATGACACCAAAGAGACTGAGAAGTACTGTGTGAAAGTATTTTGGATTCTGAACAATTCATGGTAAATTGCCTCATGCATAAGCTGCAAGTATGTGGTTTGAAATGTGTGTGAAACAGATTCCTGCTCTCGTATCAGTAAAATGTATCATGAAGTCATAAAGCTGCTGAGGAGGACAAATGGGTGAATCCCTCTGATGCTACTTACCGATGACCAGGATGTTGTTGAGTTGCTCCACACCGTCAATCTTAGACAGAAGCTGGTTGACCACAGTGTCGTGCACGCCCGTGCTGCTGGCACCTGTGCCTCTCTGCTTGCAGATGGCATCCAGCTCATCAAAGATGATGATATGGAGGCCGCTGTTGGCTCCCAGCTGGAGACAAGTGGAGTTTTAAAATGGTAAATTTTTGTTTTGTGAAGTAAACATATAAAAATGTGCACTGAGCTTCTCTCACCCTCTTCTGCTCCTCCTCTGCCTCAGCAAACAGTTTGCGGATGTTGGCCTCAGACTCTCCCACGTATTTGTTGAGGATCTCTGGGCCATTGACGACCTTTGGCTCACGGGCGTTGAGCATCTTGCCAATCTGCCTGGCCATCAGTGTTTTACCGCATCCTGGAGGGCCGAACAGCAAGATGCCCTTCACGTGCTTACACCCTGGAGCAAAGAAGGCCAGGAGGGAGGAGAAGGAGAGGAAGAAGGAAAAAAAAGGAAGGTCGAAAAAGAAGACAGATGGGAAATGAAGAGTGCAGGAAGAATTAGAAAGCAGGGATGCAATAAATAAAGGAAGAAATCAGAGGACAAAGCAGGGGTGAGATAGGAGAGGAGAGGGAAAGACATTGGGAAGGGAAAAGATGATTACATGTTAGGTTATAAAATAGTTTTCTGTGCTCAGAGCCATAAGGCAAAGAAACTAGATTAATAAAGTGAATCATAAAGGCCAAGAAAGAAATTATATGTTATTGTCTTTGTGTGTGTGTGTATGTGTGTGTGTGTGTGTGTGTGTGTGTGTGTGTGTGTGTGTGTGTGGTGAAAAATAGCTGCTTACTATGACTAACCCTGTCTCCTCCACTCTAGTACTCTATATTAAATTTTGCTACCACAGGGAATACACCGTACATGAAATCACTTGCAAGGTTGAATAATCCAAACAATGTCTGATCCATAAAATAAAATACATTTTTATTAGAAGTACCTGCATTGAATACATGTCTCATGAGGACAGAGAGATTTTAAATCTCATAAATACATTTAAAAATAGAGACAAGTTGTCTCATAACCATCCAATAAAAAGCACTGTGGTCAAAATAACCAGCAAACCTATGTAATCTGGCAAGGTGAAAATATGAAAAGTGATAGAAAAGAGTGAGGACTGGTGGAGTTTCTCACCCATCTGCTCCACAATGTCTGGAGGGAAGACTCGGGAAGCAAAGGCTCTGCGGAAGATGTCAGAGAATTCCTTGTCCAGACCTCCAATTCCCATCTTTTCAAAGTTCCAGTCTGGGTTGATGATTGTCTGTCGTGCCTCCTTGGTCTTTGCCTTACCTGTTAAAATGCAGATGGGAACTTAGCCCGCAAATCTCAGAAATATATTTTCAAACCAGTGACTACTTGATGATGACTCATTTTATTCTGAACTACATACAAGATATTTGTAAAAAGTTCTGCAAGTAAACCATGTTTTTAATTTTCTTGTGTGTTCAGGGTGATTTGGATGTTTGTCATGGGAGGAGAGTCAATAATCAATGAAAAGCTGAATTTGGTCTTCAAGTGCAGGGGTGTGAACTCTTCTGAGGGGATTTGAGAAACATGATGCATTTGTGAGAGAAAACTGGAATGTACTCTTACTGCCATCTTGTGGAGCAAATAGATTAAATAAGGTTTGTTACATGATGGCTGGGCAGGGCCTCATACTGTTCATTCAACACCCTGAGTTTGATGGTTGTGCAACACGAATCTCAGCTTTTAAAATCAGTGTGGTTATGACCATATTAAGTGATTAAGTGACTTTTTTTCTTCCTGAAGGGAGAAAGAAGGAACGTACCGACTAGTGTGAGGGAAGAATTCTCTGCCTTCTCAAAAATCACCTGACTGTTGCCCACCATCAGCCCAATGTCGATCTGTCAGAGAGAACAGAATTACTGTTTAACATTTAGACTTCATTAGCTTCCTAGCTTCCTTTATTTACCTTTAAGCTAACGATAATCACATATGATATGTTCATGTGTGCCCTCTGCACTCTGTGACCTGGAGCTCATCTTTTCCTTTTCCATTTTCTTACGATGTAGAAATATCTCCCTACACCTCCTGATTAACATATTAGCTAGGACAGGACTCTTGTTTAGAATATTCATGTACAGTGGCCCATAATACACACAAGAGCAAAAGAACAAATACTGAGACAGAAATACAGCAATAACAACTTATAGCAGAGAGAAATCACATACATTAAAGAACGTGGTTCAAATCTAAAGTGCAGCATTTGGAGCACATTTCTCTCTGCTTGTATGTGTTTTGATATATTCAGCATTTCTTAATTGGGAGAAAGTTTTGTAATGTTGGTAGTTTCACTTTTGTGTGTGTTTCAGCACTTGCTGCATTTATGGATTTGGAGTATATTGTCTTCATGTTGGCACTTGTGTGCACTTAGTCCTTGCAATGCAACGTATACCATGTAGCATTAAGAATGTATGCTGTAATATATCAAATGCCTTTGTCCTGATTAATTATGACTAACTGCACCAGCCCTGCACCATTTCACAAAAGCAATTAAATTTTGAGCTGACTCTCTAGTAGGTATTAATATGGCGAGGTAATGTGTTTGTCCAGAGCAATCAATAAAAGCCCACATGTACTAGAAATGAATCATAGTGGGAAAGTAAAAGGGATCACTGAGAGACAGTACGATTCAGTAACAGCCAGACAACAGTCTCAAGATGTTGTGGCAACAAAACCCAAATTTGACAAAGGGCTGTGAGCAGTTACATGTTTGGCTTTACTGGTTTTGATGACTGATCTCAATATACAGGTAATATACCTTCTGCTGTTTCTTTCCAGAGGCTGGCTCTCCTTTGAGGATGCTGGCATCCATAGCCTCGATATCCTTCACCATCAAGCCAAACAGCTTGTCGCAGAAACTGAATACCAGCTGAGAGACAGAGAAACAAGAGGAAGATCAAAAAACCTACAGAGCAACATTGTCTGTGTATGTATATGTGTGTTTGCTCTGATGTTTTGAGGCGTATGAATATATAAACCTGCTGGGTGACAGAGAAGGCCTGGTTGTTGAACTGCTGGATGAATTCGGCAGCCATCTTGTCTGAGTCATAGGGAGAGGAGTCAGTGCTCTTCTTTTGCAGGAAGTCAATTTCGATTGTCATGGCGCCAATGCACTGCTTGGACTTGTCAAAGTTGTAGTTGGACACTGAGGAGACAGACAGGGGCAAATCATCTTATGCAATAACCATAATTATTCAGATAGACACTGAACTGGAATGAAAAGAATGTATCACGACAGGAGTGCAAAAAGCATGTGAAGAAAACTAAGAACAGCATCATCTAACACTGGACTAGCACAGATAATAGCACAGATTACATTATAGAAGAGTATCAGTAGAACAGGACTCTGCCTTTGAATGGTCACAGCCAGTTTCAAAGAGTCTTTTCAACCAGCTCATGGAGCTGGATGCTATTATTAGCTTATTCAGCTAGCTAGCTACAGCTGACCTGCCTGATAATAGTTATAATTTCAGCAGCAAAATCAATGGCTGCAGCCCAGAAAAGAAAAGCAACTTTTGTCTACCTCTGACTGAAACAAAGGACCTAGTGTTTAAAAAAATGACTAAGTTATTGATTGTGAACTGTATAGGTGTTATATGTAAATGAAAAGCTACAGTAACTGAGGGGGCAGGGCTTAATGACTGGTCAATCACAGCCAACAGAGCTGCGATCTTCTGTTTGTATAGTTAACCATCAGATGCAGCCGTCAAATAGAGGATATTATACCTTCCACCTCCTGGCCGATGGAGAGACCGGCCCATTTCCTCTACAAGAGAGATAAGGAAAATAAATATTAGGAAAGGATGAACAGTGAGCCAACAACTAGTAATTAATAATGTGTGAGAGTGTGTGTGTCTGTGTGTGTGGGTACCTGAGGCAGGCTGAAGGCGATACTTCCAGGTGCAACAGTGTGGTGGGTCTTGACTGTAAACACAAACTTGTGGTTGGGTGTTGTCTTCACAGTCACATGTCTACAGAGATAGGAGACAGTTGGACCCTGATCATTACATGTTTTCATCATTTCTTCTTGTGACGAGCACATGACTGTCACTGACTTTGTCTGTCTGCAGGGTAAGAAGCTGCCTGTTGAAAAATCAAGGCAATCATCCAAAATAGACTCCAAATCTCCACAGGGGGTGACAGTTCTCTGTGTGTTTGTCGCTATGAGTGACTCCTTCCTCATTACACATTGTCATTTGTTCCATTGTTAATTTAAAAAATACAGATTAGTGCAGGTTTAATGAAGCATATGCACCACTGCAAGACCAACACCACTGTTTACTGTTTGGTGGCACTAAATGATGAAGATAGTTGCCATGGCAATAAAATATATTCACAGGATAAACTGAGATGACACATTTATTTTAAGACCTGTCAGGTAGCTTCTACTTTAAAATAGGTATACTGTGCTCTTGTGTGTAGTGACCGAAAGGAAACTAACATGCACATCAAAAAGTGCATACATGTTGAGCATCTGGATACAGTTAACCTCTACATGATGTTATTTTTCCAGTGTGTTTTTATTTATTTATCCATTAGAAGCTTCTGTTTTTTATTAGCAGCTCAATCCCATTAATTTCCATCAGCAACATTTCTTGCTGCAGCAGAGACAAATGCAGCAGGATCACAGTGACATAAAGTATTTGAATGCTAATTATGCTGCAGAGGCAAAACAGACTGGAGAGGCTTTTATTTCACAGTGGCCCCAAACTGTGTGACGGGGACGAGATGCGCCACACACTGAGAAAATAAAGGTTTGTGTAATTTCCTACTTGATTGATTGAGATTAACACTGAAGTATTTTACATGTTAGTGAATCCAAATGGCAGCGATAACTGTCTGAACCTTCAGCTTGAGTTAATACAAACCTGTGCTGCATTCATTTATAGATAAATGTTAAGTTAAAAAGCTGAAAGTGCAGTATTACCAGCCTCTATAGCAATTAGCATAGTGGGAATATTTTTGAGTTTTTAAGTTTCTGTTTGACTCATATGGATAATGACCCCTTACAGTGAAAGTATGACAGACTAAAGACCTCCCAAAACACTGATTTAAGTTATTATCCTTTAGATTTTCATTATATCAAACCCTTTTTTCATACTATTAATGCTCTGCATTTTTTGCTGCAGTAGATTTTTAATGCGTTTGTATTTTGTCACTGCCTATCTATGGAGTAGCTTTAATTGGTTCTGGCAGAGTCCACCATTCCTGTGTTGTGTTTAAATTGCCTACGCATGCGTAGGGGATGCAGATTAAATGATGCATTGGTGTACTGCAGCATTAACTGGCAATTTACTCATCAGGGATCCGATAACAGAAAATGTCAAAACAAAGAAAGTATTTTGTTCTTTAGTATTGAGGAATTGTTAGACTGCAAGCATCAGTTTTATTTTATTTTTCCTCGTCTTAAAGTATGAAATCAAGACTACCAAAGCTTACTTTGACACTTTGTGATTCAGGCTGAAAAGGTAGGTATAAACATCAAATCCCTGCAGCTTTAATTATCATTATTACAATGTAAAGCAAAATAATCATGATAATCACATACTACATGTCAGTGCAGCCTCACATCAGATTATTGACAGAGACCTTCTGGATGAATGATGGGTGATAAGGTGGGTGGATGGATGGGTGTTTGAATAGATGAGAAAATGACTGGAGAGATGCACAGGTAGGTGCCTATATTGAAAAACCCAATGATGAATAGGCGATAATGACTACTCACTGTCCTGACTGCAGATCTTTCTCGCTCACCACGGCACAATTAGTCAGCGACAGCTCATCTGTCGGGCATCGCGCCGCTTGCATGGTCTATGAAGAGAGGGACAGAGGAGGAGGAGGAGGAGGAGGAGGAGAACAGTGGACACCAAACATGAATTCTGGGCTTGTGAAACATCACATCAGAGGGAAAAAATCCATTGTAACAAAAATCCACTTTTGTTGAAGCTGTTGCTGCTTCACTTGTGCGGTACTGTTGGATGATTTCTGAACTAAGTGCATTCTGGATGTTAAGAGTGCGGCAGCAGTTTAACATTGCACTCACCACGGACAGTTAAAAAGTATCAGGATCAAAATCAATGCAGCAGAACCAGGGATATCATCTTTTCTATTCCACACATTCTTCTTTTTTTTGTCAAAACCTGGTGCCTACATCACCCACAATGCAACTCACAGTTGCTTTAATTGGTTTATTGAACAATAGATTTACAAACAGCAATTCAGCCATTGGAGTGACAAGCACAGAAAAAATGGTGTGTTACAGTGTGTGTGGAAATTGTTCACAAATGGTTCATGTCATATTTAAATATTACCACCTCTGCAGCAATATTCTGGTTAACTGTTAAGATGGATTTGGCATCTGCAGCATGCCAGGCAGGCAGTGAACAGGTTCAGGAAAAACAGAACCACCGATGCCTGAAAAGAACATAAATCACTGTATCACTGTAACCAAAGTTCCCAACGTGAGAGAAGAATCATTAGAGGAAACCTGTCAGTGTTACCAAAGGAAGCGATGGAGAAAAGATGTGAAATAGCTGATGAGCAGCTGTAATCACCAGATGGTAAGAGATAGACAGATTGGCAATAATATTTGGAATAGTTTAACAGACATTAAAACTGTGCCGAAAAGCCAAACTGGACATAAATCTTGTGCATTTGACTTGTGCATCAAATCCATCCTTCTCTAGCCTGTAACTGTGCTTCAGAATATCCTGCAACTCAAAGCTACACCAAGGGTAAGATTCTTATCATTCTACATGTTTTTAACTTTTGTATTGTAAGCTTTTGTCTTTGTTATTGTCATAGAATCTTTAGATCTGTGGTTTATGACGGCCTATGCCTGATATCCCTCCATAGCTCTGTATTCTATTTTGAGATTTTTCTCTTATTTTATCTGGATATCACTGATATATATATTTTTTGAAGCTGATTATATGGTGATTATAGGATTACTGTTTTGCATGATGTTTAGTAATGTTTTTTCTATACATACCGGACTCCATGCCTTTCTAAACCACCAGGGGTGACACAGATGTAGTGCGTACTGCCAATGATTGGAAGGTGACTTTATATCTCTGCTCATTGTTGAGTTGTGTATGCTCTGATGAAGGTCTGACAGACTGACTAACAAACCATCTTTCCTGCTCATGTAGGTCAAAGACACACTGAAACGTTCTCATTTCAAAACAAATTGAAAAGCCTGTGCAGAACCACCATACCTGCTGCAGGTACAAAAAATCAACCAGGAGGTTCAGCAGATAAAGAAATTCCAATGCACATCTCTGCAGCTTGAGCACATGATGTGGTAACCATGGTAGCTGTATTAAGCAATCAGGCGGAGCCTCTGACAATAAATCATGCTTTACAGCTGCTTATTTATCACAGGCTTGAATGGCTCTGTCCCATCAGAGGCACACTCTACCACAAAGTGTTTTAAGTCATTTGTTCTTGCGAGGCTTTACAGCAAATACATCATACCTGTGCTCACTGTGGACACTGATAGTCTCCTCTGTGCTCCCTATTTGATGTGTATTGATTCAAGCAGTGTTTGAGCAATACATTTAAAGCTAGGTCTATGTTTACATTTAAAATGGTTATTTATTTTATTATCTATGTATCAGTACATATACCCAAGCATTAGCAGTGGCCTTCTGAAGGTGGAGAAAGTCGTTATCTATCCTGGTAGATTTTATCTGGAACACATGCTGGTGACCTACCAGCTGGCCTTAATTATTTTTAATGAAATGCCTCAGACAAATAATGTGGAGAACTGATGAGCAGGTAAGAATCAGGTCACTTTGCTGCGATGGTATCAACTTGTGCTCAGTGTGTTTCCATTACCAGGTGGCATTTAAGCACAATATCCACTCCTACTGAAGCTGCAGCTATTTAAGATCAGCATTTATGAGTTTGATTTCCTGCCAAAATGACACAAAAATACAGAGCTTTTAACAGCTAAATTGTTGGACGGGAGAGAAGCTATGGACAGGAAACAAAAACCATCTGGGTAAAATTCCAGATCACAGGAAAAAATCTAGTAAGCAACCGATTTTTTGCCTGCTCACCTCTCCCAGATTCTCTCAATCCTTTGGTAATGTCTTGATTCTTGGCCAAATGTACAAACAGACAAATCATCTTACCATTGATTAAAACACTGGTAGCAAAATGTTGATTTTGTTAAACAACAGCCTGCTGATTTGTATCCTTTCTAAAGCCAACAAAACGAGATAACGCACCAAACTACATATGAGATTTGAAACAATTCTCGTTTCTCTTTCATCATGCGTGCCTATAAAATAAACCTGCCGTTAACAGCAAATTCTCATCAATCACCAATCACATGTAGAGTCCCTAAAAAACACAGTGATTACTGTATCCTGAGGTATTCAGTCAGACACAGGGATAGAGACAGCAACGTATCAGCTAAAGATAGAAACAATGTAATATTTTGCACACAACTATGTATTAGAAAATGAAAGACAGTGGATCCACAGAGGAACTGGGGGAACGGAGACAGAGACAAACTGATAGAAAACACTGCAGTGCTGGCATTATGCCCACATCACCTGCACCCCTGTAGTCAGGCCAGACATAGGTGCAACAGAGCAAGGCCAATGTGTCAGAAAGCCTTAAAGGGGCCTCACTTATGATAAAAATCAAATTCTTTCCCTCTCTTGTCTTAAGTCATATTTATTTTCCTAAAGGGAATTTTGTCATGGACACTGAATTTCTATCATTGATCAGTGTACTTACATCAAACATCTTACACAGCAAGGCTGAAATACAACATGGGCCATAGAAACCAATGCAACAACACAACTATTACAGCCTCAAAAATATAAATTATGTAAATTATACAGGATTTTCCCCCACAAGAAGTGTGTGGAGGTGTATTTATCTGCAGAGACCCTGCCCTCTGTCTGCATTTTCTTCTTATTTTGTTACGTTTGTTTCTAGCCAGGGATCAGTGTATTTATAACTCGCTGAAATTCATTTGCAAATATCTCAAGTATAATCATGGACAAGCAAACAAAACCATTTTCTGTTGAAAAGGGCGTGCCACAAACTGTGGTATGAAAAACAATTCCCTTTGTGGAACAGAATACAGATGTGATACATTATGAAAAACATTTTGTGGTAATGGAGATAGGAAATATTGCTTTCAGCAGGGACAGCAGAATGGCACAAAAATCAATATGGATGATACAGAGGGAAGTAAAGTGCAAAAGCATCATGAAATAGTTGGAATACAAATACAAGATTGTCATGGTTATCTGCAAACTGATGGGATGCCTTAGAAAACAACTGAGTAACATAGAGAACAGTGAATAAGTTTCATAATGTGGTTAATTTAAATCCAGAAGCAATGGGGTTGTAGTGTCTAGTCCTTGTTCAATACAGTTTTTAAAGACGACTCTTGCAAAAACCTGGGTCCTCATCAGTTATTTGACATCATGTGATCTAACTGTAGGGAAAACCTGAGGAAGACTAAGGAGAAGAAAATGCATCCAGTGTCAAAGGCCGTCTATCATATGACTGACATTCCAGGTCACGTGATCATTCACGATTCACAGATGGATGCATTTGAAAGCTGTGGTAAAACCTTGGAGTTAAGACGACTTTGTAACACAGCTGTTCCCAAGGCCAAGAATGAACCTCCATGCTCAACATGTAGTTCTCCTCATTTAATGGGCTCAGGAACTTCCAAGGGAGTGACTGACTTTGTAGCAGGCATGTTAGTGCAAGATGACAACGAGTCAAGGTATAATTTTGGCATTTACAAATAATAGCACAGAACATTCACTTGGGTTCTTATCAGTTGTAATGGATTCCAACAGTCAAAAGTTTTCATGAAAAAAATAAATAAATAAAAATGGAGACAGAGAGGCCAAGAGAGACCACTACTGCTGTCTGCTGTCCAATCATAATGTGTTCATTTTGTGTCCAAGATTTGTCTAAATACTAGTTTCTATCTTAGTTCTCTAAAAGACGTGTTTGTTTGCACATGTTACAGTGCCTGTTATCTGCTCTGTCGTTGGCCCTATAAACACACTTGCTGATTGGCTCCCAATATACTCACAGTGACAATGTGAACATCCTGATCTTCAGCATGTATGTTTACTGTGTTCACCATCTCAGGTGATCTTGTTAGCACGTTAACGACCTGTCATTTTGATCAGATGATGTCGCTAGATTAAATTAGGGGATCACAATTTTTTTTTTTTTTTTTTTGCAATTCCTCCCCGGGGGAACATGAATGTCTGAACCAAACTTCATTGGCAATAAATTTAATAGCTGTTGAGACATTTCACTCAAAATGTAAATCAGTCAGCCTCATGATGGCGCCAGAGGAAAAGTCATGTGATCACCTCTCTCAACTGTGACAACATGTGGATCACCATGGTGCTGCCATCGTACTTTCTCTGTTTGACTGTGTTCAGGTTGACTGCATTTTGGATTGGGTCCAATTGCCCTTGGGTCTATCTGAGTGGGAGCTGACTTTCATCAGGTCCCTTACAGATTGGGTCTATTAAAAAAATAGTAATTAAAAAAACCATACATGACAGGTTTGGGTAGGTTTTCAGGTTTTCCATGGTTCTCATCCAGGTTTAGAGTCATTTTACACCATGAAAACTCATCATTGGAATCCACAGTAACTGTAGTAATGCCACACTGGCCACAGTCTCTGTAGTAACTTATTGTCAACCACTTTATTTGTTGCCTAAAGCAGCATACATGTAATTACCACATCTCTCAAAATCTCTAATTTCATATATATCAACTTAAATGTAGCTAATGTGCTATAATACCAATCTACCTCACTGGGTTAAACCTTTGTCAGACTACCTGCCACCTGAATCAAAATGGCAAGCTCCTAATGGAACAAATCCATTTTGTTCTGGGCCTCAGAGACTAAACATTCTGCGCAGGTTGCATTGCGACAGGGGAGTTGATTAATGGATGCTAATGAGTTAGCATTTCCATTCAGTCAGCATGTGACACCAGCTTGACATTGCAGCTCAGCCACTGGGTTGCAATGGTGCCAGACATTCTAGGGCTGCTGCTATGTGTATAGTTTCTCGTCTCCTGAGGTGCTAACCAGCTATCCAGCCTGACAACGGGGGGCTGAAAGCAGCAACGCATATCCTCTATACAACCAACTTTCCATTCAGGGAGCCACAGACAGTCAGCACGCTATCGGGCAGAAATAGGAAATATATTCCACATGATGAGGAAGATGGCAGCTCGTTTTGAGAGTTCAACAAGTGTGTATCCATACATACCTTGAAAAATATTACGACCTTGTGGGCGCCAGCGTAGGCAAGCAGAGAGGAAGGACAGAAGACAGTATTTGAGACAGAGGGGGACTTAAAGGAGCAAGGTGCTGAGGCTGAGGTGCAAAGCTGTTGTTGCCGAAGACAGGTGCATTCAAGTTGCAAGTTGGGATGATGACAGGTGCATGCAGGCCAGAGCTGGGGGTTTGCTTTGAGCAGTTTCAAAATTGTTTTTCTTTTCTTTCTTTCTTTTTTTTTTTTTGGAAAAACATGTTTTTTCTTTTCCAACTTCCATGTTTACACATTTTCCAGTTCTAAGTTACACCCCAAATCTGGTAGTGGTATGATGATGTGAGTCATATGCAGCGTGCCATGCCAAACAAACAGTGTTATGTTTATCACAGGGTTCATCTTCCCCACATTAGAGACAAAGTGCCAACTGTCTTATTGTGGTAAGATACATGGATACATAGAAAAGAATGTGTTGGTTTTGTGCTCTGATGGGTGAATGTTTATTGTTACTGGATGAAAGGGGAAATAACATCAAGATGACCATACTGGGGATACTGGGAACTTTTACTGTGATGTGCCCTTAGGTGATTTAATTACATATTTCAATCAATGAATTAGTCAATGTTGATAAATACATTTGAAAATCCCATATTTGTGAATTAGAATTTATTTCGGTTATGGTATAGTAAGGGCATTTATTCACACCAGTACTAGTCCTGTTATTGCTTTATGTTTTGTGTACTGTTGTACTGTTAGGACTGGATCAGTCTGCATTAACTGGCATGCTCAAACAGACAAAACATCACAGGTAGTGGAACAATGTCAGAAGAAATACAGAAAGCTTTTAACAAGTAGTCAGATCAACATCAGTTGTCTTACATGAATTCACTGTTTGCCTCCCTGCTCTATTTTCTGGTCGGTTTCTACCTTTGCCTCGAGGAAGCTCTGAGCTACCTCCAACAGAGGGACACACCCTGCTTCATCACCAGCTGTGGAACTTAAAGGGAAGCATCTTTTGTAGGCACAGAAAGAATAAAAACCACATTTTCACTCTCATTTTATAATAACTATTACCAGGTATTGTAAATGCTTGAAATTGAATCACAGATTCAGGTAATGTGTGGTGGAGAGCAGGCCTGGAGGAGGAGAAGTCTCAGCAAAGCAGGAAATAGGAGGAGTCAGGCTTGTCAGAGCCTCTATAAATGCCTTTGTTATCCCTGCAGCAGAACCCTGGGCACTCCTGGCAGCAATGGTTTGACTGAGTAAAGTTCCTATGTATTTAATTTAATGACAGTGTTACCTATTTTCTTTTAGATAAAACCAGCATCAATTGCAAATCATCAATAAATCACAACTGAAGCAAAGTGTAAGGTGTCTCATTGTGCCTGACTGCACAACTACAGTACTGATCATCCTTGGTAGCCAGCACAATACCAATACACCTCATACAGTCCTGGATGAGCTATTTTACTTAATGAAACCATTGTATTTGACATTTTTGGAAATACACTCTTACTGGGAGTTACATAAGATTAATACCACTCTCGTGTCTGTACAGTAAATATGCAGATGGAGCCAGCAGTCTGTTAGCTTAGCACAAAGACTGGAAATAATGGGAAACAGCTACCCTGGCTCTGTCTAAAGGTAACAAAATCTGACTGTTTCTTGGTCAGGCACAGTAATCTATGCTGTGTTGGATAATTTATTTAATCTTAGAAGCCCAAAGAGTTAAAACTCAAACCAGGAAATGTAAACATACTGGTGATTTGTTTGGCATCATGCAATTCCTTTGAGTGGTTAATACAACTAGAGAAAGGACAGTCCATTTACCATTTAGATTCATTCGGCAACCTCTGGGGAGGTCCCAAGGTTGCCAATCACTTCTCTAGTTTGTCAGAGAGAAAAAAATCACAGTTATTTGTGAATAACTATGAATAATCACTGAAATATTTCCAGGGTCCCGTGACATTGAGATGGGTCCCTCTCTCTGCCCATCCATCTGTTTTCATTGCTTCCTTCCTTCCTCTGTCCTTCTTTCCTTTCCTCCATAATGAAAATATTTACAATAGACTCCTGCTTTGTGAGAGGGTGTGCTGTGACTGCAGTTTGGCTGCAGAGATAATAAAAAGATTCTTCAGTCTCTCTGTTTGATTTACTTGGAGAAAATACAGCTTCAGCCAATGTCTCTGTTTTGTCTGGACCTCTGATATGAGAACATCTGTTGGCTCAGGTGTTTCTTTTATTTCCTTCAAAGCTGCTTCTGTGCAGCTATCTCTGTAAATGTATTCTAAGTTATGTAATGTGTACTTTGAAAAGCTCAGTTTTTCTACAATCTTCTACAACAGTCGCCCCCACATAAAAAAAAAAATCACCTTTCCATTCAGTTTCTTCTGTTTAATTCAAACAGATCTCCAGTCTGTAGTGAAAAAACTGTCCCAGTGCTTTCTGTGAAATGATTTCAGCTGCCCTCATTAAATCAGTTATTGTGTTCATTTCAGTAAACATCATTATCTTCCAGCCAAATTTCTCTGGTGACTCATCATCATTTCAAAACCCTGAATCAAATTTCAATAAAAAAATATAATAAATAAAATCTATGTACTCGTCATCATCCCACCCTTGAGCCCCAGAGCTTCTCTTGTTTGACAGTGTGCTGCGTGTAACACTGCAGAGGCAGGGAGTGGCAGGATAACTGAACGGTCACTCCCAGCACCACCCCCCCGACTCACTGTAAATATTCCTCTTTTTCCAGCATCCCATTAAATTATTCATCCTGCTGTGCCTCTGGGGTGTATTCAGTCACTTGTCTGCACTGGCAGTCGATGGGTGATGAAGCCTATGCTGCCTCAGAGCTGAGGGTTTATGACACAGATGGGTGACAAATTAAGAGAAAACACTTTTGTCGAGATGGCAAGACAAAGGGTCCAGGTAACTCTGAGAGGAGGTTCATTGTTGGGGCACAAATGACATGAGCTTCAATAGGAACAGTGACTAAAGTGACATCTGCATTTAGATCTAGGAGAAAGACATCTGCACACAGTTGATGACAGTGAGTGTAGTTATGTAAGGAACTCTTACGGCCATTCTTCATTAGGTGACTAAGAATGTCAGTGCAGGATGTGATGCAGTGTTGCACTGCATAAACCCATCATTACAAAGATGAATGCATGTTTGAGAGTTCAGTGGTGCAAAAACTATGCGCACTGGTCCACAGAGAAAAAAGTGATATGCTCTGGTTAGTTGTCCCTCACCATATTGTGTTGGTGAGTGCATGTGAGGTGTACACCACAAGAATGCTACAGGCCTGGATGCTTGATCCCTGCAGTGAGGGAATCCAGTGGTTCTGTTATGCTGGCATTTTGCTGGCTTTTGCTGGTTTGTGTCAACTTGTACCCCTGGAGGGAAGGGTCACTGCAAATCAATACAAAGTTGTTGAGTGATCACCTTTATCTAATGATGAAATATTTCTAAGCTGATGGAAGTGGTCTCTCTCAGGCTGGTAATGCTCCCATCCATAGGGCACAAGGGGTCATAGAATGGTTCGATGAGTAAGAAAATGATGGGAATCCCATGCTATGGCCTTTGCAATCACCAGATCTCAACCCAGTTGAGCAGCTATGGGAGATTCTGACATTCTCAAGCACTTTCCATCACCATCAGCACAACACCAAAAGAAGGAAGATCCTTTGGAAGAATGGTGTTCAGTCCCTCCAGTACAGATCCAGAGACTTGCAGAGTCACTGCTGATGTGCACTGAAGCTGTTATAGCTGCTTGTGGTGTCCCAACAACTAACTAAGACACTTTATGTTGGCTTTTCTTTTAAGTTGTCACCTGTCTGTATATTGCTATGTTGAACAATGGATGAAAGGGGTTGCTCACAGTGATAAACCCACAGTGAATTATCACCCAACTCAGCAGTTCTCCACAGTTCTATAGAGCTTTTTAGCATCAATTCATTGTTTTGGTTTTTCAAGCTGCAACTTTACTGCCTAGTTGATGGACAATGTTAGCGGCTAGCTCATAAAGAGCTGAGTTGGTGGAAGCCAAACCAGTACTAAAAGGAGGGTGTGTATTGGATTTACAGTAGTAAAACATGATTTTTAGTTTGTTGTGGAATTTAGCCATTTCAAATGTTTCCTAATTTTCTTTTCAATTTTCCTGACATAATTTAAAGATACACAACTACAGTTAAATACATATTTACTCAAATATACAGGATAAAAGTGACTTTCGGTCAGTTTGGTTACATGTTAGAAAACCTAATATTTTGCTAAGTAATGTGATGAGTGTGCACAGGACAGAAAGCAGTGACAGATTATATCACAGTCAGTCCATTATAGGAAAATATGTTCTTCTTTATTTTGTCCGCACCCACAGGAGCACACATAAACACTCAACTCATTCACTCATATGAGGAAACAACTGAAAATAAATAAATGAATAATCACAACCTACAAACTTTTAATCTTAGTCACTTAAACTAATACATCTCAACCTCTGAGTTCAAATTAGCTTTGTGATCTTGCCACAGAATCAGAAAAATCAATATCAAACAGATTTATTGCATTTACTTCACTGCAATTAGATTTGAAGCCATTATAGTCTGAATTTTCCATCCAAGTGAATGAAATATGAGCCAAGTCCTGCACTTGAGTCTATCAGCACTGCTTGCATTTTCAAGCTTTGAGTTGTGTTTTGGAATTTACACAGTAATATATACAAAGGCTGAGCACAAACACACTTCTAAATGATAGAAAACACTCAAAGTCAGCATCGAAGCCTGTGATTGGTTCCTGCTTGGCACCTAAATCTGAGAGACATGCATTCAGTATCTGTCATTAGACGTCTCTGAGCACTTTATGGAATTAATAAGAGCTAACTCACTTTCCCATTTAAATGAATCACACTTAGTAATTTCTGAGCAGTGTGCTGTTGAAGATGGTATTAAATCAAGAAGGTTTCAGGGCACACAGTGCTGTAATTTTTTATGGGCTATGATTTATGGGCTATTCAGTTTGTTATTCCTGAGTGTCTGTTATTCAGAGGCAATTCATCAAATACCGTAAAAAGAAATGTATTAATACAAATATTTTTCACGTCTTTATAAGTTTTGAAAAGCATCAATAAGAATCACAATTTATATATTAAAAATGGGCTGTGCTTGTAAAGAAAGATTGTTATGAGGCAAAAATCCATTGCAGAAAAGTGGGCAGTGTTTTCTTTAAATTATTATTATATGCACTGCTTGGCAATCCACAAATAATCTGCAGCAGCCATGTTTAGCTTTGGAGCTATTTTGGTGAGAGACCAATTAATCATGTATTGTAGAGTGCTTTTTAATCTTCTGCTTTCATTTCCTGTTGTAAAATTGTCAGTTTGTGAAGTGAACATTAGCTCCAGCAGCTAGAGCAGAGAGCAGTCTACAGTGTCATTTAAAGGTCATCAGATATCAGCAGGTACACTTCGAAGCCTGAACTGCACCTGACTGTTCCACACTATCTAAAAAACATGACACCTACTGTTTGTGTCAAGCAAAATCAATGGCTTCTGCTGCAATAAAACAAAATGTTGCACATACAAGCAGTGCGGTAAACGAGAAAGACTGCTGCTTTATAACAGCTATGAATGGTAGAATTCAACTACAACCCTACTAGGTACTGTACTGTCTCTGTCCATGAATGATAAGATATAAACCATTACAGTCAAAGGCTGATTTTGTGGTTTCAGGACAGTGTACTGTGTGAACCACTAACTACTCACATGGGAAGGTACATCACAACTGTTTGCTCCCCTTTGGAAGCCAAACAAAACTCACTCCCTTGCTCCTGCTACAACTCAATGCACAGGTAGAAGTAATAACTTTAATGTTGGTTCTATTCCAGCAATCACTGCAGTACAGCAGTTAGTGTTCTTATTAGTTACACCTGTGTGTGACAAGATAAATGTCTGTTTAAGTAAACTCAAGTTATATCCCACATTTATCCTCCTGGTAATGTGCATCCTTGGCAACCACTGTCATAAAGAGTTTGACAATTTGGCAAGAATTGAATCGATTTAATTCTCATGCATATTTGGTTAATATAAGGCCTCAGCCAGTTAGTATAGCTTAGCATAACTGGAAACAGGGGTATACAGGGAGACTGGCTTTGTGCATAACCCATTGTGAAAATGTATATTGTTTTTTGTTTGTTTGTTTGTTTGTTTGTTTTTACCATGTAGTTTTTTGCAGATTAAACAAACAAGATATAATGTTAATTAGTGAGCATAGGAAGCACTGGGAGGCTAGCTGGTTCCCCTTGTTTCCAGTTTTTATGCTAAGCTAAGCTAACCAGCTATTGACTATAGCCTTTTTATAACCCTACAGATGTGAGAGTGGGATCAGTCCTCTAATGTAACAAGCAAAAACTTGTATTTACCACAATGTTTAGCTATTAATTACAATGTTTAACTATTAATTAATTTAATGAGTCTGAGCAAACTGTACTTAAACCTTACAAAAATAATAAAACAGCAGTAAACAGCATTCACTACATTGAACATTTTTACACACTCATCCCAAGCCCATATTCTCATATATTGTCCAGTTATTTTTAGAATTGTTTTTATTATTATCATTATTAATACTGTGATATTGATTTAAGCCATATCAGCCAGCACTCGCTCACCCCACCATGTTTTATTGAGCTGGATATATCAGGGCTGCACCTCCTCAGTCTACTTGTAGACAGTCTGATGACAGAGCAGACAAAACACAACAACACACACTCTGAACATTGTCCTTGTCTTCACCAAACACACACACAGGCTCACATGAAGATGCTACAGTACACAGTGTGTAAAGCGTATGTGCATATGTGTATTTGCTGGTGTGGGTGCTGGTATTGCTGTTTGTTCGGTATGTGTCCATTTATCCTCTGTGTGCTTTAATGTGTGTGAGTGCAAGTGTGTGTGTGTGTTGTGTTGGCTGCCCCACAGCAGAGAGTGGCTCTCTAAATATAGCTACAGCTCAGAGCTCACAGAGGAAGGCCCTGCATTCAGACAGCCACAGATTAACCATTACTATCGCTCTTTCTCGTGTACACATACACACACACACACACGCATTTGTAGACACACAGTCACTTGTAAAAACACGCAGGTACATAATACACAGACACACAGTATGTATGTACAGAGGTTACACACACACACACACACACACATATATCAGGTTTCCATACAAATGGATTTTGCCTACACATATCCACACACATTCATACATGGAAGATAAAAGAGGCTGCTGTTGTTACATACGCTCTGTTTTTGTTGGCCTATGAGATGACCTTACTGTGAAAAACATAGCAAAAAAAATTTTGACCAGCTCACAACCTGCCAAAAACCATCCATCTACAGTGACCCCTGCTGAAGAGACAAACATGACATGACAAAGTCAGCTTGCTAACGTTAGCTCTTCAGAAACATCATCTCAGGTACAGCACACAGACTGTATGAGAGTTCATATATTATATATCTCTGGAGACCCATGGACAGTTTGCGATGTGCTGGATGTGCTAATTTACTAGCTGCTGCTGACATAAGGCAGCAGCTGAGTTTGCCAGAATGTTTTAATTGCCTCTGTGTAATTAGCTGGCTACATGCAAGCATTTGTCAACATTTCAATGTGGATGAACGTCATATTGTCATTATGAGAAGCTTTGTCGGAACAACATGTACTGTAGCCTGGCTGCAAGTGCTGCCTGAGAAAACACATTTTAATGACACAAAATCCTGTAGTGACACTGATGCCATCAACTCTTATTGATGGTAAGATTTCAGTCATATATATATATATATATATGACTGAAACGTATTTGTTGGTGCTGCAGGCCCAGGCTGACAGGGTATAAGTGCAGTTGATTGATCAGGGTTGTAAAAAAAAAACAACCCACAGCTGAAAGCTCCTCTGCTGTTCGGAGGAATGAATGTGTTTGTCAAACACAGAGCGTGCAGAGGTGGTCTAACAGCCTCCTAACACTGACAATGGAATCTGCTACCTCTGAAACTGGGTGTGTGGGTGCTAAAACAGAGACTGGAGCAGAGGAAGAAATAACAGGCTTAGGAAAAGCTGCTGAGCAATAGATGGGTGAACTACAGGGAAATTATGAACTAAACTAAACTAAACTAAACTGCTCACTTCGTTAAGGGGAAAGAGACCACGGAGATGAAGAAGCACACCGCAGAGCTGCCACATTTTGTAGCCCACTCACTTGTTCCATCACACCAGTGGGCGTCTTTCTTTTTTCTTTTTTCCCTTCTCTGACTGTGGGATCATAAGCACCCCAGCTCTGTCTATTGATTCTGACACAATTGAATCGACCAGGTTGTCCTTGAAAGCACTGACACCAGGGCTGGTGAAAGAATGAATAAATGTTGACAGCAATGAAAAGAATTTCAATTTATGCATGAGACCATTCATCAGACGTTAAAATGAATCTGGATGCTTCAGCTGTTGTCTGCGAATACTGTCAATAAAATCTTGCAATCTAGGCTACATTTCCATTTCTAAATTATTCTTATATTTCAGATTCACTACATGAAGCATACAAAGTTAAAACAATAGTGTTTCCTTGATAACCACAACAGAGTAATCCAGTTAATACCCACACACTTCTTATTCAGGTTAAGCTGTTTACCTCTGATACTGTCCAGCACAGTAAGTGGCAGTATCAGAGCAGTAGACAGAATATTTAAAGAGAGAAATGCCTGCCAGCAGAAACGGGTTAAAAATGCTTGTCCTGCCCAAACACAATACAGAGGATTTCTTCTGATAAAACGCACAAAAAATATAAAAAAACAAAACAAAGAAAAGCACTATAATCTTACCACAGTAACCTGCAATAACAGCATATATCAGTCAGTATGGTAAGTTTTGGGTAAATATGGGCTCAACCACGTTATTCTTGAGCATTAGTTTAAATGCTTCAGTCTCGTCTTGCTCCTCTCTAATCCAGCAGCTTATGAAGGCCAGATGGCTGGTGGTGAGACTGCCTAGCAGACAGAAGGTCGCTAGTTCAGACTTCACCACAACCAGAGTCTGTCCAAATGTCTTACCAAGCCTTTTTACTCCTTCCTGACCTTAAACTGACTCCGTGTTTGAAGGAGGAGGAACGCTGTGTGTGTTTACTTCAGGGCACAAGGCAAAGACAGAAAATCCCTGTGTGAATCCTGAGGTCAGTATAGCGTTTACCATTGCAGATCAATAACCCATTAACATCTCACCAAACTGCAGAGGACCCTCTTTGAGATGGACAGACTGATCGCCCACATGCATCTCAATCTTAAGGGTGTTGTATGTGATAAATTAAGGGTGGTTATCTTTCCAAGATACAGACTGTATGTCTAAAAGCTTCACTGGCAACAAGTTGTTATTGTTTCTATTATTCACTTATTAACTGAATTTCCTAAATCAAAATCCATCCTCTATTAATCAGCCTTAAATATGCAATAACTGTGAGCTGTCTCACCTCAAATCTGGCATCAACACCTGCAGTTTCAGTGTAAGTAAGTAATAACCAAAAAGACAAAAAAAAAATATTTTAAACAATTAAGTGAAGAATCTTGTTAAACCGTGTGTACACTGCATCTCTTTAACTTCCCACACACACTCAGTGACAGCTACATGCTTAAAGCAGGGCACAGCCCAGCCTCAGATCATAATCAGGCAAACCACAGTGTTTCTTATTTTGGCATCAATGATGAATTCTCTTTGGAGAAAAATCAGCACAAATAGGGTCAGAAACAGGAAGTCAGTCCCAGAGACATTTCAACACACAGACTAAGTCGTACACACACTCTCTTTACCCACTAAAAGCTTTCCTGACCTAATCTTAGAGGCCATGGAAAACTCATGAATACATTCAACAGCAGACACACTGTTGGAAATGAGAATTGGGAGTTTTACAAAACAGATTTTCCCCAACAACAGTAGAAAAATTGCCTATAAATGAGATGAGAGATTTTGTGTAATGGAGACCAGGGGCTCCATTATTTTATTCCTTTGTAGTCATTTGTGATGTTATTGGCACAGTCTGTGGAAATGTTTTTGTCCTGACTCTCTCTGACAAGCTGAATTATACCCAGCAACAGTACATGTTCTGCTGAGGGTGAAGAGTATGTGAGTGTGTGTGTGTGTGTGAGTGTATCAACTGCTGGAGCTGCGGGGTGGAGGGTGAGGGCAGGGCAACACGCCATTGGACACTTTTGACTCATGCTGGATGACCAAGAGCAGGAATGTACCACTGCATCTTCTATTTCCACGCACACACACACACACACACACACACACACA
Source organism: Lates calcarifer (assembly GCF_001640805.2). Classification (NCBI taxonomy): domain Eukaryota; kingdom Metazoa; phylum Chordata; class Actinopteri; family Centropomidae; genus Lates; species Lates calcarifer. The sequence continues at coordinate 19,717,190 of NC_066843.1, forward strand.
AATGTATGCTCTCTAAGGGAAATGTGATGCATTATTAATATCTTCTCTATTTCTTGATACAGAATCCAGTCTGATCTTATATTAACCTGGCAGACAGTATGAGATCCATATTTTATTCATATCTAAATGTAGAACAGGAGCATCATTTCTGTCACTCTAATACTGTCTAATATCACATCTGGATGAGCCCTCTTGTGCTTGACCACGGATGGTGACAAGATATATTTTCTCTGTCTGTCCATACTGTCCACTGGCCTTAAATCCCACAGCTGTCAGTTTGATTTAACCTACACATGGACATAGAAATACCACATGTCTAATACAGATTTAGCATTTAGCACTCACTACCTAACAAAAGAGGGATTGATTAATAAAATAAAACTGCAGGTATACAGAGCAAGGTTTGTAATATTAAGGTTGAACTATAATTCAATATTCATTCAGGGTGGCACGGTGGTGCAGTGATTAGCACTGTCACCTCACATCGAGAAGGTTCCAGCCCCCCCTTGCAGCTGCCCTCAAGGTTTTCTTTTAAAGTGAGAGCATTGACAGTTTTCCTTTTAATTAATTAATTACATAAAGAAGTAAATCCAAGTCCCTATGTTAAAAACTGATAAATGAGAACACATTGCAGTATTGACTGGACTCCCTTGGGTGCTGTGCCTCATCCACAAATTGGCCAGTGGTCAGACTGTTAAGATGCAGCAGCATTTAGAAACAAAATGTTGCTGCCATAGGAAGTCTGGGTTCTGCAGCAAAAACTGGACTCAGTGTACTGGCTGATCAGCACTCCTTCCAGCTTAATACATAGTTTTTCTTGTTCTTTTTTAACAGCACTCTATCAGTGAAAACACTATAAGAGTTATTAGAGAAAAGTGCAGCTGACAGAATAAGTGTCTCATCTGTAGGTGTAGTGTTGCAGTCACATTTCCACTGAGACAACTCTGAATTAAATCTATGCACAAGAAGCTCAAGGCTGTTTGGATAAAAGCACCAGCCTAATGGCATGTGTTAACCCATGGGTGTCATTTCCGCTTGTGGTGTTCATATCGAGTTTGCAAGCACAGACTGAAGGGTGATGGAGATCTGCATGTCTGCTCTGAGAGTTTATACTGCAGGAATACACTGAACATACTGGCATAAATGTAGACCCTTATTTATAAATGCACATGATTTATGTTTACTGTTTATTCAGTACAACATGAGCACAATGGGTCAGTCTTGCTGTGTAATGCTACAGCTATTAGCACTACGTACATTTTTTTTTTTTTTACATTTTAAGAATAACGTGACAGAATGCGGGTTTTCAATCTGGGATCCGGATCCTTCCAGGGGTCACAAGATAATTCTGAAGGGCCCTGAGATGATTAACAGCACAAGAAAAAACGTACACAAATGACATTCTTTTATCCTTGCTTTTTCAGGTGAAATATAATCTGGCAGGGATCACAACTCACTGTCATGTGCAACATATGAAGAGGGGTTGCAGGTTTGCACTGCTTCAATTTTAAAGGAATCTTACGTGCTTTCTAGTGGAGAGTTGGGTGTTTAGACTGATACCACTCTCATCTCTGTACGGCAAATATAAAGCTAAGCCTAGCACTCGTTAGCTTAGCTTAGCTTAGCACAAAGGCAGAGGTGGAAATAAGTGCTTCATCCTCCAAGATTGTGGATGTTTGTGTCACAGGTTTGGTCTCCTTTTGGTCTTGTTTATTAGACAGAGCAAGACTAGCTCTTACCCCCTCCAGGCCTTCTTCTCAGCTAAGCTAACTAGGTGCAGCAGTTGCTACGTATTTACTGTACAGACATGAGAGTGCTGTCAATCTGAGCATCCAGCTCTTTTCCACAAAGTGACCATATTTCCTGAATGTCCAACAATTTCTTGAAGGAGTCCTAAAGCAGAACCAAAAACGGACATCACAACGTACCCTTGTGAAAATGGATGCTTTTTTAATGCAGGAAACATGATAGAAGGATATGAAGACAACTGAAAAATGAAAAACCAAGCTACCTCTGTAGGTGATCAGTTAATTGATTTACTAAATTTAATGCTTCAGCCACAGAATATGTAAATGCAATGGTGCAGCAAAGGCAATTACTTGGTTGCCCTGCCCTTAGTCATTACATCTTTGTTCCATTTTAAATCATTGGATGCTGCTTTCGAGATGCTACAAAACAAAAACAAAACAAAAAAAGTAGGCCACATCTGGAAAAGCCTGTCTTTAAACAGGTGGAGCACCTGCTCTATGGCAGTCCTAACCATTTCAGGCTTTTTATGGGAAACAGGACCTTAGCTCTACCCTGTCTGCTAAATGAAACCACCTCTGCGTCCCTCTGCAGTGGGGCTTGAGACGAGAGTGAGGGCAGGTTGACACTGGTTACCTGACATCATTCTTCCTGTACGTCGACAGGTGGTACGCAGCTACTGAACGGAATATGCGCACAGTCCACCAGTCAGCTCACCACCGCAAACCAAACCAACCAGCTTACCAACGCAAAAAAAAAAAGACCGCAGATTGGAGGCTACAGCAGCAGCACCGATCACTGTTCTATCATTAAATGCAGACTGATGTGCTTGGTAAGGGGCTGTTCGCGCACGTTGTGCCGCGCTGCTCTGACCGATCTGTGCTCTCCACACAAAATCATCCACCCTGTCGTTCCAGATGCATAGCTCGTAAAAGCTTTTCACTGGCCGATTTTAACGCAGCCGCATCGGCTCAAGGGCAAGCAGAGCCCAGGATTATCCAGCGATCCTCCCAGCGAAGGCAGCAGTTAGCAGGCGGAGGGGGTCGGATGCTGGAGCTATTATGCAATCTTAGCGGAAATGATTCCTCCTGACACATGCCAGGGTTATAGGGCTGCAACATCATGTGCAATAAACACCAAATACTGTAGACACGGTGACATTCAGGCGCAAAAGGTAGTAAGACTGCTTGCAATTACAAGGCTCGCCCGACATTTTGCACCCTGGGTGTGTTTTTTTCTTATCTGCCAGACAAAAAACACAGGGATAGCCTTTTTTTTTTTTTTTAAGAATAAATAAAACATATATATGCGTCTTACCCGGGCCGCCATCTTCACGGTTTCGGTAGATCAAGGATGCAGCACGGGACAACGGTTCATAGGACAGCGGGGACAGTGAGCGGAAAAGCTCGGCAGCAGATGGGGTATATAAGCTGCAGCGCACCGCACTCTGATTGGCTGATTCAAGCGGAAGTGTGCCGACGGGGATGTCACCATTAGCTCGCGTGCGGCTGAGGTGGGGATCACTCCTCTTTGCATCGCTCCGTGATCCTCTGCCGTGAGAAACACTCACGTGGCAGATTGACGAAAGTGGGCAAAACACAGTCGACATGTGGCTCAATGTGGCAGCGCTGCGCTCGAGACGTCGACAAATAACGATGCACATTTGGAAACTCGGCACGTGCACACCCATTTGACTGAGCTGCTCTCGTTTTTCACCAACAGTGAATATGTGAACCTCGCTGAGGCTGAAATGGGATTATGCTCATAAATCTGAATTGACTTGCACTTAATTACTGAAACCATAAGCAGAAGTCATTTGTAAAATTGCCACTTTTTCACTCATCACCTCCTATTATTATCAATATTCGATCAAACATCTTATATTTTGGTCAATATCCGGCCTCGGTTTAAGTACCATGGACAGCGCCCCCGCTGCACAGACCGCGTCTCTTCATGGAGGGGGGCTGTGCTGTTACACCGCAGTGATAAAATCCCGCCGAGAACAAGGATCATAGTACAGGCACCTGAACGGAATCTAGGGTAGACCACGGAACAGCAGGAACAACATGTATAGGGGAAATATCAAGCTGACAGCTGAGCAGGATAAGAGCCTTTAAGTTGCAGCACCGCCCACTGGGACCGTGAAGTAAATTCAGCACCGCGGACAGCGACACAGTGAAATGAATGAAAAAAAAAAAAAAGAAAAAAAACGTATACCGTGTCTCTGCCTTTTTATTGACGCATATGAATGGTGTCACAACACTACACTCAATCTTAAGTGCAGCCATTCTATATCACTTGTTTTGGAGGCTGTCATAATGAATGGAATTAGTTTCTGCTCTATGATCATTTGTTCATTTCATATCCTGATAGAGGCCTTGAGAATAGCTGTCCAGCCCCATCACTGATTCCTCATCTGCTGTCTGTGACACAATTTCAGCAGTATATTTCACAGCCATGTGTCTTTTTAAGGTTTACCTATCCCTAAGTATTTAACCAGCAAATATCATACAGAAAGTCTAAAACATTAATATGTCAGTGTTGCCACTACAACTACTGTGCTCATATGGCTGTAGCAGCAGACACTCTGAAAGAAAACAATATAGAGTTACACCCCACCCTTGGGTGGCCCGATGGGGTGCACAACACTCCACCATTGACCCAATTGCCACAGAAAACACCTTAAGAACTGACAAACCCATGGCATTTATTAACATAAAAACATATCAAAACAACCAAGACTAAATCAAGAGTACAAGGTCAAAAACACAACAAAGAAACAAGCTGAGAGGCAGCATGTCCAGCAGTCCCACACTAGAAGCCTCTCCTTCTGATACTGGCAAAGGAGCTTTTAAGCACTTCATTGACGCCAGGTGCTGCTCACTGATGGCTCATCAGGTACCCCAGGTGGAGCTAATGAGAGGATAGGAGAGGACAGGGTAGGGACAAACAGAGCACTACAAAACATACAGCCGTAACGATAGATAATAGCTACTTACCTGGATCAAATGTCAAATTTTTGCTGTTTAAATAATGTAGCAGAGTGGAGATGCCATGAAGACAGTTGAGGTTTGATTCACAGTAAACTACTACTATACTATATATACCTGAAAGAAATAAATGTTGCTCTGAATTTCAATAAGAAATGCATACAAGTACATCACCTTGTCTATTTACATTAGATTTATTCTGATCCATTATTTCTACATGAAATACCTGTGGAGAGTCTTTTTCTCTCTCTCATTTAACTTCATTTACTTCTATCCTATTGGGAAATTAATTATCAGCATTTAAAGTAAGATTTCAGATGTATCTTAAACTTAAGTTGTTGTCTTTATCTGCAGAACCATTTAAGAACTTACAGTGTGTGTGTGTGTGTGTGTGTGTGTGTTAACATACTGTCCAACTGATGACTCATTAACATGCATAGAATTTGGGTTACAAACTGTCATTCACTAATATTTTGAGTATACCTGTTAAAAGCGCAGTATAAGCTGTAGTGATTTGGTGCTATGGTGTATGGGGGAATCAAACCTGAAACTTTTCTATAGGTGTAAATGATCACTTTGCTGATTATGATTCTTTTGTTCTGTTTTGGTTTTTGCAGTCACTGACTACTCAGTTCATTCACTTGTTTCTCAAACTAAGCTAAGTGATCACATATACATTCAAATGCACCTAAGTATTAGTAGTACATTCAGTCTCTTTAGTGCAAGCTGTTCAGTTCAGTTCAGTTGAGCCATGGCTAAAAGCTATTGATTCAGACAGTGACAGTGAGTATTCAGTGTGGAGTGCTCCCATAGGATTTAACTTGCTAACCATGATCTGTCATCTCTCCACTATCACTATCTATTAAATGCTTCCGTCAGTTTTGAGCACCGCATTTATAAACTGAACTGACACACACAGCTGTCCAGAAAGTTTAGAAAACTTTAAAAAGCCTTAATTTTCTAAAGTTTTTTAAGCTTCTACATATTTACAGTGTGTCAGGACTGTGCTGACCTAAACACACCAGCCCCAGCTTGTATTTTGCCCAGATAATGTCAGAATGTTTAAACAGGAAGGCTAGTTTTTCCAAGAGCTCTCACAGGCTGCATTTGATATTAAGCTGACCAAGAATTATATCTATCCTTGATGGCTCTCTTAGCGCATCATAAAAACATCCATCAATATTTTACCCACACTAACATAATAAATAACACTTCCTCCCTGAACCAAATCTTATCTTCAGCAGCTTCACTTGCAGCTGTTGTAGATGTCTTCAACAACACTGCCTTGCTGTGGTCAGACTAAGAACTGTGTTCAAAGGGTTCCAACATCGACCTAAAATCATTTAACCTGATAATAAACAAAGAAGACCATGCTTGTAAAGGTTTTATATAAAGTACCTGTAACAGTTGATCAAATTATTCTTATTTCTCACATACATATTCATACATCCACATAGTAACAGACTGCAGCATCAGCACTCTAGTAACACTAGTAGCCTTGACTTTTGTTCAACAAAGATTCTTGTTTACACAATATGATTCACAAATGAAAAGGAAGAAAAACTGTAATAACTTCATCATCATTATCATAAGTTGTTACACGATAGTTTTTGTCTTGTACGTGTTGCAAGATAAAATATGGCACATAGTCATGAGTTGATCAGTGATGAGAGCATGTGAAGGAGGGGGTGTAGTCAACCCGTACCTCTCTCTACAATTCTAGACAGAGGTTCATTCAGAGGACACATGTCCTTTTCCCTGCATCCGTGTCTCCTTTTTACTGTCTCTGCACAGCTGGAAGGACTGAAACAGGTTGAAGCACAAACAGAGGAAAATGGGGCATTTGCAGTTCAGTATAAATACATAATTACTGTCTGTCAATCCACATCTGGCATCCACATGATACTGAATAATCAATGCATAACACTCTGCGTGTGTGTGTGTGTGTGTGTGTGTGTGGTGGGGGTGTATTCTCTATCTAGGATAGGGCATCAGATTTGAATTCAACAGAACTGACTGTTCTCTGAACTCCTCCCTCAAACAGTGATAGTTGAGTTTTAGATTAGCAACCATAACTGCACACATCAGGCCTGTAAAGCCTTATGTTTCTCCACATGTTGAGGCATTGTATGGTGCTGTAGTAAGAAGTAAGAATACATGGCATTTCAAGAGTTTAGAGGGGGGTGTCTTTTTTTTATCAGCAACCATGAAAGGCCAGGGCAAAAGTATAACGACTAGATTAAATTGTATGTTTATCTGCTTGAATGTAAGCTGCAATCATTAGCATGTGTGGCTAACTGGCTTGCTATCTACAGTAGTAACCAAGCATTACTTCCATGGTCAAGGAGTACATACATTAATTTGTGGGGTAAAATGTTGCATTAAAAAAAGTTCACAACTAGTGCATCAGTTGTGTAGCATTTCACCACTGTAAGGAAAACAATCCTGGACGCTATCAAAGTTCAAGCTAATGTAAGCAGCTGTTCTTTGCAGTTTGTTGAATTTGGGAATACTGCGATGAAAGAACAATCCAATTTCTCATTGTTCTTTTTTGTAATTACACTATTTAGACTATCTAGTTCTACACTGCAATATAGGAACAATACTGTGTCCCTATATCTATGCCTCTACATGGATCTCAGCTGGTGAGAATGCTAACGTTTTGTCTAGAACACACAGCTGTAGCTTCAGACTTTTAGCAGGATATCAAGTAGCTTATGTAGCCATCATTTGCATATTTAAAAGCCCTTTCACATCATTTCAAAATGAGTAAAATGGAAGCAATAAAACTTCAGGAGACAGCATTTAGCATTTTCAACCAGTTAACTGAGCAAAGATTAACGTAAGTACCTAGCTATAACTGATAGCAACAGGTAGAAGTAAGAAGGTGACTTTGTCTGTATCTAAAATCAAGGACCAATTGTTTCATGTATTACTAAGATAATTTTGATAGTAAATTTGCCATTGTTTCCATTGTAAAAAATATGATGTATGGTGCAAAAACAAAAAGCTTGATGGTAGCAATGGTAACAAAAGGTGGTGTGGCTTAGCTAATGGCCAATTAGATTTACCACACACAATCAACAAGCAACAGTTCATGATTTGAACAGAAATATTCACCGTTCCTCTGCTAAATCTGAGACATATTCAAATCAATGTATTGTTGAAGAACATGAATTTAGGTTTGTAACTGTAACTTCTCTAAGTTCATCAAAGTTCTTATCACGGAAACAAGGATTTGTCACCTTTAAATGTATGTTTTATCTGTAAACCTGTAGTGATATAGATCTGACCAAATGTACAGTCTGGCTCTTTAAGAACAAGAAGTTAAAAAAAAAAAGATTAATCAACAGTTGTCTTGGGAATGCCATTGAGAGAAATGCTACTTGTCTGTTGGACCCATTAGAAACAGCTAGGACATGTAAACAAGCTTGTTTGCCATGGATTCATTCTTCATGTGCATATTTGGCTCGCCAGGTCTGACTCGGGATCAAGGCTACATTTTTTTTTTTTTTTTTTACAGCATGGTACAGACTGCAGCCCAGTTAGTAATCTTCTGAACACAAAACCTAAAACAGTTAAATGACTTGTATCATGGAGACACCCAGATGTTACTGTTTGTTGTTTGTTTGTGTGTGTGTTTGTTGTTTAAAATCATCTCAGAATGCAGGCCAAAGAAATTTTAGCTTACATTTTGCAGTGGCACATAAAACATCCCTGTGTATCAAAATCACTCTTAAACAAAGTTCCTCTTTTCTGGTCAACATCTCTGATACCTGATATAACAACACTGAAAAAGATTATTCATTAAATCCCTTTAAAGTCTTTCTTGTTCAACAGTCAGAGACTTTGAGTTGGCTCATGTTTCAATGTGTTTTGTTGTTTTTTTGTATAGATGATATGGCACAAGATCCCTGCCCTGTTTGAGAAGGCAGAGCTTTCCTAAAATTTGACATTTCATTAGCTATGGTTAGACTTGGTGATGTGATATCATCAAAGCAAAGAATCTCTGCAGAGGGAACATGTGACATGTTTGAAGAAATAACCCTGATAATGTCATTGGGGTTATATTTGTTTGGGTTTGAGACTTTATATTTTTAACAGAAAGCCTGTGTTACAAACTGGGTTTGAAAGAAGTAAGAATTTAAGGTGAGGTGTCTAATGACAGATGCTATCCAGTTGCATTATGCAAAATGCTATGATTTGGACCTTTGAGTTTTTGCTCTGTCTTGTGAGGCCCCCAACCTTATGGAAGTACAACAATACCCCTACAATATCCATTCCATCTGATACAGAATCTTGACTGGATGTTTGAGTTTTCTGAAGACCATCTAAGCTAGAGCTAACTTAGATCTGAAAGGGAATGGGAAGCATGATGAATGCTCAGTCTCTTCTGTAACATGTGATGCGGTGTGCTCAACACAAAGCAGCATGCTAGGAAACCTATAGAAGCACACATGCATATCAAACAACTCAGTGAATAAGTAAGCCATCAGTTCAGTGGACCAGAGAGTCTCTAAATATTGGACAACTGGACTGGACCGCATCAGACAGGACAGGACCAGTTCACACCAGACTGACGTGAATCTGTGTTGTTTTAGCCTGTCCAGGTTGATGTAGAATGTAATGAGTTGGGGGGGTGGGGTGGGGGTGGTAAAGGAGAGAGGAGGGTGGGGGGTCGACACTTCAAACAGCAGTCCCTCGAGTCGAGTGGCGACAGCAACATGAAAGCATTGTTGTGGAAGAAAAGTCACATCTGCCCCCACCCTCACACACCTGGAATATAATCACATTTTCTTTCACTGTGGTGTATTGTAGCCACTGGTTGAGACAGATTACATGGTCCAGTCTTTGAACATGTCCTCCACGACCCAGGTCTACCAGTCACTCATACAGCATGAAGCACACAACACGCGTGCAGTGTTCTAAAACTGAATTCTTTCTTTTTCTTTCTTTCTTTCTTTCTTTCTTTCTTTCTTTCTTTCTTTCTTTCTTTCAATAAAACACTTCGCTGTGGTCATTTAGGACAGCACCAATATGGACTGCAGGACAAAGTGCAGGGGAACAGGAAGGAATGAAATAATTCCTTGTGTAAAATATGCCCTGGAGGGGTCAGTATTGCATTTTCCCATGTTTCTCTGTTAATGTAAACAGCTTACAGTAGGGCTTGTTTAATGATTATTAATCTGTGCCCAAAGGATTAACGTTTCATACTCTTAAAAATAAATAATTGATCTCCCAATTCATTGTGGATTTGGCTGGATAAACCCAAATATCCCTTTAAAGTACAGTACTTAGTGTAAGATGCAGATCAACTAATCCACTAGTTACAGTACAATTACACCTTACATTTCACAGTCAGACAAGTTTGCAGGCCAGTTGTGTTGTGGCTGATTCTAGTTCATCCACGTTATGGTATTAGTTAATGCTCTTTAGGTTTCAACAGTGGACCTCGCAGCTGATGTTGGTGAGTGCAATAAGCTTGGGCAGGACAATAGGAATAAGGTAAAATGGAGTTGGCAATAAGCAGGTGGTCATGTGCAAGGACATATGAGGTGACCTCATGCAGCGTGGTTCTTGTTTTTCATAACCCTGACATTTCTCTATAGCGAAAATGCCTGGAGGCTATCACACAATATCAATATCCTGTATCTTTATATTTATAATAATATTCAGCCTTATTTACGTAAATGAGTGTTGTCTGGCGTTTCTAATCCCAATAATGTCACAAGACAGAGAAATATTTTAATAGGAGTATCAGATTTCATTTTTTATCTCACTGAAGGTCAGACGGATGCATGTCACCGGGAAGAGGCAAGAGATAAAAATGATATCTCTTATTCACATCCTGTTAATGTCATATCATGAACCTCAGTGGCCAGGCATTTGATAAAATAAAGCTCTCCATGTCTGCATTGTCAGTTACATTGTTCTTGAAAAACTAAAGATCATATCTCGGCCTTAAAGCTTGTTATTGTCACATCCTGAGCAACGTGGACGCTGGATGCCACCAAGGAACCTGTCTGTCTCGAGAATCTAATCAGATCCAATCATGTCTAATAATGTGGCCAGAACCATGACATCCCTGATTTTATCTGCTTTATTTTGGTGAAATGGCCCTGTCGTCCAATTGCTGCCTTCAGACAAGACAAGATCAGCTACTGCCTCTGTCTGAAAGCCTGTTGAATGATTTAAAAATGATTTAAACTCCATGTTTAATCCCAGAGGCTCTTTGTTCTAGGTTATAAACAGGAAATTTGGTTAATCATAAACCTGTAGAGACGCCAGACAACAGCACTGCTCCAAGGTAGCACTATAATGCATTACATTAGTCCTCACATCTTCAACCTATTTAACTCCATCAATCTCCCTATCCATTCATCTTTGCTCCCCCCCCCCCAGCTCCCACTTATCGGTCAAGGCCTATGAGGAGTTTGGTCTTCTCCTCTTCTTTCTTGCTCTCGTTCTTCAGGTCAGCAAACACCTGGGTAAAGAAGTGCGGGTCGGTGTTGATCTGGAGCATCTTGCCGCTCATGCGGTTGATGATCTCCAGGCAGCGGTCCCAGAAGGCTTCCTTCTCTGCCTCAACCAGGAAGGGCTTCAGCGGGTAAGAGATCTCGTTGCCCATGTAGGAGTAGGACAGGTAGAGGCAGGTGAGCAGCGAGGCCTGCAGCTCGCGCTCCGAGGCCACCTCAGCTGAGACCACATCACGGCACAGCATGTAGAGGAAGACCACGTTGGCTGGGGTGATGAAGCCCTGATCCTGCCAGCCCTGTAGGAGGAGGGAGCGGTCCACACTGCGCAGCCACAGCACCGGATCTGTTGGGGATAGACGCTTCAGTCGATAACACCGACGGCACAGGAACTCGCCCAGGCTGCGCATCAGTTCACTGGTGGAGGCCTGGGTTGAGAAAGGGGAAGGCAGGGTCAGAGGAGAGAGAAAAGGAAAGAGGAAAGAAGGCAAGTAAGAAAGGTTTGGGGGAAGGATTAAAGAGATGAGTAACAAAGAAGATAGAATGTTTTCAACAACTGTCATTAGCACCAAATTTTCTGTGATAGGAAAAAAGGTAAACATTTAGGGTCACCTGGACAATGACACGTTTTGGCGTGCCTGCTGCAGTAGACGGCTGGATCCCAGAGCCTGTGAGGGAATTCTTTTTGGCAGCAACGGTAGCTACGTTAGCCAGGGTCTTGGAGGTGGGCAGGTGGGAGGAGGTAGTGGTAGTGGTGGCCTGAGGGGTCCTGGCTGGTTGAGTAAGATGAAAGGTTAGCGCAGGACTGAGACTTCTTCAGCTTCAGGCTGTTGGAGGCTGAGTTGGATGTGGCGGTGGCATGGCCATCTGGAGAGCTCCCTTTCCCGCCATCCCCGCCTTCTGACTGCAGCTTCTTCGAGCCCTTCCTCTTTGCCGATACAGCCACAATCCGTTTCCATGGCAACACGCTGATGATGGAAGGCCGTTTGAGGGACTTTGCAGCTGCGGCGGCAGCATCTTTAGCATTCTTGCTGTTCTGGACTGCTGTGTAGTGGCCCACTGTAGCTGGGCCATCCTCAAACAGCGCCGCCTTTCGGTAGCTGGGAGACAGTGACAACACTGTACCCATGATGTCTGGGTTAGCAGAGGGTCACAGGAAGGGTGGAGTGGGGGGCAGTAGGGAAAAGCTCTTTGATTGGTCTAGACAAAGAGCTTTGAGAAAGTGTCTCACTTCTGGAGGAAGTCAAACCTGTGGGCAAAGAGCAGTAGTGTCAGTATTTTCCATTAGATACATTACATTACTAAACAATGTTAAATTATACCAATCAGCTAAAAACTCAACAACTGACGACCAAATTTATTTAGGTGAAGGTAAAGATGAGGTTTTAATATGTTAATATTTTAATAATATATAAGTTCTTAGCAGTTGGAGTTCTGCTCATTTTTCATGGAGATAGAGTGTGGTGTGGTGCTCCCTCTGTGTCCCAGTTACCATGACAACTAAGCAAACTCAATTTGAAGAAGATGATAAGATGAGATGTTGAAAGCTCTGTAAAACCCAGTAAGTAGACTTTAAGTTAGGGATTTGTAAGGTAGTCTTTCCAAGGCCATGAATGGACCTTACCTTACCAGTTACCATGACAACTGAGCAAATTGTGAGACAGTCCCTGAGATTCAATTGAAAATCCCCAAATAGCTAGTATGTGGACTTTGAGTTGAGACCTTTTTGTTTTGTGAGGTGTGATTATCTACCTATCAAGGTTCTTCCAGAGTGTTCCCTGATTATGGCTGAGGCTCCAAAAAAAGTCAGTTCACCTTGAGGCAAGTGATTTTTTTTTCTTCAAAACTCTGTTTGAAAGGTCCAAATACCAAAGGTTTTTCCTCATTTGAATGAGGCAGAATAGAACATCATAGTTTTATGATATTTTATTTCAGAGATAACATGACCCAAAACTTTATATAGCTTCATAAGCATTCCTTCATGGTAGTAATGTATAAACCACAGCACCTGTGTAATAAATGCTCAGTGGCCATATAAAGAAGTCTAGTGTCTGGTTTTCTGGTAAAATAAGCATTCCCCAGTAGTTTAGTCGAAAGAACCGCAGCAACCACGAATTTATTCTTGCGTTTGCTTTTAATCTCCAGTCGAGCCTTAATGTCTGTAATTACATCTTGTCGCTGACATAAAGCATAAAGGGTGCATCTCCGCTCACGTCAGCGTAATACGGGTCTGCCGCCTCTACAGTGCTCATCAGTCTTATATAAGAACCAAGATAAGGCCACAGAGGGATGAGAAAGAAGTGTGCACACTGCACAAGCATCCATCTTAGCTTCAAAATGGAAGCCTTGAAAACAGCCCCCTCCAACGTAAGGTAGCTCCAGAAACACCAGCTCATAGGCCTGTGTTCCAAAACACACACACATCCTAAAACAATGCAATATGATCTCTAATATTGTGCGATCCATTTTGGAACAACATAGCCTAATCTAAATATGCAAATAGAGCGGTCACACACTTGTGCATTGAGTGATGGAGTGTCTATATTGTTGGCTGTTGGGCATTAATTGGGCCTTCTGAGTGGGCTGGTACATGTTTTATCATTTGCAGAGAAAATAAAGGCTTTTACCTTTAATCGACTCTTCTTTTGAAATCCATGTATCACACCTTGACCCCCCTTGCTGCTGGGCAAATGCGGTCAAAATGTGAAAAGGCTTCCCACCCGTTCTGCTCGGTTTCTACACCGCCAACACAAGCTGCCCGGGGTCCAAAGCGTGAAAACGGATCGGTCCCTGATAATAGTCTATGTAAGCCCCTGTGTCACAGGCTGATCGGTTTGTCTCCCGGTTGGCTGCTGCCCTTTTTCAAATCTTCATTTATAAAAAGTCCCCCGCCCGTCGATGTGAATACAGATGCAAAGCAGATGCGAAATGTGCTTCACTCCTTCGCTCGCATCGAGTGGGAAGATGTCTTCCATTGAGAACCGAAAACGGTCACGGCTATTAATGTCCCGCTACAATACTGACAGCTCGGACAAACCTCCCTCAGACATAAATAAAACAACACGCATCGGTTCAAAGAACCTTAATCAACACAATGGCGGAGAATACCAAGAGAGGAAAAAATGGCTACTATGACTTCCAAAAATAGATGGCAGCTTATACCCTCAGCTATGTAAACCTGCCAGAGAGAGAGAGACCCGTTGCTTTGATGCGGGCATCTGCAGTTATTCGGGTTGGATGTGGGAGAGAAACGGCGCCTTCTCATTGGCTGATGCCCTGGATGCTGCTGCTGCTGCTGCTGCTGATCGTCGCTGTCGCAGCCGCGCCACTGAAGCCATTGGCCGCCGACGGGCTCCAGCCTATCGGAGAGTTCGCTGTCCGAGGTACTGAACCAAACGACCAGATGTGTTAAAGCTGCTGTGGCGGAGGAGGCTGGCCGCACAAGACCAACGCGAAGGGTTTTGTGAATCAGCCAGACTGAGCTCCGCTAACACTGTAACACTGATGCTGAATGCGCCTGCACACAATGAGTGCGTCTGTGTCTAATATTTTATGGGAAAATGCTCCTCTCTTTGTGAGGGAGAGGGTGATTCCCTTAGACTGTTTACTAGAAATGAACTGAAATTAATGGACTTTACCTAAGATTCCCCTTTTTTGCGACTTTACAGGCCACTTATAGGCTACTTTATTTTTAAGAGGAAAATATTGCCTTATTTGATCCCTAGGTTGACACATTGAACCAAACTAAAATTAGCTCCACCCTGACCAGCTGCAGTAAACAGTAAAATTCTACTAATTCTACACTGATACATCAGCCTGAGCTGAACTATATCTATATATATAACACCATACATGCTAATATGTGAGTCAAGGGACATTTTAAAGACATTAAGTATTTTTCTAACATTACTTCATATCTATTTTAACTCAAGTAAAGTTTCTGAATATTGTACGTGTAACTGTAAGTTCATTAAAATCATTATATACCATGGCACTGCTTAAGAGACACTGAGTATTTTGTAGACCTGCAACTGATATGAACCTAAAAGTATTTCATTTACAGCAGGTGAAGCTTGTCTTCAGGCAGTGGCGTAGCTAGGGAGTGGCTGGCCTCGCTACAGTCTGCAACCCCCCCCCCCCACAATTTTCCACCCCACATAGCCAGTTATAGTGCCTGCTGGAAGTGTATGTAAACCGTGAGGCTAAATATATTCAATGAAAGTAAGAACAAGAACAAAGAAACCAAAGCAGTGATTCCAGTAAAAGCTACAAAGATACTGAAAGCTGATAATGTTATTAATAGGAATAATAATAAAAATAGAAATAGAAAATAAAGAAAATGGGACTGCAGGAAAAACTGTCCAAGATTCTAATATCTGTGCCACCACAAAGTGAGCACTGGCCTCCATCTTTCCACCCTTTCCACCATTGTGTATAGATAAGTCTTTATTTCATCAATAAAGGAATACTGAATATATAGGTTTAAAGGGAGGATTGAGTTCTGGGGGGTGGGGGGGTGGGGGTCCAGAAATCCAGAATTCAATACAATTAACTAAACCCAGATAAATGTAAACAAAGTTTGTCTTTATTTTCCACAATAGCACCAAATTACACAGTAATTTCTCAGAAACTTTATAGAAAATTGTTAAGACATTACAAACCTGGGAGCAGATATCATTATTTCTGCTTCAAATGTATGTGTAATATACAAAAACTTTAGCTGCTCTGTATTTAGGAGCCAAACCTTTTGTGAACCTGAACTGTTTTATCAAATTGCATTGTATTTCACATCACATCGCCACAATACCTCACTCTATCTCTGTCCCTCATGTAAATCTCCTTCTGTTTTGTCTTTCTTTTAAAATACTGCTTAATAGGGTGGAGGAGAACTTGTGGCATTAAAGGAGTACTTCTGTGTTTTAATATTGTTCTTTCATGATATTGGGTGACCTGTGAGAGAAAAACCTTAGTCAAATTTGATGTAGCAGAGGTCAAGACATCCTGACTTTTAGTTGCCCTAATTCACATTGTGAGGATGTCAGGCTCTGGTAAAAGTTTAACAAATACAAAAATGTATTTAAAAAGAATAATAGTCTAGTATGCAGTTGTGGTGTATGGAGTGAAATGTGTTGTTTTGTTGCAATACAGAATAGTCATTAAATAGAGCTTATTAACTGTCTGTCACCATTGAGTTTTATTCAACTTCCTCAGGAATCAGTGGTACAAATACATTTTTTGAATGAATTGTGTGAACTTATCATTCTGTATTGTATTCCATCTTCATATTTTTCTTAAACCTCTTTGTCATCATCTTCTGTGTCTTCTCCTTTAGTTGTAGTGCTATCAAGATGATTCCCATGTTAAAACTTCTTTTCTTTTCTCCTCAGGTTTCTAGAAACTGTCCAGAACCTCCCCAAAAGCCACTGATAGGATATATGACATGACCTGATGTAACACCACTGGTGTCATTCTCTGTCACTCTCTACATGATATTCAAGGTACAGACAGTGTGTCAGCAAGAGGATCACTAGAGTGACCACTTGAGTTTTTTCAGCCATTACCAAAACCAGTATGGAGGTTACGAGCTTAAAAAATCTGAATAGTTTTCCTCCTAAATACAGCTCTACCCACAGGCAAAGTGCTGAGTTGGAGAGGAGGAGACTTGTGAAGCCTATTGAAGAATAATAGCTGAGCTCTGGACTGTGACACATCGCAGCGAGTCACCTGCAAGGCCTATGGTGTACAAGACTGTCTGAATGGTTAATGTTAAATCATTTTAAGAGAGTGTGGTTATACAGTATATACACATAATCCATTTATAATGCAACATTTTCAGCCTTTGATTGTCTGACCTCTGGCATCATGGTGTATCAGCTCCTAGTCTCTCTCTAAGATATCAGCATTTAAATTGTTGCAGCACCAAACTAAGCTTTTGTTGTTTGTCAGAGATCCCTGATTTGTCCATAATTAAGTGATTAATTAAGAATGAAATATCTCAGTCCAAGACAGCTTGGACAGAAACCGTTTACGGTGGCTTCAGAAAGTTTTCAGACCCCTTCACTTTTTGCACACTTTATTCTGTTGTAGTTTTAATTGTAATGGATTAGACTTCAGTTTTTTAATTGTGTGGATTATTGAGTGTTTGATGGCAATGGCAACTTAATCAATCTAAAAGTCAATCTACGACTCAATAAAGTATGCAAAAAGCAAAGGCGTCTGAATAATTTCTGAAGCCACTGCATGTTGTGACTGTTGTGACTTGTTCAGTTTGGCAGTGTGATGGAATATGTAACATAAGCCAAGTTCAGTCATGTGCAAGTTGAGTTTGAACAGAAATCATTGGAAAAAAGAGGAAAAAAACTGTACAGAAATTCAAATATTTTTCATTGTTTGATTGTATCACATAGTTTAAATATAGGCTAACCATAGGCTCATTCCAGTTTATGTATTCTTAATATCTGACTACTTTTAGGCCAAAATAAAAATAAAGAATCCAGAATTTCTTATTACACCAGACTGTATTTCCTGTACACAGTCATTATTCCCGACTCTGTTGGTAATTTGGTTGGTAATAATCAGTTTGGTAGCACTGAACTACACAACCCATCATGCAATCCGCGGCGGGGACACATTAACTTCCGGGGCGCGGGGTTAAAAGCTGGAATGTTTTGTTTTTGACAGGTTTTTGAGGTGTTTTCCAACTTTAGCCTAGCCTTTTGAAACAAGTCTTTGTGCGTGTGACTTTACAATCGCTAGTGGTACTGACGACAATGGACGCTTTGCACAGACACCGTTCGCTTTATAAAGGAACGACTCCGCCATGGAAAGAAACATACCGCAAGGTGAAACATAAAACTGAAATTTGTCCGTTAGCTAGCTAGCATGTCGGCACGACGCTAACAGTTGTTTGAATTGAACTTTGTTTGAATTGAAAGTTCTCTGTCTCTCCTGTTTTCACCAGCGCTGTGTAGACAGACTAAAAAACAGCCGGTCGCGGCTGTTAGAGAGGTACCGTCAGATGGGAGAGAACCAGCAGCGCAGCGGCACCGGGGCCTCCATCATCGTCCAGGAGGTGATGGAGGAGGAGTGGACCGCTCTGCAGTCTGAGAACCAGAGACTGCCCTCCTTGTGGGGGCCAGATGGCATGGCTGAGGTCGGTCGGCCTCTCTCAGTCTCTCCCCCACAAAATCACGGCCCTTTCCCCCCTCACTCGGTGTGTTTCTCGCGTCCTGGGTCTCTTTTCCTCTCTCAACCACTTCGTGGTGTCTTTCTCTGTTAGTTTTAGCTATTTGAAATGTAGGGTCCTTTAGAGAGCTCTGCCCTAATGAAAACGGACAAATGTTCAAAACAAGTCTACATCACTAGGTTAAAAACTGCACACAATAACAAATGGCTGACTGAGAGAGCAAAGACTTCGTCTGAAGTTGTTTCATGGAGCTGAACTATCTTATTTCACGTCCACAACTGTCTAATTTAGAATTTTATAACCAATTGGAGGTCCTCTTCCTTTTCTTTTAAATAGATGTTCAGTGTCATGAAGGAGTATGATGAACTGGCAGTTCTTGAAGAAATCCAACAGGAGCTCATGTCTCAAGGTATCTTATTTGTGTAAACTAAATCGTCCTGATTTTCTCTCCATCCAAATCTCTGACTGTAAAATATTGAAATGAATGTTTGTTGAAATAAATGGAAAAATTGTAACACCACAAAGTCAAATATGACTATATACAGTGGTAATTTAAGCATGAGCTTGAGATGTTTCTGTAGATGGATTGGAAACAAGGCTGTGTGAGCTTGTCGATTTGAATGTTTTTCTTTCTGCTCCTAGAAATGTCTATTATTGAAGAGTATGAGAGGAACCTGCAGTTTGAACAGCAGTACATATCATCTGTTGTGGAAGGGATGGAAGAGATGCATATTATTTGTCCCATATGTCACACGTGAGTCAAAGTATTGCCTGTTAGAAAGATATTGACAAAGGTTGATAGTTTCTCATATTTCGATCTAAATGAATTAACTATAAATAAGTTATATAGTTATACAGTTTAAAATAGAGAGTGATATAAATTGTACATACCATGAGTTGAAAAGGCAAGCATACAGGGCTGGCCAAAGTTGCACGGTTAAGCAATTTTCACGTAAGTGCTTCTTGTTTCTTGTAGGAACAACTTGAACATCAACAGTCATTTCATCTCCTGCCCCTGTGGACTGTACATCAACACCAGGGTTTGTTTGTTAAATTCTGTCCTATTAAATGAGGCACAAAGGTCACACAAAGTCTGTGAGAAGACAGGAAAAAACATTAAGAATGATGATGAATTAGAATTTCATAAAAATTGTCCTGCAATATATATACAACTTAATATTATTATTTTCTACTTACTTTGTGGCATATCTAAGTAGCCTAACCCATTCTTAATCCTGAGCAACTCATGTAGTGACTCTGCTAAATAAGCCTGTAAATAAGGAAAGAGAAAACTGGCAAAAAAGCCCAGGATTCAGTTAAGCGAATAAGTAATGACTCTGGCTAATTGCTGCAATGTTTTACCCCTTGTCTCTAGAAACAGAACATTACCCCTGATATCCTGTGCCATCTTCTGGAGTCCAGGGTGTCTGAGCACATGGAGGACTGTCTCCACAACCCAGTATTCTCTGTAGCACCAAACACTGACAGCTCTCCAAACCTGATGATAAGTTGCAAGGTACAGTACAGTCACTGCCAAGCCAGTGCATACAGTAATTCATACAGAACTGAATTTGGAATTAAAATTTAAAGTGGTTATTGTCATGCTCTGCGTCTGTGGTGCGAAGGTCTGTACTGTGTGTGTTCTGGTTCTTGAATGAACCTTAAAGGAGAGTTAATTTCCATGCCACACATTAACAGGTGTACAGATGATACTTTTACTGGAGATCTTTCTTTGTCATCACAAGTTTATTGTTGTTTTCTCTGCTTTCAGGTTTGTGACTACTTGTCCATCGTCCTTTGAGCAAACACAGCTATCATGAGTGACTTTACTCATGAGATTTGGTTTTGAGTCTTTTGTGCTCTCTGTATGTTTTGTGAAATAAAGTATATTTTTAAATATTTAATGTGTAAGTAATGTTCTTTTTTGTACTGTATACTGCCCCAACTACCATTCATATGGAAGACATGACAAATTTATGTCAGCATCATCTCACTTTTTTTCTTAAATGAAACCTCATAAAAAATAATCAAATTAAACTTCCTAATAAAAACTGAGCTTCACTGGACTCAGAATCAAATGCACTTTTAATGCATGGCACATTGCAGATAGACAAATGAACCAACAATAGATTTTAAACTAAACTGTGGTCTGGTGCAACATTTCCCTTGACTGTCTAAATGATCTCTTGGGCTGCTTACTGCTGTTACATAATCAACTCCCTTGAATATTGCATCCACATTTTCATTTTGTTGAATCCAAATGTGTCATCAGCACATATCCTGAGATAATTGTGGGTAAATGTGATACTTGTGTCATTCATTTCTCGGCATGTAAAAACCTAATTATAAATATATAAAGCATTACATCACTGGCGTGCAATGCCAAAAACACACTGGATAGCCACAAATAGTTCGCCTGCATAAATACTGTGAGATTAAGAAATAAGGCTACAAAAGGTTAAATCGTTGATTAACAGTAATTTGTGTGTATTGTAGTGTTTAATGAAATAAACTACGGCTGTTTTAAGAAGCGACGGTCCTGAAACTTTAGTGTCTGTACTGAAGCTTTAGTGTTGTCCCTCACTTGGAAGACCTTTTGAACAAGAACGTCTGCCAAATGAGTTTATGTACATGTGAATGCACAAGGCAGGCCGAACTCGGCACCACCTGTGGGGGGCGGCATTGTTCCAACCATGTGAACGACCTGACCGGAAAACAACCGGGCAGAGTGGAGCGGAGGCAGGCAGAGGAAAGATGGCAGCCGCGGCAGTGGCTGAGTTTCAGAGAGCACAGTCTCTTCTTGGAACAGACCGGAATGCCTCTATCGATATCTTACATTCTATAGGTAAATATAATCAACTCATTGTGGCATTAGAGAGAA
Source organism: Lates calcarifer (assembly GCF_001640805.2). NCBI lineage: Eukaryota > Metazoa > Chordata > Actinopteri > Centropomidae > Lates > Lates calcarifer. Next base: position 19,738,466 of record NC_066843.1, read on the forward strand.
AATATTTTTACGCGCCGACATGGACGATATACACCTCCATCAAACGTGGAGCAGATGAGTTAGCCACCTTTGCTGTCAGCCAGTTAGCAGCTAAGCTAAGCTAAGCTAAGTTAGCTAGTCCAGTGCTGGCCGTCTCTTTTTTCTCCTTGCTTGCACAGTGAGTCAGCAGCAGTGGGCTAGCCGGCTAGCAACATACCGCCTAGCTTGTCAGTTAAGCTAACGTTAGCTTCCCGGGCTCATTCATTTAAGAGGAACTTGGTTGACAGCTGGCTAGTTAACGTTAGCACGCAGTCAGCGTTGTTAGCAGCTAGTCCTCGTCTTGTCAGGAGTCAGGCCAATAAGGAAATTAATGGAAAACTCAGCTGGCTCTTCAACATCACCTTCTGTGTCACAGCGGTTAGCTTATGCTTGTATAACACTTGGCGCTTTGTTTTAGTTAATAAAGAGTACCAGCATAGCTGTCACCATCGTTTATTGTTTGATTTGACAGTTCGGATATTTCACAGATCCGCTAGCCAATTGGCTGTTTGCCATCCAACCCAGCCTATCACTGATATAACTTGACTTAATGTTTGTCTCTCGAGACTGAAGGAAGGAGTGTGTATCAGCATTTTCACTGTTTGTATATCGCGGTGATTCATGTCAGTACGGATCAGATTACATCATCATTGTATATATTTTGTGTGTGTGTGTGTGTGTGTGTGTGTGTGTGTATGTATGTGCACTGTAGTGAAGCGGGACATCCAGGAGAGTGATGAGGAGGCGGTGCGTGTTAAGGAGCAGAGCATCCTGGAGCTGGGTGGGCTGCTGGCCAAGACAGGACAGGCCGCGGGTAATCAGAACATGATGTTCATACTTCAAGCTACACGAAGCTTCATGTCATACTGCTTAAACAGATCTTTTAAAAATCTAATCAAAAGTAAACTTTTCATACCCCAGTGAAGCCACATCAGTAAGTCTCCAGACCCAAAGACCACACTGTAGAGGTTTTGATACTTATTTTGATCTAACTAAATTGTTCTTCTGTAGTTTCTAATTTGCTGACAAGAAAGACTTGCAGATTTGTTTTATGTGGTGAGGCCTCTTCAGGTTAGGCAAACTATGATTTATAGCTGTAGTCACTTGATTTGGTATTGTTGTCAAATTGTGAATGCTGAGCAGCAAGACAAGTGTGTTAAAATGTTAACTGTTCAGCTCATATGGCTGTCTTGATGAAAATTCATCAAAAGGAGGAAAGTGTTTGTACATGTACACATGAGAGTCAGATCAAACAGTAAAACAAGTGTTTGCGTTGCTGTATTTGTAGCAAAATGCTCTTAGTAATATATATATACTGAAATGGATATGAAAAGTAGAATATGAAATAAATTGATAATTGTAGAGGAAAGGAAATTTGCTTTAAAGGTGTAAGATACCCAAGGATCTTTTTATGAAAAATATTTCAGAGTATTGGCAGTATTGGAAGTGCTATAATTCATCAAAACAGTAAAACAGGAAGAAGTATGATCTCTGTCAAATCAAGTGACTCTATACAGGCCTGGACTGTGTTCCAAATCACTCCCTAGTTACAAACCTGACTTGATCAGAGCCCCTAACTTTTCCCAGGATCATATTCCATACTGAAATATAAACATGCCAAAATAATAGGTTTTCTTCAATTTGGAAACATTTTGGACTAGAGAGTGTCTTCATGTTTTGCAGCTCTCTACTAGGATAAAATTTGTGCATTCATCAGCTGTTGTGACAGGCTGACCACAAGCTTACTTAAGCTGTTTTATGTTTCTGAATTTTCTGGCTCTCTTTCTCCCATCTTCTCTTTAGAGCTTGGGGGTCTGCTGAAGTATGTGCGCCCCTTCCTCAACTCTATCTCTAAGGCCAAGGCAGCCCGACTTGTCCGCTCCCTGCTGGACCTGTTCCTGGACATGGAGGCTGCCACAGGTCAGGAGGTTGAGCTCTGTCTGGAGTGTATAGAGTGGGCCAAGGCAGAGAAGAGGACCTTCCTCAGACAGGCACTAGAGGTGAGACTTTAATATACTTGGGCAAGATACTGAACCCCAATTTGCTCCCGATGTGTCATCGGTGTATGAAGGTGTGTGTATGTGTTAGAGAGAACTTAACATGGATAGAACAAGTGCTGTATGAAGGTGTGTGAGAATGGGCGAATGCAAGCTGTAGTGTGAAGCACTTTGAGTGGTCAATATGACTAGAAAAGCGCTGTATAAGTACATTCCATTTACCGTTTACTTTGTTCAACCTGCTGAGGATTTCCTTCCAGGTTTGTTTGGGCAAGTGAGAACAGGCCTTTCATACTCAAGTAGTACCAGGAGAAACGGCACCAAAATTCCTGAAATTATGGATCTAGGAACTTTCTTTCCAAACTAACTGTGGTTCATCGTGGCCAACCCAAACAAACAGGCCATCTCAAGATTTGGATCGACTTGTCTGGCAGCTGTCTGGCTAGTTTACCTAGCTGTATGAAAGAATAATTTGGCAACACTAGCTGACGAAGTGTAAGAAATTTGTTTCTGTTTCAAGCAGCATGTTCCAGCAACATCGAAACAAAAGTTCTTGAACTTTCTGATTGATGTTCCTACCCTCTTTGGGTATTAATCCAGCCTTCTGGTCTATCAGTCCTTAAAAGTCACAGAAAGCACCACTGTTGAAGTAAAGGCTTTTTTGTTGTTAAGCATTAAAGTTAATGTTGATTAAATCTATTGCTAAAGTACAATTTTGGGCCAGACCAGTAATTTAAAAAAGCAGTTTCAAGCATTAAACTTGGTATAAGTTTTTAAGTAATGAACACTACTCAGAATCTTCCGTCTGGATATATTTTCCCAGTGCCAGCAGTAGTTAATTTACATTTTTGCTTTTTGTTGTAACAAATGTACAAAGAAGTTGTTGACCTGGGCTCTGAGATGATGGTTGTTTTTCTTTTCCCTCAGGCTCGTCTCATTTCACTGTATTTTGACACAAAGTGCTACCAGGAGGCACTACAACTTGGTGAGTTTTCAATCTGTAGGAGTTGCTGTTTTAAATTTGCCTGACAATTACAAAAATATTTAGAGGACAAAAGATAATTTGGGTCTAAAACATACATACTAGGGGAACTAAAGAGGGGAAGGAGATTGTAGACTCATGTACTTCGTTTAGTTCTTATCCTAAATACAACTTTTTTAGACAGGATTTCTTATTATAATTGTGTCCATTTTCTAACAGTGGAGGTTTTCCACCTATTTGGACCCAAAGCTAAGTAAACGTACTAAAAGCATTGCGCTAACTCCATGCTTCCTTTGTTCATCAGGCTCTCAGTTGCTGCAGGAGCTTAAGAAGATGGACGACAAAGCCCTTCTGGTGGAGGTTCAGCTGCTGGAGAGTAAGACGTACCATGCGCTCAGTAACCTGCCCAAGGCCCGCGCTGCCCTTACCTCTGCCAGGACAACCGCCAACGCCATCTACTGCCCACCTAAACTACAAGCAGCTTTAGACATGCAGTCAGGTACAATATGTATAGTTCTTATAAAACACATAAACAGAGTTTAAAAGCTGATCAAAACATGATTGCTGATGAATACTTAAGTTACTAGTTACTGTTCGTCTCTATGCTTTGCAGTTAACCCAACATTTATTTGTGTGTTTGGTTGTGTTTCCAGGGATCATTCATGCAGCAGAGGAGAAAGACTGGAAGACGGCTTACTCCTATTTCTATGAGGCCTTTGAGGGCTACGATTCCATTGACAGCCCACGAGCTATCACAGCCCTCAAATACATGCTGCTCTGCAAAATCATGCTCAATGCGTAAGTGGTATAAATGCAGATACATCACATGGACACATACTGGATAAAATGACTTGATTTATATAGTCCTAACAGATGTTATCTAAGGACACAAATAATAAGAGAGTATCGGCTTTCTGAAAAATCAATGAAAGATGATTAATCAGCCATTTTTTATAAGTTGCCAAAATGCAGTAAAATAAGATTTAATTTGTATAGATGTATATTTTTTCTGTTACAGACCTGAGGATGTCCAAGCCCTCATCAGTGGCAAGCTAGCTCTCCGGTATGCTGGCAGACAGGTAACCCCTTCATTTTTCATAACTTACACTTTAAATGTAATTAAAATTTCATTGACTGTTTTCTAAGCCTCACCCCCAAGCAGTAATTGTCAAATCAAATCAAATTGCACGTTGAAACAGTGTACTGTGGAATTTGGTGAGAAAGAAAATTTAAAAGGCACAGAGGGTAGTGTTTTGTTTTTGTTTTTTTTTTTTTTGATTATGTGCTTTAACTTTAGTGAAGTTGAAGCTAGCTTCCTATGCAGTAACCCAGCATTACCTCCAAGGCTGACAAGGATAGTATGAGCAAATTTGTTTAAAAAAAAAAAAAAAAAGCCCTGTTCATGTCTAGTATATCCACTGTATATGAGCTGATCTTGGATGCTGTTGGAATTTAGGTTAATGTTAGCGACCCTGTCCTGCTCTTCATTAGGTTTTGATTAGACCCAGCAATGCGTGATTGCTTTTCGCCAGGGACATGCAGCTTTAGCTTCTGTGTTTTTGCACTGTATGATGTGTGAAACGTTTTAAATAAAACTCAGCTGGAGGCATTCAGAGTCAGTCAGATAAATCATTGTAAACTAACTTGTGGAACTAATTTGACGGTGGTTGATTAAACTTGAGAAGCCTGCTTTTGTGTAAAATCAGACCCCTTCTTTCAAAAATGAAAATTCTAGTGAACAGTCCGCCTTTGTTATTGTAAACTGCATAATGTAGTGTCGGGAGCTTCGCAGGTGTAACAACAGTAGCTAGAGTATTAGGTGTAGCAAACAGTCAATATAAAAGTTAAATGTAATTTATACATATACATATTCATTGTGTATATAGTACCACTTTCCGCAGGCTCTCTTGGTAAAAGATGTTCAACCTTTTGTTCATCTTCCTCTTTTCTACAGACAGACTCACTGAAATGTGTGGCACAAGCCAGCAAGAACCGGTCGCTTGCAGACTTTGAAAAGGTTTGTGTCTGGAGTTTGATGCTGTATGCTTACATGGTTGAGACTGTGAAAGGCTATTGTTGCTTAACAACACTTAAGAATTAAACTGCTGCGATTGGGGCGCCATCTGTCTTTCAGTGGTTTGGATAATGTTTTAGCCCCTCCCTCTCACTTGTGATTAAAATGTCCTGTTTTCACCATTCCAAAGGCACTTACAGAATACAAACCAGAGCTGAGGGATGACCCTATTATCAGCACCCATCTGACCAAGTTGTACGACAACCTGCTGGAACAGAACCTCATCAGGGTCATCGAACCTTTCTCCAGGGTCCAGGTAATCCTCTTAGATCTGTCTGTGTTCAACCACAATTAGTTCAGAAAGGTACAGAACTGAACCCAGGACATGGTTCATGTAGACAAAGAATACTCAGTAACAACACCAGGAATATTTAGTGTAATAACTTGTAGTATACTTATGTGTCTTTAATCATTGTTCTTGTCCATCTCTTCTCTAACAGATAGCACACATTTCCTCCCTCATCAAACTTCCTAAGGTAAGATTTTGCCTGTTTTGTTCAGTGTTTCCTTTTAGACTTTCATTTTTATGATACACCTGGCTTGCTGGCAAGTCACTCACACGAGTTTCCTATTTCCAGTAATTTCTTAGGCTTTTACAGTGACCTATCTAAAATCTGGTTGTGTCTGCCTTGCAGGGAGACGTGGAGAGGAAATTATCACAGATGATTCTGGATAAGAAGTTTCATGGTATACTTCCACAGTTCTTTTTGTAAACAAGTACACTGGCTTTTCTGCACATGTGAACTCTACATGAATAAAAATATTGGCGTTTTCCTTGTTTTAAATGTTAGTGTTTTGTGGTTATCTCTTGCAGATGGAACCTATTTACGCTCATGGCTAAACTAAAGAAAGATGACTGATTCTAAAGCTTGAAAGATGACTGATTTTTAGGTGTTTCAGTGCTGTTGCTTTTTGCTCGTAGAGTTCAAAATACTTTGTTCTTACTCACTGAAATGAACTAAACTGATTGAGAGGGTGCACATCTACTTAATAGCCTTTAAATAGCATTCTACCAATTTTCTCACTGGGTTTTCCTTCCTTATTGTCCCACACCATCCAACCTGACAGGTATTTTGGACCAAGGTGAAGGTGTACTGATTGTCTTTGATGAGCCAGTGGTGGACAAGACATACGAGGCGGCCCTGGAGACCATTCAGAACATGAGCAAAGTGGTTGACTCACTCTACAACAAAGCCAAGAAGCTAACATAAGGTAAGCCCCAATAGAACTGATAACACTGGTGTCTGTGTGTGTTATTTCAATGAATGACATGTTGTAGTGACCTGAAAATAATTTAGCAGGCTGAAATAACATTTTGTCCATTACCACTGTCGTGTGCAGAGATGAAAACAGTAATGGTACAAAGTAATAGACTGAGGTGATAACTTTTAGTTTACTTTGACCTCCATATAACTGCTATTGATGAGTCAGTAAGGTGATTATTTACTCACTGATTCCATTGGTTTCTGTTGTAAAGCTGTTACAAGTAACACACATATCATCAGCCATGATGAATAGCACAGCTGATAGATAGATACAGTTGCAGTGGGGCAGCTCAGTTGGAAACACTGATATAATGGTTGGAAAGCTCACCAGTGACATTGGTTAGTTAAAACATGAATATAGGAAAACAGCAGGTCTGAGATCAGTGTTTTTACCCCCATTGTGTTTACAGTGATGTTCAGCTTTTAACACAGGCATTTTAGGGATAACGCGAAGGAGGAAAGGTAAAAGCCAAAAACAGACCCTCAGATGGCCTAATACTGTAATATTTCACGTGAAGGAGATGAGGAACAGACTGTCAACATTTGCGGCTCCACTAAGTCAACAGCGTTTAGCCCAGCCTTGAGGCAAAGAAGTGCAGACGGCAAGCACCTCATCCTCAGTAACACTCAGTGGTGTACCGGCCATCAGGCTTACCTGGACAAATCATGGTGGGCCTTAGTCGGCCGATGGACCATCATAAATAGTTAATCATACTTTTTGTATACTGTATGCCTGTCATTTGTGGTGCACATGAGAGTGTGCTGTATATTCAGTGTACAGATATAAGAATGGTATCAATCTTCTCATCTGACTCTTATGCAAGAAAATAAATGTCTATTTAAAAAAAGGTATAATTGTTCCCATAGAAAAAAATGGTTTTAGGTAGGTACTGCAGACAGTAAGTTAATATAAAATAACACTAAAATAGGTTAGTAAAGTTTTATAAAAATAACTTGTTGCTCATTCACCATAAACTGTTTCTGTAAAATGTGTGTGTGTGTTGTCCCCAACCCGTCTCTGTCTTTCCCCTCAGAGAGAGTGAAACCATCTGTCCTCCTGTGTGGGGTGACATGGGCCAGTCAGACCTCCGTCGATCGCTCACTTAAACCTGGGAGGGACGAGGGGAGGAGGACGAGGAGATTACAAACACTCAACAACCCAGCAAGCAAATAAACCAGCTGACCAACTGAAGACAACCCAACAGAACAACAAACTGACAGGGTGGACATGCAGCTCCTCCTAGTCCTCCCTCGGCCCTCTGCTCTCCCTCCCTCCTCTCACTGTCTCTTCCTTCCAATCTGACTGGGGTTGATCTGACACAAAGTGCTCCTCCTTATGGACAAATCCAGGCACTGCGCTCCTCTTCTCTTTTCCCACCACTGGTTTCTACTGTATGTAAAACTGGACAAGCCTCCCTCTCCCCTTTTTTTCCTTTGTTTCTCTCTGCACTGGCCATCAGGGAATCTTGTAAAATAACAATAAAGAATACCTATACAGTACTTATACATACATATATTGTAAAAAACAAAAAAACAAAAACATGCTCAGTCTGTTCTCTGAGTCTAACCTGGGGCAGTGGTGGGTTGGTTGGTCTGTTCCTCACCGGATTCTACCTGTTCTGTTCAATTTGCCAACCAGCCCTGAAAGTGAATGTTTGAATTTCTCTGATTTTCTGCGGTTGTGAAGAATCAACCCACCGTTAAAACTTGGTCACCTGACGAATGGTTTTGAAAATGCAGGCCATCAGAACAACCCCTTCTTTCTCCTCACATTCTTACTGTGACCTTTTGGCCCACCCCTCACCTGTTTCTCCCTGAGTGGTCTCACTCAGTCACAAGGCATTCTGGGATTTGTGGACCATACAGGGAATTTGCTCTTCTGTCCACTTGGGACCATGCCACAACGAGAGGAGGACATTCATCAACATACTGGGGTCTCTCGTACCCCCTCTCCCCTTCCTCCCACTACCTGTTTGTATATAACAATTGCCAAGCATCATCCAAGGCCTGATATATTCACACTGTCCCCCTTTTTTATAATGCGTAAGAACAGAATAAACCTTGCCGCCGAGAGCTTGGTCAGTCACACAAAGTGCTTTTGATGCTTGAGATGTGACTGGAGAGAGAACTCTTTGTTCTGAGATGTGAAAAGGGCGGGTTTCACTGAAGAAAATCAAGCTGTACATTTCTGGGAACTTAATTTTGCAAGGACTTGAGGGTTTACCATATATGACATAGAGAAAGACAAATGCTAATAAAAAAAATTAAACCTGCAACTTGTGTGATTTAAGGATCCTGGAAATGAAATGAGTTAGTTTTTTTTCCCCTCTGTGCTCCTTTAACATGCCTCATATCACATGAGGTTTGATTATTTTCTGTGCAGAGATACGGTTCAAATGTATTTCATTTCTCTTGTGCTCAGTTGTCTGCAGTTTCATACTCTAGACCAGTTATTCCCAACCAGGGATCCTTCTGTAGTTGTCAGGGTGTGTGTGCAAAGATTGTACAGAAGCTCAACTCATTTGAAAAATACTTAGGTAAAAGTTTTATTCACACAAAACAACAACAAAAGAAAAAACTGCATATTGATGAAACAACTAAAGAATGCACATTGCAATTGAGAGTGCAGGGAAACTAAGCAGTGAAGACTCAAATAATGAAATGGATTGCTGAAAGTGATAAAGGAATGGTTGAAATGGACAGAATAAGCCCCAATAGTGACATCTGGTGTCACTTGACTGACTTCAACTCCTAAACCTTTCAGTGAGAGAGAAATTTCACCTTCTCTTTTGAGTGTACAAGTGTATTTTTGTATTGCAGTTACTGGGATTTGTAGTTTGTAACAAATGGAAACTGTACAGCAACACATTTGTGTAATTAGGGATATGTGCATTCAGATTTGACCTCACTCTTTAAGGTGAGGTACTTTGTGGAAGTTTTTCTCCTTGTGTATCACTATGGTGTGTCCCTGCAGCATACCTCCATGTTTTATACACCTCAAGTTTATTGTGGGTTTACTGTGGGCTGTTCCTCTTCCCTGAGGCAGGGGAGAAGCCCGGGGCCCAAGTCACAACACAAGTAAAGGGGGTGAAGCCTTTTTTTTTTCTTTAAATAAGCCTTAATTAACTGTAAATAACTCCCAACATGGGTCGACAGCAGCACTTGGCTCTGTATCTGCATTAGAATGGAAGGCAGCACTGTAGAGCTTATGCGTAAACAATCCTTATCACAACACCATTATGCGCGGCTTGGTTAGTAAGTCTTCACTCTGTTGAGAATCTCGGATGTTGTTAAGCCTTCGAGATAGGTCCAAGTAAATGTTAGTTAGAGGACTTTACAGGCTTGCCAACTGTTTATGCGTCCTAGTGCAGGCCTGAGGAGAGGCTTACTGGAGGTTTCTGTGGGGAGAGAAGGGAGCCAGACAGGCGACAGTCAGCGCTGTCTTGGCCTCGGGGCAGAGGCAGGGAGCGAGCAGGCGAACCAATGAGAAGGAGACATCCACTCCCCTCAGTCCTGCCCGGCTTGGCTCAGCTCGACGCGCCCTGTAATTAGGAGCTCTAGTTGGGTTGGGCGCCGCCACGGTGGACAGCCTGGCTGCTGCGTCAAGGGAGTTTGGGAACGCCAGCTCCAGACTGCGTGCGGATTTCCGAACACTCCTGGTTTCGAGTTCAGAGCAAAAAAAAGCAAAAAGAAAACAACAACAATCCTGAAAATGAACGGGCAACCCTCACCTGTCTTCGAGGAGAAGAAACCTTCGCTTCCCGCGGCCGGGAGCTCCATCTCGGCCACCAAGGATTCCCCAACCCTGCCGGAGTCCTCATCCACAGACATGGGCTTCTACAGTGGCCAGAGCGCGCTCCACGGCTCGCAGGATTTCTACCCGGCACAGCAGCCGTACTCAGCTCAGCACATGAACCCGTACGCGTACCACCACTATAACTTGAACGGGATGGGTCCAGGCGGCGCGTACCCTGTTAGCAAGACAGAATACCCATACCCTCATGCAACATACAGAGAGCACGGGGCATTCAGCAGGGAGGTGCAGTCAGCGATGCAGGACAGTGGTAAGTTAATCCCAACTTAAATATTTCCCTCCACTATTTACAGTGGGAACAGTATGACAGATTATTGGCTGGACATTAACTTTTGAATAACTTCATGAAGACATCAACAAGGTTTTCAAACTACTGCACAGACGCGCGGAGTTTTTCCCTCCTACAGATAACTGTGTAGAAGACCTTCTCCATCTTTGTCTAGACCGAGAAAGTTGTCTTGACACTGAGGCTGATGTCTGGCGAGTGCTCACGTTTAATCATATAAACCATTAAATAATAATACTGAGTTTAACGCACTCAGTTTTCACTATCTCTTTACACCACACGTTAATACATAGTGTGGAGCATTTAGCTGATGCTCTCTTGAACATCTCACTTTCTCTCATTAGAGGAGTATTTTACTCAGCTATAAAAATAATATTCTACCAAATGTATAAAAAACTATATCCAAATGAACAATTTAGCACGCAGAAGTAATATTCACAGACATTTATTATACTATAAGATGTAGATATTGTAGATATTTTATAGACTTTATCGCTCAGGGTTGAAGATTTGATACTTTAAACAGTAATAAAAAGACAGAAAAATATGGGGTGTTGGATGGAGCGAGTGAGGTTTGCAGTCTCCTGCTCAGAAGTTGAATCAGATTTTTACTTGGCTGGACAAAGAACTCCCAAATAAACTCAGCGTGCTGTTTAGTGTCAGTGGAGCAGAGTCTGGTTTTACATGTCAGGGACGTCACAGATTGCAGCTGAATTTCTATAAATTCTAATGGAAGTTTGCTTAAGCATTTGTCAGGAAACAGGAGATCAATACTGGCAAGGTGAGAATAACAAGAAAATGCCCCTGAATTTGACAGACAGAAATTCGCTCAGTTATTGTTTTGTCTCATTTTACATTGTCAGTCACTGTAAATGGTGGGTCACTGAACCATATCCTGTTTATGTTTTTATCTTTGAACTTATTTGAGATTTTATGTCGATAGAAATCTAAGATCAGCCCCATAGGCCTTTGGATGGAGGCCATGGCCTAGATCTAGCCAGTGATTAGTCAACTTCACCTATACAAGAAATGAAGAACTAATTCATTTATACACAGCTGGCTCACTAAACACATAACTTAAACATAAATAAACTAATTGTACAATAATGTGTACAAGAAAATATTTTTGGATAAAAACTTGAAATTCCTGTAGTGAATATCTTGAGAACTAAGACGAGCACATAATGTCACCATAAACTCAATACACAGATGCTGCAATAGTATTCTAAGAACATAAAGGTCATTTTGAGCAAACATCATTTTGGCTCTTCAACCTCCCCTCTAAGTACTGCCATACTATGCTCAAAAGCTTTTTCTGTTGGCTCTTTTTTGAGCTTTGAGGGTGTCTCTGTGCAAACTACAGAGTGAAAACAAACTCGACAGACTGGTGTTCTGTTTTTGACATTCCAGTTTGGAGCTGACTCTTGGAAATGGCCTCAGGGGACTTTGGCCCACAGCCACGCACATCAGGTGTCACGACATGTCAGTCAGCCTTGGCCTTTGAATCATCCAACAAGGACGGCTCCTTATCACGCAAGGCCTGTGGCCACGCCCTGACAAATAAATAAATAAACAAGTACATTTATAGGTGAATAGTTGTTTTTTTCTTTAAAAAAACAACAATTATGTAAAAATGCACAATACACAAACAAGAAGAGAAGTTAAAATAAACTACAGAAACAAATGGGCACAGCGCCATGGCAAGAGTTTCAGAAATACTGAGGTCATGAGTCCAATCCGTCCCACAGCACCCAATCCTCTCATAAAAATGGACCTGACACTAAACACAAGGTCTATACACACACAAGAAAATTCATACCATTATTTAAATTAACTTCTGCTGATGATGTTGTTCTTCTTGTTACTTATAACTCCTGTGATTTTTATCTCCCAATGTGAAGGTATAAATACTGTTTCAAAGCCTAACCCCAATTTAAAAATCTGTTTACTGAATACTTTTATTGTTTCTTTTGGTCCAAAAGTAGTCCAATTTAAATATACTGAGTATAAGAACACTTAAATTACACTTTAGTTAAATCTGTTCAGTGAAGGTAAATTCTCAAATATATGAAATATTACAATACAAAGATATATTTCCCCTCACAAATTGCACAAAAACTTTATATGTGTATTCATATATTTATAAGTAGAACAGAAATATATTTGAGCAATGTTAGGTGATATCTCTAAAGGATAACACACACACACACACACAAATCAGACACAAGAATAACAGCATAAACAGGGAAGGATGTATACATGCGGGCCTCCAGGCTACATGAAAAGCACCTATAAATCTCTGTCTCCCTCCCCGGCTGTGGGAGACAGTCAGACCAAAATTATAAGTTCAGAGTGCTGGCGGAATTTCTTTGAAATTTCGGGGTTGTAGCGGCCTTGGTTATTTTTGTGCTACAACTTCTCTGCACAGACTGCCCTGTAGAGACCCAATACAAGTTCATATCATTCTTTGAAGAAAAATACTTTAATTGTTTGAATGAAAAAAACTCAGATTTGCTTTGTTACATTTTGTACAAAATTCTGACTGCAAGGTTCCACAAACACCGGGGGTGTTACAGGAATATTACATGGCTTTTACTATTCCCTCTCGCAGTGAAAGAAGAACCAGACATGGAGGTTCGGATGGTCAACGGTAAACCCAAGAAGGTGCGTAAACCCCGGACCATCTATTCCAGCTACCAGCTGGCAGTCCTGCAGAGGAGATTCCAGTCAGCCCAGTACCTGGCCCTGCCGGAGCGGGCCGAGCTAGCTGCACAGCTGGGCCTCACACAGACACAGGTGAGTCTCCAGCCAGTGCAAATCACAGAAATACAGTATCATATAACACAGTGTGATGTTACAGTTCTATTACACTGAAAACTACAGGTGTAAACACTGTAAATGTATTAGAAAGTCTCAGCATTTTTTACACATGAATGTTGAATGAAGCACTGAAAGCAGTTTAACTGTCAGTTGAGGCTGAAGCAATGAAAGGATTTAAAGTGTGTTTTCAGGTGTAAGAGCTGAAAGCAGTTGAGGTGGAATGGCAGAAAACATTTTAAACATTTGAAGTTTAAAACCTGTGAGCAGCCAGATGGTCAATTTGTCAAGTTAAAGCAGAAATTAGTTGAACTAACATTTCATTACAGATAATAAATGTAAAAAGGTGAAGTGTCAGTTATTGTGTAGAGGCTGAAGTGCCACAGAAAACTGAAGTGTGTGCACTGTAAATGGTCAGACGGTGAGTTCGGGAGCTGAGGAGGCAGAGTGCATGAACTGACCCCCTCTAGGTCTTGAACATTGCGCACAATACACACCAATGCAAAAAAAACGATCAAGTCTAAAAAGAGCATGAAACTTGAGCTGGGATTACTGAAAAACTATGAGAGAAGCTGAAGAAGAGCTGAAAAGATCCTGAGCCAAATGTTGAATTTGGACATTATGAGCGATAAAGTATCTTAGCATTACAGGTCATACTAAAAATATAATTCAGAAGATATGTTAGGATAACAGAATATACATAAATACAACACCACACAATACAATACCATACTAGGCTCTACATTATGAATAGAATGGAACAGGATACAATACAAGATATTGAAGATACAAGATATCTCTATTGAACAATACAGTTCAATAGAGATATATATGTTAGAATCTAGGCAGGAATCTAGGTGAGTTGTTGTGTGTCAGTTTGGTTTATGCACTTCCTGCCCTAATGATTTACTACCATATGAATTATCTTGGCTTGAATGATAAAAGACAAAACTTGCTGCGCGGGTTGTTTTATCATAGCTACTGTAAATCATTGTTCAGTGTAATGCATGGGTAACATGCACAAGCTCTAAGAAAACAAAGGCACAATACACAATTTAGTACCGTTTATACAAATAGCAACAGCACAATAGCTCTCATAGTATCATATGACATTTAAAGGAAATATTATCACTTGTAATGTCTTGTGCTCTATGGAAGGTAAATATTACTTACAAGTTGCCCTGTTGGTTTATGACTAGAGGAAAAGATAAAATTGTATTCTTTCTTTAGGCAACAACTGTTCAGTAGTTACATTTTAGGTCAGTGGGAAATGAGGAGAGATATCGCCTCCACTTCGCTATCGTTCCAACTGATATCTATCTTTAAGCTTTAACTGGACAAGCACTGCTTACCTTACTTGTCCTGACGACACGCCTTTGCCTTAGATGAAGAAACTCAGCTGAAAATAAGTGGTTGGATAAATGTTGTACACGTGGAGATCCAATTACCAAAACAAGCCAACAGACTTTTGAAAGTTCATTTAAAGCTGCATCACTTAATGGCAACAGAACAACCTAAAAAGACAATACTGATGTTCTAACATTGTTAGGGCTAATGTGTTAGCAAAAAATGAATCTTTACACATCCAGCATTTACAGAGCAAATGATTATTCATTTGAAGTTTGTGTTTCTGTCCACCTGATGAATGTATTTCCAGTGTTCTTCTAACTCGGTTTTTAGTGAACACCAACTCCTGAGAAATACACTGGCATTTTTAGCTGCTAAATGCTCCACTGTGTTCACCAGCTCATCAGTAACTATCCTTTCTGCTGTGTTGTACTGGGTAGATAGCATACTCTGGATTTACCAGACTCTTTTCACTGAAAACAACTGTCTGCTGCTGCTGGAAACAATGTTGCTAAAAATGGAGTCTACAGGGAAGAAACCAAAACAATGAGCTAAAAGAGGCTAAAATTGATTAAATCACCACATGGAATATAAAAGACGTCACTTGAGACAAACCCACAGAGAATTATCACCTGACTTGCTGTACTCTCAGCTCTATGGTGGATTTTAGTGTCTTTCAGCTTAGTTTGTTGTTTGTTTAGTTCAGTCTGAGTGCTCTCATCAGCTTATTTCCAGCAGCAGCGGGCAGATGTCCTTTGTGAAAAAAGCTCTAAAAATTCACTGTACTCTACCAGCTCATCACCAAAGTTTGTGACTAGCTGGTGAACACACAAGAACATAATGGTAATGCTAATTTTACCCCATGCCTGCTCGATATACATGATGTTTGCCTTAATAATTTACTACAGTGATAATATGTCTGTGTTGCTTTAAGTTCTATTCCAGTTAGGTAATTTCTTACGTATGACTAATAAAATACCTTTTCAAAATTTCTGCAGCAAAGACATGCACATCGTGTTGAGAAAGTTTAGCAATTTCTTGAAGTTGCTTCAACGTTTGATGCTCTTCCCTCCAGGTCAAAATTTGGTTCCAGAACCGTCGTTCCAAATTTAAGAAGCTCTACAAGAACGGAGAGTTTCCACTCGGGGAAATTCCTCTTGAGCACAGTCCAGAAGCCAGCGATTCCATGGCCTGCAACTCTCCTCCATCCCCAGCTGTGTGGGAAACCAGCAGCAACAGTAACAACAACAACAACAACAGCAACAGCAACAGCAACAACAACAGCAGCAGCAGCAGCAGCAGCAACAGTAATAGCAGCAGCAGCATCAAGAATAATGCAATGCTGGATCCTACCAGCAGGGGGCAGGCTCCCTATCAGCCTCCAGTTGATTCCTCGCCCACCTACATGGGGGAGTATACGCACCAGAACTGGTACCAGCAGCAGGGTGCACATTTAGGTCTGCCATCGTCGGGCCCAACGCACCACACACCATCAACAGCAGCCACGTCAGCCACACAGAGTATGGGAGCCGTTTACTGAAACATGAACAATTTGACCCGAGCCCCGTGCTTAGACACCAGGTGGCTTTTTTGGATAATTTGGAGAGCTGCAGTGACCAGAAAACACCTAACAGTGATCATCAGACATGAGTCATGACTGTAAAACCTGACACACATTGTAAAACAGGCTTTTCTGCTGTAAATGTGGTTTGAAAAAATGCTGGCCTCAGTTACCCTCTTCTCCTCATCTCCAAAGTTTATAAACTCATAACATAGTTGTTATAACGGAGCTTAGGGTAAGAGAAGTGCTGAGACTCATACTGCTATTTTTATTTGAAATCACTGATAATATTTTGTATATTTAATATTCTAAATATGACCATATTTATGTCAAAAACTTGCAGTGGTTCAGTCTCCAGCTTAAATCGTTCCTCTGGAAGTGGCCTCTAACACAGAGTTTTCACAGTAAAGGTCTTTATATCACTGGGGGCATTTTATGTGTGATTAATTCACACGTCAGTATATTTTTTCGAGCTGTTGTTTTTGTCATACTTTCACACAATATAATGGGGAAAATAGTTTGTGGTGAAAAAGTGTTTTTTTTTTTTTTTTTTGAAAGCATAGACCAATCATATAGACTCTCAGAGGCTACTCTGGGTCAGTCGTCTCCCTAGTTGTTCCTCTGCCTCCTCAGATGTGGTGCTATCATCCCCAGCAGGACCTCAAACCAACATCCTAAAATATGCCTGGAACCGGCTGTGGTGGAGCTTCAGCTCCTGGATATTTCGCAGGCAAGTATTCTGCATTTTTGTGTTATTTAATTGTCACAACCCTGGTGTGTAAAGGCCTCCAAACTGAATACTACTGAAATTCCCTTAGTAAATTAAAGCCAATCACACCAGCACAGGAAACTTTAAGATATGTAGGGCTTTAAATTAAAACAGGACTGTTTGATGTAGTTGTGGTGTATCACGTCACTTGAGACAAGTGACGTGATACACACAACACGTCACTTGTGTATCAAGTGACGTGTTGTCAAGGTGGACAACAGAGGAAGCAAACCCAGAGAGACACTCAAATGAACCATGAGAGTGAGTTTCTTTAATAGTACAATGTTCAATATACATTAATCGCTGAATTTTAGTGAATTTCCACCAGTAGGAACATCATGGACTGAACAACACAACCAAATATTTGTGTCCATATATTTTTTGTGTAAAGTTTTTTTTTTTATCAGACATGTCTGTGGCAGATATAAGTAGAACTGCATGTGGATGTGAAGAGCTCAGCCTTGTGCTCTCAGTGTGTTGAGGTAAGCCCGGGCTTAAAAATGTGCGCACAGCAGTGGGCAAGAACGTCACAAAGAACCAACAAGTTAAACCGTGGATTTAAAGTTGAACTTTTAATTTCATGTCATCTAGATTAGGACTGAATAGAGTAAACATGTGGCTGCCATATTTCACCCGCTTGTGTGTTTTTCTGTTTAATGTCTGCAGCTCAGTTTTTGTTACATGTACTAACACAGGATGCCATCATTATTAGGACTTTGTAAAAGAGTAACTCCACTGAGTCTACACTACTGTACATGTGAAAAAGTTGTTTGTGTCTCCAGAGGGAGCTTCCTGAATTTGATAAACTGCCTCAAGTGATGTCACTTAAGTCAATGTTGGCTGGGGCTGAAGACTACGAGTTTGAAAAAGAAAAAAAATCTGCAGATGTGAAGTCAGAATGAAGCAACCTCTGTAGACTGCTCCTAATCTCAGTGACTTGAGGCTATATGAGCCACTACTAGCATAACACAGCTGAATCTCAGACCAAACTGTTGGCAGTTGAGTTGCATTGTGGGCAATGTAAGTGCCAGACATTGACACGGAAGAAGAATGAGTGGAATGAAAAAAAAAAAAAAACAGTTTTAAAACTGTCCATTGTGAGTCCAACAATACTACAGGAGTGCAGTGTTAAATTGGTGGAGTACTCTTTTAAAGGCCTTTAAAAGTTGGTTACAGATGTTCAAAGGTGTTTACACTACTGCAGTTTTAAAAAAAAAAAAAAAATCTCTCCCACCTGATCCTGAGCTGATGTTTTCTAAACACTATGAAAGGGGAAAGTCATGTTTTTCAAGCCACATGGACATCTGCTACAAAACTGGACCACAAGGCAAGTGATGTGCATTTGAAGACTAGAGAGAAGATCATTTTGGTAAAAATCTATGGGTATATCCAACCAGAGAGAGATACGTACAAAATGTGATGTTGTTTTTAGTCTGTTACCCGGCACTGTCAGACCCCTTTGGTTTAAGATAACATCTCCAAATATTACATTAAACAGATTTTTTTTAAGGATTTGATAATTATTTATAATAATATTATAATTATACATATAATGCAACTTGGTAGTGTCTTTCAATTGATCCTCTAGGTCTGATAAATGCCCATTTTCTGTGGTTAAACTGAGATAACCATGACGATGTCACTATGATATCATCAGGGTAATGTTCTCAGGCCTAACAAAGCTTCTCCAGTGGTATAGGAGACGTTTCACAACAAGATGTGTAATACTCCCTACAACAAGTAATCTGATCTTCATGTGTAAAATTGTTGGAATGGCCCTTTAATTCCTCCTCACAGACACTGCAAAGCCCTGACATCTATAAAAATACCCATCAAGAGCAAAAGTGATAGTGATTTGGTGCTTACATATTTGAAAAATAAGTTGTATATATTGTATTCACGTGCTGTACTCAGGTTTTTTATTTATAGAGTCCACTGTAGATCAAAATTGGCAACAGTTTGTGCCTTAAAAGAATTTGTTTTTCAGAAATTGAGTAAGAAATAAAATGTCTATATTTGAAACAGCTACTAGTGTATTATGTTCTGCATGTATTTACGTGTGAACGCAGTGAACACGCACACAAAGGAGTTGATAGTGTGCTGACGGTGCTTTCCTGGAGAGCCTGTCAGAGTGAGTCAGACAACAGATACAGGTTGCACCCATCTATATATTATACACACACACAGAGTGCGTGTAAAGGAGTTTGTGGGAGGTGACAGTGCAGCAGACACTCTGGAGTCTCTGGATACTAATAACACACCGCTGACACAGAGAGAGAGGGGTGTACAGTGCTTTCATGTGGCACACAGTTGGAAAGGGGAGGAGAGATGTGTGTGTGTGTGTGTGTGTGTGTGTGTGTGTGTGACAAACAAGCTGTTCTCCAGGCTCTAAACCAACCAAACCCACAGGTTAGGCAACAAAAAGAGGGTGTAACAAGGATGAAATACATATGCACGCTCTCAAACAATGTTATGGACCCAAATAGTAGGATCTCAGAATACTTCTCTTTGTGACCGCGTATGAGATGTTTTGGTCATTTAAAGTTAGATGAGAAGATTGATACCACTCTAATGCCTTTTTAAAAAAAAGTTTTTTTCCTGAAGGAAAACAAAAAAATGTTTCCACTGCTATTAGTACTTTTCATAATACACTGATCTGTTGCAACATATGTTGTAGTTGAGGACTAATCTAATTGCTAACTCTTTGCTAAGAATTTTTGTGCCTGAGTTTTGGTGACTGATTTGATGCATATTCTCACATCTGGTATTTGGTTTTCTGGGTTTTGGTAGAGGAATTATTGGGGCCTCTCTTAATGAGGTGGGAAGAATTCCATTCTGGAATGCCTTGCAAAACAAAACATTTCCAGCATAGGTGTCAGTAGTTTATCCTTGAATTTCTTATAAATGCCAGTCGAGAGGCCATTAGTGCCTGCAGCTTTTCCTGACTCTATAGCTTCTTCTCCAGTCTGTATCTAAATCTAATTTTCATTCTTGTGATGTGCTTTGGATTTTTTAGCTTACCAAGGAATTGGTTTTGTTTGTCCAAATTTGGAGAGCATTCACAAGAATAGGTTTTTTGTAAAAGCATTTGAATGCATTATTATTTTCTGTAGGATTAATGATAGTATTACCTTAATCATCCTCTGCATAACTTATTTCCCTCTCTGATTGCTGGTGCTTATACAAATACTAAGAATCTGCCGGCTTCTCTCCTTGGTCTCAATATGTCTGCTGTAGTTTCAGTAAGTTTGATGGAGGTTTATTTGCTGATATTTCAAGGCATTATGTCTGAATAAGAGCAGCTGCTGCTGTATTTTTGTGTCTTTACACTGGTTTTTACATAGGTCTTTTTCTAGGTTTTTAATTTGAGATTCAAGAGATTTCATTTGATGTTTTGCTGTTCTGGATTTTGTACTGGTGAAACTTATCGTATGTCCCCATATACAGGCCCTCAATGCCTCCCATCTAATTGCAGCAGATGTTTCATTTGTGTTCATTTGGAAGAAGAAATCAATTTGTTGTCTTAAGAATTCTGTGAATGCAGGGTCTAAAAGCTGTCTGTGCTGGAATTTCCATTTTGGTTGTGCTGTAGTTTTTCCATCAGCTCTCAAATTAAACCTTAAAATTTGTGAAAAACTTGAGGGTTGCCATTTTTTGTAGCAACTGCTGCAGTGGCTGGCTATTTGTCCTACGATATGGAAAGTAAACCCAAGGAACACGCTTCATTTTTTCCCCAGTAGGACAGATGGAAGAAATGCTGAAAGAATGACAGACTGCACTGATTTAGAGGAAACTAAAGGTACAGAGGCTAGTGTGGCTGTGATGTCAGGACTTCAGCTATCTATTGAAGTTGCATTTTAAAAAGCCAGCAAACAGCTTTAATTCGGGTATTGAATCTAAATTGCTTCCTCATATTATTTCTTAGATGTTTTGGCATCATTACTCATTTAAAACAACATGCTATATTTCTCCATATTGCATTTGCAAAGATAAAAACAACTTTTATTTAATCCCCCCCATGTTAAACTATAACAGTGAACATAGTAAACACTATATGTGCCTAACATCAGCATGTTAAGATTGTCTTTTTGAGCATGTTAGCATGCTGACATATGATCTTAGCTCAAAGCGTAGCCCCATGGTGTTGTTTGTGTGGTTGTACATTCTTACTCTTGTTTGCTGTAGGTTCTTGCAGTATTTCAGATTTCGAATAAAAATCTGACCTAACGTATAGAGACCAAGCAGACACCCACATTATCATATCATGTTCATCACCACAAGTGTGCAGGGTGTGGACCCTAAACTACACATCCAGTAGGACACCTTCCATGTTTGTTTAGGCTCTTACCTTCCTGTGCTGAGCCCTCAGCTTCCAGGTGTCAGAGAAGAATGTACCTGAACATCACAGGGAGACAGACGCAGAGGGCAAACAGGGGCTTGTAGCGACCTGTGACTGGCAGTTCACAGGAAAAACAGTTTTCACCTAGGCCATTGTGGGTTTCTGGCTAACGCATTATGACAAACAACCACTATCATGCATCTAACAGAAATGCGATTCCAAAGGCAATTTGTGATTTTATATTTTTCATGGTTTTGAATTCAGTGAATTTTATGACCTGTTTAAAGCATATCCTCTGTTTTAAAGTGTCTCTCGTGCATGTGGAGAAAACAAATGCCTGATCATTTATGTCACCGTGAAAAGTTGGATGAAGTATATGGAAGGTGAGCTGAGGTGGCAGTTTTACACCGCCGCTCTTTGGCATTCACAGGCAGACTGAAGAGGGTGAGACGAGGTGATGACATCAGCTGCTGCGAACTGAGCGCAGAGGAAAACTTAGCAGCGGAAGGAAAGTTTATAACAATGTCATGAAAGATTGGGAGCTGACTGTTACTTTCCTTTCCCTGCCTCCAGCCATGATCTGCACGTCGTGTTTGGACTGATATCTGTTTTTGAAAGCCGATATTAAGACCTGTACCTGTATTCTTTACAAATAAATATCAGCATAATATGTTGTGTGCCATAGGAAATGTCATATTTTAAAGTATGCTCTTTGAATTTTGGGAAATAATCTGAAGCAGAATCTAGACTGCACTTGATAAAACTTAACCCATTACACCCACTGGATACAATTTGCATCAAACAGTGCACTCCTCTTTCTTAGAGTGCACTGACATCATAAACACACTCTGACAATCAGCACTACTTACTTCTCCAGTGACAACATGCACACACTAAATGTCAGTATCTGTGTAAGACACATTAAAAGCATTTCTTATAACTTTAGCTTGTATTGGATGTACATCATTATTAATGCTAATGCTAAAGCTCATGTCTCATGCAATCTATTACAATACTTAATGCAACTATGAATTTCAGTTTAATTTTCTACAGGTCACCAGCAGTTTGCTAAGTAAGGCACTGTAGCCGCCACTGTTCAATGTGCATCAAAATACCTACAGCCTTCTGTCTTCATGGTGCAGTAGCCATGTTTGTTTACAGTATTTCAAATCATACATTGTTTGTGTCAGTTGTTTCCTGCCAGCTGTCTTCTTCTTCTTCACTGCCTTTGTTGGCACACTGCTGTTTGCTGCATCACTGCCACCAACTGTTGATTAGTGAAATAACGTTAAACCATAGGATCCAAATTGCCCCACTGGCTCGCACACACATACGTGTGAAAACTTTTAGCCAGCTATGACACAGCACAGCAAAACACTTCTCCACAGCACTACAAGTAGTCACATGCTGCATGGGGAACTTTAGAGAGCAGTAACTCCAGATTTTTCATGATCATTTCATTTGACAGGTGTAGTGTCGCACGAGTGTTCACTTGTGCATCTATAAAATATAATACATTGCACTGTGGGATTGTTAGAAACTGTACAAGTCATTTTTCATTCCACTGTGGCTACTCAGAGAGTCAAACTGGGCAAGAGAAGGCGTGCTAGCTTTTTACTGCTTGATGCTCTACTAACACACTACATGGAGTAAAATGAGAAAATGTCTGTCTGATCCTGGCATGAAACTCCCAATTCATGAATTTTCTGAACATAAAACAATCAAGCCATTCTTACACTTACAAAACACATGCTTAAAAAAAGACAGGTGTGCGGTACAGTTGTAGAGTGAGAATTTGTCTTGAGTTTTGAAAATAGTTCCTGTGTTTCAGAAATGTTTCACTACACTCATGCAAATGGATGGCATTTCCAAGTACATTCATTTAGTAACATTCATTGCATGGTAGTTTTACTGTTGATGCTAATGTGAAGTCCTTTGTCATATTGGCAACATGACTGATCAATATCAAATATCAAATATATCGGTATAACTCTGATGCATAATGTATTATGCAAACCCCCACATGTGCATACACACACATGAAGGCTCACTCCCACACACACACACACAAGCAAAGCTCTGCAGTATCTCAGTTGCACTTAAAAACTAAGCGTGTATGTGTTTACGCACAGCATGGGTCAAGTTTAACAAGCAAATTTAAAGTGACCCCTGCTATTTATGACTTGTTTTAATTAATGTGTTTTTTCGTCTCTCGTCTCCCTTTCTCAATATGTCTCATTCTGTGAATCTCTCTCTCTCTCTCTCTCTCTACTTTCTACTCTCTAGGGGGTCACATGCTGTCATCTGCCCAGTAGCAAGTTGTGAAGTCTTTAGTTTTATAGTTTTTACATTTTTGTCCTCACGCAAGCTCTTGAGTCTCGCCCCACCATTTCCTATTCACCTTCCACATGTTTGGTTGTTATTTTTCTACATAAACAGTAGGAAAATCTACACTGAAATACATAGAGATGGGGGAAACACTATTTCTGAACATATTGAACAGGCATAAAAACAAATCATTTTCTCCTTTTAAGTGCTCCCAGAAAAATAAGTAAATAGTGTCACGGTGCTGCTTCATCCCCTATTATATCCACTTTATTCCCTTAACCCCCTTCCACTTACTCTAACCCTAACCCAACCCCCTATTGCTGACCTTAACTCCAGTAAGAGGTTAAGAGGTTATATGGGGCTGTAGTGGTGAAAGAAAAAAACAAAAGGTGGGTAAAACCCTCTTCAACACAGCTACTCCATCTGTGAAGTATGAATAGTTTGACCCACTACGTCAGCTTCTGTCTGAAAAACTAATCAAACACAATCTATATGGCGTTTATAACAGAGAAATGTTTGGAAAATACTTAGCACACATGCAAAACTTGACAAGACCCTCCGAACACTGATGTGCAACAAGTTTGTTTAAACTTAAAGTAGCATCACATGCAAAGTACAATGGAGTAAAAGGGCCACAGCTAGGAAAGAAACATAATATCAGTCATATCTGAGTCATAATACAAAAAAATGATGTTATATTTTGAGAAAAAAGTCTAATAATATTATAAAATATGTTGCTTTAAGAGCAAAACATTGTATGTTATGCATGTTTCAAATCCTGACAATGCACACCATCAGCCACAGTTAATGCTTTTACCTCTTAAAGACTTGTTTTTGGACTCTAGTGTCACTTTCCTATGAAGGGTATACAGCTCTGGTCTGTGTTGCATCGCCACTGGTTACCCTCTTTGTAGTGATGGGATGTAACTAAGTACATGTGCTCTGGTGCTGTATTTCAGTACAAATTTGAGGCACTCGTAAGTTATTTGAGCAGTTTCTTTTCACGTCACTTTATTCTTCTCCTCCACCAGATTTCAGAGGGAAATATTGCACTTTTTACTTCACATGTATTTGACAGCTTTAGATACTGTTTACAAATGAAGTAACACACATTGTGACGGTGTCACTTTGAATTCTGAGTCAAGAAAACTATCTGAAAATGGATCCAGAGTACAAATAATTCATATGTTTTTTTTTAATGGGTAATAATAATCTAAGAATATATAATGTACAGTAGTGCAACTCACTCTCAGGGACAATTTTACTGCTTTTAGTATTTTATTTATACTTCACTTTTTTGGATTGATATGCTTATTTATGTTAAGATTAACTTAATTTACTGTATGTACTTTTGAACTTGGGCATTATTTTTCCATGTTTGTGGGTGTCAATGATTGACAGGGACAAAAATTTGGAATCAGTTCAGTATTGAGCAGGAGTACCTGGCCACTGCAAAAAGCTCCTGCAATGTAACCCTACTGGGCATATGTCAGTGTCAAAGTAGATCTACTAAAGTGCTTGTTTTTGCCACTGACAGGCTTAAATTGTCATTATAAGTGTCTGATAACATTGTGGACAGGATTCCTATGGATATGGACCTTTAATTAAGAGTAACATCCTTTTTGTTTAATGAGAAACATTGCTATCTATCGCTACCAAATACCATTATCAAGAAAAAAAAAGTAATTTTATCAAAAACAGGAGCTGCTGGAATACTGCTGCCTCGACTGGTTAGTGTGTTTGTGTTTCTGTGTGACTTTCAGCAGTGGAAAGAGCTTTGCAAAGATTATTGTCCTTATCAGTTATTTACAACCAAAAACATAGGAAAATAAGGCCTGGGTTCAAAAATAAAGAGTTTCTTCTTCAAATATTTTTAATGCTGGACTTTCAAATCTCTGTATATTTCACAGCATACCAGAGTTTTTAATCTAGTATCTGTGGCAACATAGTGCACCACAAACAACGTGTTTAATGTCAGCCAAAAGCGAAGAAACCTTAGCAACGGAGATGGAGAAGGCTTCAGCAACCTGGAGTATGGCAGAAAATCCTGCAAAGCATCCAAATCCAGAACACCAAATAGAAAAGAAATGTGTTTAGTGGAAGGATGACTTTAAGAAAGTGATTGACAGTGAGGACAAACATGGTTTATCATCGGCTTGTGAAAACAGTGTTTGTGTAATTACTCTCACTGCCAGAGGAAGGAGACAAAAGTTTTACATTGCAGGTTTAAAACAGTAATTCATCTGGATACAGTTTTGATCTTGAGGGATATTTTTTTCCAAGTCTATCTTAAAATCTCTGTCTGAGACCTTACACAATCTAACTATGCTGCTTTAAAACTCTCTGCCACTTTTCTGTAACTACCTGTGTGTATGAGAGACATTTAGTTTTCTCTCTTTGTCTTTTCTGCAGACAGTTTGAATCATGTTTATGTTCCCTCAGCCCCGGACGCTCTTTCTTCAGTTCATTAGGACAATACGACGTGTCTGAAGTCTGTGGAGCAAAGTATTCCATAAAACTCTATGGTGTGAACTTTGCCAGGGGCAACAGGATGCTGCTCCCAGAAGCCGATTAAATAAGTCAGAGCCTTCTAAAATTTCCATGGCGTGGCTTCTTGAAAGAGATGTTTGAACCTCAGAAGAAAAGAAAATGCAGAAAGACGTGTAAAAATATATTATGAGAGCTATGAGGAACAGGAGAAACTAGTATTCAAAAAGAAATATGTTATTTCCTCAAACACTGAACAGTTTTTTCAATATGTAAATAATCAGTCTCTGAACCATAATTTCTCCCAAACACCTAATAGTCCTTGTACTTCCTCAAAGAAAGGGTTTGCCAGAAATCTGAATAAGAGATTACATTTTTATTTCTGATGTCCACTAATATCGTGACCAAACCCTCAGGTTCCCTAAAACGCGTTTCCCCTTAAAAAGACAGTCATCAACTGTCTCCACTAGATTTAAGAGGAAGAGGAAGAAAGTTTCCCATGTGAGGCCAACAGTCAAGACCCAAATCTCTTCCTGACACTGAGGTTAGTTCATGTTCAGGTACAAATGACTACTTCACTTACTGGACCAACAGGGCAGTGTTGTTCCCAACCCCACTTAGCATTTATACGCACTATATAGACAGATATATGGACATTCATTAAGTCATTTCTTTGTTAACAAATCCATGGATGAGGCATTCATAAATGGAGTATAAGCAGTTTATGAATGCAAAATATAATCACATTTAATTGTCTTAAATTAGATTTTTATGGCAGTTCTATAACCACTGTTTATGTTTCAGCTAACAAGTATGTTCATCCAACACTAATGAGTATTGATTGGTGAATATCAAAGTACAAAATAAAGTGTACAGATAGGTATACACACTAAGAAACAATACATGTAACGCACATAGATTCTCCCTCAAAAATAAAATGGCATGGCATTTAATCTGTGATGAAGGTTTGTCTTATAGCTACTAAAATGTATAAAAGGCGCTTGAATCTTGAGTAAAACTGTATAGACCAGGGTTTAAACTCTACGCGATAAAAGCCACAGTACTTTGGTCTCATCAACAGTGCATTTCATTTACGGCAGACTGCTGAAATGTCACTATTTACTGTGACAAGACCCTGAGACTGATTTGACAAAATACAAGTGTTTTCATAAAACTCATCAATACCCTCCTCTAAAGTAATTTCTTAACTCTCTAGTTGTAATATCTGCTGTTCAAACACATTTACAGTACTCAGTACCTCTCTGCCCTGTTCAATATTATGCCCAAAAACAGAAAATTGAATGAACTATGATATTGGATGTATTTTTTTTAAAGATATATTATTTAAACACAATATGTGATTGACAAGTTTGTGGCCTATGGTAGAGGGAGATGAGCTCTCATTACACACACATTTCCTTCAATTCCTCTGGGTGATTATGCAGAGTTTGAAGTTAACTTCATGTTTACAGTATTTCAGCCTCAGTAGAAACTGAACCTGGATAAAATAGAAACATTCTATAAAGTGCTACACAGTCATATTTCCCATCATTAATGCTGCATGTTTTGGTATGCAGTCTACAATTACAACAGCGTGTCGCATTATATTGTCTTTCAGGACAATAATGCCCCCCACGCCCATTTAAAGGATTAGTGAAATCAATAATATGCAACACAAATGATGTTCAATTCTGCTTTTGACTGTGAGAAAAAAAATAACAAATTAAAATAACTGAAATTGAAAATGGAAAATGCAGAACATGCTGACGATCTTTAGACAACCCCCGTCTTATGGAATCAGTCTTTCTCAGTCGTTGTGCCAATATTGACTGGTTCTTCCACCTGTGGGGCGGAGCTTAGGTAGAAGTAACACCAGTAACACAGAGTTAACCACGAACATAAACTGCTCCGAGCAGTTTAGAGGTGCAGCGTAAATTACCATGGCAGCAGACCCCTGGGTAAAACCTATCCACCTTTGGTAGTACAGGTTAATCAGCAAGTTACACCTGACGTCACCAAGTTACTCCTGAAGTTACTCTGATAAGCCAGTAACCTCACTATGTAGTACAGGCCTCTGGTGTTCCTGCCACTGGCTGTTTAAGAGGTGGAGGATTTGTTGTTATGAGGCATGGCCAGGAGTGTGTTCTGGCTAGAGTCTTTAAGACCAGAATAGGCCAGCTGGGTTGACTAGTTGACTAGTTTCACTGCTAGTACAATTTTGAGTCACTTGTACTTTACTTGAGTATTTCCATTTTATGCTGCTTTATACTTCTACTTCTAGAACTTTTAGAGCTGCTGATTCTTTCTTTATTTGACAGCTTTAATTACTAGTTACTTCTAAGATGAGGATTTTACACCCGTTTTGGCTTCTGACACCTTACTGTCTGTGTACAACAAGTACAAAATAACTGACTACTGCACTGTGTAGTCAAGGTTACATTTCAGATGTGTGTGAGTTGTTAAGCAGAAAAGCAGTTTCTTCATATAACATGGATTGTTGGAAAATCATGTGTATATGCCAACAAGAACCTATGTGTGCAATAATAATAATAATAATAGTAATAATAAACAGGTTTTCAGTGATAACAATAATGTACCAGACCCACAATTACTTTAGTTTTGGCAGCTACATCCTACTTTTTCTTAAATGGTCCGATATGGTATATGATATGTTGGCTGAGACGCACGTTCCCAAACATAAAAACAACAACAACAACAAAAAAGGGCCGAAAACAAACATGTTGGGGATAATGGAAGAGCCAATACCAACTGGAGCACTGTGCGTTAAAAGAAGTCAAGAACTGTCCTTCGACCAACAATAAAACGATGAAGAAGTAAAGCAACAGCTGGATTTCTGTTTGGAGGGTGAATGCTAAAAAGTAAACTAACATCAGAGTTTTATCCAGCATAAGCATGTAGAACAATAAGTTATACAACAACTGCATGGTCTAGCACGACCAGGTTTATTTTTGTCGTAACGCTCCACTAATAGAAATAATAATAGCTTTTGCCAGACGCAATTCATCTGTATGGTCGCTTGTTAACTTGTCAGTGTGTAACCTGTCACATCAAAACAAAAAAGCTAACCACAAACAGCACACAGCAATGTATTAATGCATTTTTTAATATTCATTCAACAGATCAATTTGTTGTGAAAGAATTAGCCCTCAGTAATCCAGTTTGATGTAATCCTCTATTTCCTACCCTTTTCCTTTAGGGCCTGAGGCAGAGGGATATTCCCTTGACTGACAATTACAGATAATTACAGCGTCAGAGTGAAAGCTTTATTTAACAAGCTGTGTCCTAAATTACCTATAATTGACATGGTCATTTTATAAAATCATTGACGATGTTTGACGACTCTTTTTGCTTTTCCAGATGTTTGCAGGGCCAAAGATGTGACCTGCTTCTTCTGATTTACAACTTTAGAGAAAATGGCTCCAAGACACTGGGGTACACAAAGACCTTACACTGAGAGGGACTATGTAGTTTCAGCAAAACATTACTGAAGTCTAACATTGATACGATCTCTAAGGCTCGAGATGCAAAAACAAATTACAACCTTGGTTGGTGTAAGTTCAATAAACAAAATGATCACTGGGTTTGATTTATTTCAAATAAGTGTATCCTGACCCATATAACATAAAATATTAATTCAGTATTTTAAGAGGTTGCTGAGTCATGAAACAGAGGTTCATAGGGAGTTTCCTACTTCAGGTCTCAAGAGAAGAGCAGGATAAACAAAGTGTTAGAGTGACACATTTAAAAGGAACCATCATTAAAATCCATTGAAGCATAAAAAAGAAAATAAAGATGAAAAGTTGTTCACAATCAGAAGTGCAGAACCACAATTAATTAAACCCTGTTGTGTAGCATGGCAACGTCCCTGCATCTAACAGCCCATTATTTACTACCAAAACCTCCAAACCCTTTAAAAACGACTGGGGACAAAACTGAACAATAACAGGCTGGAGTGTAAGGCACAATTATTTTAATTTTGTCAATTATATTAATTATGAGAACTGCTAAATCAGCACATTGGTTCTGAATGACCTGCTGTATCTTATATGGTTTTTTTTATATATAATGATTTCAAATAAATGTCTGGCATTTTGTTTTTGACTTGATCTTATTTTAATTATCTTTAATTATGATGAAAAAAAAATGAAATAATAGATGCAATGATACAGTGAAATTCCATGCCTGTTTCCCATGTACTCTTAAGGGGTTTATAAGTACCATAAAATGGTTGCTTGTTCTTATGCATTATTAGAACTCCTGCTGGTGTAATCAAGTTGTTTCATAATGGCTTTTTATAGGTCTGTATGCTACATAGAACCATTAATGTGTCACACAAAACCGTGTCAGAATTCATGAAATATAAACAACAGTCAGAATCAAAAGAACTGTAATCTTTACTTATTTAATTTGATTAGTGTTTAGTGATAGAAAACCAGAATCTGAATCAGTTTAGTTCAATTAAGAACAAGTATGAAGAAGCCCTGAAAAACCCTTCTTTTTACATGTTTACCTGCCCCACAGTAACCCACTGAAAATACAGAAAAAACCTGAAATAGTCCAGTATTAGAGATGCAGGGCTGGTGTTAACTTTGAGTTGTAGCTTTATCCAAAATGTCTTGGCAGGCAGAGCTGCTCTGGAGGCAGAAATAACCTGACTGACTATTTTAAATTGAGATATGTCTTGATGGAGATATTTGAAGAAATAACATATTCTTCTTCTTACAAAAAAAGGTTGAATTCATAAGCAATTAAACAAACCTTTTCCCCATTTAATACACTTAGGGGTTGCCACTACAGCCGATGACCAGTAACATATGGTGGCTAATGTCAGCTAATGTTAAAAAACACATTTGAGAAGTCAGATATACACAATTTCAAATTAGCAAACTGACAAAATGAACAACAAAAACATAACAGTAAAACAACAGACTTCTTTGGTGTGGTAGTCAGGACAAAGCAAAGCAAGCTAGTTGCCCAGTTTTACACAGTTATGGACTAGCATGACTTACTTGAATTTGTGGGGAGAATGCATCTTCTTAAGTTTACTGCAGAGTGCTATGACTTTATGTGGTGCCAGTTCTCAGGTCAGGCCCATACAAACTGAGCGCTCAGTTGTCACATATTGTTATGTTCATATCTAATCACTCTGCAAATGTGATTCGAGCCAATGTGTTGATTTCAAATTATGATTTGTCACTTGTCATGGCTAACCTCTGGCTGGTTTATTTAAAATGCTACAGTTGAAGCGGTGCTAACATCTAGCCAGATCAAGTCATTTTTATGGATACCCTCCTAATAACCTATTTTGTGAATGCTAAAATGCTAACTTCAAAACAATATTTGTATCAAATTTATAAAACGATTCTCATAGCTGTTTATACTTTAGAATTTACCCTTGTAGTTGATCAATTTCCCCTTGCCTTTTTCAGCCAAAAGGAATTTATATACGATATCTGTTCACCACATTACATCTCTGACAGTTATACTATTTTTGCCTCCAGAGTGGCTCAGACTCTCAACAAGGTCTGTGTCCCTAACAGCTCTAGTTTGCTAGAGCTAGCTCGTTGGCATAAATCCATAATTTGTCCTGGAAGTGTTATGTGCTCCTGTCTGTCACATCATCTGAGTCCTTGGCATGGAGTCCTGCTGGTGTCCAGGGTACCAGTGTCCAAAATTGTTCATATATCCTCCAGAGTGCACTGGTGCACCTTTTGCAGCCATGCTGATGTCCCATAGGGAGCAAGGAGAAGAGGAGGACTGTGGTGGGGGTGCTAAGTGGTCTCCCTCAGGTCCACAGGGTCCATTCTTCATGATCTTCTTATATTTGGATCTTTTGTTTTGGAACCATATTTTCACCTGAGAACCAAAGAAAGGAAAAGAGTTCATAAGAAATTATAAGCTGATCTACATGATGGCATTTTTGCCTAGATTTTGACAGGAGACAGAAAGTAAGGGGAGGGAAATGGGATGACATGCAGCAAAGGGTCTTCTGACTTAAACTGGAGACTATGCAACTGTATGATCCAACCCCTGGGACACCAGGATGATTTACAAACCTGTGACATGTTTTTAGGTCGTTGGTTGGTAAATGTATAATAAATATCACAGAGCAGCATTCACTTCGGCTGGTCTGCCTTTAATTTAATTGAGTCTTATTTTTTTAATCTTTAACCAGCACTGAGACTGAGGTGGGTGTTTTCATTTTATATATGAAAATTATTATGAAGATGTGTGTTAGAGACCGAAAACACAAATAACATCTGACGACAACACTTTGATGAAATATATAACAATTTTAGTCCGCGAAGAATAACTAAATGATTATGTGAAAGATGGACACAAATGAATTACAATGCAGTCCAATGACTATTCAGTGATTTACATGAATCCAGAAAATTACACATTGTAATTACTCATTGCTAAAACACATCCTCAGCTACTCGAAAATATGTGCTCATATAAAGTTGATTTAGTTGTTTGACCTGTTGCACTAATAAGAAGCCTCTTGCCCTTCAGTAACATCTCTGTTGGTATGTTTCCGCCTGCTCTCTGCCAGTAGCATTACTTAACGTTACCGGTTCTTAAGTCTCTGGTGGTAATGTTAGCTAAAGTAGCCATTTTATGTGGGTAAACAGTAAGAGATTCATGGACTAGAACAGAACAGAGAAGAAGCAGCAACAAAACAACTGGGACAAACCACGAAAACATACGAACCAGCCAACAACATTCACACAAAGGTAACCTAACCTACCATTACATTAACATACCATTATCAAGAACCATACAATATGTGGTTGTAAATTTACTGTCATTCAACAGCTGAGTTTATAGGTTATCATAAGGATGAGTGCCAGTTTAATGTCAGCTGTCAACTATCTAGATTTAAGCTTAAAGTATATTAATGCTTTTATATTTTAGCTGCTCATCTCGTGTTAAAACCAGCAACTGAGAAGTATTAAAAATTAATCTGTCACACAGAATGTTTTGCAGACTAAGTTTGAGCACCATCATGACGGACACACTTCAGTGATCTAAATAAATATCATGAAATATGATACACTATGGAAAGCAAAAATGCAATAAATTAAGATAAGGTTGAACTACACTCACCAGCCAGAAATACACCATAGAGGAATATCATAATGATGCAATAAATCAACCTAAAATTATGGTAATAATGTGCCATACAGACAAAAAAGTGATTGTAAAATGTTATAGCATAACAAGTCTTCCATTACAGTAAAACACCATTAACATACCATATAATTATGTCGTTGCCTACAGACTACCACTGACGCTGCACATGTAGCACTATTATATAAATATCATAGTCATACCACAGGAGCTAAAAATCCCAGCACATACAGTGTGATGAGTTTGTTGTAGAACACTTCCTAAAGATGGTTAGACCCTACAGGGTTATAACAGGCTATAATTACAACACATGAAGCTGTGACATTAAAGTACATATAATTCACAGTTCAGCAGTGACACTGTGTGAATAAAACAGACATAATACTACCCGAATAAACCAAAATATTGACCTGGATTTAATCGTTTATCTGTGGTTAAAGATGATTCAGTTATGTTGTTGATATAAGTGGCATGTTCTCTGTTTCCAGCATGGTTGCAAATTGAGCATCAAATTACACGAATATGCCTCTCGGGCAACCTGTCAGCTTAGCGGGAACAAATGAATCATAAATAATTACGCACAGTCAGTGAAGGATACTTTTGTCTGAAACAGGTTTTAACTGTGCCATAAAGGAAAAACAAACAGCCAAGGAACTGGTGTAGCACAGAGGAAAAGCCCTGGCTAGCAGCAGAGGAGAGAAAGATAAAAGAGCAAGGAAAAGAAGAGAAAACACTCTTGGCACTAAAATTGTTTTCTCCTCCGCACTGACAGTCCTGGGAATTATTACCCTGGGATTTTATGGGTATTTATGAAGATGGTTGAAGTGGTTTATGGAAGATATTCTATTCTATAAAAAACTAATTTCAGACGGGTTTAATTGACTCTAAATATATGGAAAAAATGATCCCCTTACCCAATAATCAAAAAAGGCACCCAACTTTCACACCCAGCTTTTAGCTTAAAGAGCCAAGAAGTCATGTAGAGCAAAATTTGACTTTTAATTTGATCTCTATTGTTCCAGTGTATCTGCTGACGTCAATCACAGCCTGTTAGAAGTTAGTATGGATGGTGGCAAATACATAAAATTAAACTATCACTTCATAAATATGCAATACTGCAATGATTATACCACATAATGCTGTCATTCAGAAATAAACTTGTAGCTGCACTTTAAACTTTTTACCAGGAAAAAAAATAAAAATAAAAAAAATATCTATAATAATTACCTGGAGTGGTACATCACAGTGGTAGCTCACAGATGAAAACCTAAAGTGAGTATGTGAAGTGTAGCTTATGAGCCCAGGAGTCAATCAACAGCACGTTAAGTTAATGCAGCCTCAGTGAGAGGATTTCTGCTGTAATTATTGGTTTCATATTCCAGCAGCAACATGGAGCTGACAGCTTCCCTGAGAGCGTGGCTAATGACACCCACATTAGGGAGGAGGAGGGTGGCTGAGACACAGGCCAGGTGCCACTGAGTGTGTGTATATGTCCGTGTGAACATATTCACCCATGATTTGCAGTGTGTGTCTGTATATTTTTAAGTGCATGGACCATGATCAGTGGTGCTGTGTGAGGTTTTTAGAAATAAAAGATTTCCATTTGGTGGGTGCTGTAAGCCGTATGGGCAGTGTGAGCATGTGTGTGTGTATGTGTGCAAGATGAATTAAGATAGAGTGAGAGTTTCAGGGAAAAATGTTAGAGCTGTGCTACGTGCCATTTCTCAGCTGCGTCTGGGAACATTAGAGATTTCGATGGAAAGTGGTCAGTGGTTGGCTGGCAGCCTAATGGCATAGAGGCAGGATAGAGATGTGGTGTACGATCACTATCTTAAAGTGTGTGTGTTTGTGTGTGTTTATGTTTCCATCTTTATATGTGTAAGAAAAAGCTACATGTTTGAGTAGATGCATGGGTGTGTGTGTGTGTGTGTGTGTGTGTGTGTGTGTGTGTGTCCGTACAGACTACAGTGTACCCATGCATGCGAGGAATGTGTGCATATGCACAGTACATAGTGTATACGAACGCTAGCCTTATTACAGCTGACTGAGAGCAACATGAATGTGTGTTTCAATAGAAGCTGTTCTGTCTCCATCTGTTCTCTATGTCACCACCAGAAGAGAGAAAACAAGTCTGAAAAAAATAAGTTGTGTTATATTTTTAAAAGTAATATTTTTGTTTTTCCACAAATAAGTATTTACTGCGGTAAATAAGCTCTGCTGGGATTTATTGTTCCTGAAAGAAACTAATTAACTTTTGCACATAACTGAAGAAAGTACAGTCAGACATTTGCCAATAGGGCAACAAACACGAACAGCCACAGAGACAGATTTTTGGAGGAGAAAATGAAAATGAGACTTAAACTGTCTGTTCTAAATCACAGTCTACGAAGCTGCCAGGAACAGCACTGGTGTGTAAGGCGATTTTGGCATAGTGGCTACTGTCAGTACTGCAGTAACAAACTGACCAGAAAGACTGTTTTCCATGCGCAAGGAAAGGAACAATTGTGTAACACTGAATGCTTTTTTTTCTTAACATCACAAATACCCTGAAATGAGTCTCTGTGTGGTGAGAATTTAATCCATTCAAGCTAACAAAATTGCAGTATCATTTCAAATAAAACCAAAACAAAAAGTTGTAATAAACCATAGTTTTCCTTTTTTATTTAAGGTTAGTGAAAGACCATGGAAGACCATGGTTTAAGTGGATAAACTATGGTTAAGGCAGAGCTAAAGTTAGGAAACTGAGATGCCTGGGTGAGGGAGTAGTTCCACATTTTGGGAACAGGAAATATGAGGCAGCATTCACACTGAAAAAGCTTTAAATAGCACATTTGTGGGAGCATCTGTGTACATTTTACATATGAGACAATATATATGAGAAAATGAAGTCAGATGGAGGAGAGGATTTATGTGTTTAAAAGCTTATTAGAAAGAAAAACACAGCACAGCAGTTTGTAGTCCTCACAGAAAGGATTTTACAATTCTGGAAAATTATCAGCAGCTACTGTTATATCTTTCATCATGATGATCTCGAGGTAAACAGCAGAAACACACATTCATTTTACTAAGTAATCCACCAGGAATGTGCCCTTCAGTTTATGTGTATTGCAGAGCCTTGCTACATGACATCATGTGGAGTTTCTGTAAAAGTTGAACCAGATTCAGCTTTTTCTGCTGTATGACGCTGTGTTTTGGATGACCCACCATCGCCCCCATGCTTGCTTCCTCCATTCAAATGAATGACGAGGGCTGCGTTTTTTTCCATAAAGAGTGAATGTTGGCATGAAGGTGGCCTAATGGTACAGCCAACAGCTGGTTAGCTTAGCTTAGCATAAAGATAAGAAACAGGTGGAAACAACTCTGTCCAAAAAGTTACAAAATCCACATACCAGCACCTCCAAGAATCTCTGATTAGCATATTATTTCTTGTGTGTTTATTTCACACCTTGACGTTTGCCAAGGTGTGAAATAAACACATTGTGTTTTTACCAGCGGTTGTGTGCTGGATCGTCTCTGTGAGCAGTGACTTCCTGGACATCCAGGTAACCTGCTGGTTACCTTACAACCTCACAGTAAAGACAGGATTCCAAGAAATAGTCCTTCACATTGTGAACTATGAACATAATTCCTCAGGATTCTGGACTGAGTTTAGATTGTTAAATAAGCTGTAAAACCAGTTCACAATTAAGTCATGATGTCAAACCAAAGTATTTTTTTTGCAGGCAAACTGTGCAAAACCCCTCTGCAGCAGTTAAAAAAGCCCCCACATTCTTTGTTCCAAACCCACAGAAATATGTCTGCAGTCCTCAAACTACAGTCATTTTATCCTTTAATTGCACTACAGTATCAGCTGAACTCTGACATACTGTAAAGTCAGTTAAAGCCTACTTTCTCTGATCCAAAATACGGAGAGAGAAAGAGGTAAAAATAAAACAAAACAGTGTGCTTCATGCATGTATGACTTGCAGCAGACCACATTCAAACCCACTACGCCACTACAAAAGGCAAAGACAAATGAATGGATCATCTCTTACACACAATGTAAACAAAGCTGCTGTAGTTAATTCATACAGGATTAGGGCAGTTCATCTGATGACATCAGCTGCTTATGTATCGTCAGTACACACGTATCATATTTCAGATGCGTTATTCCCAAACAATCCTATCTAATGTTTCCTCAGTGAGACACCTGCTCAATACTCAAACCTTTATTTTCAACTTTTTGACATTTTTTGACCTGGTGCTCCCCCTGTGCAGAAAGCAGGTCATGATATGTTTGGTGTAAATAACACCTGTAAATAATGTCAAAGATTTCATTTGCCAGTGATTTATATATTATAAGTACAAAGTCTACAAAGTCAAAACGCATTGACTAGCTTATTAAGCAGTGGCATACCAGGTCGAGCAGTGCTTGACCAGTTAAATCTAGTAACAGACAGCAATTACAACAATACCAATGGACACAATATCTCTCTTTACATCTCAGAACATTGTTCTAACCCATAAAGGATCTGGATTAAGAGTGGTGCAGTGAGTTCTAAAAAGTTAGCATTTTAGCACTTCTGGTTCCCTTGTCCCAAATTCAATGAGTTTTTGAATGGGTTTTTGGTCAGATGCCTGAAATATGGTATGTGGGTAACAAGTTCAAGACATTTACATGTTTTATTCTACAGCGTAAAATACACCAGTAAATACCCCACTTGTGGTGCTCTAAGCTTATATGTGTCTTAAAAATGGTTAAATGAAACTACAGAGGTTGTTGCTGTCATAACGCCGCACACAAAAACGTATCTCCTCACCAGTCCACCTTTGCAGCCTCGTTGTGTTCATGGTTGCGCTTTGGCAAACTATTACTAACTTTCTAGAAGGAAATTAAATTACAAGTTGGAGGCTTAGGGACGGTGACGCTGACATCAAGTGAGCAGGGGTAGTCTGTTTTTAGCCTAACATTAGCTTTTTACTTAGCTTTTAATAATTCCTTTTGCAAGGAAAGCTTTTACAGAGAATTTCACTACACCTTGATGTTTAATTATTTCCTTGACGTTTCATATGTTTATTCAATTTACATGTTTAGAGTTGAACATGTAACAAAGCCAAAGCCTTTTTATTCTGTTCTGCCTTTTAGTTTCTGCATTGTCATGGGAGTGTGTCACTGTCAGCTGATGGTAAATATTCAGAAAATTTCCATTAAGGTGATTTTTTTTCTCTACACAGCACAGTCAATCTGTTTACTGTCAGTTTGAATACTTATTCACTACTTCAACTTGCCTGTCTGTAAAAGTCACTGCATACCACTGATATTAAATCATGTCATAGAAATGTATAATACCTGCAAAAACAGTTTTTTAAAATCAATTTAGCAATACCTACTGGTATGAGGTGAAAGTCAGCTGGTGCTATTGTCATAGTCAACCTTAAAAATATCTTTCCTTAATGATCATTTATCTGTAACCTTAAAAAAATATTTTTTAGTTCAAAATGGAAATTATTTATTTAGATTATTATTATTATTGGTAGTAGTAATATTATCATCATTATTATTTTATTAATATGGGTTTAAAGTCTTTTTAGACTATTCTGTCATTCACAGATGAGAAAGAAGAGGAAAAAAGGTTTTAAAAAATACAATATGTGCAATAAGTGCAATATCAGAATCTCTCTCTCTCTCTCTGTCCATCAGGGGATTTTTCCCACACTTCCCAAATTGTAGAACAAAAAATGCTTTCATGAAATGCAGAGAAGTGGGGCTGCTATTGTCTGACACCAATGTGTGTGGGAAATCAGATATTTGTTTACAGGATTATTGTTACAAATAAAAATCCATTCTGAACTTGAATGCTGTTCATACTGGTGAAACAATAGGCTTGAAATCAACACACAACAAGTCAGCATCCAATGTGGATTCACTGACTTCATGTGACAGACAAAATGGCCGCCATTAGACTTTTATTCCCCTGTGACTGCACGAGTGTGTGTCCACTTCTGAGAGATGGAAAACAGACAAATAGAGGGGAGAGGGGAAGGTGACCAGTGGCAGAAACAAGTCTTCAGGCATTAATACCCAACACATATACACACATTCACACACAAAGGCACACACACAGGCTACAGTCCTGTTCCTCTGAATCTGTGATGTTCATTTCCTACCTCTGTCTTTTCTTGTCATTGGTTTCATGTCCTTTGTATTTCAAGACTGATTTCATGACAAACAATCCATGACTAAACTTCGCATAACATATAATTATATCTCTGTAAATGTCAGTATCTAATTAAACTTAGAGGAATGTGTGATGACATCAGTAAACAAAAATGCACCACCGCCTGTTTGGGCTTTTATTCTGCCCTAAGTGACCTTTCATTGTGAGACAAAGAAAACTTTAATTACAACTCAACTGAACCTATCAAAGACGTGATGTATCTGGATAATAGATCAAATCAAATGTCACTTTTGTGAATGTGTGTATATTTTGTGTCCATATGTTGTATCAATACAAATATGATCGTGTGTTCCAGTGATTTATTAGGCAACCCTCTCACAGTGTCTCATATAAAATTAGGATGAGGTGAACACACCCTCAATTAGAAAAATTAACCAACAGTTCAAACTGTAAATGGTTCCAACTCGTCATTACAACTATATATGTTTTTTACCTTCACCAATATAATGATTTATAAAAATTCCTCATAAAATTCTTCCTTTAGTACCTGCTTTCATCAGGAAGTGTATTTTCCTTTGTTTCCATGCGTTTATAAACTGTTTTAAAAGGCTAATATATGTTAGGTTATCATTTGAGTGTGTTCTACTCTGAATGTGGAAGAGGAGACATAGTCCACATTATTATTTTGTGTCTGTTTCTGTGTGTCATCCACCATGTTACCTGGGTCTGCGTCAGGCCCAGTTTGGCTGCCAGGTCGGCCCTCTCAGGCAGGGCGAGGTACTGGGTTTGCTGGAAGCGCTGATTGAGCGCCTGGAGCTGTAGGCTGGAGTAAATGGTGCGAGGTTTCCTGATCTTCTTCCCCTTCCCGTTGAGCCTCACCTCCCCGTTCTCTATGACCGCCGTGGGCTTCTCGTGCTCTGGAGGAGAGGAGAGAAGATAAATATCAACAATGGGATTTCAGTGGAGACACAAGTTTGACTTTCGCATTGCAGAGACGATCTTTCCATGGCTAACCTAAAGTCTTTTAAAGAAAAAAGCTTTGTCGGCTTATTCACTGAATATTCAGCCTGATCTCACAGGAAATTTGTACTTATATGTTATAAGTTATGTAAGTTGTCTTTTCTTTTTGTCCAGTATGTCCACGTAGCATAGAAAACTAGCAAGTGAACTTGACCTCAGTCATCTAAAACTCAACCAAAGTTTTAGCACAAAATGGAAAAATTACAATAGTAGTTGTTGCATTTTTGTATATGTAGACTATGGATATGAAAATAAATAAAAAATAAATTGCTGAATTGCTAAAAAAAAAAAAAAAAAAAAAAAAAAAAAAAAAAAAACCTATAACATGGGGTCATATAGCACCCAAACACCCATAATGGTTGTTTGATCCAGTAACCCCACAGTAACACAAAAAATCCACTGGTACTGCATAAAGTCAATGCAGTATTGTGTCAGGGCTACATTAACCCACTCTAGGTTAAACACTGACCCAGTTATTTTTAGTATGATGAGAACTTGTGTTGGTGGATTTTTATTAGTCCAAGCCGCTATGATGTCAAGGAAAAATATGTTGTATACATCTGAGATGGAATTCTATAAACCAAGTGCAATTAAGTATGTAACATATGGTTTATTAAGAATGCTGTAGAATGATATGTATGACAGTGGGTGCAGGCAAAAAGATAAATCCCCTTTGTCCTTTCTAACCAATTAGGTTTTCAGTTACTTAGTCATACATGCAACTCAGCCAAAAGGGCTTACTACTACTACTACTACTACTTCTTCTTCTTTCTTTTTAAAAGAAAGCTACACAACAGTGTACATTCTGCCCACACTGATCTTTGTTATGACATGAGCTCATAGCCTGCAGTGGCAGGAGAGAACAGCTGTGGACAAGCCAAGGCCCCACAAGATGTTCAGATTCTGTAACTGAGCTGCAGCTAATGCGACCAGGAGAGACAGCACCACTGTACCACTGAGAAGGCATGGAGACAGAGACAGAGAAAAAGAAAGACCCTCACCATCTGTGTTAGTTAGGTTAAGAGGGTATACATTTCCAATTAGCATAATTGGTTGTTGATATTTGCTTTACATCATCTGTGTTTGCACTGCTGTATGTGTAACATAAAATAAAATGAAAATAATAATTGTAAAATCAACTATTTTTTCTGATCTTGACCATAACCTTATTATGACCCAATATGTACAAGTGTGGTCAAGTGGTATCCCGCCCATTTGCAACAAACTGGATGCACGATAGAAAACACAGAAGTAACAAAGTGTGTGTGATTTGGGCGTTAGAACACATAGCGCTGTATAACAAGAACTGTCCACACAAATCACTGATATAGAAAGTATCATGTCATCGGTTCAAAATCCTTCTCATAAGACTGGGAAATTTCATGAAATATAATGATAATAAAACAATGTCAAGTGGCTTTCTTGAGCTGGAGTCTGTCTATTCATTGATGAATACAATGAGTGTGTTTCATTTATAGTTATGGAATTTGATTTATATACCATGTAACAAGAGGCTGAGAAAACCAGTTGAAAGTGCTGTTGTGTCTCATTTGTCCGTCTGTCACAAAAACTCTTCAGAAAGAACTTTTTTAAAATTCTAAATAATCCATATTTTCAGTGATTTACAGACATTCAATGAACAAGGTATAAAAACAAGTTAGGATGAAATCACTTAACATGTGGATAAACTGTATTATAGTTGAATATAATTTTTTTGTTGTATTTTTGTATATAAATTTGGAAATGTGCTTATATATATATGCCCATATTTCTCTAGACAATGTGTCATTTTTCTTGTATTTTGGGTTCCTGACAGCTTCATATTTTGTCAAACTGACACGAGCGCGGATACAGTAGAAAGACA
Source organism: Lates calcarifer (assembly GCF_001640805.2). NCBI lineage: Eukaryota > Metazoa > Chordata > Actinopteri > Centropomidae > Lates > Lates calcarifer. The sequence continues at coordinate 19,780,747 of NC_066843.1, forward strand.
GCAAAAATGAATCAAAAAGGACTGTGAGTTAAAGACGGCCCGGGTCTCCAGGACCCCACATCAGAACATTAAGCGAGCAGTGATGTGTGTCTACAAAGACGGAGAGAAACAATGAAAGAAACTGAGTTTTAACAGAAAATTGAGATGTGTTTTGTATTCTTGTTCATCTTGTCTTCTTCTCCAGCTCCTCCTCAATATTATTATTAGCATTATAATAATAATTATTATTATTAGTAGTAGTAATAATAAGAATAAGAATAATAAACAGCAATCAGCCACAACATTAAAACCAGTTATCAGTTTTAATGGGTGATGTATTCAGAATAGATAGATAGATAGATAGATAGATAGATAGATAGATAGATAGATAGATAGATAGATAGATAGATGGTTGGTTGACTGGTTTTTGTGTTGTGGCCGCTTGTATATTAGTAGTAGGCCTAGTCTAGCAGTGGTATATGATCAAACTCTACATCTGTTATCAATTAATGTAACATATGTATTTGATAGTAGACAGCCACTTCAGCCTGCAGTAAAAGATACTCCTCAAATATCTGAGCGATTAAGGATTTTATAAAAATGAGTGGATTGTATAAATTTTTATCTTTTAGTTTTGTCTGTGTAAAGTGGATTTTTGCTTTCTCATTTTATTAAATTTTGATTTATTAGTTTTATGGGATTTTATTGTTTTTTTTTTAATGTAGGCCTAACTTTTTATATATAAACTACAAAATGTACTATCTACTATATATGAATGGTGTGCATATGAGTCATCAATATTCCACAGTCATTATAACAACCAAAAAATAAAAATAATGTTGTATTTCGAAATAAACTGATCTGAAGTTAAATGTCTTTTCACAAAGGTTGGGATCAGTGGCTATTTTATTTTGAAGGATAGGTTAAATCTATGACGCACAGGAAAAGTTTTTGGTTCTGGTAACATTTTGGTTTAATTTAAGTCAACATTTTTTTGTGTTAATCTTGTTGGGTGTAAAAGTATTAGAAGGTACGCAGTTATCATAATTATTACTATATGTGATTATCCCAGGCCTTTCAGTCTGTGCAGAGGGAGCGCGGGCAGCTGTTATTTGGGAGATGATGGGATGAGGATTTGGGTTTGGAGAGAGAGCAGATCCCGGGCCGCTGCGGGACACCACAGGGCCGGTGTCGGCTGCTTCTTGTGGAGAGTCGCACGGTCTGTGCAGGCCTTAAACTCATCTTCTGTCCAACCCCAAAGTACACTAAACACGACACTGTGGCAGACCTGTGTGTGGATCCAATTATTATAGCTACTCTGCTGTGGTTTATTTTCATGTGTTTTTTTAAACTGTTGACGCACTTCAACTATTTTAATGGAGCTAAATAAGACATCTGTGAGGAATAACCTTTTCCTTAAATTATTTTGTTCCTATTGTTGCATCTAATGTTCTGTGTGATGGTTCAGTCAATAACCGTCACACTGGTCTTTATTCAAAGCAGCACACAATCATTAGTAAATCAAAGCCTATGTATTTTTAGTAGAGTGGGATCAGTAAAAACCAAACAGCCATGACCCAACTAAACAAAAGATTCTGCGCTACTAAAAACCGTTGTTTCGTTTCCTTTCATTTCATTTTTCTTTTTCTTTTCTTTTCTTTTTTTTTTCAACTCCAACTCAACACCGCCTGAAAAGACACTGATAGGCTAAATGACCGATGTTTATATAATTGTTAGGCCCATGTGCTCTGAATCCACATGGTGAACATTTAGGCCATACTACTGGTGACAACAGTAACATTTTAAGAAAAGTGCAAACACTAATCTTTCGACTTTTTCCCCCCATTAAAATGTCCTGCGTAAACCTACCCGCATCCTCCAGTCTGGTGTGTCCAAGCGCGCTGCCGTGACCCCCGTGCTGATAGGGCAAGTAGGCCCCGGGGTGGTGCGCGCTCACGGGGCTGTGGTAGGACGGGTATCCCAGCGGGCGACCGTATGAGGTCGCGCCGGAGGAGAAGGGCCCGTCGTGCTGCGAGGGTCCGACGGCGTGAAGACCGTGAACCGGGTAGTGGTTGTGGGACAAGCCGGGGGAGGGCTGCTGGTGTCCGGGGTGTCCGGGGTAGCTGTGGCCGCCGAACTCCAAAAACGCCGATTTGGACGGATCAGGCGGGACTAAAGTGTCTGATATAGAGCTCATAGTCATCATTGGGGTGAGGGGCAGTGATGTGGCGGGAAATAAAAAGGGTCAGCTATGACCTCCGGACGAGAGTCATCATCAATGTTTAAAACAGTCAGCAGACTCTCAGAGAAGTGTTTCAGTTTCCATAAACCAACATCAACCTTTTTAAAACTGAATTTACCTTCGACAAATGTCACCTGTATTCCTGTCTGATGGGGTAGGCGGGTATGAAGCTGGTTTAAGGGGGTCTACCCTCCGCTACATCCCAGCTGACGGGTCCAGGACGCTCAGCGTTTCAAACCCAAACCATGGAGTCCGACAGAGACGGACCAGACGCATGACAAGCCAACGTGCGGAGCAGGATAGCACTTGGAGAGCAAAACAGGAACTCCTGACGAGGAGGCTGAAAAACACATTGAATATCCTTTCAATCGGGCTCTTTTTCCTTCCTCTCTCGGTCCAAAAACAACCGGTCCGGAGTTCGTTTTCTCTTGTGTTCTGAGGCAGCTTGTTGGCAGCACAGAGCGCGGAGTGTGTTCCTCTCCTTCAGAGCGCGCTGTGCCTCTCCACAGACCATTCTCTGCTTCCACTTGTCACACACAGCGCGCTCATTGGCTGCGGCGCTTCACCGTGTCACACAAATCACAATCAGCTGCAGCGCTGGACCGCCGGCTCTCCTCGGCGCTGGAATAGAGAATAGGCCTTAATATCCACTTTCAATAGAGGCCTTAAACTAAGAGCCATTTTAACCATTAAAATATATCTCTGCAAGTATTCAATTCTGGGCGGAAAACCAACAAGACCGATTGATTTCATTAGGTGAGCAATTGCCTAAAATGAAGTAACTGACTGACTGAGGAAATAAAAAATAATCCAGCCCACAGAAAAATAAAATAAGGGCGAAGAACAGGTTTGTTACTGTTTATTAATAAAAAAAAACTATCAACAGTTCGAATAGGTTGCCAGTTATTTCATACGATCTGTGAGGAGGTAAATGACTGTTTGTGGCCTTTGAGTCAGAAACATCTGCATCATCTATAAATAAGTCTACAGGCGCATTGTAGGTGAATATATCTGGCCATAATCGTTTCTCAAGTAAAATTAAGTAAAATCAGAAATCATGTTTGCAATTGCGAGTGATTGAAAAGACGCGAGGCTACATATTCAGAATAACTATCCACCAATGCTGGGCATGAGTCTTAAAAAGGACCAAGGCAGGTTGGCTCATAAACCGCAGCGCCTTTCCAAAATACAATTCTTCCTCCATGCCAAAAGCAAAATAAGGCGGATCCAACCAAATTAGATTCATAAGCTGCTGCTTTAAAGGCCACAGACCCTTTTATCCAAATTATTTTTATTAAACACACACTTACACTGATCCTTAAGAATCAGATTACCAAAAAAAAAAAAATCATTTACTGTTCCATTTCTTTCTTTCTTTTTTGGCTCAAAATGAAGCTGAAGCGATAAGACTCCTTCTGGAAACCAAATTAAGATCGACCCGATCAACCCGAATTTACGCCAACGTAATAACCGTTGCCTAGACACACACGCACGCGCGCGCACGCACACAAGCGCGCTGAGCACACCGCCTGTGGTCCCACGCGGGGGACAATTACAACAAACATCGCTCTTCTAGAGAAACTCAGAACTTGTGATTTTGTCAGAGCAGAGGCTCGGACACTGTAATTTCACTCAGCTCACGGTCATTATGCTCATCTGAGGTGGAAATCCCGGACTGTGGGCCTGCTTTCAAATTAAAGCAAAAACAAACAAACAAACAAACAAAACTCAGCACGACTAGATCCATATAAGATAATAATAATAAATGTAGAATGAAGTTATTTCAGAGCGATCTTTACATCCGGATTAATCGGTTTTGATCACCAGTTGCACAAGAACAATGATAAAATGCCACTGAAGTCTATTAATAGGATTTATTACAGGCCACATACAAACCCTACATATAAACCCTACAGTAAACTATTGCTAAGTATTCCAATGAGCGGATTAGATAGAGCATTAAAATGTTGGCTAGCTAATGAAATCCATTAATATTGTGGAGTCTTGATTTCTGAGCAGGTCGGTCAGTCTATATGAAGCCAGTTATTGCACCAATTTCACTTTAGCTTCAGTGAATTTTACTGACACGAACGCAAGGAAAGCAGCGACGCACTTTGAACGCATCATTACATTTATTTTGAAGCAGCAATAAACACAACATGCAATCGGTCTTTTCAAGCTAACGAGGTCTCGTGGAATCAGACCGGTGTTGTGGGTACACCGGTGCTCAGCTGTGGAAAAAATGATGTAGCAGTTATTATTTCAGGACAGTTCTGAGATACTTGTAGGCTGCTTTACCCGAGTATTTCCATTTTATTCTTCTTTATTCTTCTGTTTCAGTTTATTCCAGAGATAAATACTGTACCTTTCACTCCGTGATATCTGTCTGACAACTATTCTAATTTTCCTTTTCAGCTGTAGATTTTGTCTAAAAACACAAAAGCTCATATACATTGTTAAAGATTAAACCGTAAGTTCACAGCTTTTTGGTTTGTGCTTCCACACAAAAACTGTGTGTAGTGAGTTCTGTCTCAGATAAACTGTTTACCTTCACCATAGAGGTAAGAGTATCCAATTTCTAATAAAAAGCAAAGACTAGAGAAGAGAAGTGTCCAAAAATAACATAAATGTGTGTGGTAGAAGTTTGTTTTTCCCCTTGAAGCAGGTTTATCTAGTGACCTTCAGAGAGGGAACTACTGAACTACAGGACTAAACTAAAGTGGGCAAGATGGGGATACTTTATTTTACATTTACAAGCACATAGAAAACATTTAATACATGGTTTACAACAGACTGTAATACTGTAATAATATAGAAGTAATAATATGTACTCATAATTGTTGATAATAAACTATGATTATAAACCATACATTTATTGGTTGTACACAGCTTATAATATAATATAATACATGTTGCTCCACCTAATTAGTATATGCTGTTGACACACTGATGCATCAGTATTAACAATCTAATAATGCTATATAGATAAAATACTATATATACACATATAGTAATGTATCAGTCACATGGGACATGTTTCTATGTACACTGGGTAATAAGGGATAATAACCTCCAAGAGGTTAAATACCTGGGACTCCCCAACCAGCCTCTAGAACTGAGGGAGTCTTTCAGATGAGAGGTGAAACATCTTCAAGAAACCTAAAAGAAGTCCAGTTGCCTTCAACTCTAGCACTTAAGACTACCATGACCTGGATGACTGAGACACTGGACAGACAAACATCTTCACGATAATACATCTGTTTGATTAAGGTTTTTAATGTAGGACTTTAACTTGTAATGGAGTATTTTTGATGTGTAGTAAAGGCACCTTTATTTAGTCAAAGTAAAAGAGCTGAATACTTCTTCCACCATGAGGTAAAAGTTAGGCTATACAGACATTTTTATATTTGCCCCGAGGCCTGCGGGTCCCTCTTTAGTCACTAATCTTGGTTTTGACAGGACTCTTTGAAGACTCTGCTGTCACTCTAGCTTGCAAGGAGGTAACACACACATACACACACACACACACACAGAAAGAGAGAGAGAGAGAGAGGAGAGATTTTCTAAAATTCAGATTTCCCTATTTTCAAGGCAGTTCTGCTTAGAAAGTTCACCGAAATGAATATGAAGTATGAATGTTAAAAATTAATCTCAGTGACTCCCATCAAAATGAAGTTGCACAGTTTTGACAGCAAAATGTTTGTCATGCCAACTGGAACAAAAATAACAATTTGAACCTACTGCAGGCAGTAAGAGAAAGACGGAGGCAGACAGAGGTGGAGAAGGAGAAGAGCGCACACACACCACAAACACAGCAGAGTGAGAGATGTTTTGGCATGTTTCTTCCTTGTTTCTCTTCTCCTGCCTCTAGGATCCGGCTTATTATACCAACAGGCTGATGTGTGGAGAGTTATTACACATCCCAGCCTGCGCTCCTGCTTTCATCTGCAGCCAACATTCCTCCCCTCCCTGACTTCACCTCTGTGAGCGCCGGGCACACCCTCCTCACTGTGTCAATGCTGTTATTTAGTGGCACAATCTTGCTAAGTCGTCAAATTTTCTTTCTAACCCCCCACCCCCCTGTGCAGACTGAAAGGTGAAGCAGTTAGTTGGCAGGGCTGGAGAGAGGTGCAACATGGGAGCACATTATCGCTCTCTTAAAACTCAATTGTGCAAGTCTGAAAATTGAAGGTTTTCTTTGGCATTCAGGCCCAGGGTTTCCAGGTGTCCAACCATTTCCGAATTTACTTCAGTCTTAGTTTTGAGAGAGGTACTTGGACTGGAATATAAGGCACTAAACAGAGGGTTATTTCTCTTAAATAATGTCAAAATGAAAGCAACTGAAAGACTCGTTTGGGTATTTTTATCACAACACAAAAGTGGTATAGGTTTTATTCTGGTTGCACAGATTGTATGTTCTGAAGTCATTTTGTGTGATGTACATTGCTAACAGCTCTGATTCAATAAGTAACATAAGCTAATGACTGCGCTCAAACAACCACACTGATTTGTTGGCCTGCAGGGAGGCAATTTGTCATCCAGTGTCAGGGGGAGATAAGTTACTGTCCGACAGCGAGAGATGGAGCTTGTATACAGTAGCTTGTGGGAACACATGCAGGTCAGTTTACAGCTTCAGGGAGAAGAAAGAGAGGATGAGGGAGGGATGGGGGTAGATAAAATATTAAATTATTATTATTATTAAAAATTTCAATGAGTTGTCAAAAAAATTCCATTAAAAGACCAAAACCAACAGTGAATCATACAAGTACTTTCTGTATTCCTCTGTACCTCAGAGCTCCAGTGTTGTCCAAAAACTATTAAAAACACATCAGTGTTGCACTGGTTGACATGTTATTGCTATGAACACACACACTGTAGTTTGTTTTGTATCGAACCCCATATTTTGTACTGTTCTGTTGCCTGAAATACTAGAGCACCAAATCTTTATTACGCTGCAACTGAAAAAAGTCTCCAGCAAATACATATTTTCTTCCAGTTTGAGTAACATTAAAAGACATGAATTCAGCAGGAATATATGTTGAATGAGTCCTGTGATGGACTGGCGATCTGTCCAGGGTGTACCCCGCCCCTCTCCCAATGCCGGCTGGGATAGGCTCCATAGGATAAGATAAAGAATGAATGAATGAAAGAAATGAAATGAATTTACTGATAATAAAAAATACAGTAGTGAATAATGCCATCATTGTGTGTCTAGAAATGTCTGTAGTACGCAGTGAGTCCATCAGAGCTTTTTGCTTTTAGCTGGAAGACAATAAAGTAATATCTATGTAGCTGAGGGAAAGTGCAGAGTTGGTAATAATTCTGTGTTGATTCTTTACTACCTGTGACCCTTTTCAAATAACACTTAGTCACTTGAACCATTGTTAAGAGAAAAATATCTAAAGACCAACCCTTCAACTCATCACAGAGTTATTCAAAGAGGATAGCCTACACCAAATCATGTCTATATGTGTAATTCTAATTCTCCAGGAACATGTCTTACTATTTTGGGAGTGAGGAGAAGAAAACAACTTTAAAATACTTAGATGACCCCGCATATCTGTGTGCAATCACTTTGTATAAATAGTCTTCTAAATATAGTAAATCTTGAATACACAACAGCAATATTGAATTATGCTCAGTCAGCTGTGGCCTGGCAATCCTTCTCCATGGACGCCATGTCCTTTATATTGGAAGAAGTGAAAAACAAATACTGTTGTCAAAGAAAGTACTGAGCTTGACCCAAACCAAACTTTAAATGATCTTCCCCTCCTTTCTATAACCTCATTTTATTCTCTACATCTCCTCCCTTTTTTCACTCCACAGAGACTTTTAAATGATTCCTTTTGGACTGGGATTACTGAGCTTTTAGAGCTGATAATGGGAAACAAAGTAGTTTGGAACTCATAAAATCAGGGACGTATCTTTTTTTTTTTTTTTTTTTTTTTTAAATAACCACTGTCTTATTTTTGTCATTTTGGTTGATAACATGTCATTCACCAAGTTACATTGAGATCTGAGGATGTGACAATAAAGCCACAAAAGGGCTGGAAGCATGACTAGTCAGATGATGGAACAGGCTGGCACCTCTGGTTAGATAGATTATGTAAAACACTTATTTCCAAGTGAAACCAAAATTGATCATATTTTCTATCCAATGAGACACTGGATAAAAAAAAAATATGTGTGCACTGCACTGGTAACAACAGTACATCTGCTAAAAATAATGGATGTTTGAATGGTGGTAATAACTTAAAATAACTGCTTTCATTTTCTCTTCAAACAAAGCTGGTAAATCTGGAGGTCAGACTGTCTGTGTTCCTGCTCTGTTGGACAAATTCTCCCCAGATCTCAGCAAATCAAGTTATCATAACTGGTAGCAATGATGACCAAATACAAGGCCCAGGTTGTAAGCTGAATTTTAAAATTCCAGACTCAGTTAGAATATCTGCATTAGTAACAGGTAACTGCTCAGACCCTTTGGCAGGTTTACTGTGTGCATTATTTATGTGGTAATCTAATTAATTACATGATGGTTTGGTTTCCCACAAAACCATAGTTTAAGCTCCCTGCATTTTAATTTAATCTTGAGGACTTGTCTTATAAGAGGGCCCTGTGTCAAAATCTAGTTTTTACACCTGTAATATATTTTTTCATATCACATTTTCATGGTGCACCTTCTTAAAAATAATGACTGTAATCAAATTAGCTCACACCAGTTTAGCAAAGGGTAAAGGGTGTGACCCACAGCTTACTTTTACCCCAAGACTCTGAAGTGTGTTTATCTGGCCTTGGCCTTGAAAATGTTTCAACATGAGTAATAACAGTTTCAATTATAGCAAGGCTTCGTGAATCTGGAGCAATGGAGGTAAATAAAAGAAAGAACACAGAAAAGCACATTCCCACATACTGGGTTGGTGTGACTGTCACTAGCTAGTTTACGGCCAATGTTGCTGTTTGCATTGAAGGACCATTGGACAAACAATGCAAGGCAAAATATTCTCTTCACTTTCTGTCTGAATATGCCTAAATAGTGTCTGAAACCGCCTTTCCAATTACCAGAATTGGGGCCTCTACATCAGTCAATTCTGTAACTTTTCAGAACCAACAATCTGACAACCATGCCTGCTTCACACAGCAATTGGCTAGGTGTGAGGAGATGAGAGGGGAGGGTCTAACCTTCTCTTGAAAACTCTTTCCTCAGTCTTTACACAAGTACTTCAGTCATTTGTTGTGTATACAATAAAGTCCAATGCCATGAATGCCCCTAAAGAGAGACTGTTTGAAAGTGTGCGCCATTATCCCCATTTCAATAAATGATTGAGCCTCTGTGATGACAGGCTTTGCACCATGCTTTGGAGTATGACTATTCAGAGCTGCAATAAATATTTTTGCTTTTACACAGACAGATGATAGATGAAGCGTACCCTTTGGTGACAGAGGAAATAAAAGAGAGAGCAGAGGTTTTATTTGTCCTTTAAGTGTCATCATCAGTAGTCAATTATGGAGCAGTTTTAATGACTGCTAGTCTATGCTGATCACTGTCCATGACTGAGAAAACAGAAGAGCTGCCTGAGGAAGATAAACAGACCAGCACCCTTTAGAATTTGCCAGAAGCAACAAGTGCATGGGAACCTGTCTTGGTGACAGTAATATCACAGACATACAGTCATGTGAAAAAGAAACTACACTCTCTTTGAATTTTATGGATTTACATATCAGGACATAATAAAAAAAATGTCTGTCTCAAAAGTGGGTAAATGCAACCTCAGATGAAAAAAATACATGACATCTTACACTGTGTCATTATTTATTTAATAAAAACTAGGCCAAAATGCAGAAGCAGTGAAAAATTAAGTACATCCTTACTGCTCCCATAGGAATTAAGAGGGTGAGCAGCAGCCAGGTACTGCTCATCAAATGCCCTCGATTAATTAATCATCAGGAAGTGTGACCACCTCTATAAAAGCAGAAGTTTGACACTTTGCAGGTCATTCAGGTGTGTTAACACAATGCAAAGGAGGAAAGACATCAGCAATGATGATCAGAAAATGTTGCTGGCCATCAATCTGGGAAGGGTTATATGGCCATTTCTAAATAATTTGAAGTCCATCATTCTACAGTGAGAAAGACTGAGAAGAAAGCTGCCAATCTTCCCACGAGTGAATGTCCCAGCAAATTCACCCCAAGGTCAGACCATGCAAAGCTCAGAGAAACTGCAAAAAACCCAAGAGCTACATTTCAGAGTCTACAGGCCTCAGTTAGCATGTTTCAATGTTAAAGTTCATGACAGTATGATTAGAGAAAGACTGAACAAGTATGTCTTGTTTGGAAGGGTTGCCAGGAGAAAGCCTCCTCTCTCTAAGAAGAACATGGCAGCTTAGGTTTGCAAAGCTGCATCTGAACAAGCCACAAGACTTCTGGGACCAAGTCCTTTGGACAGGATGACCCCAAAGTGGAGATGTCTCGCCATAATGCACAGCGCCATGTTTGGCGAAAACCAAAAGTATGTCAACACAAACACCTCATACCAACTGTCAAACAACAACAGTGGTGGAGGGCTGATGATTTGGGCTTGTTTTGCAGCCACAGGACCTGGGCACCTTGCAGTCATTGAGTCGACCATGAACTCCTCTGTATACCAGAGTATTCTCAAGTAAAATGGGCCATCTGGCCGACAGCTAAAGCTTGGCCGAAATTGGGTCATCCAAAAAGACGATGATCCCAAGCGCACTAGCAAATGTGAAACAGAATGACTGAAAAAGAATCAAGGTGCTGCAATGGACCAGTCAAAGCTGAAAACTGAAGTAACGTTTTGAAGAAGTGTGGGCCAAAGTTCCTCCACAACGATGTGAGAGACTGATAAAGTCATACAGAGAACAATTACTTCACATTATTGCTGCCAAAGGTGGTTACTGGATCATAGGTTGTACTTAGTTTCTTACAGCTTCTGCATTCTGGTCTAGTTTTTGTTAATTAATAATGACATGGTGTAATATGTCATATGAGGTTGTATTTACCTAAATTTAAGACCTGGTCAGGACCATATGATTTTTTTTGTTATGACCTAGAATTCAAAGAGGGTGCACTTTCTTTTTCAGGACTGTATTGACATGGCTGTACACATGAAAGAAACATGTGCCTGTGTATACCTCTCTTACCCTGCAAGGTGAGGTGAGGCGAGGGGTAAGGTAGATGCTGCCTGTGTGCCTTCTCTGCTAAGACTGTAATTATGGCGTGCCATTATGGAGTGCAGAACAAAGGCGAGCCCTGCAGCCCTGCAGCAGCCGGAGAGCAGGGGATGTACCGCTGCCTCTATTCACACCACAGTTAATAACAATACTCCTCAACACACTGCAGACAGCATGGCGTCTACCCTCCCACGTGTGTCTCCTTGCATGTTTGTGTGTGTGCGTGTGTGTGAGTGTGCACGCAAGAGACAGAGGGGAGGGAGGGGAGAGGGTGTGTGTGAGACAAAGAAAGACAGGAGAGAGAGACTTTGAGGACAACTGAGGTTTGAAGTCCTCCTCCATTTATTTTACACTGCAATGCTGCAAGTGTGGTTTACCAAGCTGAGTTCATCCGTAAAATGAGCCAATCATCCTCTTAACTTGAGGCTAATAGTTTGGCAGACAATCTGACACAAAACCATACAGCAGGTTTGATCTGAGGAGATCAAACATGGATGATATGAACATAGGCAAGTAGTTTCTCATGTGTTTGAATTGTGTATTTCAGTAGAGGGATGTAGGTCCTACCATTCAGACTCATAGAGGGATAGGTGATACTAACAACATTAAAAATGGATCTGCTCTATTTAATTGTCTCAGTATGCCATCCTGGGCTATCTGGGTGACAGGTGGGGTATACCCGGTACGGATCGCCAGTCCATCGCAGGGCCAACACATTTAGACAAACTAGCATTCATACCTACAGCAATTTAGAGTCACCAATTAACCTTACTTGCATGTGTTTGGATTGTGGGAGTACCTGGAGAGAACCCACACAGGGACAGGGAGGACATGCAACCACTGCACCACCATGCTGCCCTTGAAACTGAAACAGCTACATGTAAATACATTTTAGCCATCATTGTTGTCATCATTTATGCCTCTGTTTTTCCTTATAGACAAGTCAAAATTGTATATAAGTGCTCATTCTGGCTCATATATCTCTCTCCCTAAAGTGGCATCTGTGTGTCTAGTGTAACTCTGTTTTAATGGGGCTAAATCAGTTGCATTGTGATCATTTTCAGACAAATGCCTCATTTGCATCTGATACACTTTTGTATGAAAACAGCTGTCTACAACAGCAAGGTTACGCTTGTGCTTTACATGCCCAGGCACAACCAGAAGTGCATTGGTGTCAGTGGTGGAAGTACCTATACTTAAGTACTGTACTTAAATACATGTTACTTTACATGTGAAGGGAAATATTGTCTGTTTTGCTCATCTATATTTCTCTGTAGCTACTGATTACTTTTAAGATTTTATTTTAAAAAATACAATGAGTAGATTCAGTCTGGACTACCTAATTCACAGTCATTTAAAGAACACTAGCTTCACCTCAGGCAGACACAACAGTAAAATGCTACTTACACATTGGTATTAAAAATCAACATTTGTCATTTATAATATTATTAAAATGAGTGCATAGTAGTACACTTACTGAATGCTGTGTTATGATGTTGGCACTGTAGGAGGTTACGGTATATTTTCTGTCTAACCATCATGTACAGGCGAACACAGAAGTGCTCTACATTTCTCCTCATCCACAATGACAGCAACAACACTCCAGAAAAGACATATTGCTTACATTAAACATGCACAGTCACAGTCATCATCAAAATGACACAATATAAATGAAGTCCTTATGAGGGATTCAATAGTATAACTGAAGTTTTACCATGGCTAGCTGACACTCTGTTTAGATAGTCTGTTAAACCTTGCTGGCACTGAGTCTTGGAGACTTGAAATGTGAGCTCAGGCTCCAAAGTAAGTGGAGGCATTCAAAGGATTTAATTCTACAGTGTAGTGTAGTTTGCCATGTTAGAGGTTCATTCCAATTTGTCAAGTCAATTCTGCCTATTTAATCCGTTGTTTTAAAAAATGTTCTTGCACACCAGCAGGTATTATTAACAGGTGTGTAGAAACAAACTGAGAATAAACCAGAAATTCAGCGTCAGGTGTCGGTGCTCATTTTACTTGACAAAGATGTTTATTAAAGGCAATATTGTGATACTACAATTACTAAATTCTGACCATTGCATGAACTTAACAGTCTACTTAAATGACTTAAATGAGATGAAAGAACAGATGATAGCAGTTTCAGCAGCTGTGTTCTCAGATGTTGCCCTTATCCTCCAGTTGACCTTGGCGTATTCATGAAACAATTTAAACTAGTCTACTAACACTGAGAACATGCCTGGGAGGAAAGTGTAGCATGTCCTAATTGTCCCCTCGCACAGCTGACAGAGGGACCAGATGCAGTGACTCTTTATCAGTGAAATGCTGGTTGTTCATCATGACAGACAGCTCCTCTCTGTTAAAGAACATGCCCACTGCCGTTATTTGAGGCTGATTAGATATTTACCTCTTCAAACTGGTCTTTAGAAAGAGCAGCTCCGAGGGCAGAAATAGTCTGGGTGAGTTAAACATCACTTTGTGGAACCACATAGCCATAGTAACATTAGCCGTGCACTCAAGCTACAACATAAAAAATGCAGTGTAGATAAGCAAGTTAGCCTCACTGAATAGCAAAACTAATACAGCTGGTGAATAAGAGGTCATTGCTAAGTTTAAATGTGGATTACTGCAGTGACACCTCACTTGTAAACCTGCACAACATCACTAAAGTGTATGCAATATATTCCAGTTTGTAAGAGCTTTTGTATATGTCCAGATCATTTAGAACTTGCTACAGCTCGGATGTGTAGTGATTCTATAAAGTCAAAATGCTGTTGAGACGATAGTTATTTAACCTAGAAATGTAAAAACTTTAACGTAACTTAATCAGCACCTAGACATCTTCTAAATTGCAAACTGCCCAAACCAGCTTACCTTTATATGTTTATCGGACTGCTCCAACAATAAACTTACACCAGTTTGGTCCAGTCTGTCCCACAAACCAACACTGCCATCCGAGAAGCCATGCTTCAAAGCTAAAAACGACATGCCATGCTCAATAGCTAACATTATGTTTTGCAAAGATGCTCATACTATTTATTACAATTTTTATTATAAAGACCAAGCAAATTCTGAAAGTAATGTGGGATAAGGCTTACTTAGCACTTTCACATCCATCCTGTAGAGGAAGAAGAAATTGTGCTATAATAATGTTATTTTCCACAGCTTTTAAGACTTATCTGAATAATTTCCATATTCATACAAGCTCCTTTATCTGTTGGAGAGGATGATTGCTGATTGATTAATCCAACCATCTGTACATTCACAGCCAGTGAAACATACATTCTTTTTAATTTCAGCCCAAGTAACTTCTTTGTTATTCAGGTTTGCAGGAACCATATTTGCTCAAAGGCTGGAGAACTGTTTGTTTAAAGAACAGTGTGTGAAATTATATCAGTCTGAAAACCTCTACTTATCAAGAGTATAAATCTATGACACAATACTTGACAAAATACTTAAGTGTGTTTGTTTCATTCATCTGCATGTGCACATGACAATCCATGGATTACTTAGTGAACTTACCTGTAAGTCATCTCTGTTAAAACTCTGCTGAACCACTTTAGAGCAATTAAATACCTCGTAATTATCATCATCTCCACTGTCGGCAAATTTGTTTTGAAGTGGTCCTTCAAATCCTTTTGTTTTGTTGGAGCTGGTAGGCACTGTATTCATTGTTTCGCTTAAGGACACTTCAGAAGCATTTGTATTTGCTGTCATACATGAATCCTGGATACTTTGGTGAAGGCTTTCTTTATTCTGCCGTCCTGCAGCCTAACTAGGAATTCTGAAGTGTAAATATGGTGCCAACTTACTCAGAATGTGCAGTGCAAGATCCTGTAAATATGCCTTTAGAAGGTTTGGTGTCAAAATCCATTCAGCAAGTTTCCCTGGTGTAATGGGTCAAATAGAGAAAGCATTTTACAAAGACACAGAGTAGACTATAAGGCACTACTTGCTTATACTGATTATAAATAGATTATTAAACATATGATTTTTAAAAACCATATGTAATGGGTACTTCACCTATAAATGTGTTAAATGAACACCTTTTCCAAACCTAACCCTGCTTTGTCCAATTATGGACAACTGTAATATGACTTATATATACTCCCAGAAAAGTAAGTTTATGTGTGCATATTTACATTATTAAGAATATTTAGTGGTGAGGCTTTTCCAGGAAGGGAATGTGGGAGATTGTTGTAAAGACTGAACTTCTTTCAGGTCGTGCTGCTTTGAGTCTCTGCCTGCCTGTATATTGTTTCTCATTTTCCCTGCATATGTCAAAACAGGTGCTCTAATTGTACCCTGGCAACAGCGACAAACAGCTGCACTTTGAAGAGGAAAGCAATATGCAAATTCACAACGGATTGGAAAACTATTAATGTGTTCCAGCAGAGCAGCAGGGTGAGAGGGAAGGAGGACACACAAACTCAGATCTGGACATAAATGAACCATAAATGAATCTTTTACCACTTTGGCGCTCGCAGTAGGGAGGTCACCAGATATAGTACTTAATCACCTGCAGTACAAATCCTTAAATGCATCAGATGCAATGGTCCTTAGGAATGTGTGTACTTGTTATTCCTGTCTGTGTGAGTGTGCACACCATCATGTCTTCCATATTTATTTCATTTGCACACCCTACGTTCATTTCAAGGTGTGTGCACATAGCCTGGTGGTTATAGGTGTGTTAGCTTTGATGTTTCTAGGTGTGTACTTATGCATGTGCGTGTTTAATTGTGAGAGAGCAGACATTTCTATTTGTGAGTATGCATAAATGTCAGGTCGTGGTTCAGTGTGTGTGTGTGTGTGTGTGTGTGTGCATCCTCTGAACAATACTGTGTGCCAGAGGGTTGCAGTGGGTGTGTCCACTTTGAAGAGTAGATTTAGCTAATTGGTCTGAGAAGAAGATAAAGAGAAGAAGACATTCCACAGCCCAGCGTACTCAATTGACGATGGTGCAGTTATGCACACAATTGTGCTGAACACAGTTTATGTTTATAAGCACACATCCACATATGTACTCCAGTGAATGTAACAATGTGATGAATGAGATGTTTACATGCACAGCAGAAGAAAGCTTTGTTAGTACTTATGTCACCTAACATGGAAGGTGCTATTATAAGATTAAAATAATGTATACGGTTTAACTTATGCTAACTGCAATACCTTCAATTAAAACAGGTTTGTTATTGTTGTTGTTGTTGTTGTTGTTTGTTGTTGTTGTTGATGGTAAGTTCAAAGCACTTCCTTTGCTACATGTTCTCCTAGATTTTTAAAATATCAGCTGGCACACCATTTGGGTTTGAGTTATGCTCCAACAGGGGTTCCAGTTCATTTGAGTTCATGACTATAAGCCTTTTGTAACAGTTTATATATACCTCTACCAATGGATGAAAATAAGGTTGCTTGTTTCCCACTATACTCAGGGAGATTTTATCCCTGTCCCTGAATTTGTCTTGCCACAGTGATTGATTGAATTGAATTTATTTGATGATTAAAGACACATATAACACTGCACTGTAGTCATTACACACATCCAAAAATCATCGAGGTTAAAAACACTATAAAGCCCAAAGTCTTATTTCCATTGTTCCATTGATGTTTTTGTTGTTTCCATTTTTAACTTTACAATAACTCAGGCCACAAAGGCTGTGTAGATGTATATGTATATCTAATGATGACATTGTCACAGTAGCAGCAGAAAGTAATGGTTCAGGGAATTCAGCGTAACCAAAATGTCACACTTTAACAATGATGATTCTATTGGCAATATAGATTTTGTGAAAGTAGTAAGTAGAAAGTCAAAACCTGGAGAGGGTATTGCATCATATTTAACCTCTTCTGTTGGAGTCTGTACTGTTACCAGGTAGGAGACAATATGTCCTTAAATTAAGTGGTGAACTTGTTTCATTAGCAACTGAGCCAACTATCTTACTGACAGCGATTATATAGAAAGGTGACAGCAAAGCAAAATACCAGAAGCAGTGAACAGCACAGTGCTGAGAAAATTGAGCTTGTGACCTAAACACCAGCTAGCTAGTGTGTAAGCTGTCAGCCACTGGTCACCACCTACAGTTTGTCAGTTAGCCCTCTGAGTGATCACCAAGCTTCAAGAACCCAATATTTTGTGAAGACATTACTCATTACACTACCTTGGAATGTAAATTGTCAAAGTCATGTAAGAGTTAGAATATGAATGTAATTACAATCCAGTTACCTCACACCAACATTAAATGAAAGTGTAATAAAATACAAATTGCTTTGAAAGCTGGTCCAC
Organism: Lates calcarifer; assembly: GCF_001640805.2. Lineage (NCBI taxonomy): Eukaryota > Metazoa > Chordata > Actinopteri > Centropomidae > Lates > Lates calcarifer. Next base: position 19,798,433 of record NC_066843.1, read on the forward strand.
TCCCAACATCAGAGCCATCATCCCTGCCTGGACTCACACCAGTTCCTTACAGAGCTAACAGATCAGAGATACCATCTCTCTTAGCTCTTTACACTGTCCTGACTCACCTGAAAAGACAGGACACATATGTGAGATTTGTATTTGTAGACTCCAGGTCTCCTTTCAATACATCTCAAGGGAGCTCTCCTCCAAACTCCACCAGATTGACCTCGCTTCATATCTATGCAACTGAATCCCAAATTTTCTTGTCAGAGCATTGTCATGTGGTGAGACTGGGCCCCCACCTGTCCTCCATTATAACAGCAAATACTGGCACTCCACAAGGAAGTGTACTGAGCCCCATCCTCTTCTCCTTCTTCGCACAAGGATTCCTGTATTTGCTTTCAGCATCATTATCTTCATGGATGACACAGTGGTAATTGGGCTGATCTTAAGCAGCAAAGAATCAGCCTTCAGAGCACAGGTGCAGAACCTGGTGAGCTTCCACTCAGAGAACTACCTGCCCCTTAATGCAACAAAGACCATCATCTTTGGAAGGTCTTGGGATAACAAGTTCAAGAGAGTGTTCAGCTTCAGGTTTCTGGGCATACACATCTGAGAAGACCTCACCTGGTGCACTAACACTGCTGCACTGATCAAAAGCAGCTCTCCGTGTAGTATTGTCGTTCCCAGTGCACAGCAGATTGCTGGGATGCAGCTCCCAGGCCTGGTGGACATTTACAACTGCTGCCTCAGAAAAGCTGCCAGTATCTGTAAAGTCCCCACACACCCATACCATCATCTGTATGAACCCCTTCCATCTGGAAAATATTATATTCTCTCTACTAACAGAATTTCAACTTGTAACACTACAGTTTATTACATTACTGACATGTGTTACTCAGAAGTGTGTTACTGGTGAACACTGGGCATGATGAATGTATCATTGTCATCATGGCCAACACACCTTTTCCATCACCACTATCACCATTGCAATCATCATCATTAAGATCACCATCATGACCAAATTCTTCATCATCATCAACATTATTCATGAGAGTAATGATAATAATACAAGATCTTCCAAAAAGGGGAGAAACTTTATCTTCAACTTTATCATGGAGCTAAATGACTGTATATGAAGAAGAAAACAAGAAACCTCAATCTAACAGACTCGTCATTAAGAGATGTGTGCGCGCAGTTGTCGTGGATCTTGCGTGCATCTGTACAAATTGAGCAATTCTCTCACTCCTCACTTCCTTTCTCCAACTCCACTCAAGTAACAGACATTAAGCCAAAAGAAACAGACTAAGGAGGTGGACAGTTAATGTTCATTTCTCTCTGTCTGTCTCTTTGTTTCTTGATTTCTCTCTCTCTCTCTCTTTCTCACTTTCCCTTTTTGCTTCTCCTTCTTCCCCTCACTCTCTCTGTCTCTTTATCAAAACACACACGCACTCACACACATAAACAAACACATGCAGGTGCACGCGCAGTACCACAGGGAGATGATGAATACCCTGTGTGGATGGTCTGAATTAAAAACAACATTAATGAGAAAGCTTTAATTGCCGTCATTTATCAGCCTGTCCAGAGTTGAACTCCACGGCTTACAGATCAGATGCAAATCAGACTGACTCCCATACTGTTAGGAAAGAGAGTGAGTGAGAGCCAGTACTCTCCATATTGTATGAATTTTTGTTTGTACAATGCACACATGTATCGTGTACAAAACATTTACCAAAAAATGTGGAATTTGAGAATTTTTTTTTTTTTAAACTCAAGGTCTACTTGATGGCTGCAGAAGTCCAGACTCCAACTCCAAATTTGCTCTAGTCTGCACTGTCACACTACTGTTTTCAAGTTTAAGAATTAACTTATGTTCAGTAAAATCATTGCCATGACAGTACGTGAAAAAAAAGTCATAAGTAACACCAATTTGATTTCATATATGACCAAAGGTTAGTTTTAAATAATCTAAAAGATATTAAATTCAGGTCTTAGTTATCCCACAAGAAGAAATTATTTTACAGTATGGAAGTATAAAACTTAAACATGCTAAAAACAACAATTAAAGACATGGGTTAATGTAATATAAGCAAAGAAAAAAGTAACACTAACAATGGGGATAAGCTAAAATGTAACACTGAGTGAGAAAACAAGAGGACATTTATAGTAAATAGAATTAAACGTGCTTATTGCACATGAGAGAGATGAAAATGTGAACCTGTTGCACCTTATTTTCAAAATCCTGCATCTCTGACCAGATGGAAGGATTCCTTAAGTCACAGCAAAGTTGAAGTCTTTGACTTTAGTATGTGATATATAGTCATAATGTCATGTCCAGGAAAGCCTCTGTTCTACCATCTTCCGTAACTTGATTCAGTTTCTCATTCAGTCTTTTACCTGGAGTTTATTCTCCGTATGCTGAGAAAAATTAGCATCCACGGCAACAATTGCTGCAAGAAATTGCCATTGTTTTTTTTTTTTTTCACAAAGTTAAGTCATTTTTTCAATGTGCTAACTGTAATCACTGCGAACTGAAAATGTTAAAGTATTCAGTCCTGTCTGACAATCTATGACATTTAACCCACAAATGTAAAGTGCAATGTGGGAAATGGTGTTCATTCAAGGCCAAATATACAATGATACTAGATCTTTTTTTTTCTTCTTTTTTTAACCATCCTTTACCATCTACCATCCTTATGTAAACATATGAGGCGATCCACATGACATACTGTTGATAAAGGCCTGTTCCAAGTCTGGATTTTTAGTTATTAGAGTAACTACACATGTCAGAGGTTTTCTTACTTCTGGAACAGAACCCAGAAGTTCTCTATTTCCAAGTGAAACAGAATATTTGTTTGGGGTTGATGTACAAGAGGGATTTAAATTAGATCCCGATGTGATTAGACTGGTCAAAAGTGGGTGAGACATAGCAAATGCAGTGGCACACGGAGCTGTAGACCTGTTCACCACCACCAACACTTGCCTCACTTGCCTCACTTGCCTGCATTGTTAGATCAAGAGGGGACAATATGAGTTAAAGGCATAACTTAGTGACCATATTTTTTGGAAATGTAAACAAATTTTTCTAGTTGAAATCACTATCACTATCACATTGCTGTGCTGTGCTGGCTGCTGGTGGGTACAGTTGGCTAGTCATCTCAAATCCCATTTGATGGGTTACATTTGTGAAGCTGCCTTAAATCGCTGTAAATGTTTGCATGTTTTACCAGATGATTAAATAGAGGGAGCTGGACACAGATATACCGAACCTCTGGCACTGACTCTGGATTGTGAAGCAGTTTTAGCATAGCGACCAAACAACTTCCGTATGTAACATGCGGAAGTTCACTGGCCCAAAAAGAGTCTAGAAGTGCCATATCATTAAGTTAGCCAACAGAGGTCTTAGATGCACATGTCCTCAACACGGAGGCGTGAGGAAGCTCAAGAATGCTGATTTGACTCATTACTTTGACAATGTTATTAAATATAAGATTGATTTTAATTAATCCAAATGGGGACTTTTGAAACCTTGAAAGAGAATAACTTTTTACCCAAGCGCCAGAGCAGATCAGAGTGCTTTATTTTTGGGGATGTGGAAACTTAGGTGTAACTGTGAGGGAACACCTTGGTTGAAACTTACAATGTAAGAGGTGTGTAGCATTCGGGGTGTGTGTGTCTCCTCTTTCAATTAGGTACAGCATTCTGTGCCTATACAGAGACACACCTCGTGGTCCCATTGTTTTGTTTTTGAAATAGACAAAGTCATCATAATTTCACTGTTAAAATGCTTGTCATGCTTCTGTTGCCAGAGCGATCACTCAAAATAAAAACAAACCTGATGCAACCCTGTCATCTAGAAATAACGTGTATACCACGAATTTGTCCTGCTGTCACATCATTCATCATGCTGGGATTATATTTATTTATATATGTTTCAGGTAACATTTTTATACAACACTGAAGTCAAAGGAAGGTGCTCAGGGTGGATGTTGAGTAAACAGATTGATTTTGACTCTACACACACAAGAGTTCACATCCTGAGTCCTGCCTGTGCTTAGGCGTGGGCAAAACAAGAATATGAGGATACAGTTGTAGCTCTGTGAGGGTGTACCTAAGCACTTTCAAGTAATAACACCAGCATGCCAGTGTACTCACAATGACAATTCATCTGCCCAGATTTAGGTGGAATTCTAAGTCATATGCGTCATGTACATCGTGATTTATTCTCCAAGCCTGTTTCCACTGCACAATGTTAGTTTGTTTTTATAGATACATCAGTCTTCTCACCTTAGAAACACGCATGTCCATGACTGACTAAGTGTTAATCAATGAGATTTAATACACATGAGCAAAGTAGTTGGCTACTGCTAGCATGTTCAGATGATGTTTTGTTGATGAATATTGAATGTAACCAGCTTTGAACGAGAACATTTTTGTTGAAGCTAGATAAATTCCAACAGTTGGAATCTTGGGATGGACTCTTCTTGTTCATCTGATTTAAAAATCTAATTTAGGTTGACATTTCCCTTTTTATAATGTTGCAGCAGGGCTGTAACGGTTCTCCATAACTGCTCACGTGATGTTTGTGATGCTCAGAAAAAAATCTGGCATTTGGCTGTCATGTTTGAACACTTTAATCCTCAGAGTCTCTCCGGTAATCTCAGCTCTCTTTCTCTGATCTCTTAATTCAACAATGTATGCACACACACAGAGAGAGAGTGACAGTGAGAGAAGATTTCCTTTCTTAGGCATCCTCTCTCACTCTGTCAAGCTTTGTTTTGCTCGCTCCTTATACCTCACATCCCCTGAGTGTCATGGTGAAACTGGGTATGGGAAATGAATGCCAATCAGTTTGTAGGTTTAAGTACAATTTTTTTTTTTTTTCATTTACGTTTACAAATACATCTAAATAAATATGACAGCTATTGTTTTTTTATCATAAAATTTGAATAAATTTGATATAAAGGGTCAGTTTCATCCAGGTCAAGTTCACACACAGACACACACACACACACACACACACACACACACACAAACACAATTTATTTTTCACTTCCTTCCATGCAACTTTTTGGCTTAGGTTTTGAGGTATTAGTTCTAGTGCTGCTCAAAGCAATGAAAATATACACTGCAGAAATTCAACGGTAGATTCCAGGTTCTCTGTGGTTTTGATGTGGACAGAACACATATCTCTGTTAGCCCCTCCTGGGGGATCTCAAGGTATTTCCAGCTCAGATGGGATATACAATCTTTCCACTGTATTCTGGGTCTATCCCAGGGTCTTCTCCCTGTTGGACAGGCTCAGACGCCCAGGAGGCATCAGATGCTTGAACCAAGTCAGCTGGCTCCTATCAATGTGAAGTAGTTATACTCCAAGCTCTCTCTAAATGTCTGAACTCCTTACCCTGTTTCTAAGGGTGAGCCTTGCCACCTATGGTGGAAATTCATTTTGGCCACTTGCATTCATGATCCCATTCCTTCGGTCACTACCTAAAGCTCATGACCACAGGTGAGTGTTGGACTGTAGATCAGCTGGTTAAATGAGAACTTCACCTTCATGCTCAACTCCCTTTTCACCACAATAGTCCAGTACAATATTTTATTACTGCTGACAATGCACCAAATCCACTTGTCGATATCACACTCTATTTTATCCACACTCATGGACAAGACCTTGAGATACTCCTTCACTTCGGGCAGCAATTCATTCCCAACCCTGGTGGGAGGAATAAACAGTTTTTCAGAAAACTGAAAACCTCACCAGTGTATGCTGAAGGTCACAGTTAAATAAAGACAAACAGAAGCATATCATCTGCAAAGAGAAGAAAAGCAAATTCAATTTTTGTTTTTGTGAAATATTCAGAATACCATATGAAGCTGCACAAACAGCTGCTGTCTTCTGCTATTGTTCTATATGCAGGTCCACATTTTGCTCAAAAGCACATTCACACTTACTCACAACTTATTTAATTAATTTATTCCAAGCACATTTTTACTTACTTTTTCACTAACTTACTTTCTTCTTACCATAGTTTTCTTAATATTATGTTTTTTTGCGTTGACAGTTGTTGGAGGGTAAAAATCACATCTTCTTCTGTACTTTGGATTCTCTTTCTGGGATTAAATTCTTTGAACTTGAGTTTACAGACCAAGGGAGTGATGTAGCAAAAATCAACAGAAACATAATATGGCTCTGTAGCTGACGGCATCATTTTGATGTGTAACTACACAAATAAACATCAGGTTCATGGCTACTGTGCCTCATTAGCTGGCTGTTGTTTACGTGTGTGCTCATTAATGTATTGGCTGACCACCCAGATGGAACACACACACACACACACACATACACAGGGCCACACACACCCATGCAGCTGGACAGAGACACATTACGTTACGTACACAAAACCTCACACATGTGTGATGATACATACACATACACACAAGCACACTGGCAGCACAAACCAAACAGTCTGGAGAGCATACTGAAAATACAAACACACACACTGACATAACATTGACTTACATTAATTCCCTGGAGATTATTCTAAACTTAACCATAGCTACTACATGCCAAACCTTAACCCAGCCTTTACCTAAACCTAACCTTCCCCTAACCATAAAACCTATATTACAATTAAATGTTTACATTATGGCTACTTGCTTTTTTGTCCCCATAATGTGACTGTGTAAGCAGATTTAGGTCTCCACAACATGAGTAATACCTAGACCACACACACACACACACACATATCCCTCCTGGCTATAGAGTCAGCAGACCAGAACTACACTGTAGAAGCTGAGATCAGATATGAGTGCACGCTTGATGTTTTGTACTGATCTTGCTGCCAACAGTTCTGTGTATGTGAAAAAGAGTGTGTCCCTCGTGTCACCATCAAGAATCTAAAACTCTTGTTATCTAATACTAATAATCAATATTTCTGTTTCATTGACATTTTCTGTAAGTGGAGACTGGAGAACAGGGAACAATTCTAGAATTTGGGTTTGACAAAGGCTGACTAAGCACAAACACCTAGGAAAAGGTGTTTTTTAAGCTAAATGCTAATGTCATTATATCAAACATGCTAGCAAGTTCATCACGATCTCTACCATGATAAACTAGTTTAGTATGCTAACATTTCCTAATTAGCACATAAAAACGTAGCACTGCAGAAGCTACAAATGCTTGTTACTAAACCAAAGCACTGGACAAATTAGGATTTTAACCTGATGATAACGCTAGATCATTAATTCTCAGAGCACCAAGCTTTAATTGGCAGCTTGCATGGTGGTATAAAAAAACAAACAAAACAAAAAAATTGAAAGATTCGAGCTATACCAGATGAACGTAGGAAATTTCAAGAATACTGTCTTAAATGCATCCAAACATTTATGTGTAATATGCAAAGAAACCTGCTATGGTTACCAGCAAAGTAGGCTAACTTCCAATTCCCAACACTGCATGGTTTTCATTATTTCAGGCTCTGCCACTGTAGCTCTCATAGCAAAAATAATGAAGTGCTCTAGATGAAAAGTCATCACAGTTTTAACAGTTGTAACAATCCATCCTGTGGAGGACTTGAACGTGTGTCATGTCATGTCATGTCAATCCATCCAACCATTGTTGAGACATTTCACTCACAACCACAAAGGTCAACTTCATTATGGTGCAGGAGTAAAAATCAGGAGACAAAAGTCAACAGGATTCATCCTTTGTTCATCCATTAATGTTCAAATTGAATGTTAATCCATCCAATAGCTTTTGAGATATTTCAGTTCAGACCAAAGTGGAGGACTGCTATCAGCTGACCCATCATAAACCGTTTCTAAATGCAGGGGTATTGTCGTCTAGTAAAAAAAAAAAAAAAAAGTGAGGAAGTGAGGTAATAATAGTTAGCAGAATGGAAAGCACCCAGCGTTTGTTACCACGTCTTAACTGAACTGAATAAGTCTGGATATTTCAGTGATGTAAAAACTGTATTAAATAAAACTAGAACAGCAACCTAACAAAAGGGTGAAAGGATTTATTATTCCACAGCAGTTGCAAACAAAGCTGAACTGTTATGTGTATTCCCATGGAGTAAACATTAGTCTCCATATCTTACCTTCCCCCAGCACACACACATATACACATATACTTGTTGGCACACTCACATGCAGAGGCAGACATCTTGGTTCTTCCTACCTCGCTCTCCTCACTGCCTTCACAAACAACTGTGCAAAATGATTTTTCAGTGTCTGTGATATTGTTCTCCTGCAGCTCTAACAGGCCAGCCTGGTGTGTGTGTGTGTGTGTGTGTGTGTGTGTGCGTGCGTGTCTCTCGTTCTTTGCACAGCATGTCAGCAGTGGAAAAAGCTGGGGGGAAATTTTGACACTTTTCCTTCCATAAAAGAGGCTGTGAAACTTGGAAGCCTCTACCTCCCTCCTGAGGTTAGACTGAGTTTGTCTGTCTTTTAACTTACCTATAGCAGTATCTACCCACATTAATGGTTATATCGCAGACATTTCTGCCAGTCCAATACAGTGGAGGTAACTTAACTTTCATGTTTTTTTTAAATCATCAGCATCTCTTTCCAGATCCTGAATAATCAACAGAGTAAACTGTCAGTTTTCATTTGAGATAATTCATCAGAAGAAAGTAGAATTCTAAAACTGACTCTGTTGTCTGGAGCTGTATCTGGATGTTTACCACTTTTTCTGGTCCAGTCAGGTGGACCACTCCGACCTATGTCGAGGGAGCAGACATGAACAAAGAAGTGAACTTTATCAACACTTACTTTGAACTTACTGTTTTGAATTTATTACTGCTTTTTTACTTTTTAAAATTTTGTATCATTTTGTATCATTTTTGTTTTCCATTTAACCTATTTTTCAATCGTGATACTGAGATACTGTAAGGACTTGGACTGGTATACAAGTTTGTCTTGTTCACACTTCTTCTTCAGGACAAATGAACAGATGAATGGATAGATGAATGATGGATAAAATCATTGGTGAGTATACTGAGATATAGAAAATATATTTACAGTGACTTGCACTGTGTAGCAATTTAGTTACTGTGTCATAAAAGTGCTCACCCCACATGTACTTATAAGACAGTAAAAGTACTGTTACAGTGGTAAAATATTTGTCAGACATAGAACTTCTTATACTGCACATGGCATTTTCATTTCAAATAAACAACTGTGTCCTACATAAAACAGTAAGTTTGCCGTCATGCTTCCTCTTCAGGACAAAGAAAGAATCACTGTGTTCAAAGCCTAATCTGTATTTGCAGTGCAGCGCCATCTGTCTAGACACTGACAGCCAGAATAAGATAAATGTTAAAGATATTTATTCTTAAAATAATTCTTGGAAAGTAACTAGGTACATATTATTGTACTTGAGTACAACATTCAGGTACTTGTACTGTACTTGAATGTGTTTATCTGTACATTTTATTTGACAGTTGCAAACAACAGTTACATGTTTTATAGTTTTATAGTTACATGTTACTTTTTTATTTAAGATTTTACATTAAAACTATTAGAGCTGAAATTATTAGTTGATTAATCAATTAGTAAACTGAAATAATCAGTTAATCATTTAAGTTAATATCCAGCAGTAAAGCCAAAAATATTTTAAGTTCCAGCGTCCCAACTTAATGGATTTACTGTGTTTATCTTATTCCACATAGACTGAATATGTAGGTTTTAAAGTAATAATGGGCAAGTAGTGCAGCCCTATTAAACATATAATAAGCTTATCAAATACAATTCTACTTAAAAATCTAAACTTTTTTTTGGAACGTGACCCCTCAGCAGTGTCTGGTGGGGCCCCTCGTCACATTTCATGTTTGGGTTGTTACCCTCCAGTCCAACCAATATTTCACAAAAAGATTTGAGAAAAGTCTGAACAATTAATATAAATATATGTATCTGTAATTTCTTTGCAATTAGTCATGTTTTGCAGAGCAAGTACTTTTGATGCTTTTTTCCTGATAGTACATCTGCACTTTTGCTTAAGTAGGATTTTGAATGCCGGACTTTATGTATAGTGATGTTTTTATGGTTTTATTGTTACTTTGTGAAGAACCTGAGTACTTCCTCCACCACTTCTTGAAAACCATCAATTCATCTCATTTCACTTCAGATGTGAATAGCTTGGTAACACCTGCTTTCTTTTCCATTAGGTCAAAAATAAATAAATACATTTTTAAAAATTTAAATTTAAAAAAAGTAGCTTGAACTGGGCACACAAACACTAAGCAGAAATTGTTTTATTTATACTAAACTTTTTTGAACACCTTAATACTTATTCTATGTTTTCTCTTAACAGTGGTGAAGCACATCAACTTGTGAGCCTGTATACACCTACAGTGTCTTCACTTTGATTTTTCATATTTTCTGTAGCGGAGAAAGATGCCATCTTTTTCATGGCCTGGTGAATATATTTTAAAATACATACTTTAATAAAAAATGATCAGTGAGTATACCGAGATCAAATACATTTATTTCATATATTCATATATTGTGTCATTATAAGACAGTAAAAATATTGTTACAGAGGTGAAATAATTGTCAGACATAGAACTTCTTATGCTGTATATAACAGGAAATCCTGAAATCATACATGGATTAAACATGAAATGGACCATGTCTTTAATCTCACCTAAACCATACAGCATCACTGTGCATCATATAAAATTTATACTTACTTTAAACTATACACGCTTTTTATATTAAAAAAGATAGGGAGCCTATAGAAGTGTGTATTTTTGAGGAACAAATATTTCCTAAAGTGATAGTTAAAATGGTTTTTCTTTGTCAGAAAAAAGAGGAAAACTAAAATGTCCTGTTTAATGGATATATTTGTATATTTAGGCAGAACACTGTAATTGCTTATAGTTATATAGTTATAAGGTTTTTTTTTTTTAAATGTTTATCTGATCATTGGAAAAAAGAAAAAGAAAAAAATGGAGATTAACTTTAAATTAATAATAATGATAAATAATAATTATTCTCAACCAGAACATTATTTAACTAATGTTAAAATTCTTTATTCAGCTCTACAACCATTAACCCTGACCCTTATTTCATAGGTCTTAAATATGTCTGTTTAGTACCTTACCACTGTATAAACTAATATAGTTTCTTTTTTCCTGATTTGCAGGACTGTGCTATTTCCCAGTGAAGACAGCAAATCACTTTCAACCCAACCCAATTTCCGATTAAGGACAACAATTTGATCTGCTTCTTTAACAGCTGCAGGTGGTGAGAGGCAGAGGGAGGACCAGAGTATGTGCTAATGGGCTGCTCTCAGCACAGACAATAATAATAACAACAACAAAGTGCAGCGCTGAACGGGCCTCCTTCAACCGTTTCCAAATGTCATTCCAGGCCTGGATGTAATGAGCCTCAGTGCAGAGTTGAATGGTTGGTAATTGCTGAACAGGGGAAATGGTTTGTCACCATAGCTTCCTTTAGTTTCCCAGCTTCCTCTGTGTGTAGACATCTGTCCTTTAGTGTGTCCCCAAACTTTGGGCCTCTTGACCCAATTGTCTGCACGCTGTAGGGAATTAGACCTGTGAGGTGACCCTTAAATGATGACGATAAAAAAAACAAAGAAAAATCTACAGATCAGGAGATCAGTCCATTGGATGTCTGAGTTTTGTTGCAGGTGGCAGAGACAGATGTGATTTTAGATAGAGAGGAGGAGGAAGAGGAAGTATGAGAGTGTGTGACGAAATATGGCACAAAAAAAAGTCTGAGCTGTGTGTGTGTATCTTCTTGTTATATCTCTTAGTGTACCTGCTGTGTTAGGTTAGCTAAAGGCTAATACCAGCATGTTAACGTGTGCATAATGCTTACCATGTTCACAAGGTTAGTGTGTCAGCATGTAAACATTTGCTTATTAGCATAAAACATAAAGTATAACCACGGATGATGACTTGCATGTATTTGGTCACAAACTGAAGTATTAAACACACTAAAATTTTAACTGGATGATGGCTCTAGGTGAGTAGGGTGGACCGAGCATTAACTACATTTAATCCTGTGGGGAACATTGATGTATTTCTAGATTTATTAGCAGTCTATCCGATAGTTACAGAGACATTTCACAAAAAACATCAACGTTGCAGAGGGACTTGAGTTAAAGTCCCCAAAGTCATTCAAAATGTATCATCTCAAATGACTTTGGAATCGTCTTTACAATTCCATAAGAGTTCAAATGAAAAGTTTGTCTGTTCTTTGATTGATGTACTCTTTGCAGATTGTACATGAGTGAAAAGACACATCACTCTGTACCACCACTGTAAGACCTAAAGTAACATACCTAGTGACATACTGAGTATAGAGCCATGTGCTGAAACCTCTTCATGAATTATGAATGATGTAATAAGGCTCTCTCTCATCCATAAAACCAAACACTATGACTCCTTGTGGAAAGTACAGCTGACAAATCTCACCATCCTTGAGCAAACATCATTACATCATATTAGAATGTTCTATTTTCCAAAACACAAGAATATTAATCCCAACTCAGGGTGCACTTACTAGGTTTTTCTGGACCTTTCAACCAAATCACACAGTCGTCTTTAGCCAATGGAGCTTGCTCTGTTGTCATGGAGATGGATCTGTTAACATGCAAGCTCTGTAGCTGTTATGTTTTCATACATAGCACTTTTAGGGCTTCTTTGTCTTTGAGTACTAAGTGATAGGTTGCAAGCTCTTGAAATACTGAGTAAATGGACTGTTGCATTTCCTCTGAAAACAGAAATGTTCAACCCTCATGTTTATGTAAACAAAAGAAAGTGGGACAACATGGGCAGAATTTTTTTTTTTTACAAGTTAATTAAAAGTTTTTATGGTGCAGTATGCCACCGCATCAATAATTTGATCTTCTCAGAGAAGTTACTGTATAGACCTCTGTGTTGTAAACTCTGTGCAATAATTTAGAGAATTTACAGTACAGATGAAAAATGTGTAGAGGTGTACAGTATACTGTATGTGTGTGGTTATTTGAAATAGTAGATGGGCTTCCAAAGAGGAGCAAAGAAGGGAAAAGAGAAATATTTAACCTTAGAACAGAGTTGTGGTATTATAATGAACTCTTTGCCCAGGCGGTGATTTTGTAAAGAGTAATTTCCATGTCATATCTGATCAAATGTGACGTTGTTGAAAGAGTACTTTACCCCATGCTCCATTCTCCAGTGTCTGGGCTGCTTCACGTTCAGTGTAACAGTTTCCCTTAAGATAATCAAACAGATTAGACACATGCCAACCATATCAATGCAAAGAACATATAATAACATAAACGTTTTTGGCAAAAAAGATTTTTGTTTAATACTCACAGGATATGCTAGTAAAACCTGGCTAAAACTCCCTGCATACAGTATACTTATCCATGAACTGGAAATATGATCACACAGGAGAAATTTCTGTTGCCCTGTTGCACACATATGTTGCTGTCTATTTTGACTTTGGCCAGTTGAACAGTAAGAAGTTTCAATATATGAAAAGAGAATGTTAATCTTGCAGCATTTAATATACAATACACTTATACACTCAGTTTAATCTAAAACTATGCAGTCCTGCAATAAATCTTCTGTCATGACAGTCTTATTCAGCATATTTCAGAGAGGTGTTGATTCACTGGTATGGTGATTTTGGAGGATGTAGGCTGCTTACCCTCACTGATTCCAATGAGGTACATGTAAGAAGCTGTTCAGATGTGAGAATGAATCACTTGTATCCTCCATCCACTATACTGTGTTTCTGTGTGTCTATAGGGAGTGTGTGTATGTGTGTATGAGAGAGATTTTTACCACCACATCTGGCCCTCTGTGTTATTGCAGGGTCAGGGGTCTACTGAGTCTGAGCAGCCGCTGCTTGTGTGAGTGTGTCTGGAGCGGAGCTGCAGGTGAAAGCCACGGGCTATCATAATCACAGGTCAGGGTCATTAACTCTTTTCTGTGTTTGTGTGTGTGTGTGAAACACAAAGAGGGAGGGTGTTTTGAGGGTGAACAGGTGGTGATCTGGTTTTCAGACACAGAACGAGAGAGTAGAAAGAGTGCGTTAAAGTGAAAAAGACTGAGTTCAACTTTTCTTTGTCCCTAAAAAATGATGGCTCAGATGATGGAGAATGCTGGGGTGCAATAGGATCTCAACCTTGACATTTCCACCACCAACAGTGCTTTGGAGAATAATCTAAATGCTTCCAAAATTTACAGCAAAATTTTCTGTCGAAAATGTTCAACTTTGAAAGAAAAATAATGCCAAAATATTACTTAAAGTAATACTTGTTAGCCTGTTAGCCTTTAGCTTGTTAGTCTGTGGGTACTATTCCTGCTGCCTGCAGACTTTAGAGAGACACACTGCTGCAGTTTAGTTAAGTTACACAACTTTTAGTGCCAGTTAGTATTAACAATTGTTCTACAACTGACAGCAATCTACAGCTTCACATATGTCAACAAAATGGCATGTGCAAACTGAATACCAATCTAGTTTCTAGTCTAAGTTATTCTGGGCGTAGACCTATACATTTAACTATATTAGCTAATCCAGGGGGCGAATGTGTTTACTTTTGGTTGAACTCTGAACAAGTGTTTGAAATGACATATGTAAAACTCATGTTTTATTGGAAAGCTTTAGGCAGCTTACACTACTTGCACCAATACATGTTTTGCCAGAGTTAGCATTTCCTTCATCTTCAGTGAAAGTAATGGGTTCAAAGTTAACATGAACTGTAGTTAGAATGAACACAAGGTTGAAAAATATTAAGAGTTTCCCTGAAGTACCATGCCAAAGAGTTTTAGTTTTGTGTTTTCAGTTGAACTGTAAGAGGAGGTGGCACAGTTTTTGAAAATGGTGGATTGCTAACCCCCTTTGGGCTAACAAGGAAACCAAAACACCTTTCTTTTTTGATTCAGGTTCAAGGGTGAAGAGAGGTGTGCCTCCTATTTTTAGCGCCAAGTCCAAGATGGCCGACCTTTGTCCTTTCTGGCCTGGGGTCAGGTGTCAGGGGTCAAATGTCGGCAGGCTGAGATGACAGTTTATTTTTAGTGTAAACAAGACTGCTATTTAAAGCTACATAAAGAGGCTGGTCAGATAATTATACCACCGGTTGGTCGGCTGCCATTTATCCACCCACCCTATTGGTCAATTGCAGCCATATGTGGACAGACTAGGGGGTCTGCCCTGCTGTCACCATCTGTGTGTGTGTGTGTTTGCATTTATTTTCTCCTCTGTAAATGCTGGCATCTTTCCCCTTCTGTGTCTTAAACATACACCACTTCATATCTTCTTGTGGACATGTGCATTGGGATTGTCTGTGTAAATGTAACCATTTCTCTTATGCAACATTGTATCTCAGCACATGTGTGTTTGTGTACATGTGTGGTTTCTCTGGAGAAATGTTTGTATCTCTCAGTTACTCTGTTGTTAGTGTTGCCGAAGGTAATCCTCTCTTCAATTTGGCTTCAGAACTCAAAACATGCTGTCCACCCGTGTGCAGACGTCCTCCCACTGTGAAGGGAATCAAATCAAACCGAATCCCTCTGAAAGGTTGTTTATGCCGCGCCCTCTCAAACCGCCCTGATGCTGTGCTGAGGATGACAATTTACAGTTCGTTACTGCAAGGTAGAGTTGATGAAAAGACAAATGTCCTCCAGTGTTAGTGCAGAGCATGGCCACCACATGTAAGAGAGGAAGTACTTCAGCATATCACTCACTGGTCAAAATGAACACAATGCTGATTTAGAAAAAAATGCCCAAAGATTTTGAGAGAAGTCAAAAAGCAGGGATACAGCATGTGTAGAGTTTTAATCAGTATTGTGAAATTAACTGAAATATCCTGGTTTAATACTTTAGAGGTAAGACGATGCAGTAACATGGATGTTGTATTCACTAAATGGTAATTAGTATTGTTGAGTGTTGCAGTTGTAAGGATAAGCCTGAACGTGAGAGGGCTTCCTCTAGTTTTACAAATAGCTGCTTCATTCTAAATTTTATTTGTACATTTAACCCTAACCCTAACCCTATGTTTTCTGAAAGGGTTTACATGTAAAGCCAAACCCACAGAGAATCATCACCCAACCCTGTATCTCTCCCTCAGTGCTACAATGTTTTAGCATCTTTAAGCTCATTGTTTTGGTTTCCTGTTTATGGTTTACTGTTCCAAATCACTCCTTCCAAATTCAACCATGCCACAAAAGTCAAGTGTGTTTTGGCTAAAAAGCTGTGATGTGCTGTGACAAAACATTTTAAGCTCAAAAGCACGAGCTGCTGGACGCAGGTGAACATGTTTAACAGGTGAAAAGAGTGGAAAGTCCAGAGAAATTAAAGAATCACAGTCAATGAATCGACAACTTTCATGCTCTGGGTGGCCAGAAACTGGACTGTAATTAGGCTACTGTTTGCTGACATATTTGACATTTTAGCTTTTTAGGGTGATGATTTGTCAGCACTTTGTTTACAACCTGTTCTCCTGTGGCTGAAATTAATCAATTAATGGTGCTTTAAGGTATAAAGGATCAAAGTGTGTGCAAAGGTGTAGTTTGCTTGATTGCCATGTGTGTCCCACCCTATCATACATCTGGCTGTAACACGATTTTCTGGGCTACATGTAATTGAATGTGCACAGGTGTTGTTCTGAGACATTGGCATTACTGTTTCTTTTGTGCCTGTAAATATTGCACTTTTTTTCTGTCGGTACTTTTTCTTTTAGCGTCTGATTTCTAAAGGTCTATTATCCAATTCGGTTGGTATGAGAGCTCCACAGAGTGCTGCTGAGAGATGCTGGCCTCTCTACAAGCCTCCGTGACTTAAGGCTTACCAATAAAGCCAGAATTATGCTTCTCTGGGCTGCACAAAAGCAAACATACAGATGTTTGGAGATGTTTGCATGTGTGTTTCTTTTATACTTGTATTTAGGAGGTGTGCATGTTGGCTCCTCTACAATTTAATTTATACCAAAGCCAGGGTGGTTGCTTGTCACAGCACATTTCCACCTGACTTCCTTTCCATTGTGTGACTTTGTATACTTGCAAATCCTGTTTGTATATATCATGTGTATAAAACAAGTCAGTGAGACTATATGCTGAAAAACTAAGGAAAATACCTTACATTAAACACATACTGTACACACATACTCAAAACTCCCTAGAATACCACAATCAGTCACATGAATAAATTCCCACGAGGTTCTGGAGCTGAGTCACTACTCTCACTTTAGCGTCAGAGACGTTTTTTTTTTTTTTTTTTTTTAAATTAGCTCTTTTCTCCCTTCTTTTTGTTAGTTTCATTCTCACTTTCAATCTCTTTATACTCTTCATTCCATGTCTTACTTTTGTTTTCTCGTTTCTCTATTTTACTCCTCACCCTTCTTTACTTCTCCTCCACTCTGTCTCTCAGCCGCCTAGTCATGAGTTTCAGAGTTAAAACTGTCACATTCAGCTCAAGATATGAATCAGCAGATAACAGCAGAAATGAAAGGTAATAAATAGAATTTGCTTTTATGGTGGTAGTTCAGTGGTTACAAATACAGTGGGGAATTTTAATATGTTGTGGTATTTTTACAGGTTTTAATTCCTGATCACAGTGTTTAATTTTCAGCATTTAATGTAGTTACTCCTAACAATCAGAGCTGTACAAACTCAATGGTGGTCCAGAGCTGATTAATTCTATAAAATCATGTGTGACTCTGCATCTCTTTAACTGACTGTAGATATATGAAGAGGCAGCTAACAACATGTTCGCTAACAAGGCACATGATAATACTGTAGTTGTGTATACTCAGTATAATATTATTATTATTATTATTACTAATAGAAGTTGTAGTAGTAGTAGTAGTCATAGTAGTAAGACATATTTTCATTTAAGTTTCAATAAAGTCTTATCCTGCATCTAAACTCAAATTTAAAACTGATATTACTGATAGCTCTGATAATCTTGTCACTAGACTGAAGTGGGACAGGAAAATGACTCATTTAGTGAGACAGAAAGACTGGGTTTGAAAAATTGCAGTTGGTACTTTTAGGGATCTAAAGGTTATGGAGGCAGAACTTTGATCTCTGAAGCACACTGATGTGCTTATACCACGACTGCATCGAACAGGGAACACATGCTCTAAATTTCCCCCTGTGCAGAGCACTGAAGATGATCTGTGCAGGTGGCTGCTGGCTGGAGGTGGTGAAACTTTGTTTGCATGCAGCACAAGGCGGACAGTCAACACACCAGGGGAAACCGGTGTGGTTTTCCTAGTTGGCACTCTCTTGGAGCAGATGAGCGTTTTAAGGGGAAAAAAAAGAACGACTCTGTAGAGGGCTTCTGGTTCAACTGTGACACCAGCTAGAAAACAAATGTAAACAAGACTCTACAGTGATGCTGGCAGCTCTTAATCTGCTAATGTCACCATAACATGCTCACAATGACAAAGAAATATGAACGTATTCCTGTGGCTTTATAAATCTGCTTCTTAATGTACAGAGATTAGGTGAGACACCAGAGAGACTGAAAGAAAAGAAAGGAAGGAACTGGGGATGAATTTTCAGATCAGTCAGAGGTTGAGCTGAACAAAAGCACAAAGGAATTCTCCCACTAAACATGGTCAGGACATCCATTACTAGCTACTAGCTAGCTTATATCTAATATCTGTACATTTGGTACATTGGCTGCTGACCGGCCAAATAAACATTGTCCAGCAGTCAAATCTGTGCAAATATTTCAACACAAAAATTCACATCTTTAGACAGCCCTTGACTGTTTGGATTCAAACAGTCTCCATCTGTCACTGAACTGTAACTAAATCTGTAACTAGTGAGCTTAATGATGCATTCAGGGGGGAGCTTGCTAACACAGGTAATAAAAGTTCCAGAGAAAATCAGAGGAGAGAAGGTGGGAAACTGTTGTGTTCTAAGATTGTGAAGAGTTCTAGACTCCACACGTCTTTGCCCACTGATCCCTATCAACCAAAGAGACGACTGGCTCTCAGTAGCTTGGCTTCCGCAGCAATTACCCTCTCCCTCGAGACACCAGAAGAAACTGAGAGCATAGGCGGCTTCTCTGTGGGTGTGTGAATGAGTGAGTGAGTGTGTGTAGTGTGTTGGTGGGGTTGAGAAGGAAGGGTGCTATGTGTGGGAGTAATGTATGTGCATGCTTACAGTATACTATAGTATGCATTTGTGTGTGTGTGTGTGTGTGTGTGTGTGTGTGTGTGTGTGCGTGCGTGTGTGTGCGCATATCAAATGTGTCTCTGCTCTGGGTCAAAACCCCAGTGTCAGAAAACTGAGCTTACCCACATAACCAAAAATACCCATAATCCCTCTGTGTGCCCACATTAGGTATTTAGTTTCCCATTTACAAACGGCCTCCAGCTCCCCAGCATTCGAAAACTGAAAGCTGATACACTCTGAGGTTAAGCCAGTGAGACAGCGACCAGTGTCAGAAATATTTGATTTGTCATAATCAACCTTTTTTTCCATTAGCCTTGTACAGCTGGTGGGGATAACCTGTTTGGCTACGCCAGGTAGATTCAAGCTCAATTACCTGTAGAGTGGATCAGTCATTGACTATGCTGTTGTTTGTTAGTTTAGTTCAGCACATTTTCTCTACATCTTTAGAGCTTGAAAAATAAAATAGGAGCCATTATTTTTTTTAATACAACTATTCACTTTCTTCTTGCTGCAAGTTGAAAATTGCAAGAAAATTGCTGCCAGTCATGTCTGTGTGTAAATATACAGCTTCAGCCAGCAGCAGGTTAGTGTAAGTGGAGACTTTAACCTTAACCCACATGGTCAGATTTTGACTAATAATTAATAATAGGTCTTGTCTATAATGAATACTGAGATTATTAATGATATTTCAAACATTCACAGTGTAGGTTTGAACCCTGAGACTAGTAAAAGCTAATTGGAGTCAGGAGTTAGCAAATCAGTCGAGTCAATGAAATCAGATTGGAGGTGTTGGTTAGAGTTACTCTGATTTCCAACAGTTTAAGGGGTTTGTTCATGAGTCTACCATACACAAATCCTGGCTAAACAGTGCATAGTGTCCCACCGTGGACACCACAGAAGAAGAAGAAGAAAAACATCCTTATGTGCCAGAAATTTGCCAAAAAGCGCCTCGATACACCACAACACTACTGGGAACATGTTTTGTGAACTGAAAAAGCAGCATGACGTGGTGTAAAAAGAACACTGTATACCAACATGAAAACATCATCCCAGTGGTGAAATTAGGTGGAAGGAGCATCTTGATTTGGAGCTTTGCTGCCTCTGGGCCTGGACAGCTCGCCATTATCAAGGGGGAGGAACTGAAATCCCCAAGTTTATCAAAGTACTGTATCTTACAGATAATGTCAGGGAGACTCAGTCTGAGCCTAGATGTTAAACCAACAGAGATGCTGTGGAATGATCTCAGAGAGCCAGACATCTTGTTTCAAGAATTTAGTAAGATCAGCAACAATTCTAGTAACATGATCTTTTATATGAATTTTTATTTCAATTTTAAAAATAAACCTTTTTCTAGTAATCATTAAATATTCTTACTGCACTGCAAAATTAGGTTTTTAGACGGAGATGTCTTTACAGTTTTTGTCTTTTGAGTTTTTTGCAGATTAAACTCACCTGACGAAGTAAACTTTCTGCAGTAAACAGTAGTGTTAATAATCCTACAATATTTCACATGTATGGCCAAAGAGGTTTTGTTTTATACGTGCTGCTTTATAGACAGAGATAACAGTGTTTATTCTCACTCTGTATTGTTTTAGCTGTGTGATGGATGACACAGTGAATTGCACATGATTAATTGCTTATTGCAATGTGGTGTGAGAGTGGAAAATGTAGTTTTACATAAGTGTGTGTGTTTGTGTGTAGGAGTACAGGTATATCTACATACTTATTTTATACTAATACATGTGTGTACAGTCAAGATAAAAACAGTAAAATCCACAACTTGCCCATGCATGAATATGTGCATATCTGTGTGTGTGTGTGTGTGCATCTAAGTGTGTTTTTCTTAAACTAATTGGAGAGAGCTAGGAGTCAAGGTTCAAGGATAAGATAAGATTGCAGAAACCAAATGCTGCTGTCAGGAAATAACCATGTAACTACAATTTCAATGTTTTTCTTCCTCAGAACGGATGTTTCACCGTTGGTTTGTATGCAGAGTGAGCCTCATCAACCCTGAGGTATTTTGTTAAAAATCCAAAGTGAAATTTCAAAACTGCATTGGCATAATTTAAGAAGAAAGAAAAAAGAAAAAGAAAAAAGTGTCTCCCTTTCCCAATCCTGAAAGACAGACTGACTTTGTGCAGATACGTGGTTTTTTGGTCCGACAATGGCGAGAAGCATCTGGTAACACTTCTGTGTAATTGCTGCTGTGAAACCCTGAAGATCTGAGAGGAGAAGAAAATTCCAACATGTTTTTCCTTCGTCCTTCTCCTGCCCCATTCGCCTCGAGTTGGAATTTCACCAGAGTTTGGGTAAAAACAAAAGAGACGGGTGTTCTGTGCGTACGAAAAAAAACACTTGGATGAAATACAAGGAGGGCATTTTTCAGTGACTGTTTATGGTGTGTGTGTGTGTGCGTGTGAAAGGTGTTTTCTAATAGCTATGCTGAGATCCAAACTTAAGTCGTGAGGAGAATTAAATGGGTACCAATTTCTTTTGTAACAGGCACTACTCCTACCAAAAGACATAGCACTAAGTGAAAACAAATGATTTTTAATGAATAACTGCTCTAACTTGAAGTGGTGTTCCACAAGCTCCTTGTCTTTTTCTATTTTGGCAACAATTTAAGCGGACATGGCTGTAGTCTTTCTGCACTTCCATTCCCAGAGATCACCTGTCATTCAAACAGTCAAATTCCTTTCTTTAGATTTTTGTATATTCTTTAAAAAAACAAACTTTATTAGTTTGGATAAAATTGACAAAAATGAAATGAGTACTGTGCTTTATATGAGATATTAACAAAATTTCAGATTTTCTTGCAATTTTACAAAAATTAATAATAAATAAACAAATAAATAAATATATTAGGAGTCCGTTTTTTAAAATGTTGATTTTATGAATTTGCACTGCCTAAATTGACACATGGAATTAATTCAACAGATGTGTTTATCCCACACTTTCCCTATACTTCCCTCTTCCCTTGAGGAAAGGACACAAAGGTACACAGAGCATTTGATTTCACCAAAATGAAAACACCAGAAATAACAACAATAACAACAGCAACAAAAAAGCTTTTTTTTGTTTTGTTTTTTGTTCTTATTACAGGGCACAGAAACTATTAACAACTCAAACTCTCCTTCTTTGATGGCCTTTATTCTGGAAAATTCAGGCCAGAAATTAGGCAACACTCATCATGCTTGTATACCCTTAAAGTTAATATTTGGGATACTTACTCTGGTAAATATGGATATGTATTCATTTCATTTTTTATATTTATTTGTCTGGATATGTCAAAGGTGTAAAATTAAGCCAAAAACAGTGAGCTCCTATTTTGAGATTGGGTGTGATGTCATGTGAGCATCACACTGATGTCCTTCCTGAGTGTTCCTGGGAGATAGAAATATGTCATTACCATCATCAACAGGGCTTTTTAGCGATTATGCACAAATGAATGTAGACAGTATGCATTCTTTAGCTTTATAGCTAACAGCAGAACAGCTTCATATTGGCTACATGATCTAAAATGGTCCAATCAATGTCCTGGTTAGACTGGATCTGAATAATTTAACAGTGCTGGACTATCAAAATAATCCCGATGACCAATAAATGATATCATATACCCAGGGTCAAATGCAGAAAGTCTGTTACACTAGAAATACAATTATGCATGTTATTAACACACTGAGTTCATTTAAATGTGCAGCAATATCTCAATGGGATAAACAAAACAGAAAAATATGATCATAATAAAAACAACTGCTTATGAATAATGTAACAATTTGACACCTTAAGCATTTAAATCATTTCAAATTTCATCTGATGTACTTTGCTCCAGTTTCCACTGAGGCCATGCAGCTAACTGACTCCAGTCATGTCAAACAGCCAGTGATGATCCTGTGAGGGAAACAGAAGCTCTAAATCACTGAGCTGTTCATCAGCATGAATGCAATAGAACAAATGTGTTAACATAAACGTAAACTCTCAAAATAAATAAATAAATAATAAATACCCACAACATTGCTTCTGCAGTGATTCTGTCCTCTTCTGTTTGATGCATTTCAAATTCAGAGTGCAACTCTCATGATGAGACATGAGCGCTTGATGAATGAAATGAATGAAAAAGATAATGAAGTTACATGATTCAAAACTGTTAAAACCCCAACACTAAATAATATCCACACAATTAACCAAATAAACTAAAATGGCACCATGTGGCAGTATAGCTTACAGAGAAGGCATTAATATGCATTAATATGAGGTGTCACCAATATTTCTGGGGGCGACAGTTCTTGTACAAGAAAATCACAAGATATATGAGATTGAAGAGGACATCCATAAACTTTAAAAACCAGAACAGTTAGAAATGTGTAATTTTTTAAGCACATTTTCACTGCATTTCACTAAAATACAAATAAAGTGGGGAGATATGGGTGTTTGTTTGCAGTAAAATATACAGTAGTTAGACCTGATAGCCTGTTTAGATCTCAATCTGCTGTAGAGTGACATTTTAATTAGGAGATCACATGGCTGGACATACAGGCTAGACACACACACAGACACAGACCACACACACACACACACACACACACACAGGCAGCCCTCTATCACCAAAATAAATACTTTATACCCACACATAACCACATTTCACCAACATATCCAACCACACCAATGGGCCCACCCTGACTCTGCATCGAAATCTGCCATCCCAACTGACTCTAATTTAGTGTTTCAAGTCTCTGTGTGGCACCAGGGTGGCAGAGTGGCAGGGTGGCACCGCTGGGGATTTGTGGGTGTCTACGCTGTCAGGGGGGCATGTGCCCACAAGCTGTCTGCCAGGCTTCAAAGCAGTCTCTCATTTTGTTTGGTGAAAAATGTTACATTTTATACACTGTCACTTCTGCTGAGTACTTTAGGAATTACCGTTGTGAAGTTGTTTTTTAACTCTTCATCGCTTTAGGTTGTTACTGTGCAGGTGCCAGCATGAACGGGAGGTATGCAAAACAGCTAGTATAGATGTTGGTAACTATCTCTTTCTTTAGCGATGTTTAGAACAAAGGGTCAGAGATATACTTGGCCTGGAATAAAAAAACAAACCAAAAAAAAACAAAACAAAAAAAAACACTGAAATCTAGAGTACACAGTTTAAAGGGTCAGTTCACCCAAATAATTAAAACCAATATCTGTTCTTAGTTACCTCTTCTAAAATCTAGCTAGGCATATAGCTATTTTAGTTTTATTTGCCCAGGTTTTGTGAAATAACAATCCTTAACATGCTACTGTTAAGCAGGAGCAATGTTTATACAATGTTTAACATCTTAGTTTAGCTTGCTAGCATGCTAATTGGCAATAAACACAAACTACAGCTGAAACTAATGGGAATGCCATTATTTTTTGCAGGTATTTGGTCATAAAGCAAAGTCTTGAACAAGTTGAATGAATGTGTTAATTGTGTGATAATTTCATGGTAATCCATCCAGTAGACCTCATGGTGGTACTACAGGATAGGTTATGAGATCACCAAAGTCAGTAGGATTCATTCTCTGGCGACCATGAATGTGCATGGCAATCCATTTGGTAGTTGTTGAGATATTTCATTCTGGACCAACGTGGTGATAAAGATTCAATAGCAAGTTCTGACCTGCAGCAATGCACAGAACACACTGTTATTTTTTATCCAAAGTTATTCAAAAAGGATTAAATAGAACATTTGTTGGGTGCTATTTTCAGCTGCGGATTGCTTCACATTTGGTTTTTTTAGTGAGCATTTACAGCAGCAGCAGTAGCAGTGGTGTATGTGGGACTGACTTAAGATAAACCACAGCCCCCATTATTCATGGTCATGAAGGAACATGTTACCCAGTGCAGTGATGTGGCTCAATGATGTGTTTTTAAAACAATGGAGATAGATCAGGTTTTAGATTCACAGTAGTAGTTAGTAGGTCATTGTTGGTTCTGGTCTTTCCATGGGATTGGTTGACAATAAAAAAAATATAGAGTATCACCAGCAATACCATTTAAATGGAACTTCTATAAGCTGAGTGAACCACAAATTAGATTCCATATATAAATATATTTTATTCTTTAAACATGGGCAAAGAGAACCACATCTATCTTCTCCATACCATTAAGTAAGAGAGAGGGACCTTTTTTATCCTTTCTTTCTTTCTTCTTTTTTTCCTTTTTTTTCCAAATTGACACATTAAAATACAAGGAATAATATAGCCTCATAACCAATAGTAGTGTGCACAGTGCATTAAAGTAATATTACCATAAAAAAGTCTATTTCTAGTTGAAATATATTTTCTTTTGCCTTTCTCTTCTCTTTTTAGAGTAAAACATTCAGTTTTAACAAGCCAAAATTTCCCCAAATTGTTTTGCAAGTTGAAAATCCATCCCCATATGTGCTGTGCCCTTTTACTATTGCCACCTCATATAGTGATTTCTTTTTATGACTTTTTTTTTTGGCCATTATTTTTTCCCAGCAGTTATCTAACATTCATATTGTTAGCACGCACTTCACACTCTTTACTCAATGTAATAGCATAAGAAGTGTAGCTAATGAGTAAGGAGATTTTGAATATCTTTATTGTGTTTGTGATGTGGGTGACGGCCAGACTTTTTCAAACATATTTTGCCCTGTTTTCAACAAAAACTGAATTAGAAACACATCAGTATCGAAACCATATGTCATGCACCAACAAAACTCACATGTTTACTGCCTAGTAGAGTTTTGTCATGTGTTTGAGAAAAGATGAAACTGTTGTTCCAGAGAGAAATATCACGTTAACACCCCTTGTTGATGGATTTGTACACACACAAGCTGCTGCCTGTCTAATCAGAGATGCTCTAAAGCTCTAATTCCATCTGCCCTCTCGCCCTCAGAAGGATGAAGGACCACATACAGTCTGTGATTAAATGACCACCCACACAGACAGGCTGACAGACATGCAGACAGGTAGGAAACAAGCAGAGTGAGCAGGCAGGTGGGAGAAGAGGAAAACAGAAAGATTTTCAAGATAGAAGAAAAACTTAAAGCAAACTATTAAAGGGATTAAAGCAAATCTCATAGTTTGCATTTAATCCCCTTTAGTGGAACAACAGAAAACTTTTTGGGGTCCAGGGTTCTCAAGTTTCTCAGTCCCTGTTAAAAGCAAATTAGCACTAGACAGCAAAGGAGTTCCTAACTAGTGATACATAGGTCATGTAGCCTGGATTTAGCTACCACTTCATCTAGCTATGTGGAATAACACATTGAATTACAATCAGAATGTTAATCAGAATGTCTAGTTTTCATTTACAGCTAGGAAAAATTTAATAAGTAAATTTATCTTTACCTTGCTAAGGGGAGCCAGTGCTAGCCCACTTTCACTTAAAGCAACACTATATAATTTTTGCTGAGCACCAGCAACAGTGGCAGCTGCAGCTACATGTGGTAATTACAAGATGCTGGCACATTAGATTCTGTTGGGCACTGAGTCTCAGCAGTTATGGGTACTGGAAGCAGTGTACCGCTAGAAGCTAGAACAGTTCATGTACAGAAAACAAAGTCTGTCAATCATTCAGGCAACAGACACAAAATTCATCAAAGGGGTTGATAAATGAAAGAAAAAATTACCGAGCTAGCTTCTTGTGTGTGTGACGTAGTGCCATAAAATATTACACACTTTATGCAAGTGTTACACACCTCTTGTGAGAGTTCATGCCCACTTAACCCAAGTGCATGGTGTGAATGTGTTATTCGCCCTGTTACAACTCAGTGTACCATTAAAAAGATTTTGAAGCTGTTACTTTAAGGTGAAACAGTTGCATAATGTTGCTTTAATATAGCTTGCTTGCTTTGGCTGTCTAGTTGACTGCAGCAGCTCTATGGTATTATTTCTTATGTGGTAAAGGAGTTGTCAAAAGCTCACATTTGAGTCTTAACTCAATTTTGGCCACATAGTTATTGTCATTTTTCAGTGCAGGTGGGTTGACCTGAATGATATTTCAAGTTTAAACCGGTCCTCTGTTCAGACAGTTGGTCACTAACTTTATTATCTGAAAGTCTCTCACTTTTGAAGTCTGATCATTTCCATAAGCATGTCTTTACATTTCAACTTGCATTTTGAACACTTGTAGTTACTTCCATCCCCTGCAGCATATCCATCCATTTACAGTAAGGATGCAACTGCTTATTACTTTAAATCACACCAAATCTGCAGATTATTTTCTCAATTAACAGTCAAATCTATGAAATGCCAAAAACCGCCCCCAGATATTCACTTAACTGTAGGACAATTTAAAGCAGAAAATCCTGCAAGTAGAACCTACAAATACCAAGCACTAATCTGTTGTTTCCCATTTGTTTTAGTTCAGGAAAATCATGTTGCAGTACTTTGATATCAGACTCCTTGAAAATTGGTGTACAATAAATGTCACATTTTGTAAAGAATGTTGAAACTACGTCTGAAGCTCACGTCACTTCAAAAGTCCTGAAAGCTGTTTTAACTTGAATATTCACTGAGCCATATCATCATATTTTCAGTTTATGTTGACTTTAACGCTGCTGCTCATTGTTGTCAGTCAAACAGTGGCTGGGCCAACTTCCAGGAGAGTTAGAAACACTGCAATGATAAACGTTCATACACTTACACACACACTCGCACACAGACATACACATACAGCCCCTGGTGTCTACTGCCCTCTACTGTTCTTCATACTTTTCATATCTTGGGTTCAAGACAAAAGACAAATGCTGTCAATGATAGCAAGTGGCAAAGAATCATTTCATTAAAGATTGTGTACATGCATATGTGCATGGGCCTGAAATGAACAGACATTAAGCATGATGATCCTCTCAATCCTTTCTGTTTGCATAGAATAAAATCCTGGAATATTCACAATAATACATTCTGTAGACAGAAATGTTTAAGGTTCAAAACCACAAATTTCACTCAATGTCAGTTTCAACCTCAGTCACACCTCCAGTTTTGGAAGCAATACCACCTGTAATACAATGGAAAAACGAAAATCTCACCACTTACTGAGAAATTTAGGCCTGTTCCTTGTTTCATAACTAATTTATTTTATAATTCATTTGTCATTTCATGAAAAAATCCTGTTACTTTATGAATAGATTTAAGATCTTCCAGTGCTGGTACAAGTATAAAGATCCATCTATCCAACTAAAAGTAGCAATACCACAATATGAAAATATCCCCATTCAAGTAAAACTCCTGCAATTAAAATGTTAAAAGAGTAGTCCACCAGTTTAGGATTGTACTCCCTATAACACTGTTAGACTGACATTGCAGCAAAACTGATGCATCAGAACTCAAGATCTTTTTTATTCCTCACATTCTTCTTCCTTGTCAAAACATGACACCTGACCCATAATTTACCCATAATGCAGTTTTGTTAGTGGCTGCTGGTGTAGTCTTGAGGCAGGAGCAGGCTACAATCTTGTAAACTCACTTCTTTCAAACTCCACACCTTCAGATTTTTTCACTTTTAACCTTGTGGTTTTCTGCCCTTGCCATCACTTGAGGACATTGATCAGACACAGTTCCCTCTGGAGCCACAAAAGGCTTTAGACAACTTTTTTTTTTTACATATGTAGTGGTACTTCCCAAGACCTTGAGTTACATCAATACAGTATATATTGTAGAGTTATATTTACTAATGTATCGACATATAAACAGCATTTCAATGATTATTACTACTTAAGACACTGGTTAGATTATTCTGTAACAATATTTTATCATTTATTAGATGACAACCTGTTTTGTATGTAAAATATTAATCTGCAGTGCAATAACTAGAGGGACAGTGGTTCTCAGATAAATATGGAGAAAGTAAAAGTACCTTAAATTTAAACTTAATTACAGTTAGTAAATGTACTTAATAACATTCCACCACTTCCAGTTGATATTTCAGTTAACTTTGATATATTCAATTACATTTGATCAAGTTTTTACATGATACATGTTTACAGATTCTTTAGATTTTATACCTGCCATATGTATATTGCATATTTCGTAAAGCCTTCTCAGTTTCACACACACATATATATAGCTTATATATATGTGTGTGTGTGTGTATATATATGTGTGTGTATATATATATATATGTGTGTGTGTGTGTGTGTGTGTGTGTGTGTGTATAGCTATTACAATTATCTATAAGCATTCGGTTGATAAGACTGATGATGATAAGACTCTGCGTCTGCTGTGATGTTGGTGGTTTTGAAGGAAGTAAAATTTTCAGGTATTTCAGCACCTTCAGTAATTTATCTGTGCACTCACTTTTTTAGGATGTGGATCCCACATTACATTATGTTTAAAAGTGCCTCCTGCCCCCAAAATTACAGAGAACATGAAGTTTGTTTAAAACGATTAAAGTCCCTTTTAAAACCATTTAGAATCAAGCATTTTGGTTTAAATGATTTTATGCCGTAATGGTTTTCTGTGAGGACTTTCGGCACCATGAAAGCTACCAAAGCATCAGTTGTGTCGAAGCAGTCAGAGTCAAACATGAGGAAGCTGTCTGTCCTCCTGGCCTCAAGGGGAGATGGAGTGAGGAATGTTTTCCTGTCGCACAAAACCTTTGATCTCACACCCCCTAATCACTTCCTGAAGATTATACAGTACGTGCACCTCTGCACTGCCCTCACTGAGTGTGTGTGTGTGCGCGTGTGTCTGAGAGTGGAGCGCATGATTGCCTGAGGGCAGCCGGGGCAGTAGTCCACTGTGTCCTGCCTGATGACAGACAGAGATAGGGAGCAAACAGAGACAGAAGCATGATGTCATCAAGCAATGATGACCAGAAAAAGTTATAAATAAATTTGCCATATTGAAGTGCATAAAGTCTATAAACTGCATGGCCAAAAACAGTCAGCGCATTTTTACTCAAAAACAAACAAATGGAAGTGATGGCAAAGTCAGTGAGCTAGTTGTCAGTATGACTTTGGCAGGTCTCAGTATTATTATGGTTTGTGGGGGCAGTGAAGGCATCTGAGGAATAACAGAGGCAGAGCTGAAGATACAGTAAGCAGAAGCTTTTGGCTTGGGAGATGAAAACTGCTCTGATACTTTGTGATGGAATAAAAAGGATCTCTTTCCTCATTACACAATCCTACTGCCAAACTATCACCACAGAACTAAATCAGCTGTGCTGTGTTGGTGTCACTGCAAGAGACTGGACTGTATTTACTTCATACAAATATATGGAATCTATCATATGAGCTTTAATAAGTATTGTGGTACTGTAGCAGTAGAAATTAATATCATAGTTATTGTGACTACTCTGATCAGTTAGAGAAGAGTTTACAAGTCATTCTAATTAAATCACAGAATAAGTTGTTTGTCCATGCCATCTAGAATGACACACAGGAGCATTTTCATCTGTATCTTCCAAAACCAAAAATAATTGTTGAAAAATATATTTTTTAATGTTCTGATCTATGATGAGGTACAAACAAAAACTGGTTAGGTTTAAGCGAACATGAGGTGGGGTTAAAATGGTTAGGATACCTTTGACATCATCAATAATAAGGTTGATTAAGGTTTAAAAAAAACAAACAAACAGACTGATGGTTGGAAACAGCAAAGAAACAGTGGTCTCCTGTTAAAGTCTGATGTTTAGGTGACTCATCCATCAACGCAGATCTCCTCCCTGTGCAGACTTTGTGACCATAATTACTGTGGTCGTCAGTGGGCTTCTTGTCACTTGTGCGTCCACATGTACTGTTTTGGGGCGCATGGCTGAAATTACTGATGCTGTCATTCTTCTTGGGAGGAAAGTGCTTGTTGGATGGTTGAACAGTTCATTTCCAATGTCAAAATTGGAGGGAACAATTCCTGTAATGTCTGAGAAAACTTTCAGTCAATACTAAATAGTGACAATTAAACACACCCCTTGGCACAGTGATCGACCAGATGTGCAGAGCTTAGATGCCAAAAGGTTAATATCTTTTGGTTTCACATATCCAACACTGTCTCCTCAAAATGGCATTACCACATTATTTGTTTAACCAAAAACATTCTGAGGGACAGTACTACATCTGCACAGCATACGTTTTTCTAACCTAAATAGGTCCCATTAATGCCTAAACATAACCAGAGAGAAGTTTTATCATTCTTTACTTGCAGTGAATAGATATCACTGCAATCCCCTGTACAGTGTTCTCAGTCAGGCTTCTGAGAACAGTTGTTAGAAACAGTAACATCACCATTACAGCCTAGTGTGGTCGGTAAGTCGAGGGCACTTCCTAGTGGTCTAAAACCGGCACTACATCTCCATGAGTCAAGACCAAGGCTTACAACTTCCACAGTGACCAGAGAGAGGCCTGTGGGCCATTAACCCAGTTAGATCACTGTGGCCATAGAGAACTAGAGCAAGGTCAGGGGTAGACACAGAGACTGAAAGACCTGAGGTACCCTAGAGTAATGCCTGTAGCAGACAGGCCACTAAGCCCAAAGATATCTCTTGGGGCCACAGACAAGCACTGCCAAACCTGTGCTCGATATGGTGTTGGGGCCAGAGAGAAGCTGGGAAAGTGTTGTGGTAGAAAGGGCCAGAGATAACCAGAGGAAGGCTGACAGGAAGACTGGGGGAGCAGAGCACTGTGGCTATGATAGATGGCACTGGGGGTTTAAGTCATCGCTTGTGCTGTATACAACAGACCACTGGGATTTTAGAGCCAAGAGAGGGCACTGTGACAAAGCACACAAAGTTAGGTTAGTCACAAGCATTCACATTTGGTCAGATCACCAAATAAATAGCAAAAAAATAAAACTTTGAGATGTCAACTTCTTGCAATTATAGTTAGCACAAGCATTGCATACCTAATTATATACGGAAATTTACACATACAAATTTTAGAGAACTTAAAAATGTCATATTGTAAACATGAGTTTAACAAATCATACATTTTTGCAACTATGCAGGCCCTGAGACCACACAGCTCTAACACTAAATAGTAAAACCCCAGCCCTTACCTTAACCATGGGCCAAAATACATAAAGTATATAGAAAAATATAATGGAGACCATTGTCAATAACAACAGCAGTGTTGTTGTTATATTATGGATGTAGACATTGACCTAGATTTTAATCCTGTTAACAAACAAACAAAATTTACAGAAATTACATCCAGGCACTATAATACAAAAAAAAAAAAAAAAAAAAACATTTTGCCCAGTAAGGGCTTATAAAACCACACTAATCCCAAGCATTTGAATTTAAAGATAAAACAATCATATCCTGATAAAACTAAGATGCACTGACCACAAATTAAAATCAGTGTTGAAGCTGAGATTGAAAACTTTTTACATCTGTAATTCCTTCATTCCATATGCTGTAATTTAACTGAAAGCTCCAGAACAGCCAGCCTCCTGAGTGGACCCTGTGGTGAGATGCTTAAGTATAATAAGCAGTATATGCCAAGTTTAATAAGATAATTCAACACTAACACACAGGGCAGTAAATGTAATTGCTACATTAATCACGTATTAGGCTGTACACTGATCAGCCACAGCATTAAAACCACTGACAGGTGAAGTGAATAACACTGATCATTTCATTACAATACAATGTTCTGCTGGAAACCTCGGGTCCTGACATTCATCTGGATGTTTCTTTGACATGTACTACCCACTTAATCATTGCTGTAGACCAAGCACACAGCTCTGTGGCATCAACACTCCCCAATGGCAGGGGCTTCCCCTAGCAGGACTGCCCTCCCACCACACCCCAAAAACTTCTCAAAAATGTCTGACCAAAGAGCCCGAGGTATTGACCTTGCCTCCAGCCTCCAACCTCCAAACAGCAACTGTGAGATGCACCCAGATCTGCTGCCAATGTCCCGGTGCCAGACATCGCAGGACGGGTCAGAGCTGTTCTGGTGGCATGAGGGGGACCTACACAATATTAGGCAGGTCCCACACATGCTGGATCAGATTTGGTTCTGTGGACTTTGGAGGCCAGGTCAACACCTTGGGCTCTTTTTCATGTTCCTCTAAGGTATTATTTCATTAAATGTGAAATGTACATTTGTAAACCAAATACCACCCTAATATATAAAATGTGATATATTTTGCTTCCCCTTATGTCCTTTATTCCAAAAACAGTCTACAATTTCATGTCAAAGTTAAAGGTACAGTTATCTCTCTTATGATTTGAGTCTCTCAATGTAAACTAACAGAAAGAACTGGGCTATATTTTGAGTGACGTACAAGCCTCAAAATATTTTTCTCCCATTGTTGCAGTTTTGTCAAGTCAAAAGCCAGAAGAAAATCTGATTAAAACTGAACAAAACTGCAACATTCAGACACAATCCTGAGTGTGGCTGCAGAGCACCCCACTGTCACTACATGTTCCGCTCTGGTGAAATCTGAGAAATGCCAACGCAGCAGCAGCGCGCTGAATGAAACAGTCTACGGGCCCCGAGGGCTATCGCTCGGCTCCCCAGTTCCAGACGTCAGCCCAAGGGGCTCGGGACTCGGATATCAAGGCAGCATGGCCAAAGTAAACAGCGGCTCCTCCGGTTGTCGGGCCATGGTTATGGCAGGAAAGTATCTAACGAGTCCGTCTCCCCCAGTACTGACCCGGAGCTCCGGCCAGCGACAACGAAGGATGTTCAGTCCCCATGGCCGCATGGTGAGCTCTGACGCGGCCGGCACGGGAGGAAAGACCGCGGCTTTGGCCCAGCAGGAGCACCTGGGGTATTTCTCCGCCGCAGACCGACATGTGCTGGCGAACCGGAATTTGATTTACCGGGACGTTAAGGCTTTTCTAAATGAAGTTGGTGGAGACCCTCGGGAGGCTCGCTACTGGCTGACCCAGTTTCAGAGAGCGACTTCGATCCAGTCTCCTGCCTTTGCCGTACTGGAGGTAGTGACATGGAGATACATTGAAAACTGTTTAAAAGTTCTGTCTCGAATAAAGCCGCACGAGTTCTAGTTTATGAGACGAATATCCATACGAATGTCCTATTAATGTTTCAGGATATAATATTTGAAATCAAAAGACCTCATCCTCAGCAAGCCCCCCCCCCCTTTTTGTTAAAACCGTGACATGGCTAGTTACTAAACCTAGTACGTATCCGACATAAAATGTCACATAAATGTGCAGTGGTGTCCAAACGAATGGACAACTCTAAATAATCACAAAGGATAAAAAAAAATTAAATACAAGAAGTTGTCATGTAAAATGAAGAGGAAATATTTAAGATATTATATCTTATTGTTCTAGATAATTAACAACATTTTAGCAAATTTGGGACATTGATGAGCTTAAAAAGGTCACTGCTATAAATGACACTCAGGTGTATTTGCTCCACTCACCAGAGGCCTCAACTTGCAGCCTGTGTTCACCTGATGATTAAACTGTGTGCCTTAAGTTTCCAGCAAATCATTGCTTACTAATTAGCACTGTGATAGTGGGAAAATGATATCAGAACCAAGTGAAAGTGTCTGGGTGTGTTTTTCCTACTCTGGAGCTGGACATGTGTGCTGAACTGACTACATCCTAACCAATGAGAAGTACCAGTCCATTCTTCAGAGATACTCTGCAGCGGGATAAGGACCCCAATCACACTGCAAAGCTTTGCAAAAATTACATGCAGACCAAAGAAGACCAAGACATCCTGAATGTCATGGACTTTCCTCCACAGTCCACTTGACCTTAACCCCACATTTATGGGGTCACTTGAAAACTGAGAAAGCCCAGCATACTGTGACATCACAAGAAGCTCTTTAGACACATATAAGAAATGGACTGCTGTGCTAGCTGTATCAAACCTGCTTTGTGGTTCAGACCGTGAGAAAACTTTTGTTAGCGAACTGCTTAGTTTGATACTGTGCTTAACTAAAAAATGTAATGTCTTTCTGTCTGTCCACTTGTGTGCCTGTCTCTGTCTCTCCCAGGTGGACAGGTCTGTGTTTGACAGCAGGGAGATGGTTCAGAGCCTGGCCTTTGGGCTCTCCTTCTTGCAGCGGATGGATATGAAGCCTGTGGTAGTGATGAGCTGGTCTGAGTATGGGGAGATGGGGCCCGCTGAACCTGTGGCAGGGTCTTGGTGCAGCAGAGGGCTGGTGGAGCGGAGCCAGCAGCTGACCGAGGCTCTGCAGCAGCACTCAACCACCGTCCTCCCGTTCTTCTCCGCTGAGTCCTTCCTCCTACTGCATGAGGCACCGCGAGGAAGCAGGTGAACGCAAAGACGTTATAAAGGAGGAGACAAACCACTTAGAGAATCTTGAATAGAATAGTCCTGCCCCTGTTTTTAAAAAATGTTTTTCTTCACTACTTTCATAGAGTCTGCAAAAGCAAGTGGACAGAATGCTCCTTTGACATATTCACATATATTTTTTTCATAATGTGATTTTCCCTCTCTGTTTTTCTTCCATCCTTTCATTCTTTCCTCTCTCTTCATCCCAATCGTGTTTACAGTCCTCTGACATCCCTCTGACCCTGTCTTCATCTTCTTCCTCTGCCTTCCCTTCAGTGCACCACCCTACGTTGCTGTGGACAACAGCCTACTACAGTGGAGTCTGGACTGTGGGATAATCCCATTGGTTTGTCCGGTGGGGAGGGATGACAGAGGCTGCTCAGTAGTGTTGGACCCGACCGAGGTGACAGCAGCTATTTCCCGAGCCCTGCAGCCTCACAAAGTCATGTTCCTGAACAACTCAGGCGGCCTCCGCAGCCAAGAGCACAAGGTACAAACATTTACTTCTGCTCTGACTGTTTCCATAGACACAGTGTGGACAGTACAAGCATTTGTATTTGTTTGCAAATTTGATTTTACAATCAGAAACAGTCTAGTTTGACTATGTGCACTGAGGGCTCCCTTTGCAGAATAAATCCA
Source organism: Lates calcarifer (assembly GCF_001640805.2). Lineage (NCBI taxonomy): Eukaryota > Metazoa > Chordata > Actinopteri > Centropomidae > Lates > Lates calcarifer. Next base: position 19,834,412 of record NC_066843.1, read on the forward strand.
GGAAACCGTATATCAGCTTCTCCTGAACATTTTGTATTTGTGTACCCAGGTGCTGGACACAGTGTCATTGCCAAGCGACCTGCCCAGTCTGTCCACGGCACCGTGGCTGAGCACTGCAGAGCGCCGCAAAGTGACCGCCATAGCCAGACTGCTCAACCAGCTCCCGACTGAATCCTCTGCAGTGATCACCTCCGCAGACACGCTGCTGACCGAGCTGTTCAGCCACAGAGGTGAGACTGTTGACTGACTCACTGAGCTTCTCCCACATTTAAACACACTCATGCACGGAGAGCTTTCCATTTTGAGGTGAACCCAAGAGCCAATACGGCTAGTTAATTTTGACCACCCAACAGCAATCAACATTCATTATTTTTTTGATAGGTTTGTCATAACTGCCTCTTATTGCTGTCCCCACTCCTTAGGGTCTGGGACACTCTTTAAAAATGGAGACCCCATACACCGGTAAGTAGGTATTGCACATACACACAAATATTTGTAATCTCAACCTTAACGCTAAATTCAAGTCATTACCCCTTTTAAGGTATTGAGTTGTTTTCTCAAAGCAAAGAAAAAAAGCACTGCAATTGAGTAATTTATAGCATTTGAAGTAGATGATTGTTTCCCTTGTGTGTGCAGGTATAGCTCTCTGGAGGGGATTGATGTGGAGCGTCTGCTGGCTCTTATCAACAAGTCATTTGATAAAACTCTAAGGCGAGACTACATTGACTCTCTGAAAGGACGACTGCACTCCATCTATCTCTCTGAAGGGTGTGTGCATCTTTCTGGGAAAAAAATAAAAAAATATGTCCAATTGTCTTAAATGTCCATCAGACAAATCCTTAAAAATATATATATCCACTTATAGCCTGCATCCTATCTTCATCACTAAACAAAGGCCCATGGGTGTGAGTATTTCAAATATATGAGTGAACCAAGTTAGCCTCTCTCTTAAAGATTTTACATGCCTCTGTCCCCTGCAGCTACAGTGCGGCAGCCATCATCACCATGGAGCCAGTGAACGGCGGTACTCCCTACCTTGACAAGTTTGTAGTGAGCAGCAGTAAGCAGGGCCAAGGCACCAGCCACATCCTCTGGGAGTGTATCAGACAGGACTTGGGCAAACTGTTCTGGAGGTCTAGAGCTACCAACAGGATCAACCCATGGTAAGACACATACACTTTTTAACATTTTCATGTTTGTATATATTACATTAGATGCTTTTGTCCAAAGCGACTTACAATAAGTGTATTCAAGCCACATATGAGCAAGAGCTAGATACCATCCAAAATTGGGGGTGTATGCCTTTTAAACAAATAGCTGAAAGCATGTCCACTGCTAGAGAGCAAGTACTTAGTGATGTGTTTTTTTAAAATATGACACAAGGAAGAGCTTGCAAGGGATGATGGGATGGCTAACCAACAAGAAGCAAAGGGGTGCAGTGGCTAACTCAAGGTAAAGACTAAGAAGCCTGACTCTCCAGACTTCAGACACACCATGAAAGTGTGGTAAACCTGAACAGGCTTATAACCTGTAGGCGTGCAGGGTCCACCCAGAAAATAGCAAGACAAGGTCTAAGCATTGGCACAAACTGACATTCCTCTCAGTAGTGCTGTGGCACAAACAAAATACAGGCCTCCGTCTTAAGTGGGTGACAGGTCAATGGTAGAAATTGGCACACCAAAGAAAAATATAATCAATAATAATCAAGTCACAGGTCAAAATGTAAATAGTAATAATAATAATAATTATTATTATTATAGCTAAAGGAATAAAATAAACTATTTTATTTGACGCAGTCTTTCTCCCTCTCTTTGTCTAGGTACTTTAAACACTGTGATGGGAGCTTTGTTAATGGAGTGTGGACCGTCTTCTGGTTTGGCCTGACAGACATCAGAGATTCCTATGAGCTGGTGGAGTACGCCAAGAACCTTCCTGACTCTTTCCACGCCTCCTCCCTCACCACCTCCCAGCAGCTCCCCCCACCTGCTGCAGGATCTTGAAGCTCCTCCTCCCAGTTGCTGGTTGTTAGCACTGTAGTTATTTTAGCTCTGAGGCTCTGGAGTTTCTTGTTCACCCTGAGAGCTATGGATAGTTTTCTCATTTTTACTGTGACGGGTGTTTTTCTTGATGGGGATTTTTTTACTGTGGGTTTTCTCTACCTTGAAACTTCATAACTGAACCTCCTGTGTTGTGGAGAGTTATGCAGTATTTTGACAAGCTTTAAATCATCCTCTATTTTTAAAGCTGTGTGCAGCTCTAAGCATTCTAGTTCTTATATAGACTATAGTATTTCCAAGAAACATTAATGACATGTACACAAGTTTGTGTAATTTGAAAAGACAACTTTTGCTGTCTGTTTTTGCCTGATAAATCTAGTGTTTTTCATACACTAAATATTCTTCAGAGAACTTTATAATATGGACCAGGTAAACTGAGCTTTTCCATCATATTGTACTGTATGCTTTCACAAGCACAGCCAGGCACTGTAATGCCTGCACATCTTTCTGTGATCACTTATTTTGAATTCCAGTACATCTAAGTGCACAATACAGATGTAATTCTGCTTTTACTCATGGAGCTTAATTTACTCTTTGTAATGAGTCTTATGAAGACTGTAAAAACAGTTGCCCATATGATGTACTCTGTGGCTCTAGAGGGACCTTTTTATAATTTGGTAAAACAGTCCTGATGATGTTGTAGTGCTGTCATCAGAGCTGTCTTGGCTCTGGCTCAGGAACTAAACATTTTTAACAGAAAGCCTGCATTACCATTGGGCCTGTGGAGTTGGAAGGATCCCTGTGCTAGACTGGCGACCTGTCCAGTATGTATCCAAAATCTCACCCTGTGTCAGCTGGGAATGGCTCCTCTGTGACCCTTAGAGGATATAAGTAATGGGTTAGAGCTTGAAAGAGGTTGGCATTTACCAGAAAGTTGTCATTTAGTTGCAATGTGGGAAATTTAGGATCCAGCAGGACCTCTCTTTTTCACTTGCAAGTGCGCCTCCTTAAATAGCTGGATTTCTCCTTTGATCAGTATTTATGTTGTCAGAGAAATTCACAAGTATAAAATAGTGAAAAATAATACTAAAAGAAAGAATTTGCCATTTGACTGTTGTTTTGCTTGCAGAATTGTGAAAGCAGGCAGTAAAGGTTTTAATACACTACTACTTTTTTAAATTTTATTTCTGGCAGCTGATGAGAAAACTTTTCTTGTCCTGGCTCTAATGCACTTTTAAATGCCAAAGGGAGTATTTGGGTGTAATATTAGAGTCATTAAAGTACTTCAGACCAAACACCATCTATGTCTGGGACTTGTATTTACCAAGCATTTCAGAATCACACTGACTTTCAATAAGGAGTAATTTTATGCTGCTTATCCTGGTAAATGGTAATGCTAAATGGACTGCACTTATATTGTACTTTCCTTGTCATAACGACCACTCAGAGCACTACATGTTACATTTGCCCATCAACACACACATTCATGTGGTACATTCACACATATTCATACCTGGGCATTTTGGGTTCAGTATCTTGCTCAAGGACATGTCAACATGCTGACTGGAGGAGACAGAGATCCAACCCCAGACCCTATGCTTAGTGGATGGCCCACTTCATCTATCCATTTCCCTCTTTCCCAGTATAATTTCATTTTTATGTTTGGTAGTCAAATCAGTTAACCAGGTGTGCCTGAGACATAGGTCACTACCAAAGAGTGTTGCTGGGGGTGTGCGTTGTGTTGACAGTGGAATATGAGTCAAGTTAAGTAACAGATTATTGTGTTCAAAGGCTTGAGTCACTCAGAGATTTGTTACATTCACAGACAGGAGTTTACAATTTTGGAAACTTTTGGAAGCAACAAATATTTTATCTTTCACTGCAATAGTGAGATAAACAGTAGAAATACAGTGTTACAAAATACATTGTTTTATATACTAAAAACTCAAACTTTCTTGACGGGTGCATATCTGGTATGAATTTTACCAATAGCAGCATGTTAAAGAATGGTAATCAATCAGATATTAGATTTTGTGCTTATGTTTGTCTTATGTACTTATCAATTATAATGACAATGAAAAAACTAAAGTGTCCTGTTAGAATCATTACACAGATATGGCCAATTTGGAAAAAACAGGCAAGTGTCCTGTAGTTAATGAAAAATGCACTAAGTACCGTTTTTAATCACTGTAAGTTTATTTAAAATTCAATATAACAAAACTATGATCATAAACTAGAAAATGCATTTCCTGTGGAAAATGCGTGTGAATGCTGAGAGCTGAATGGACTGCTGAAGCAATGCTGAAAATGACTGAAATTGTTGAACTGCAGAAGAAGAACTTAAAAGCTGAAAGGCTGAAATTATTGTTGAAATGCAGAAGAAAAACGGAAAAGTTTAAAGTCAAAAGTAACGACTAAAGCAATGCTTAAAATAGCGGAAATTAGCAGAGAGAAAGGGTAGATGCAGAAGTTAAAGCCAATAGCTGAAGCATTCATTTGAATAGCAAAATTTCTGTGGAAGCAGTTAATGAAACCATCAGTGGTGTTGGTGGTCCTGTTATACAGCAGCCATACTAAAGGCCTGGTCACACCAGAAAGTGGTATGGCAGAAATAATCTTCTTCTTTGCAAAGTATGTGGTGCTAGAAGTTTTGTGACATAGAGAATATACTATCAGAGCTAGTGAGTGAAGTGCTGTAGCTGGTGAACGAACCAGGAATTAGTAACCCATTAGTAAACCCATAATTAATCTCTTGCAAGTCAGTCATAGATTTCATCTCTGTTCTGTTTGCTCCCCTTAAACTTTCTCTCTCTTTTTTTTGAACCATTTTACACAATTTATTCAATAAAAAATAGTAAAAGGGAAAATAAAATTGTCTAAGCTCAGCTCAGTGAAGTATCTAACAAGATGATAAGGTCACACAGTTTATTCAAAAGATGCATCTGTACCTGCAACTCCTCTTCCTCAATAACCACAGGAATTCCACTGGAATGAATTGACATAGCCATGAAATTTTGACATTTATGCTTACAACTCAGTGTTACCCCCTACCCCCCATCATTTGACTTCTCTAAATGATGTCTTCATTTAGAGAAGTCTAAACTATAGCTGATGACCTGATTGTCATCTTCTATCCATATCGGATACACTTCAGGTGGTTTTTGAAGAAGTGAAGCAGCAGTTTGAATGTGTTGTCGCTCCGTGAGGAGGCTCTGAATTTGGCGTAGCGAGCTGCATCTGGGTTTTTGCCTGTTTTGGGCTGATGGCCAATGGACACCTGACCACACGTGGCCACCATCAAGGAGCCCAGCCCATCCATGAAGAACTCTAGAATCAGTGAAAGATATTTACCCTTTTAGAAAAACATCTGCTTGTATCATGACTCACAAAAACTTGAAGGATGTGGACTTGGTGTCACAACTCTGTTTGGGGGTAAACCTACCTGAGTGTGCTACCCGCTGGAGCTTAGGATCAAAGCCCACTCTCTGTACAGCATCTGTACGAGCCAGGAAGAAATTGACCACCCCACTGGCCAGATAGCACTCTGGGTAGCCAGGAAGTGAATGGAATTTTCCTTTAGATTTTCTGTACAGACACCCACCCTCCATTTCCTCTCCTTGTTCGTAGAGAATAGAGAAGTAAAACTGGTTCCCTTGTACTGATCCTCCCACCTGATGAGAACAGACAGACCACATACTATGATAGGCTCTAGTTGTCTAATCAGTTGTTTAATCAAAAATTAAAATCAGAGAGGACTCAGAGTCGGATATGAAACTGGAATATGTGCAATAACAAGTGAATAACATAAAACCACTGTAACTCCACTGAATACATGACAAAAAAATCTGTTCAAACCTGATTACATAAATAATACATTTTACATTTATTTAAAACAGCCGACACTGTCAACTATTTTGCTTTTTTAGATTTATTTTCTTTCATTAACTCTATTTGTTTTAGTCTGTATTCAATAAGCTTAAATAAATTGTTCTGCATAAAAGTTCTGAACTCCTAGAGCGCTTTTCTTCAGCTCACAAGATTTTCATCACAAACACAAGCCAACCCCTCAGACATTATCCATTTTATTCTCACCACATCCAGTTCTGGGACCGCCTCCATCACCTCCACCATCTTCTCTATCTTTGTGTTCTCCGTAAACACAAAGTCATCGTCCACCCAGAGGAAGTACTTGGTGGTTACCTGGGAAACAGCTAGATTCCTGCCAGCAAACCAGCCCTGAGGGAGGAGACATTTTTCACATCTGAAATCTTTTGTAATGTTCATTTCATTTGACAAGTGCAATTAAATGCAGAACACAGAGGAGTTGATGTGATGTCAAAATGTTGTTAAACTTTTGAAAAAAGGAAAAAAAATGAACTGTTCCAAGGTAGTATATACATCTAAGGATAATCAGCAAAGAAGTTGCAGATGCTTAATATCCTTACCTATGATACCTGTAACATTTGGAACTGGTCTGATTCTTTCTGCATGTAGTTATATTGTACACCGATTAGCCATAACATTATGACCATTGACAGGTGAAGTGAATAACATTGATCATTTTGTAACAATACAATGTTCTGCTGAGAGACCTTGGGTTCTGGTATTCGTCTAGATGGTAATTTGACACTTACCACTGACAATACATTGTTACAGACCAAGCGCAAACCCCCCCACCCCCCATGGCAAATTCACTCCCCAATGGCAGGGGCCTCCCCAGCAGGACAATGCTTCAACCACAGAGAGTCTCAAGGAACATGAAAAATAGGTGTTGACCTGGCCTCCAAACTCGCCAGATGTCAATCTGATCCAGCATCTGTGGGATGCACTGGAACAAACCAGATCCATGGAGGCCCCACACACAAACCACAGGATCTGCTACCAACAACTCAGTGCTAGACACCACAGGACACAGAGGTCCTGTGTCCATGCCCTGACGGCTCGGAATTATTTTGGCAGCACAAGGGGGGAACTACACAATATTAGGGAAGTCCCACAGATGTTGGATCACGTTGGGATCTGGGGAGGTTGTGGGCCAGGTCAACACATTAGGCTCTTTGTCATTTTCCTAGGGCCATTTGTGAGCAGTTTTTGCAGTGTGGTTGAAGCATTGTCCTGCTGGGGGAGGCCCCTGCCATTGGGGAGTGCTTTTGCCATGAGGGGGTGTGCTTGGTCTGTAACAATATTTAGTCGGTGGTACGTGTCAAAGTAACATTGAGATAAATACCAGAACCTAAGGTTTCTCAGGAGAACATTGTATTGTAACCAAATAATCAATGTTACTCAGTTTACCTGTCAGTGGTCATAATGTTATGGCTGACAGTGCTGTCAAACATCACTCTCCAAAACATACCATACCCGGCCACAGCATTAAAAACAAAACAACAAAAAAAAAAAAAAAAAAAAAAAAAAAAAAAAAACAGTTGACGTAACTGTTGTCTTTAACACTTTAAACTAATAAAACCTTTCAAAGTGTCTTGACTGCCTTTTCACAAACCACACTATAATTCCATATAATGCTTCCTTATGTGCTGTATTATTCTAAAGCATGTCCTTGTACTTGTTTGAAGATGGTTGATAGGTCAATATGTATCAAATATGATAGAAGCTAATGTATTGAACATGTAAGTTTGGTTAATACTTAATAGCCAAAATCAAATTCTATCAGTCTGAAGGGGTCTCTTGGTTTTATAACTGAAATGATTGATTCATGTCTTAAGAATTAAATTAATTGACATATATCTTTTGTAAATGCCACTTCAGACCAAAATGTCAAATAAAAGTGTATGTGTCTACCTGTGCTGGAGGCATGATGTAGTGTCGGATGTGTTCTCCAGTAATGTGCTCTGGTTCAAAGCTGTCATCTGCAATGATGACTTCTATATTGCTATAGAATTGCCGGATACTGTTCAACAACACCTTCAGCTCTGTGTACCGCAGGAATGTTTTTGTGATGATGGTGACATGAGAGCTGATGTCTGACACACAGGGAAGTAGGCAAAGAATCATTTCAATAAAAAAGATAAGGTGAGTACACAAGGCAGCGTGAATTTTCAGCAGGATTTAAAATGAGATTGCTAGCTAGTTATTGGAGCAGTTTTTGCAGTTTGCATTTCAAAAATGGTCCATAATGCCAGATGTCTTATTTTGACAACTAACGGAAAACACTTCCACCAACAAAATCACATTGAATTGAAAGGCTGTATGCTTAAACATACATTATTCAAGGCAAATGTGCCCCAGGCAGATATAACATATTTTTAAAAGTATGGGATGTTTTTATAGCACATACAGTAATTCAATTCAATTCAATTCAATTGAACATGGTGGGTTTCAGTTCTCTACATTTTTCATTGTCAGTGTATTAATGAATAGCATTACACTAACACTCTTATAACAAATAATACTGAGAAGTGTTGTTTGATGAGTGTAAAATCCTATATTAAATATTCAACTCTAAATTTACACATCAAATTTTCCTGTGAATGTACATCATGAAACTAGTCTATAGTCAGTCAGGGGGTCATCTTTGTGCTCCCTTTGTTATTTATGGTTTAATTTTGACTAGATTGCAGGACATTGCAGGACGATTTTCTGAAGGTTCCACACAGGTTCTTCCACACAGTACATAAGCAGTAATTTACTGACATAAATAACTGAATGTGAACTCGATTTTTAACTTCAGACCACTATAATGAGTGCCCTCCTACCTTTTCCCATGTCATACAGGACTGGTACATGAGGCTGTTTGATGGTGATGGGAAACACGGCTTCATGGTTTTCAAACTTGAAGGATGCTAAGCACAGAGAGAGGAACAGCTAGGTGGTAATAAATTATGACATTTAGGAAACAAGGTTAACTCAGGTAACACATAAAATACAATTTCATTTCATTTTATGAATCGGTACTAATAACATACTCACTGGTTCCTAGTTAAATGTAGGTACAGTGACAAAGAACAAGACTACAGAGAACAACATATAATTTCAGTTTGTTACAATTGGGAATTATAGAGAAAAAGAGAGAAAAGGTGAACACTAATATTACAGCCCACATTCCTGGTTTGTACTGTGTAGTAAAACATCTAAATAATAATTATAGGTTACTCATTAAACATTAAAGATTTACTGTTTGAGCCACTTGAGAAAGATATGTTTGTTTTCTACTCACTGTCTCCCACTGGGTACCCACACTTGGCCTTTTATCTAAAATGGCCACTATAGTTATATTTAACTACTAATAGGAACCAATAAGTACTTTACTGATACCTGATTCACACAATTACACTGTAAATTGGCAAGTGCGCTAATTCTTTTTAACTGCATCTACTGTATCAGTACTTTTGCATTTCATATTGTGCTTTAAAATTTCTGCCACTGAATTTAGATTTTTCAGATAAAAATTCTGTTTTCTGGCTCAGGTTCCATTTCTTGGACACATACCAAGGTCTCCAGTGTGTATATGGTAGACAGTGCTGGTATAGGACACTTTAGCCAGGAGGTCATTGAGTGTCAACAGGCTGCTGGACTCCATAATCAAGCTCGTCTGGCCGTCACCTGTCATTTTACCACAACATGAAAAGAGTTCATTTCAAAGGATTTTAACAAAATGACTCTGATGCTTTGAGTGCTTGATGCCAGCTGTATTCAGTTTGTTGAAATCATGCCTATCAAATGGCTGTGCCTTCAAAGGTAATACCAGTGTTTTAGCTCCTTAGATAAAAAATGATGGATGCTTGTATGACTTACAGTGATGTCACACGTTAAATGCATTTTCTTCCATATGACATGAAAAGCAACTTCAGATTATGAATGCTTTTCTTTAATACTCTTTTCAATGGTAATTTATCAATAAGTAACTGTATTTGCACTTTAATAAATTCTATACTTATCATACAGATTAGTGCTGACAAGCTGATAATGAGACAGTACAAATAATATGTAAGTATAATAATGTGAAACAGAAATGATAACAATATAAAAAGAAAAAAATGAATAATATATGGTAATGTGGATCATGTTTCTTCACAATAACAATGCTGCACAGAGAGAGAAGCAGCTCTATGACTGTTACTTCAAAAGAAGACAGTGAATGAGGTTTTTGATTTGAATACATGTTTTGTTTACCAGTTGTCTGTAAGAAGTAAGTTGACCCAGACTACAAACTATATTGTGTTAGTTCTGTTATTGGCATCTCACCTTGGACTGTTACCCCTTCAGCTGGGATCTCTGTGGACAGGATGCCTTTGGACACATTTAAAGATACCTAGGGTAGACACACCTGAGTAAACTAGAGAGAACTCAGAGTAAACATACCTGCACCAAGGATGCACAATCACAGTCTTTGAAGCTTTGTTGCTGTGTAGATCTTTCCACACACAACTAGCACAGGCTGCAAGAACAGGGCGGACAGTTACACCACTGCCCTTAAATTCAGGCTGCATTGGTTAAGAATTTTTGAAAGCCAAAAGTGATTTTTTTTTTTATTCTTGTTCACAATCAGACTATAAAAAAATATTCATCAACTTTAAATTTTGACTATTCAGGTAAAGAATGTGTTTTCCTGACATTTTGACAGGAACTCAGTTTTGGAGAAAGCAATACTGAAGACATGACAGCTTCAAATTAAAACTCAAATATTGGCTTTCAAAATCAAATCCATATGCATCTATTGCAGCAGTTTCAGGACCAGTATCCCTTAGTTGTAGAAGAACTCCTGCCCCTATCTCCAAGGTTAACACCAAGATGGCTGCTTGTGCAGTGATGTTAAATGAAGTCATGGAAATACAGTAGCACTTTTACCAGCTGAGTAATTATTTCTATGGCAACAAAAGTCATTAGTGTAATCAATCTGATTAAATTATAACAGAACTTTGCCTTCCTTATTATACAGTTTTGTGTATGTTTCATGTGTCCAGAAAGTGTAATGTGATGTAATAGGATGACCTGCTACATGCAGCGTGTTTCATATGTAGTATATCCAATGTGTAGTACATTTATTATGAATTATTATGAATGAAGTCAAACATTCAGCAACCATCTTGTGTCAACCAGCCAAACAGTACATCCATTTCATTACTTACCAGGCTAATTTGAACAAAAATTACCCATTTATTCATAGGATCACACCAACCTTGTAGCTGCTCCTTCGTTCTGGCGTACAACGCTAAACCTGAAAGCGGAATGACCTTGTACTTTTTATACTTTCCATGTAAGGGCACACATCCATCTCAGTTATGCTACCCTGATGTTAAGCTCTCATTGCGTCAGGAATACACCTTTGACCACTCCAAAGCGCTTCAAATTACATTACAGCTTTTGTCCCAGCAAGGTATACGTCTGTAGTCTGTAATGCAACATTATTTTTCAATTTATTTTTCCATACCTCAGATGAACCCAACCTTCTCAAACTTGTTACCGTTTTTTTATTTTGTTGTGCAATATAAAAACCTCAAACCGACAAATTGTCCCCTGAGTTACAATACATACAGACATACCTGGTATGTGAGTGGTAGTCAAAGGTTGTACTGTAAAAACCCTGGATAGGATACTGTAGAGGAGAGTTAGGCGCAGCAAATAGTAGTTTGGATAGTACAGAGGTTGTCCTGTGGGGGAGATGGTGAGGGTGGGGGTGGCGGGAGGAGGAGGAGGTTGGGTTAGAATTTTAAAAATTTACATTGATTTTTCTCATAGTAGATGGGTGAGTGGTTTGCAGTTCACAATACAACAATGCAATGAGAGAATATTATCTTTGTAACAATGTAACTCTGCGGTAATATATTTGTGCAGCAGACTGTCCGGATACTGTAATAACAAAATGTCAGAAGATAGACTTATATTAAACTGTTACTAGAATTTGTCATTCAGAAAAAAGTGTTCATTACAGTTTTGGTTTTCATGCACTGAGTCTGTTTTCTGGGCCCAGAAAAAAAGCTGTTCATTTAGATCCAAGGAGACTGACTAGACAAGTGTTATTAATTAGCAATATTTTACTTAATGAGGTAATAACCTAGTAATACTTTGTGAAAAAATGGTAATGCAGGTTAACGCTGGATTCTAAGTTCTGTAATTAGGGTATTGATGGGACAATAAACATAGTAAACAGGGTAGTATTAGGGAAACATATATGAGAGTAACTAGGGACAGAACATTTAAGAATGTTACGTGTGGTAACAATAGGCTAATCTGTTCACAATAATCATACTTCATCTGCATAATGTGCTCTCAGTAATAACTGGGTGTACAATCCTTGTAATTAAATGGTAATGGGACCACAAAAAGAGCATCATTCTACCTATACACTGTAATAGTTACTGTTTTCAGCACATTGATGGGATGATATAAGTGTGGTGATTCAGGAATTTATTATTAGTTATAATGTTGAAATTCCTTTTCTCTCCCTTACTACACACCACTCTTCTATTTCAAGGTAATATCATTGAAATTTTACTTCAAATGCTTTGACCTCTTACCTGGCAACACAAATGGCAGTTTTCAACCGTACATTTTTTCACCTCATTCATCATGTTTTCTCATTTCTGGTCTGTCTACCAGTTGCCAGCACCCACTACCCACTACCACTACTGTTACCAGTCAGGTCACTTTGTTTCAGTCTGTCCAGAAAAAGAGGCTCGCCAGAGAAAGAGTGGACATTATTAGATTTACAAGTTCCTCATCAGCTGCCTGTTACAGAAAATAAACACCAAATTTGAAAGTGTTGCTGACAAATCTGCCAAATTATATGATGCAATCATGTCAACATGGAAGAGCCTCTCAAAAGTATATTTCCAACATCATGTGGAATCCATGCTAAGATGAATTCAGGCTGTTTTGAGAGCAAAGCAAGGCCCTATCCATTACTATTAATTACAATTAGAATTTAATTACAAAGTGCTCAGTGACTATATTACATTATTTGTTTTGAAAGGTACTATATAAATATTCTGAATTATTATTAATTATTATTATTAATAATTATTATTATTATTTGATATTACTCCCTTATTAACTTTGCTGCTGTGAAGAATTAAATAATTCACCCCATCCAACCATCCTAGCACCCACCCATCTACTACCTGGCCTTGTATTGCTGGAACTCCTTAGCTCGGCGTTGGGCCAGCTCCTCATACTGTTCCTCAGGGATCTGATCTTTCAGGAGCACTGAGCCAGCAGGACAAGTGCACGGACTGGGTAGAGGAAGATAACTGGGGAGTTGTGACCTGGAAGGATGAAAGTAATAGTAAGTTCTGAATCACAATTCTGCTATTGTTTTTGTCCAACTATAAATTATGTTACTACACAACCAATTTGAAACAGCAAAAACATTCAAGGAAGTGTACTGCTATTCTATTATACATGATAAGGATACATTGTTAATTAATGTATTTGACCAGTCACAAAAATGTTAATTCTGAACTTTGTGTGCTATTAATTTGTGTAATCTAATAATAATAATAACAAATAATCTAACAAAAGAAAAAGAAAAACAACCAAAAATAGGGCATTTATGTAAGAGAATGTGTTTGTTTTTTTAATCTGTCAGCAATTTGCTCTTAAAATGAAAAGGATTTTCCATGGAAATACATGGGTGACTAATAACTGGAACACAATCAGTCACGTCAGTGGACTCCTATGTGTAATGGAACCGAGTTTACCACTACAGCAAATAACCAGACCCTTAGTAACGACCTAGCAACAGAAATGATTTTCTAGTCCCAGATGAGTGAACTCAGAGCTGATGTTAATGCTTTATCAAGTTAAGCATTAATGTCAGAGCTCAGAGTTCTCTGCGAGTGAGTTCTGAAGAGCTGATGCTAACCTGTGAACATTCCTGGTGCTCATCAGCATAAGGTGAAGGAGAACCCCGGAAATATTGAAATTATGTCAATGAATTAACAAAACATAATATGAAGGCCAGTATTTCCCATTCTCTCTCGCTCTCTGAAGGAGGGTATAATAAAATCATTCTGCAGCAGCTGTGCTGGTGGTGTGGACACTCACACACCAGCCTGTTGCAGCAGCTCAGAGGTAGATGCACAGTTGAACACTGTGAACAGGTTGTGGCATTAACTGTATTGAGTTTGAATGCTGCTAGAGCTTTTTAACATTGAAAACTAGTGCCATAACCACATTCGTCTCTCCTTCACCCCCTTATGCTGAAGAACACCGGACTGAAGAGCCGCTGTGACGGGCGCATACTGGGCCTTACAGCACCACAGAGTGCTGACCAGCTCCTCAGCGTCAGGTGAAAGGGAAAGAAAGCCTGGTGCAGTTGTGACAATAATAGTTATATAATGTTAGAAAGCTGCATGCTAACTTGACACTGAATAAGTCCTTCCTTAAGTCCTTTCCTATATACACACACACACATATATATATATATATATATATATATATAGTAAGCCACATTACACCACCACCACCGGCCTGAACCATTGATACAAGGCAGGATGAATTCATGCTTTCATGTTGTTTAAGCCAAATTGTGATTCTAACTCACATTCATTCCCCCAAGGGGAAATGTGTTTTCACCGTCTGTACGCACTCTAACAAGTAACAGGGTCATAACATAACATTTAACACAGAAAAACACAACCAATTTACACAGACAAAGCTCCACAACAAACACTGCTACCTTCTACTCAGGTTATTTAAAGCTGTGATGGCAGCTGGAATCAAAGTTTTTCCAAAGTGTGTTTTTTTTTTTTTTTTTTTTTTTACAGGTTATTTGTCTGTATCTGATACCAGAGGGGAGGGTGTGAAACATGGGGATAGAGGTGGCAGGTGTTGTGTGCTCTGATCTGTGCTTTGTGACTGAGTGTCAACAAGGGCTGGTAAGGCTTGGCACAGTACAAAGTACAAAAGGATAGATTCAATAAGGCTATGATACAGAAGGAGCAGAAGGTGAGGTTTAACTGAAAGGGACCTGAGTGTATGAATGACATGGAGTCTCTTCTGACAGTGGTTATGGATATCTGTGGTGTGTTAGTTGAAGTTCAGTTTATTGTCCAGAGTAATGCCAAGGTATTTGTCTACTATCTCCACTGGCAAGTTGTTGATGTATATGGGGTCATGTGGGGTGGTATTATTGTGTGTGTCAAATATGACCCTACCATCTGAATGTTGCAGCAGAAATGGAGACTCATTAGACCAGGCAACGTTTTCCCAGTCTTCTATTGTCCAGTGTTGGTGAGCCTGCATGAACTGCAGCCTCAGTTTCCTGCTCTAAAGTGACAGGAGTGGGACCCAGTGTGGTCTTCTGCGCTGTAGCCCATCAAGATTTGATGTGTTGCACATTCAAACATGCTCTTCTGCAGACCTTGGTTGTAACGAGTGGTTATGTGAGTTACTGTTTCTTCCTATCAGGCTTCAAGCAGCCTGGCGATTCTCCTCTGACCTCGGCATCAACAAGGTATTTTCACCTGCCATGTTGCTGCCTTGTTGATTGGCTGATTAGATATTTGCATTAACACGTTGTTGAACAGATGTATCTAATAAAGTGGCCGGTGAGTCACTTTATTAGGTACACAAAATGCACACACTTTGAGGTGAAAATATTCTTGGGGGATGTAGGGAGCTAAGAGATCCTGCATACATAGTATTGATGAACTGGTTAACCTCTGTGTATTTAGTTGCTACATGAGCCTGTATATTCAGCTTTATAGAATACTGTAGACATCTGTGTGATGCAAATCAAAGAGAGAGCAAGAGAGAGAGAGAGATGGAGCTTCATCTGGTTTGCATATGTATTTGAATGGACTGAATGACAGGCAAGACATTTATAATTAAGCCCAAAAAAACTTCTAACTTCTGTGCTGCAGGACTGCTTTGAGAAATTTCTATAAACGTTTCATCCTTTTTCACCCACCATTAAAATATATCACCATTCTAATTTTAACAGACATAAATTTAAGATGAACACAGAGCACTGCTGCAGATTCTAAAAGTTGGGGGGTGGATGGGATGGGTGGGAGGGTTACCTCATTTTTTGTGTAGTTGGAACTGGAACCTCCATCTTTAGCCCTCCAGGACAGCTATGGAATATTACAAAATAGAATATCAGCAGGCTGATCACACACACAGCGGCAACCACCCGAACCTGTGCTCCATTAAATACAGCCATCTGTAGAGAAACACACACATTTTTAAGTTTTGGCCCCATCATTCCTGAACTATGTGGTGTTAAAAATAGAAAAGAAACAGGCCTTGGTGTTTGGTTATGAGAGATTCACCAACGAGAGAATTGTTTAAGCAAAACTTTCAAGCTCATATCACTAATTTTCACTAAATGAAAGACAAAAACTAATTCAAAAATATATGAATTACAAACAGGACAATGCAGAGCTGGCTCCACTCCACTGGCAAATTAATCATTAAGGGGGCAAAATGCATTTGTTCAAAATTCAGTGTTTGTTAAACGTTTACATTGCAAATACTGGAAGATGAATGAACTAAGAGGGAATTTTTAAAACAATCCTTATTTCATGTGTCATGATGAACAAACTCCTTTTAAGCCTGTGGAGCAGTAGCTCTGCCCAGTTCACCAGGGGTGTACCAAGCCTGAGCCACGCCTGAGATTTAAATGGATATGGGCTAGGATCAGAAGAAACAGGATATATTAAAGTTAAACACAGAACTCTCCTCGTGTGGAGTTTCCCTCAGAGGAGACTTATTGTTGTCGAGCACTTACAGGGTTTCAAAATATGAAAACGCCGGGTCAAGTATGCTGCCAAGAGCAAACTTCACTCTTACGTTGAATCCACTTTTGATGTTTCCCACGAGCATCATGCACAGTTTTATTTGTCATACAGTGATCTATAACCACCTGCAATTAAAAACCACCACAGTGCCTGTAGGCTCCAAATAAAGCAGAATTAAATGGTTGTTGAATTTATATATTTCTGGAATTATTTTAACGTTTCTGTCAGTGTAGATCTGACAGTTTTATATTAACGATTTGGGGAAAAAAAAGACGCCATTTGCAGTTGAATGGGCGTGGAGAGGTCTCTCTCTCTCTCTCTGTGTGTGTGTGTGTGTGTGTGTGTGTGTGTGCACCTTGATTGCACACTGCTGCTCGTGACCATAAACGCAGCGATCAGCTCTCCTCCTACTTCAGCGATGACAAGTGCTAAGAAATGACTCAATACCCTCAGATACACATAAATAGACCTGTAACCAAGGCGATTTGCCTCTCGATTTTCTCCTCTCATGAACTCTATGCAGGCTACTGGAAAGTCCTGTTTGTCATTTGCGCATTCATGCATATTAATACATTGGACAAAAAGAAAAACCGGTTTATCTTTCCAGTAAGTAAAAGGTCAGAAGAAAGAAAAACATGAACATTCTCTGGCTTTGTAAAAGGAATCTGTAAATAACTAACATGAAGGAACACAAAACACTTTTAAAATGGATTACATTTACAAAGAAAAAATACAGAAAAAATAGATTTTATGATGCCAGTTTAGCTTAACTCATCTTTATATTTAAGGACGACTGGTTTTTTCTGAGGCACTCCTCACAGCTGTTCTCTGAACAAACTTCCCCTGTAGAAACTTTGTGTTTGTCCAGGACATTATTGCGGATGTAGATGTGTTGTTATTTTAAAATGTGTAAATGACTAAAGCTATAAATGATTAAAACAAAGGGAAAAAAAAGGATTAGCCCACCTTGCAGAATTTGGCACATATTAATTCTCTGTTTATTTTTTCCTCTTGGTTTGTAAAGAACTCCAAAGTATAGTCCTACTCGTTTAGCCACTAGTCACTCTGTTTTGAACTTAAAAAAAAAAGAAAAGGAAAAAAAGTAACATTTTATGAAAAAATAAGGTTTTAATATAAATGTATTGAAATTACAGAGAAAAAAACAAAAGAAAAAAACAGCAAAACATCAGGCTTTACTGGTTCATATCCAAATTAAATTCCCAACATTATTTGGATTTAATAATCAGCACTCGAGGTGACAGAATGACAACATGAGAACAAACTGAGAACATTACAGGCTATAGTAACATTATAGAAATAAAGAAATACTAACCATTTCCTGCGGCTCGGGTTAGGACAGGAATAAATCCAAGAGAGGAAATAAAAGGGGACAAACAGGACGTAGGTGTTGTGTAAAATCAACAGATGGCCCCACCCTCGTCATGTCAGGTAAGGAACGCCTCTGCAGCCCACAAGTTCGACTGTTATCTGTGTCCATAGGCTACACTACCGCAGGTTAAAAAAAAGACATTTTATGAAAACAGCCTCTCGTTCCGGGATATTTTGCTACTCGCCCTTACCCATGATGAAAATCTATAGACATATACTGACTGACTGCGCCCACCCACGTTATTATATACACCGCACCCCACCCCACCAAAACACACACCTGGGAATTGCGTGCGATGTTACTATGTTACTATTACTATGACACTTCAGTAACATGACACTTTAACTTATTCACCCACTATGTATTTATTATTATCACTATTGTATAGTAATTTCTTAACTTGTTATTCTCTCTTTCCTAACTGTGTTTTGACTGTCGAATCAATTCTCCTGCGAGGGTGAGGTTTTCCGAATCATTTGATCTTTCCAAAGTTCTTATCTTAAATGCAGAATACTACCAAAATCCCGAATAACAGGTAAAGCTACCAGGTTGTGAAACAACCTTGCTTTTGAATGAGAGACTTTATGCTGTTATGGTGACTCAGGTGTGCATTTCACAACAACGAGGCATCGTGTTTGACGGTGATGTCATATCGTTTGTAGACATTACTGCTGCCTGCTGAAGTGCAGGCTTCTCTGTGCCTCTCATGTTCAGCTGAGTATCTAGAACCTTGCACAGCACCGCGCAAATTCACAATCTTGCGGCGTACTGAGGCCTGGCATGACAGACTAGCTCCAAATATTAATAATAATAATAATAATAAGGTGATTGATATGGATAGCTTAGCCTTTTTTGTATGGGCTTTTTGGTTAAATACCTGGAATAAGGTCTGTGAGTAACACAAGCTCAAGACACATTCATGTTTTATTCCAGTAAGAAAATACTCCACCTCTGACTTTTTAAGCTTTTATGTGTCTTAGAAAAGATGGCCACTAACAAGTGGCTAAATGGAACTACAGAGGTTGTGGACATTATAATGCTGCAGACAAAAAGTGATCTACTCATCAGTCCACCTCTACAGTCTCGTTGTATTTATATTTATGCTCTTTCAAACACTAACTTTAATCAAAGTGTGTTCTTTTTTAAGAAGAAAGACTTTTGTAGAAGAGTTAAGTGGCTAAATCAAATTACAAGTTAGAAGCTTATGCATGAGGTCATGATGTCATGCAACTGTGGTGTAGTTCGTTTATAGCCTAATATTACCTTTTTAATTATTAAATTTAGGCTTCAAAAAACATCAAAGTGGGTGGTGTATGTATTTGTGAAGATTATCTTGCTGAACAAAATGTTTACATATCATAAACTTTTGTTGATTGTGAAGCTTATTTTCTGCAATACATAAGCTTATTTTCTTATTTTCTATGGGCCCTGATGGCATCAGTGCCAGACTGCTCAAGGACTTTTCAGATCAGCTCTGTGGGGTTTTTCTGCACATCTTCAACTTGAGCCTCTGTCTGGAGAGAGTTCCACTCCTGTGGAAAACATCCTGCGTGGTCCCAGTTCCAAAGACTGTGCATCCCAGTGAGCTGAAATACTTCAGGCCAGTAGTCCTAACCTCTCACCTGATGAAGACAATGGAGAGGATCGTCCTAAGCCACCTCCGACACCTGGTGAGTGATGCGATGGATCCCCTGTAGTTTGCCTACAGACCTGGCATTGGTGTGGAAGACGCTGTCATCTACCTGCTGCACAGATGCCTTTCACACCTGGAGAACACTGCAAGCACTGTGATGGTCACCTTCTTCGACTTCTCCAGTGCTTTCAACACCATCCAACCATCTCTGCTCAGGGGGAAGCTGGAAGGAGCTGGAGTGGACTGTAACCTGGCTGCTTGGACCACCGACTACCTCACCAACAGACCGCAGCATGTGAGGCTTCGCAACTGTGTGTCTGATGTGGTGGTCTGCAGCATGGGGGCCCCACAGGGTACAGTACTGCATGAGACTATGGGAGACCTGAGTAGCTCCTTCAGTAACAGACTGCTGCATCCACGGTGCAAGAAGGAGCACTATAAATGACACAGGTCATTTATTCCAACAGCCATCAGACTGTACAACACCAGTCTGACCCAGCAATAAACCTGCACTCTGGACTCCACTTTCTGGTCACTTTATATATATATATATATATATATATATATATATTTGGAGACAAATGACTGGAAAGATTAAATATAACAATCAGTCAAGAAATAACATTTAAAAAATATATAAATACACTTTGTGATTCTATTTTAAGGGTTGTATTTCAAATTTGGTTAATAATTCATAATTTGAACAAAAAAAGAATGTTATCATTAATTAATGAATGTATTATAGTTCTTTACAGTGGATCAGTTTTATTCAGTGGTGTAGTATTTTGGGGGGAAGCTGATTTTATGACCTCATCAAAAAGAATACTGCACACACGAACACACACACACACAAAAGGCTTAAATGTTTGCCAGATAAGGTTGGGAAACTATTGCTAATCAAGTACAAAAATCAACACCAATTATAACAACAATTATAATGTGTGTGAACGTTGCTGGTGCTGGCTGTCTCAGAAGAAACTGATGTTGTTCCAACATTGTTGTAATTGACATCTTAACGATAGTAAAACTATATTTTTCTGGCGACTCTTTTTAACGCGGGGTTCATAAATTAGAAAGAGCTGTGTAGCCTAGAATCACATTTCTTCTCGTTTTTTTCACGAATAGGTGGCAGTATCTCAGGATGATCACGATCATACTATCATCAGTGTTTTACTTTTTATATGTGTTTTTATATGTAGGCAATTACAAAGAGATATTTGTGTGTTATACCTGTTTTTCAATTGCTAATAACACCAGTTTAACAGTAAAATTGTTCTCTCTTCATGCTGAAATAAGTGGGCGGACGGCATTCCCTGTATCTCCCTCCCACTACACTACACACATGAGACATGACAAACTGAAAAAGGAACAGATAATAACAAAGTTGCTCTTCACTGGGTGAGAGTTGGCAGGGAACTATATGATAAACCTGTTCTTGTGATGCTAACAACATGACATCTAACTTTAACTGCCCAAGTTACAAGAGGACACTATGGGCTGTGGAGTTTACTGTAGTATACTGTACAATAGACTGGCAGGATTCCCTGTTTTTTAACAGGATTGTTGTGTCTCTGTGTGTGACACAAAGGCATCTTGCAAATGTTTAACATGACTTGGGGAACTAGGGGAATTTTCAAAGTTAGAAACTTTCCTTGGGAAATAATGGGATATATGGGAATTTTATGGGAATAAACTGGAAATTTTGTCAATTGCAGGTTAGCCTGTAACAGGGAACTGATATGAACTTAAATAAAACATCTTACAACATAACGTTGGTTGAATTTCTACCCTCCACTGTGCATTCCTCTATCACACGCACAGATAATTTCTAGAATCCTGCTCACTGCAGCCACACTACTGCATCTGAGCCAAACTTTAACTAGCAAAAAATACATCAAAATGTGTTTATACAGTAGCTAACCTCTAAATCAGATATGCTAAATGTAAGCTAACACCATGTCTGTGACATTTTGAGTCTGGTTCTGCTCAAGGTTTCTGGTGCTGATCATAGTGGGAATTGTTGGGTCTCTTTCTGTAAATATTATAATATAAAAAGTACAGTCTAGACCTGTGCTATATGAAAAGTGCCTTGAGTGTGTTAGGGAAGTAATATTTTACAATTAAAAATGTGTTAATGAATTTTTGGGCAACACATGAGAGCAGCCTTGATCAAACATGTTGCTGTTAAGAATGAGGAAAATCCTGTTTAAACAATAGTAGTAGGTGTGGACTAGGTCTATGTCAGCACCTGTTTTTTTTCTGTTTTAAATGCTTTTCATTCTCTTCATACACACTCACACTGGTCATGCATGTGGAACTAGTTTGGGGGATCAAGCAGAGTATGCCTATATTGCTAGCTGACAGTAAAGAGATGCAACAGAGAGAGTTTGTTGAGTTCAGTAGAGTTTGATCTGTTTTTATCATAAAATATGATAACATTATGATTAGTTGATTTAATTTGCTGTCCTGTCTGAAGTGTGTTGCATTAAAATGTGCCATATATATATATATATATATATATATATATATATATATATATATTAACCTGCGGCAGTGTAGCCTATGGACACAGATAACAGTTGAACTTGTGGGCTGCAGAGGCGTTCCTTACCTGACATGACGAGGGTGGGGCCATCTGTTGATTTTACGCAACACCTATGTCCCCTTTGTCCCCCTTTATTTCCTCTCTCGGATTTATTCCTGTCCTAACCCGAGCCGCAGGAAATGGTTAGTATTTCTTTATTTCTATAATGTTACTATAGCCTGTAATGTCTCAGATGGTTCTCATGTTGTCATTCTGTCACCTCGAGTGCTGATTATTAAATCCAAATAATGTTGGGAATTTAATTTGGATATGAGTAAAGCCTGATGTTTTGCTGTTTTTTTTTCTTTTGTTTTTTTCTCTGTTATTTCAATACATTTATATTAAAACCTTATTTTTTCATAAAATGTTACCTTTTTTTTTCTTTTCTTTTTTTAAGTTCAAAACAGAGTGACTAGTGGCTAAACAAGTAGGACTATACTTTGGAGTTCTTTACAAACCAAGGTGAAAAAATAAACAGAGAATTAATACGTGCCAAATTCTGCAAGGTGGGCTAATCCTTTTTTTCCTTTGTTTTAATCATTTATAGCTTTAGTCATTTACACATTTTAAAATAACAACACATCTACATTCCGCAATAATGTCCTGGACAAACACAAAGTTTCTACAGGGGAAGTTTGCCTACAGGCACTGTGGTGGTTTTTAATTGCAGGTGGTTATAGATCACTGTATGACAAATAAAACTGTGCATGATGCTTGTGGGAAACATCAAAAGTGGATTCAACGTAAGAGTGAAGTCATTTGCTCTTGGCAGTATACTTGACCCGGCGTTTTCATATTTTGAAACCCTGTAAGTGCTCGACAATGTGGTGTGGTTTTGGCTTTACTTAAATACCAAAATGGGCTTGGTACACCCCTGGTGAACTGGGCAGAGTGTACTGCTCTACAGGCTTAAAAGGAGTTTGTTCATCATGACACAAGGTCGCACTCTAAAAAATATTACACTGGCACAACTTTAAAACATTAAGCTAACAATTTGTATGGATTGTTTTAAGTCATTCCAGCTCAGTCACTACTAAGTAAAAAAGCTAAGAATTTTATAGTTTAGCTAACTCAGTTACTACAATTAACTTGATTTCTCTAAAAATGTAGTTAAGGTGAAACAACTTAATTTTGATGATATTAAGTGGTCAAATTATTTAAATTTAAGCTATTCGCTCTCTCTCTTTTTTAAACATTCTTCTCAGAAATGTCAATGCAAATTGTTACCATATTTTTTTTTATGAGTAACTTATTTCACTTCACTTAGTCACAGTAAATTACACATAGCAATTCCACTTTTATGATCACACTTTTATTACAAAACCAATGTTCACTTATGTGTAATTTGTATACCACCATGTGTAAACAAAATAGACATGAGCACTTCCAAAAATACTTTGACTCAACCAAATGAGTTTTTACCAAAACAAGAAGAAACAAAACACTGTACAACATGTGAGAAGTTGTTGGTGTTGGACAAAAACACATCAAATGGCTACATGGTAGTTTTGGCTAGGTGTACAACTGCCAACTGTCAACAGTACAGCTACTGTAACTTGCACAACAAAACAAACATGTAACAGTGCAACATTTCCTACTGAATTTAAGGACCACCAAATTCTTCACAGTCTTAGTGCATCAGTTTATTTTTTGTAACATTACCTTAAGACCAGCTTTTAGTCTATCCAACTCCAGGAATATCCCTTGAAACAAGAGTTTTTCAGTTCTTTTGGGTAGCTGAGGTTGAGTTTGTATATTAGCCACATTAGCAAGGCACAGGCTATGAGGATGTCCAGGTCTTTCAGAACTTCTGTTTCCTCAATCATGATCCTTGAGCTGGCTGGGTCAGATGTTATGGCACTTTGGGTTCAGTCTGGTAATCTTCATCACTTTGTTGGTAATAGCACCACCATCCTGGTAAAAGTAGGTCACTATCAATATTAGTGTTTTAAGACATCATATTTAAAAAGGAGAGTAACAAAAAGTACAGTATGTGTGAATGTAAGCATTTGATTTACCTACCAACTGATCTTTGAAGAGATCCTCCTCCTGTTGTCTGACAACTTGACCGATTAGTTCTTCTAATACTTGTAATACTATTCTTATAGTTTCCAAATGTCTGGCAAATTATGTTTTTATGTGAGTATTACTGACCAAAAAGAGTTGTGGTGTCTACAGACCCATTTTACTCATTGCCAATGTGGAATGTGCTCGCTGCTTACCTGTCACACATTATGCAGCAGACTGTTAAACAGAAAAAAACATCTCTCATTAACTTACCTCTAAAATGTGTCCAGATGTTCCAGGTAGATAACAAGTTTTACTATGGCATTTCTACAATGTGGTGTTGGTTTCCTGTTTGCACTTGGACACAGAATATCCTTTAACTGTGGCTCAGTTAACCATTTTTAACCTCAAACCAAACTAACTCTAAGGCTAAAACACCAACATGCATCATTTTAAAATCAAAGTATCTGTAGGAACCAACATTTATTATGGCTTTAGTCATGAATGTCAAGCAGCCCACCCATGCAGCTGCTGCCAACTAAACCTGTTGCACCTAATGCTGCATAATTTCAGTGCCAATCATCTGCTGCTGTTAACAAAACAGAAAAGACTACTTTGAATGCTTCAGCTAGTCTACTGACTTTACAGTTGCTGAATTAGCTTAGGACAAAGCTCATTTAAATTTTCAGTGTTGTGTAAAAATTAATTCTTGTAGTGTCGATATAGTTAGTAGCTACTGCAAGAAACAAAGAAAAATAGTTACTCACCAACTAACATAAGCCATTAACGATAATCCATACAAATGGTTCTCCCCCTAGCAGGCACGGTGTGGCAACAAAACAAGTTCACCTCCTGTTTTGAATGACACTCAGTAGAAGTTCAAGTTGCACTAATACTTTTCTATTGTTATGTTGAGGGAAACATGTTTATTCAAAGTGTATACATATTTAAGTCAAGACAGTTTTCGTTATTTTGATTTTGACCAACTTCTTAAAATAAGTTGAACTGCTTAAAACATTGGTACTGGTTACTGGTAACAAATCATTTCTTAGAGCGCAATAATCAATGACATAATAAGGATGAATTGTTTTTAAAATTCCCTCTTAGTTCATTCATCCTCCAGTATTTGATATGAAAACGTTTAACAAACACTGAATTTTGAACTAATGCATTTTGCCCCCTTAGTGATTAATTTAAAAATTAGCGATATGAGCTTGAAAGTTTTACTTAAAAAATTCTCTCATAACCAAACACCAATTTTGAAATTCGGAGGCCTGTTTCTTTTCTATTTTTAACACCACATAGTTCAGGAATGATGGGGCCAAAACTTAAAAATGTGTGTGTTTCTCTACAGATGGCTGTATTTAATGGAGCACGGGTTCGGGTGGTTGCCACTGTGTGTGTGATCAGCCTGCTGATATTCTATTTTGTAATATTCCATAGCTGTCCTGGAGGGCTAAAGATGGAGGTTCCAGTTCCAACTACACAAAAAATGAGGTAACCCTCCCACCCCACCCCCACACACAGACATCCTGGTAATGGCTTACTATATATATATATATATATATATATATATATATATATATATAGGAAAGGACTTAAGGACTTAAGGAAGGACTTCTTCCGCTCTGTTTCAATCTTTGAGCGTGCATAAAGCTTTTGTCACAAATTTCTTACCTCCCACGGTGTCAATTGAAAACATGTTCAAATGCCAAATGAGTTGTTTAGTAGGAGTTGTGTCAAGTTAGCATGCAGCTTTCTAACATTATATAACTATTAATTGTCACAACTGCACCAGGCTTTCTTTCCCTTTCACCTGACGCTGAGGAGCTGGTCAGCACTCTGTGGTGCTGTAAGGCCCAGTATGCGCCCGTCACAGCGGCTCTTCAGTCCGGTGTTCTTCAGTATAAGGGGGTGAAGGAGAGACCAATGTGGTTATGGCACTAGTTTTCAATGTTAAAAAGCTCTAGCAGCATTCAAATTCAATACAGTTAATGCCACAACCTGTTCAAAGTGTTCAGCTGTGCATCTACCTCTGAGCTGCTGCAACAGGCTGGTGTGTGAGTGTCCACACCACCAGCACAGCTGCTGCAGAATGATTTTATTATACCCTCCTTCAGAGAGCGAGAGAGAATGGGAAATACTGGCCTTCATATTATGTTTTGTTAATTCATTGACATAATTTCAATATTTCTTGGGTTCTCCTTCACCTTATGCTGATGAGCACCAGGAATGTTCACAGGTTAGCATCAGCTCTTCAGAACTGACTCGCAGAGAACTCTGAGCTCTGACGTTAATGCTTAACTCGATAAAGCATTAACATCAGCTCAGAGTTCACTCATCTGGGACTAGAAAATCATTTCTGTTGCTAGGTCGTTACTAAGGGTCTGGTTATTTGCTGTAGTGGTAAACTCGATTCCATTACACATAGGAGTCCACTGACGTGACTGATTGTGTTCCAGTTATTAGTCACCCATGTATTTCCATGGAAAATCCTTTTCATTTTAAGAGCAAATTGCTGACAGATTAAAAAAAACAAACACATTCTCTTACATAAATGCCCTATTTTTGGTTGGTTTTTCTTTTTCTTTTGTTAGATTATTTGTTATTATTATTATTAGATTACACAAATTAATAGCACACAAAGTTCAGAATTAACATTTTTGTGACTGGTCAAATACATTAATTAACAATGTATCCTTATCATGTATAATAGAATAGCAGTACACTTCCTTGAATGTTTTTGCTGTTTCAAATTGGTTGTGTAGTAACATAATTTATAGTTGGACAAAAACAATAGCAGAATTGTGATTCTTCAGAACTTACTATTACTTTCATCCTTCCAGGTCACAACTCCCCAGTTATCTTCCTCTACCCAGTCCGTGCACTTGTCCTGCTGGCTCAGTGCTCCTGAAAGATCAGATCCCTGAGGAACAGTATGAGGAGCTGGCCCAACGCCGAGCTAAGGAGTTCCAGCAATACAAGGCCAGGTAGTAGATGGGTGGGTGCTAGGATGGTTGGATGGGGTGAATTATTTAATTCTTCACAGCAGCAAAGTTAATAAGGGAGTAATATCAAATAATAATAATAATTATTAATAATAATAATTAATAATAATTCAGAATATTTATATAGTACCTTTCAAAACAAATAATGTAATATAGTCACTGAGCACTTTGTAATTAAATTCTAATTGTAATTAATAGTAATGGATAGGGCCTTGCTTTGCTCTCAAAACAGCCTGAATTCATCTTAGCATGGATTCCACATGATGTTGGAAATATACTTTTGAGAGGCTCTTCCATGTTGACATGATTGCATCATATAATTTTGGCAGATTTGTCAGCAACACTTTCAAATTTGGTGTTTATTTTCTGTAACAGGCAGCTGATGAGGAACTTGTAAATCTAATAATGTCCACTCTTTCTCTGGCGAGCCTCTTTTTCTGGACAGACTGAAACAAAGTGACCTGACTGGTAACAGTAGTGGTAGTGGGTAGTGGGTGCTGGCAACTGGTAGACAGACCAGAAATGAGAAAACATGATGAATGAGGTGAAAAAATGTACGGTTGAAAACTGCCATTTGTGTTGCCAGGTAAGAGGTCAAAGCATTTGAAGTAAAATTTCAATGATATTACCTTGAAATAGAAGAGTGGTGTGTAGTAAGGGAGAGAAAAGGAATTTCAACATTATAACTAATAATAAATTCCTGAATCACCACACTTATATCATCCCATCAATGTGCTGAAAACAGTAACTATTACAGTGTATAGGTAGAATGATGCTCTTTTTGTGGTCCCATTACCATTTAATTACAAGGATTGTACACCCAGTTATTACTGAGAGCACATTATGCAGATGAAGTATGATTATTGTGAACAGATTAGCCTATTGTTACCACACGTAACATGTTCTTAAATGTTCTGTCCCCTAGTTACTCTCATATATGTTTCCCTAATACTACCCTGTTTACTATGTTTATTGTCCCATCAATACCCTAATTACAGAACTTAGAATCCAGCGTTACTTGCATTACCATTTTTTCACAAAGGTATTACTAGGTTATTACCTCATTAAGTAAAATATTGCTAATTAATAACACTTGTCTAGTCAGTCTCCTTGGATCTAAATGAACAGCTTTTTTTCTGGGCCCAGAAAACAGACTCAGTGCATGAAAACCAAAACTGTAATGAACACTTTTTCTGAATGACAAATTCTAGTAACAGTTTAATATAAGTCTATCTTCTGACATTTTGTTATTACAGTCTCCAAACCGGACAGTCTGCTGCACAAATATATTACCACAGAGTTACATTGTTACAAAGATAATATTCTCTCATTGCATTGTTGTATTGTGAACTGCAAACCACTCATCTACTATGAGAAAAATCAATGTAATTTTTTTAAATTCATGTGTTCTAACCCAACCTCCTCCTCCTCCCGCCACCCCCACCCTCACCATCTCCCCAACAGGACAACCTCTGTACTATCCAAACTACTATTTGCTGCAGCCTAACTCTCCTCTACAGTATCCTATCCAGGGTTTTACAGTACAACCTTTGACTACCACTCACATACCAGGTATGTCTGTATGTATTGTAACTCAGGGGACAATTTGTCGGTTTGAGGTTTTTATATTGCACAACAAAATAAAAAAACGGTAACAAGTTTGAGAAGGTTGGGTTCATCTGAGGTATGGAAAAATAAACTGAAAAATAATGTTGCATTACAGACTACAGACGTATACCTTGCTGGGACAAAAGCTGTAATGTAATTTGAAGCGCTTTGAGTGGTCAAAGGTGTATTCCAGACGCAATGAGAGCTTAACATCAAGGGTAGCATAACTGAGATGGATGTGTGCCCTTACATGGAAAGTATAAAAAGTACAAGGTCATTCCGCTTTCAGGTTTAGCGTTGTACGCAGAACGAAGGAGCAGCTACAAGGTTGGTGTGATCCTATGAATAAATGGGTAATTTTTGTTCAAATTAGCCTGGTAAGTAATGAAATGGATGTACTGTTTGGCTTTTGGTTGACACAAGATGGTTGCTGAATGTTTGACTTCATTCATAATAATTCATAATAAATGTACTACACATTGGATATACTACATATGAAACACGCTGCATGTAGCAGGTCATCCTATTACATCACATTACACTTTCTGGACACATGAAACATACACAAAACTGTATAATAAGGAAGGCAAAGGTCTGTTATAATTTAATCAGATTGATTACACTAATGACTTTTGTTGCCATAGAAATAATTACTCAGCTGGTAAAAGTGCTACTGTATTTCCATGACTTCATTTAACATCACTGCACAGCAGCCATCTTGGTGTTAACCTTGGAGATAGGGGCAGGAATTCTTCTACAACTAAGGGATACTGGTCCTGAAACTGCTGCAATAGATGCATATGGATTTGATTTTGAAAGCCAATATTTGAGTTTTAATTTGAAGCTGTCATGTCTTCAGTATTGCTTTCTCCAAAACTGAGTTCCTGTCATAATGTCAGGAAAACACATTCTTTACCTGAATAGTCAAAATTTAAAGTTGATGAATATTTTTTTATAGTCTGATTGTGAACAAGAATCAAAAAAATCACTTTTGGCTTTCAAAAATTCTTAACCAATGCAGCCTGAATTTAAGGGCAGTGGTGTAACTGTCCGCCCTGTTCTTGCAGCCTGTGCTAGTTGTGTGTGGAAAGATCTACACAGCAACAAAGCTTCAAAGACTGTGATTGTGCATCCTTGGTGCAGGTATGTTTACTCTGAGTTCTCTCTAGTTTACTCAGGTGTGTCTACCCTAGGTATCTTTAAATGTGTCCAAAGGCATCCTGTCCACAGAGATCCCAGCTGAAGGGGTAACAGTCCAAGGTGAGATGCCAATAACAGAACTAACACAATATAGTTTGTAGTCTGGGTCAACTTACTTCTTACAGACAACTGGTAAACAAAACATGTATTCAAATCAAAAACCTCATTCACTGTCTTCTTTTGAAGTAACAGTCATAGAGCTGCTTCTCTCTCTGTGCAGCATTGTTATTGTGAAGAAACATGATCCACATTACCATATATTATTCATTTTTTTCTTTTTATATTGTTATCATTTCTGTTTCACATTATTATACTTACATATTATTTGTACTGTCTCATTATCAGCTTGTCAGCACTAATCTGTATGATAAGTATAGAATTTATTAAAGTGCAAATACAGTCACTTATTGATAAATTACCATTGAAAAGAGTATTAAAGAAAAGCATTCATAATCTGAAGTTGCTTTTCATGTCATATGGAAGAAAATGCATTTAACGTGTGACATCACTGTAAGTCATACAAGCATCCATCATTTTTTATCTAAGGAGCTAAAACACTGGTATTACCTTTGAAGGCACAGCCATTTGATAGGCGTGATTTCAACAAACTGAATACAGCTGGCATCAAGCACTCAAAGCATCAGAGTCATTTTGTTAAAATCCTTTGAAATGAACTCTTTTCATGTTGTGGTAAAATGACAGGTGACGGCCAGACGAGCTTGATTATGGAGTCCAGCAGCCTGTTGACACTCAATGACCTCCTGGCTAAAGTGTCCTATACCAGCACTGTCTACCATATACACACTGGAGACCTTGGTATGTGTCCAAGAAATGGAACCTGAGCCAGAAAACAGAATTTTTATCTGAAAAATCTAAATTCAGTGGCAGAAATTTAAAGCACAATATGAAATGCAAAAGTACTGATACAGTAGATGTAGTTAAAAAGAATTAGCGCACTTGCCAATGTGAGTGCATAAAAGTGTGTTCCTGTCTGTGTTGAATGTTCAACTAGAATTACTGAAATTAGTTTCAGTCAAAAATGTGACGGCAATTTGCGTATTGTTCTTCTTTTCAGGTAATACAGCATTTTACACTGTAATTTCACTATGTGAATCAGGTATCAGTAAAGTATTTATTGGTTCCTATTAGTAGTTAAATATAACTATAGTGGCCATTTTAGATAAAAGGCCAAAGTGTGGGTACCCAGTGGGAGACAGTGAGTAGAAAACAAACATATCTTTCTCAAGTGTACAGCTATAGAGGGCTTCTATTGTCATTTCAGGAGGAAAAACTATAACTTTATAATTTCATAATAATATAACACAGAGATAAACGTGGCTCAAACAGTAAATCTTTAATGTTTAATGAGTAACCTATAATTATTATTTAGATGTTTTACTACACAGTACAAACCAGGAATGTGGGCTGTAATATTAGTGTTCACCTTTTCTCTCCTTTTCTCTATAATTCCCAATTGTAACAAACTGAAATTATATGTTGTTCTCTGTAGTCTTGTTCTTTGTCACTGTACCTACATTTAACTAGGAACCAGTGAGTATGTTATTAGTACCGATTCATAAAATGAAATGAAATTGTATTTTATGTGTTACCTGAGTTAACCTTGTTTCCTAAATGTCATAATTTGCTAATCTATTACCACCTAGCTGTTCCTCTCTCTGTACTTAGCATCCTTCAAGTTTGAAAACCATGAAGCCGTGTTTCCCATCACCATCAAACAGCCTCATGTACCAGTCCTGTATGACATGGGAAAAGGTAGGAGGGCACTCATTATAGTGGTCTGAAGTTAAAAATCGAGTTCACATTCAGTTATTTATGTTAGGAAACTACTGCTTATGTACTGTGTGGAAGAACCTGTGTGGAACCTTCAGAAAATCGTCCTGCAATGTCCTGCAATCTAGTCAAAATTAAACCATAAATAACAAAGGGAGCACAAAGATGACCCCCTGACTGACTATAGACTAGTTTCATGATGTACATTCACAGGCAAATTTGATGTGTAAATTTAG
The DNA here is from genome assembly GCF_001640805.2 of Lates calcarifer. Lineage (NCBI taxonomy): Eukaryota > Metazoa > Chordata > Actinopteri > Centropomidae > Lates > Lates calcarifer. The sequence goes on from NC_066843.1 coordinate 19,866,565, forward strand.
AGTTGAATATTTAATATAGGATTTTACACTCATCAAACAACACTTTTTAGTATTATTTGTTATAAGAGTGTTAGTGTAATGCTATTAATTAATACACTGACAATGAAAAATGTAGAGAACTGAAACCCACCATGTTCAATTGAATTGAATTGAATTGAATTACTGTATGTGCTATAAAAACATCCCATACTTTTAAAAATATGTTATATCTGCCTGGGGCACATTTGCCTTGAATAATGTATGTTTAGGCATACAGCCTTTCAATTCAATGTGATTTTGTTGGTGGAAGTGTTTTCCATTAGTTGTCAAAATAAGACATCTGGCATTATGGACCATTTTTGAAATGCAAACTGCAAAAACTGCTCCAATAACTAGCTAGCAATCTCATTTTAAATCCTGCTGAAAATTCACGCTGCCTTGTGTACTAGGGTTGTGTACTAACCCTAACCCTAACCCTTATCTTTTTTATTGAAATGATTCTTTGCCTACTTCCCTGTGTGTCAGACATCAGCTCTCATGTCACCATCATCACAAAAACATTCCTGCGGTACACAGAGCTGAAGGTGTTGTTGAACAGTATCCGGCAATTCTATAGCAACATAGAAGTCATCATTGCAGATGACAGCTTGGAACCAGAGAACATTACTGGAGAACACATCCGACACTACATCATGCCTCCAGCACAGGTAGACACATACACTTTTATTTGACATTTTAGTCTGAAGTGGCATTTACAAAAGATATATGTCAATTAATTTAATTCTTAAGACATGAATCAATCATTTCAGTTATAAAACCAAGAGACCCCTTCAGACTGATAGAATTTGATTTTGGCTATTAAGTATTAACCAAACTTACATATTCAATACATTAGCTTCTATCATATTTGATACATATTGACCTATCAACCATCTTCAAACAAATACAAGAACATGCTTTAGAATAATACAGCACATAAGGAAGCATTACATGGAATTATAGTGTGGTTCGTGAAAAGGCAGTCAGACACTTCGAAAGGTTTTATTAGTTTAAAGTGTTAAAGACAACAGTTACGTCAACTGTTTTTTTTTTTTTGTTGTTGTTTTGTTTTGTTTTTAATGCTGTGGCCGGGTATGGTATGTTTTGGAGAGTGATGTTTGACAGCACTGTCAGCCATAACATTATGACCACTGACAGGTAAACTGAGTAACATTGATTATTTGGTTACAATACAATGTTCTCCTGAGAAACCTTAGGTTCTGGTATTTATCTCAATGTTACTTTGACACGTACCACCGACTAAATATTGTTACAGACCAAGCACACCCCCTCATGGCAAAAGCACTCCCCAATGGCAGGGGCCTCCCCCAGCAGGACAAGGCTTCAACCACTCTGCAAAAACTGCTCACAAATGGCCCTAGGAAAATGACAAAGAGCCTAATGTGTTGACCTGGCCCACAACTTCCCCAGATCCCAACGTGATCCAACATCTGTGGGACCCTAATATTGTGTAGTTCCCCCTTGTGCTGCCAAAACAATTCTGAGCCGTCAGGGCATGGAAACAGGACCTCTGTGTCCTGTGGTGTCTAGCACTGAGTCGTTGGTAGCAGATCCTGTGGTTTGTGTGTGGGGCCTCCATGGATCTGGTTTGTTCCAGTGCATCCTACAGATGCTGGATCAGATTGACATCTGGCGAGTTTGGAGGCCAGGTCAACACCTTACGCTATTTTTCATGTTCCTTGAAACTCTCTGTGGTTGAAGCATTGTCCTGCTGGGGAGGCCCCTGCCATTGGGGAGTGAATTTGCCATGGGGGGTGGGGGGTGGGTTGTGCTATTGTCAGTGGTAGGTGTCAAATTACCATCTAGACGAATACAAGGTCTCTCAGCAGAACATTGTATTGTTACAAAATGATCAATGTTATTCACTTCACCTGTCAATGGTCATAATGTTATGGCTAATTGGTGTACAATATAACTACATGCAGAAAGAATCAGACCAGTTCCAAATGTTACAGGTATCATAGGTAAGGATATTAAGCATCTGCAACTTCTTTGCTGATTATCCTTAGATGTATATACTACCTTGGAACAGTTCATTTTTTTTTACTTTTTTCAAAAGTTTAACAACATTTTGACATCACATCAACTCCTCTGTGTTCTGCATTTAATTGCATTTGTCAAATGAAATGAACATTACAAAAGATTTCAGATGTGAAAAATGTCTCCTCCCTCAGGGCTGGTTTGCTGGCAGGAATCTAGCTGTTTCCCAGGTAACCACCAAGTACTTCCTCTGGGTGGACGATGACTTTGTGTTTACGGAGAACACAAAGATAGAGAAGATGGTGGAGGTGATGGAGGCGGTCCCAGAACTGGATGTGGTGAGAATAAAATGGATAATGTCTGAGGGGTTGGCTTGTGTTTGTGATGAAAATCTTGTGAGCTGAAGAAAAGCGCTCTAGGAGTTCAGAACTTTTATGCAGAACAATTTATTTAAGCTTATTGAATACAGACTAAAACAAATAGAGTTTTTGAAAGAAAATAAATCTAAAAAAGCAAAATAGTTGACAGTGTCGGCTGTTTTAAATAAATGTAAAATGTATTATTTATGTAATCAGGTTTGAACAGATTTTTTTGTCATGTATTCAGTGGAGTTACAGTGGTTTTATGTTATTCACTTGTTATTGCACATATTCCAGTTTCATATCTGACTCTGAGTCCTCTCTGATTTTAATCTTTGATTAAACAACTGATTAGACAATTAGAGCCTATCATAGTATGTGGTTTGTCTGTTCTCATCAGGTGGGAGGATCAGTACAAGGGAACCAGTTTTACTTCTCTATTCTCTACGAACAAGGAGAGGAAATGGAGGGTGGGTGTCTGTACAGAAAATCTAAAGGAAAATTCCATTCACTTCCTGGCTACCCAGAGTGCTATCTGGCCAGTGGGGTGGTCAATTTCTTCCTGGCTCGTACAGATGCTGTACAGAGAGTGGGCTTTGATCCTAAGCTCCAGCGGGTAGCACACTCAGGTAGGTTTACCCCCAAACAGAGTTGTGACACCAAGTCCACATCCTTCAAGTTTTTGTGAGTCATGATACAAGCAGATGTTTTTCTAAAAGGGTAAATATCTTTCACTGATTCTAGAGTTCTTCATGGATGGGCTGGGCTCCTTGATGGTGGCCACGTGTGGCCAGGTGTCCATTGGCCATCAGCCCAAAACAGGCAAAAACCCAGATGCAGCTCGCTACGCCAAATTCAGAGCCTCCTCAAGGAGCGACAACACATTCAAACTGCTGCTTCACTTCTTCAAAAACCACCTGAAGTGTATCCGATATGGATAGAAGATGACAATCAGGTCATCAGCTATAGTTTAGACTTCTCTAAATGAAGACATCATTTAGAGAAGTCAAATGATGGGGGGTAGGGGGTAACACTGAGTTGTAAGCATAAATGTCAAAATTTCATGGCTATGTCAATTCATTCCAGTGGAATTCCTGTGGTTATTGAGGAAGAGGAGTTGCAGGTACAGATGCATCTTTTGAATAAACTGTGTGACCTTATCATCTTGTTAGATACTTCACTGAGCTGAGCTTATGTCAGGGTGTCAGTTCTGAGCCAGGGCTTTTCTTTTGTAGTTCTGTTGTGTTTGTTTTATTTCCTGTTTTATTTTGTAATCACTGACCTCCCTCTTGTTTCAGGTGTCTTGTCTTCCCCTTCCTTCTGTGCTCCCTCCTCCTGGTGATTACCTACCCTGCCCTAATGTGGTTCACCTGTGTCTCATTGTCTGCCCTGCCCCTGTGTATTTAGTGTCTGTGTCTCCCTGCACTCCCTGCCAGTTCGTCTTGTGTTTCTGCCAGACCTACCAGCCTTTGAGTTTGATACTGTTCTCTAGCAGCCATAGGTTTTGACCCTTGCCTGTGTTTTTTGACCTTGCCTCAGCTCTAGTCCTTTTTGTACCGTTGCTTTCTCTTTTTGCCTATCTGTGTTCCGACCTCGTTTGATTAAAGGACCTTGATTTTGGTAACTCTGCCTCCTGTTTGCGCCTGTGTCCACATTGCTACACCCTGACAGCTTAGACAATTTTATTTTCCCTTTTACTATTTTTTATTGAATAAATTGTGTAAAATGGTTTAAAAAAAAAAAAAGAGAGAAAGTTTAAGTGGAGCAAACAGAACAGACATGAAATCTGTGACTGATTTGCAAGAGATTAATTATGGGTTACCACTAATTCCTGGTTCGTTCACCAGCTACAGCACTTCACTCACTAGCTCTGATAGTATATTCTCTATGTCACAAAACTTCTAGCACCACATACTTTGCAAAGAAGAAGATTATTTCTACCATACCACTTTCTGGTGTGACCAGGCCTTTAGTATGGCTGCTGTATAACAGGACCACCAACACCACTGATGGTTTCATTAACTGCTTCCACAGATTAAGATCCTTTGCTAATAAGAAGTGTTTCTGTTTCAGATAAAAACAGAGGAGTCATATGTCATCTCTCATGTGGTTGAACCATAAACTGTGTTTATGACAAACTTGTTGTCATAAAGTTACCTCTGCACTGGCTAGCAGACATTGTATTTTTTAGGCAATATTTGTGGTATGGTCTAGGTATACCAGTGTCAGTCCATCAATAAAATATCTGTATTATCGCAACAGTTTTTGGATGTATTCTTTTACACACTGTAATATATTAGAAGATGTTAGAATGTTAGTAGCTTTTCGTAGTGTGCTAAAAGGTGATGAAAGATGATATGAAGATAGGATGTTGATATTTATCTCTTATTTTTGGTACATATGTCATCACATCATCCTGTCACATTGCTGTGCTAAATATTTTGTTACTTACTCAAGCTGTAAGTGGCTGATATTTTGATCAATCATAATGTCTTTGTAATATGCACTACATCACTTCTCCATAGTTATGCACTGGCACTGAAAATATTGTTTGCTTGTACCTCTATCAAAATGCCAGACTTAGACACCACCCCTAAATGCCTGTATGTGTGGGTGAAAGAATTGCCATGATATTTGGTGCACATATTTAATGATTCATCATTCAATAATTATTATTACTTTGACAGGGTGTATGTTATTGTGAAAGTTTTTTTGAATGTAAGAATTTGAAAATATGAGCCATAAATGTGTAAGATTGCACAACTTCTTCTCTTTGGTGATATTTAACCACAATCAATTAATTAAGTTGTTCTTTTCATAATTCTTATTAATGTGAAAATCCAGTGTGTCCCACCATACAAATCTCTTTACAGTGTTGCTCTCTTTAGTTACAGCAAATCTGCATTACAGTTTAAAGCTATTTAAGGTTTGAATGCATAAAATTTAAACAGCCATGTACAATATGTGTATAATACATGGCCCATATAAAAAAATTCATTACTTTCTTTGGCATAATAGCAAAAATGCTCAAGCTCAGTTAGCAGCGAAAGGGTTACCACTTCGATACTGATCTACACATTTCCATACACACCATCCTCTGATATAGCCGCACAAATGGTGATTTCGGCCCCATGTTGTCCAGGTACTTGCCCAGTGGCCGCTAAAATTCCGAGGTTGAAGCCTGCCTCATCCACAAAAAATGAATTTATGATGGCTATGGTCATCAGCATCCGGGGCAGTCACCCTTTAAATAAAAAGACATGTTGGAAAGAGAATCACTGATTACAGTACAACGATGTGGAATCTTTCACAAACTTCTGCCTCTGCCTCCGCTAGTTTGGTTTAGACTCAATTCTGTACAAGAAATTACAGGAGATTTTTGTAATGTGACATTTACAGTCACATTACCTACTCTGTGCAACACATTGGCACAGTCATCTAAGAGCAGCCCACGGTACTGTAAGGTTCACTGTAGTACATGCTGAAGACTTACCGGTTATCATTGCAGAAGGTTCTGATGAATGAGGCCACAGTAGATCCTCTGAGGTTTGGTTGAATCATTCTTGCTGCCTTGGTCACTGTCTTGATCTGTGGCTTTGTCCTCGACCATGTTACCCCAGCAAAGGGCACCTCTCTGGTGAGGCCCAAACCTTCCTCCAAGACAAGGCCCACAACCACCTCTCAGACGTGGTGCTTGTGCCCTGCCATGCTGGTGTAGAGACCACTCATTTATACTCGTACCACAAGGTGAAATCAATCATCATCATCATTGATGTCAGTGGATCTCGTTCGATCCTGAAACTTGAACGTGAACATGGGATATTGTTCCTCATGTTCCATGAAACTGCATTAAGACGAATGCAACAGTTACTTATCATTTTTGAGCAGTTGTATCAATTGTTAGTCAGATGACTGTAATGAAATGTACAGACAGTCATCTAAAATATTCGCACTGCAGTGTGTTAATTGCATTTTGAAATGTGTTAATTGGAACTAGTGATGTCAGTTCAATGAACAAATTATTGTTGGTTTAAATGTATTGAATCCAAGCAATTGGAAATAATGATAAGTAGTTTAGTTTTGAAAAATGTTCACTGCTCATGAGTTTTGTCTCTAGACTTTTGAATAGTGACATCAAGGTTCTAAAACTATTGAACAAATGTAAAAAAAAAAAAAAAAAAAAAAAAAAAAAATGTCAATGATTGTACCCACTCCAATACAGGAGGTGGCGGTATGCACTTGTTTTCTTTTTTTCTTTTTAAGAGGGGTTCCGGTTCATATGTCACTGTATCCCCAAGCGGCTGATTATACAAACAAATTATGGCGGAGAAAGGAGAAAACGTATCCGCTCAACGAGCACTCACAGCGGCAGAGAAACAAGTCCTCCGCCGCCGACAGGAGCTCGGCAACTGGAAGACAAATGCATCGCGGCTCCGCACCCGAAACCTGCTGACCGGACTGGCTATCGGAGCGTTTGTGGTCGGAGTGTGTATCCTTCACAGAGTTTCCTGGTCACAGAAGTGTCATAAGCTATTACACAAAATAGATAGGGCATGTCATTCATTCAGGAGCTTGAAAGTTACATGATTAAAATATACATATATATCAAAAAAATATATGATAGTGAAATATGATATGAGCTAATCAAACACTGCATGAGAATAAAACAACCTAATGTAGAATGCTGTACTGAACTCCAACCTGCCTTCATTGTATCAACTAAATTATCTGAATTACCGTCATGATCTTTCTTAAATAAGATTTAGTTTACAGAAATTAAAGAGTTATTAGAAAGATTTTAAGATTATTTACACATACATGGTTCCACAGATTGTTAATTTGAGTCTTTTGGCCATTGAATAGACCAATAGAGTAATAACTGACTGTGTAGTTAAGATGTAACACTTCCCACTGCCAGCCAATGTGAATTGTTTTCAACCTTAGTGTGCAGTGTTAGACATGAACTCTCCCACAGTGTGTAGATTTACTGTACACTGATCATTGTAAGGTATAAATATGATTATGTTGGATTCAAATGCCTCAAATTACACAGTCCATGTTATTAAACCATTGAGCACATTTCTTCAAAACATTTAGCAGTATTTGGTATGCACACACTCAGATTATATGCATTTCTTATGTCTTGAACAAGTACAGTGACATGAACGTTTCACATTAACAAAAACAATCATGTTTGTTGAATCATTCATTGTGAGTAGGAATTAAGAGCTACATGGTTAGTTTTAATTTAATTAAGTGTAATTTACTTAAAATTAATATAGTATATATAACAACTCTGTTGCGTATTTCTGTAATTCTGACTAAGTCTGGAATAACAAGCACAGATATAAGTCCTGCTAAATCTACTGTATATGGTCAAGAAAGTAAAGAACACCTTTGTTTCTTGTGTTAATTTGTTCAAAAGGTAAGGTAACAAAACTGAGTGGTCTAAATGCTGAATCTAGAGTTCAAAAATATTTAGCCTGCCTTGACAGTATAATGTGAAAATCACATTGTTGGAGGTGAAGCTTTAAGCAGTAGGCAAGCAAAAAAGAGCATGCATGTGCTATGGGGTTCAGTTCAAACATTCAAGCATTACAACTATTTGTGACCAGAGTACACTAAAGTACATTCTGACAAGAATAATATGTGATGTAATAAAACATAAAACAACTAAATAAAACCTTATTGAACTGATATTTTGATACTGATTTAAAAGTAACAACACTGTAATCTTATGATGAACAACTGAAATTGTGAGTCATTACAACAGGACATGATATCAGCTTTTAAAGTGAATACAAGGAGGCCATCATGTTGTCTTCCTCTTAGACTGATTTTAAGTCTTTAAAAATGTGTCACAAATATATGGTTTAACTTTCAAAAAAGTTGAAGTAGTTTCCTGTCTAATAGTTCTTAGACAACAATGGCACTTTGTGACAAAGAGGAATAAGTAATACAAATTACATTAATTAAAAATACTAATACAGATCAGTTCATTGTTGGTTTTGGTCTTTTCATGAGATTTGGTGACATTAAAATCAAGCTAAGATGATATGACAACTGCTTTATAGTCTCTTACAAAGGCCCCTTTCAAAATCAGTTATATCAGTGAATCAAACCTAAAATTAATACATAAAATTAAGTTGATGCCACTACAGTCAAGCATCCTGCTTTTGTCAGTGAGAGATTTGAATCCTCAGTTTTTGGTTTCAGGCAACAGCTGAATTTGTTCACCGTCTTTCCTGCCTTATTAAACACTATTTCATACATACTGTGTATGCTGTGAGGGTTGTACTTAGTAATGTGGTTTATCCTTGACACTTGCTACTAGTGTGGAGCTTCAACTATACCCATCATGTGACTTTTTTAAAAAAAAGTACAGCCACATGGTTAATCATGTAACATGTACTTTTTTTTCTTATTTGTTTTTTGTAAGCAATAATTGAGCTTTGAGTTCTCAGTCGAACAATGATCAACGAAAGACTTAAAAAATAAATAAATAAATAGAATGAACATTTATACACCCAGCAAAGTAAAGAAGTTACATGTCTGTTTTTTAAATGTTGTCATGTTTTCTTTTAACCTGTACTCATCCAGTTAGCTACACCATCATGTCCGTCAAACAGGAGAAAATCATTGAGGAGCTGGATGATGAAGCCAAGATCCACATCTACAGAGGGCCACGGACCGGTGCCAACTCCTGAGCACTGGCTCTCCTCGACTTACTGCTCTCTGGCTCCTCCTCCTCTTCAGTACGGATGTATGGCAATATCACAATGAATGGCATGTGACGAGTCATGTCAGCTGAGCCTCTCATACTTAAGACACTTAAATACCACTTGCCGCTGTAATTAATATAAGGATGTTGATTGTTTATTTTCTGTTTGGAAATATATAAATTCTACAATTAAAACTGTTTATTTTTTAACCTTTTTTGTTAACCTATAAGCATAGCCTCAACATGTGGTGGTGGTGGTGGTGGAAAGACTGGTAGTGCTTCATTACAGGTCCATATAAGGCCAAATACATTCCTAATAGTTTGTGAGATTTCCTTAAAAAAACAGCATAATTTGTTATTTAAATAGAGACAGTCTTCAGTTGAGGTATTTCCAACTAAGAAAATATATATAATATATATATATATATATATATATTTACAGCCCTGTAAAAGCAAAAAATCTTTACATCAAACATTCTCAAATCTTGCAATTTAATGTTATCTCACTTGGTGGCTTATATGTGTGGTGTGATGGATCTCAGTATAAAAAAGAATAAAGCCTGTGGGGTTTAAAGCCTACCCACATGACCGGGACCCAGTGTTTAATAAGTGTGTGAATACGAGATTATCCATATTCTAGTTGTTATGTTCCAGAAAAGCGAAATGCAGTACTGCTTAACTTGAGATGAGTACAATAACCCTTCACAGGATTTGGATTTTATTTTCCAACACATCAATGAACACAGCAGCAAAGACATTTTCATATATATTTTTTTAAGTCACTACAAGAAGCCATACATTTTTGGCACATATGGATAATCATGACAGGAATAATTACATTTTGTAGCCAAGGTTCACAAAACTAGATACAGCATGTAACCAGAGCAGTTTCTGTATGTGCTTCCCTGCCTCATTAGTGGCCCATAATCCAACTAGTGATCAGATTGAAGACAAAAAAACTAAACTTTTTGTGTGAGGGGGGTTTCAACCTACCTAATACATCTACATTGACCAGGAGATATTTATATCCCAGATTTGGAGGTATATATAGGTATATATATATATAAGTTTATTTGCAAATGATGCAAATGATCATGTTTTGCTGCTTATTTGCCCTAGTTGTTCTATGCAAACACTGCATCTACTTACTGTACCAGCGACCCATTGGGTTTTCCTACATGTGTCGACCCATGTGCAACTTGTGCTATCACATGGAATGTCATAATCTGCTCCCTTGTGCCCCTTGACCCCTTCTCCAATCTCTGGTCCTTCCCTCATCTCCCTAGCTGTCCACCAGATACTCTTGGGCATTTCTTTCAGTGTTTCATCCGCACACCTGCACCCTCATTCTGCTTCTAGGTGGAGCCACAAGCCAGAGTCTGGATGAGTGCAATCTACATTCAGTTCTGAAAGCAACTGCCATTTTTTGTCCTTCATAGCTGATGACATGCAGTTACAACCAGTTTACTCAAGCACTCTTCATAGGTATTTCTGTTTTATGTTAGTTTATATCTTTTTACTCCACTACATTTCTTTGGCAGCTGATTTAATGCGCACACATTTCTGATGAGGGGGGAAAAAATAAAATAACATGAATATGAATATGAATATGTTTTGAATGTAGAGAACATCAGGCTTTGAAAACACATCACACACACAGAAGGTTTAACATAGTTAGAAAGTTAACTTTATATTCAATATTCTGTGATAATATTTTTACACTTTCAAATACTCTCAAAGTAAATGAGTACATTGAATATATTAGAGAGGAACTTTTCTCAATCTTTCAGAACATATTTGTATGTTATCATACATCATATTTTATTTTGCCCCATTGAAAAAAGTCTTTAGTTAGGTAAGAAAATGACCTAGGTGTGAGTTTTCCTCGTGTGTACATTTTTTTTTTTTTTCTACGGGTCAGAAAAAAGTAGAGCGACAATCACTGTCCAATGTAAAGCTAACTTCATTTCAATGTTAAAGCCTGAGCCCTGAGACAAGCAAACAAAGGGAAACAGCTGTGGGTGGAGGCAAATCCAAGTAAGTAAAACAAAATCTGAGTGACTAGACTACTCTTAAATATACAAAATTCAGAAGAGGTAACCCTCCATACAGACTACTCATCTGTCTAATGCTAACATAAAGCTAACATAAAGCAAAATAACACAAAGATGGGCTTCTCAGGTTAAATCACAGCTGCAGCTGTGTTTGCTCCAAATGACTTTTATTATATTGTAATCAGCAGAGCAGGTCCTGGTTTGGAGGACCAGGCAGATGATGAAGGGAGGAAGAAGCATTTCAGAGAAATGCTGAACAAATATACTAAGCTCAAATTGATGTCCTCAAATGTCTTGTTTTGCCCAACAGTCCAAGCCGACTTAATTGCTTTCATTTAAGACCAGGAAAAGCCATGCATCATTACACCAAGCTGACGCCAGGAAATGTGGCCTGACATTTTTGCTAGAAAAAATACTTAAATAATTAATCAGTTTTCAAGAAAGTCACTTTTTTGGTTTTGTTTGTTTTTTGACTAATCAACAGCTTTATTAATTAACTAGCTCATATGGTTTGGTGGTTGAATTCTTTTGGTAGTACATAAAAGTTCTTAAGGTTTATGTGTAAAATTAAAATTTGCAAAGTAATTAATAAATGTAGAGTATCGAATGCAATATTTCCATGTGGAAAGTTACACCTCATATTTATACTTAACTAGAGTCCCACAGAAAATTGACTTAATTACACTTCACCACTGGTTTGAAGCTTCTGGTAACAGAGGAAGTTCAGTCTCTGCTTGCAGTCCCTCATCCCGAACTGTGTGGTTCCAGTTTTCTCCAGGATGCCACAGGAGGACTGTCCTGGGCAACTTTGAATACCCTCGTACTGCATTTGTTCTCCACCCACCCAAACCCACTTACCAGCCAGGTAACGCAGGCCCGTCCACACCTACCAACATTTACAAGAGAGATGTAAACACAGAGGACGAGTTGTTCAATAACACAAATAGAGACTGCAGAAAACTGCCCTACCTCATCAGTGGTCGCCTCTTGTGCTTTCTCTCGTGCATAGACGTGGTCATCTGGAATGAGCAGGGTAGCCAGGTCATAGCGGTAGTTTTGGTAGTTGGTGGCTGGCTTACTTATGTCCACTGCCTCCATCGCCCTGCAGTGCTTTAGTGCCTCCTCCCATGTCTTCTGCTGCTTCACCAGAACTACCCTCTCATTGAAACACATGAAACTATGAGATCTGTCACAGGGATCGGTGTTCCATGCAACCTTATTGGAATACTTAAAAGCACAGTTTTCATTTATGGTTGGATCTGCAAGGAGTAGGAGAAGTGGAGTTTAGGTTAATGCCTCTGCATAAGTCACTGTCAGCCATTTGTAATCTAAATCTACACTACAGTGTAAAGTTTGTGTGCAAACATTTAGTGAATCATTTGATCAGCAAGATTTTAGATAAAGATAAAAGGTGCTCCAAACTGTTGGCTAATTCCAGAGACTTAAAAAAAAGAGTGCAAGGTACAGCATACATTTTGAGTACTGTACAGACATTAAGATAGAAAAAAAAAAAACATAAACAGCCTGGAAGGGACTAGTAACCCTTCACACCTTTAAAAATATCATCTAAAACAATAATGGAAAAATACAATTCCACACATAGTGGGTCAATTAAGGGGAGAGAGACTGAGCATAGAAAATAAGAAATTAATTTCTGGAAGTATATTAATTACACAACAGATAACAGAAACCCGACCAGGAAGAGCAGCATCTAAAACAGGCCAACTGTAAAGATAGTTCTTGACTTCAACCGATGTATATATTCCAAATATCTACTAGGTCTCCCTGCCAATTCATGGTACTTTTGTTAAATGAAGGAATTCAGCCTGTGCAGAAGTAAGACACCTATATCGTTACTTAGCAATGGACAGCTTTTTCTGCCTGTCCTCAGTATCATTTGCTTTTTCTGGGATTCAGGAAGACCTGTTTTGCATACAGTTTTTTCATGTTGGTCTCAATGTGCAGGCTCATCTTTTGTGGGTTACTTCCCAAAGTACATGTGGGTTGACCTGTGACTGATCATTGTGAAGTATAGTCACTTACACTTTAAGTAATATAACAAAATCCCAGAGTTATTTTAAATCCATCCATCCATCCATTATCTATACTGATTATCCTTTATGGGTCATAGGGGTACAAGCAGCATCATGTTTTTACATATTTGCTGATGCAGATTAGTTGCAGCTTGTATGAATATACTCTTTTACGTATTCATACTTTTTTAAGCACATATTCATCATATAAAAAAACTCTGAGAGGATAGCACAAATACTGACATGATAAAAATTTGAAGGTGTGATCTACAAATTAATTTTAAGCTGCTTTACTAAATCCTGAAAGCCTTGACATGCTTAACTTGATTACATGTTAGACCAGCTTACCACCCGTATCTGTGTCCCAAATGGTGAAGTTAGCTAGCTCGTCTCTTCTGGACCATTTCCATGGACTGTTTGAATCTTCTCGGTACAAACCGATCCAGCCAGCACCACTGACAAAAAGCTGATTCTCTTTTTCACTACTGATGGTCACCAGGTCAGTGTATTTTTCCCTGCACTGGGCCTGTGCATGGCTCCAGGATGTCATGTCACTGAGATGTATATAGTTCCTAGTTCTCAAACCTGTCGACTGTCCACACACAGATGGAAGATGGAGCAGCAGGGGCACAAGAATGCAGATCTTCCGCATCATATTTTACACAAGAGGATTCCCATATACCTGCAGTCACATGCAAATTCATATTAAGCATATATTCTATTTAAAACATTTTTAAACTGATGGAGCTAGTTCGTAGAACTCACAACTGCTGCAATGGTGCAGTGAGGTAGATTGGTGCATATGATTTGGTGACGGGGGTGCATTTTTCAGCAGAAGGGCAGAAATTGTATTTATTTTTAATTCACTTAATTTACTTAATGTACTTGTTTGTATCATGCTGTCTCTGAATAAAATCTTGAACCAATATGATGTAAATGACAGGCATGTCATCCACACTAAGTCAATTGAAAATCAGTTGACAAACAACATGCAACTGTCAGAAAAGGAGTGGGGCAGACAGCAGGTTAAACCATTCATTATACTGTTTCTACAGGATTGAACTCACTTATAAAACCTTCTCACAACGTACAGCGCAAGTTTTTCAGATGAATAAGGTACTAATAAAGTTCAGTGGTTGCACTTAAATGTAGGTATCATTCCCTTGTTCCCCAATGGTATTGTTTCTCTACTGTACCAGTATTTAAATATGAGCAGGGACCAGTCACTATTTTGCTGGTATTAACATAGCAAAATTACACTGTATATCGTGACTGTATTATAAAGTATAACACTCACATTTTAGCTTGTAGCCCTGGGTATTAACTCTCAACCCAAGCAGCATTAGTGCCTGGCTCTCCTTAACTGAAGATGTTCGTATAACAGCACTCACCTTGGATGATGACAGCTTTGAATCTCGTGCACCCTAATAGCCAGTTGCAACAATGTGCAAAACCAAGGTGGATAGGCAAAGTAACCCTGCCAGCTATGACACTCACTATGTCGCAAGCCACCTACCCATCCTTTCTATCTGTCTCTCTTCCTGTTTCCACAGTCATCTGGTAAATCCCAGTGGAGTGCAGTATCACATACAGAGCAGAGCTTAGTATTCTAGTATTAGTCCTTGTAGAGGGTATAGACCTTAATTATGTCATAGCATTTGTTATTACAAGTCCAGTGTCCACTCAGAATGTGCATGTTGGTAGGGGCTGATTGCTTGGCCCGCGTTAATCCAGCTTGCAACTGTCCTGAGATCATCATCCAAACTGCCGTCACAGTTGAGTTCTGTCATTCTTAAAACCCAGGCATTTGGTTTAATACACCCCACACTCTGAATAAATATATTTGATAGTAGGTCACTTGTGATCACAGATCTAGACTACAGCTCTGGAGGCAGAAATACCTGCAGAAAACAACAGGAGAGAGACAAGAGAGCATAAAACTACAGGGATATCCATATATAGGATAAACATACATACGGATAGAGAATGAGATGGGGAGAGAAGAGCTCAGTGTATTATGGGAAGTCCCCCGGCAGTCAAAGCCTACAACAGCATAACTAGCAGATGGTTCATGCTAGCCTGAGCCAACCCTAACTATAAGCTATATCAGAGAGGAAGGTTTTAAGCCTGCTCTTAACAGTGCACAGGGTGTCTGCCTCCCTGACTCAAATTGGAAGAAGGTTCCACAGTAGAGGAGCCTGATTCTATTCCCATTCTACTCTAGGAACCACCAGTAGGTCTGCATTCTGGAAATGCTCTTTAAACATGATGGTGCCTGACCACTGAGGGTTTTGTAGGTGGAAAAATTATATTTGTATATATATTATATTCTGGATTTTATAGGGAGCCAATGCAGAGAAGCTAACACAGGAGAAATAATCTCCTCTCCTAGTTCCTGTCAGTAATTATGCTGCAGCATTTGGATCAGTTGGAGAGTCTTAAGAGACTAGTTGGGGCAGTCAAAAAATAATGAATTGCAATCATCCAGCCTAGAAGGAACAAATGTTTTTCTGCAACTGCATCACAAAGTGCCTGACTTTGGTAATATTATGCAGATGAAAAGGGTAGTCTCGGGAGTTTGTTTTATGTGGGAGAAAGGACATATTCTGATCAAAGGTAACTCAGAGATTCCTTATGGTGGAGCTTGAGGGCAATGCTATCTAGCCTGACTACATCATTGGAAAATGTGTTTCTGAGGTGTTAAGAGCCAAGGACAGGACCCTGTGGAGGCTACACACATGGAGCCTCAGTTAAATCTCTCGGACCTGAGAAGGAAAACCCGTAAGCTGGAGAAAAGATGATCACCAGGAATTCAATGTCTCAGGCAGAAATATGAAATATGTATTACAAGCAGTACACTAGTGAAAAAAAAAAAAGAACAATACAGTGACAAGTGTGCTAGAGAAGTACTACACCAAAGCTGTTGAGTTTAACAGGGTGTAGTTAACTGCAGATGCCACATGGTTGCAACACTTTTCCGTACAAATTGTGAACAGAATTTATTCTAAATCTATGGGTGTGAAAACCCCATTGGTCGCTCAGATCTTACCACTGTCACATGTTCTTACCCAGTGACTGCTACACGTATCTAGTCCTTTCCTCTACTTAGGTCATCCTGAAACTGGATTTGGACAGTATTGTCTAAGTTTATGTCTTTGTCTTATCTGTCTATAAGACCTTGGTTACCACAGCAAAGGAGAGAAGTGTCACTGTCAGTCATAGTTACCACTGTAAAACACTGTGGAGATCTTTATGTCTTGCAGATGTTGAGATATTTCATTGGATAAGTGATCACTTGACTAGCTAGCGCACTAGACTTTGTGTCAAGAGATCACCAAAGTCATCAGGATTCAGTTTTTAGTTGACTGTCTCATTGAATGTCTGTTGAATGTACAAAATGTTATGACATGTCACCCAACTGTGGCGTGCCCTGCCCTTTCCTGCCAATCTGTTTTTGTCTGCCTGTATTTCAGATGCCTGATGGGTATGGTAGGGACAGTTAGTATCAAGTGGAACACCTGGGCCCACTGTTCCCAGTCTGCAGAGCACACACACTAGCCCTGCTCTCATGCACATCCTACACCACTGATTCATCTGACCCCCACACTTAATGTGTTTTTTTGCTTTTGTTATTTATTTAAGTAATCTCACTTTGATATGTGTTTAATCATTGAAAACGGCGTGTCCCACTTTTGTCATGACCTTTTGAGCCAGGTGGTGACACAGTAGTTGTTGAGATGTGTCAGACCAAAGTGGTACATGCCTGAAAGACCAACAGTGTCATGCCTTGAGCCCTATTGCTAGCATGACTAAAAAATTACATCAGTGGATATCAGCTATACTGATATCAATACTGGTTTTGCACAAACTGTGTTCATCAGGTGTGTGAAATTAAGTTGTTGGTAGGTCTTCATGAAAGTGAGAGTGTAAATGTGCACTGGTCAGTTTTTATAAGATATATTATTTTATTTATTTAATTTCATTCAATTTCATTACTATTGGATATACAGTACTTGCTAACAAGTACATACTTACTTTTTATATTGTGTTCTTTTCTTAATGCCTTTTTGTTTTAGGTAAAGCACATTACCTTGTTTGCAGAAACATCCAAATAAACTTGCCTTGCTTGCCCAGTTTTGAATATGATCTCCTAAGGCACCAATGAATTCAAATACTTCTATGCCTCAGTGATAGTCAAAACACTGTATATTTGACAAACAGATGTCCTTCATGACTTCAAGTCAAGTCAGTTTTATGTATCTCAGGGCACTTTTCACTTTTCGAGGTCTAGACCATACTCTTCCTTCTCCATTTTCCTTTTCCTTTTAATTTTCCCACCATCAGCTGCTAGGTCATCCAAGAGGTAGCCTTCTACAGATGAAAGTTCTTCTTAAGTCCTGATCATTTAAGCTGTTAATCTTTTACTTTTTTGTCCTTTTGTTCGTAGTTCCTTCTGCTTCTCTCTTACTGATCAGACACACTTACTATCAGCTTTACAGTTACGTTGCAAGCTTTCTCTTTGTTCTGCCTGACTTTTTGTTTGCAGTTTCTCACACAAACCTCTTTTGTGGGCAGGTTTTTCAGGGGTGTTCCCTTTGGCATATGAGCTTTCAGTGACAACTCAGTGCCTGTGACTTTGCTCAGTGCACTGTTAGTGTGTGCGTGCATGTGTGTGTGCGCGCATTTAAGCAAAAACACACACATGCAAACAGATGCATGTGCCTCATTATACTGGTCTGTTTGCATTTCTGCTTGAATCTGTAGGTGCTTGCGATGATAGCTTTTGTTTGATTGCATGCTGTCCCTGGAGGCTGTTTAAGGCAATATCCAACAGACCTATCCCATTGGTATCTTAACTGTCTTCTCTCTGTGTAGCACTGTAACGCTCTGTATATCTACTGAGCCACACTGACATTTTCCTGTAGGACAAGTTGATTAACTTGAGAATTTGTCTGTCAGGGCACCTGTGTTAGAACCACATGCTAACCTTCCAATATGGCCACCAGGGGGCGATAGGATGCTACACTGTGGTGAGACACACTTTCCCTGCTTCAGACTTTGGTGTCTTCTGTGGAGATTTCAGCAACGGAAGTTTCATGAATACCCATTTGTGTTTGGGATCAATAACATTGCATCGACTCAAGTCTCTGCAGAAAACACTGGAAAGCCTTTAAAAATTTTGAGTAGGGCTTTTAAACAGGGGGAAATTAAATGTATTACAACTCACATTTAAAGCTATAAAAGTTACACTGGTTCCAACAACTTTAAATATTCTAACAAGAGATCATGTCAATACATGATTGTTATTGGTAACTCCAAACAGCCTCCAACCATGGACAGAATATAAGACTATGAGACTCAACAAGACGCAGAGACTGAAATGGATACAAAACATCCCTTTGTGGTTGTGGATATTTCTTTGTCGTCATTTTGTGTCTCTTTGTAGTCATGTTATTCTTCCCTGTGTGGTCATGTTGTGTCTTTTTGCAGTTGTTTTGTGTCTCTTTGTCGTTTTGCTTGTCTTTGCAGTTGTTTGTGTTTCTTTATTATAATTTGTAGTTGTTTTATGTTTATTTATAGTCTTCAGTTGATTGATTGATTTTCCAATCCAGTCATTTCATATACAGGCTCTGATACTAACCACAGCTCTGCCTGAATTTGCTTGGATACACCAGTATGGGGTTTTTAGAGTAGATAAGAGGAAGAGAATAAAATCTATGTGAGCCTGAAAAAGCACCTCAGAAATAACACCATGCCTTTATCTGTGGATTTCTGTGCATGTGCCTTTTTTGGTTTGGACATAGAACAAAGCTAGAAAGACAGAGCTAAGAGTTAAACTTATTCATGTGCCTTAAACCATGTTACTGAAAGTAGACTTTCCCGTGTGTGTCATCACTGCAACATGGAATTACATGAGGCTTGTCTGGTGTTGGATGGGTTTAGATGGCTGAGGTCAACAACACATCCAGTTAAAACAGTGTTGAGCTTTAGTCTAGTGATCTGATTGGTCAGTCTGGCCCACACTGTGTTGAGAACTCCCATAATGCATGGTACTCCCTTTCTGTGGTGACCAGGTTTCTAGTTAGCCAACTCTTCTGCTTTCTGCTTCACAACTGAGGAAAACAGTACACGTGTATCACCAATGAGTGTAAGCAGCAATCCACTAGAGGGAGCATTACACTGAGATGACTGTGAGAGATCTGGACACACCCATCCAGAGACGTGCCCATTTGGTCTCACTGTGTCTTTTAAAGTTCAAACAACTGCACACTAACAATAGAAAACACAGCCATGGAACAACATATGGCTTGTAATATGGGAGTTCACAAAGTTAAACAAATTCACTGTGCTTTACAAAAGACAATATTTTACAAACATTAACACATATACAAAGAATAACAAATAAAGACAGACACTACAGCATAAAAAAGCAAAGACAACAAAAATAAATAAATAAAAATCAAGCCTCCTGTTAAAAATGTTCCTCTGGAAATTTGCCCCACAATCATGGAGGACAGGAACTACGTGAAGCTCCAAATATGAACATGAAGTAACAATTCCAGTTAAAGAGGATCGAGTCTGAAGGTTTTACATCTCACAAGTGGGACAGTTGCATCTAGGAGCTCCATTAGTCCTCCAAGTAACGATGCTACCAGTGTTTGTTATATTTTGTGTGGAGAAATTATGAAATAGAAATTTAACATGCTGTATGTAAATAGGATTACATATGGTATGATGAATGTAGGCTTTAGTTACTATCTATCAAAAGTATTTGTTTACAGCAGTTCAACAACAGTTTTCACACACTGATCATACATGGTCCAGTCATATGCTAGATTTTGACCTAGTCTTGTTTATGGTAGTTCTCAAATTTTGTTTATATAGTGCTAAATTACAACAGAAGTTATCTCAGGACACTAGAAAGCATCTCAAAGATTTAACATCTCTCAATGATTTTTCTGAGGGTGAGGCGCCCTGGTAGCATTGTCCTTGAGACACTTACTAATATTTTTTGCCATAGATCTGCTTTGAGTTCAGGAAAAAGAGGCAAGATGTTGAGATGTTGGGAACATAATCTGTGGAATACTCATTAAAGACATTCTTATTTACTTTGGTAAAATTAAAAAATAAAAAGAATTATTATTACAGGACAGTCGAATGTAACTTTCAAAAGCAGATCTGTATACTGCATTGCACTGCTTCTTTGTCTCTTGTTGATTGATGACGTATTTATTGAAGGTATCCTACAATTCTCTAGGGTCTCTGAGATCTGATTTTTTTCATTAGAAGATTTTATAACAAAGATCAAGTAGATCAGGAGCATTTGCAAAATGTTTCCTCCTCCCCATTGGCACTGGTGGTGCTGGTGGCAGGTGTCGGTATTATTTTAAATATTTATTTTCTCTTTGAATATAATTTTCAAAATCAAAAATGCAATCTGTGAAGGTTCATAACACTTTTATGTATGCTTACAAGGACACATGTATCACTTCCCTTTACTTTTTTGTCAGTGTGATTAGTGAGTGAGGCCAGGAAAAAAAAATTCCACACAAGCATTCATAATGCGATAAAGCTGATTTGATTCTTTTTTCTTTTTTACTTCACTGACACGTGACACCTGCAAAACCATGTTCTCAGGAGGTATAACCTGACGGGTATGAGCCACATATTGTGAAAGTACACACAGTAATGTAAACACCATAGAGTAAAGCCACCAAGTTGACGTAGAAAATCTGCTCCATGGTCTTCTTCAAGTCAGTGTGATCTATAGCTATACAAGGATCAATACTGACCAGACGTCTAATTAACCCTAACTTCCTCTTAAGTGCAAATTAACAGTTCTTTTCCTAATCTTCTCACTCTTAGGTCTTGTTTTTCTTGGATTAAGGACATGGACTTTCTTCTGAGTTTAAATCCTAAAACTAATAAATTATTTACCATCCTCTCCTGTGCCAGCATGCCCTGCACAAATGTGTGTGTAACCCTATATCCACAGCAGCATGCCTGTTCAGGCTTGTCTTTATGTATTTGTATAGGCAGAGGTCAAGCCAGTGGATCTTAACGGGCCTTGCAGGTGTGTGTGTGTGTGTGTGTGTGTGTGTGTGTTCCTTGTTCTTATATCTCAGTTTAACCCAAATACATAGTGACCCATGGGAACTCATGTCACCATGAGGATAAAAACTGAGGTCCCAACAAGATGGCGGACCTCTGGACCACATCTAGAGTGTACTACTGCACATTTCAAATATATTGATGCACTGTGGGACCATATTCTGTTTGCACTATTGCTGGTTGCACTAGCAATGTTAGCTTGACTGTTGCTAATGGTTTATAGCCATTATATTACAAAAAAATGATGCTGAAGCCTTCAGTTGGAATCAGCACTGTCACTGTTGCTGATGTACATAGACACACACATCCACTGGAGTGAAAATGATAATCCCTCATACAATGTAATGCAGTCTACTTTAACAGTGTGCAATAAATCCTACTATTAATATTAAAGGTGATGGTAATATTATGTTCCCCTATATAGGAAAGTGGTGGTGGACTGAATATGCATACACACACTCACCAGCCTCAAATAGGACTAGTATTAGATCACCACTGATCTAATGCAAATCAGTAGGCTAGCTCCTAGTATTTTTGTAAGTAAGTCTTGTATTGCATTACATTTAAGAATACAGATGTTTCACTTTGTCAAGTCATGTAAATTAGTCAATGCTTTGTTCCCAGTCCTTTGTGTCAAGCTGTAATTTAAAAAAATGCTCTCTCAATCATACATGCAGAAAGTTTTAAGTAAAAAGCTCAAAGATAAAACATGGCATGGGAAAAATTCACCGTGCTTCAGTTTTTGCAGTCTACTACCTTCAACCTTTAATATCAAGAGGAGGCGGCCTATACATCACAGTCCATTTAAAGGTACCCACTGTACTCTGTCAGGATTATTGCACATGATTTGTTAATTCAAATGAAATTCAGTATTAGTTTAACTTACAGATAATGCTCAACACACATGATTGGGTAATCTGTTGTATAGCATTATACAGCATTATTATAGGTAAATTGCTGTAGAATTGATAAATGCAGAATTCCTGTAATTCTTAATTATAGAAAATGTCATGGAACTAAGGTAATTTCACTGTAAAAATTACAGTACTTGGATGGCAATTCTGCTGCCAATATTTTGCTGTAAATTTTACAGTACTCTTCTTACAGTGTACAGGAAGATGAGGAGCACAAACACTAAGGTGCAGAGAAACAGAGGAAGGGAAAGAGGGAAAAACTATTAGAAGAAGTGGGCTGGAACTTGAGGTATGCTGAAGGCAGGCACAGACAGGCTGACTGATAGGTGAGACGTAAGGGGAACAACAAAGAAATGACAGAGCAGCAGTCTGAGGCAGCACTCTGAAGAGACACTTGTGCTGCATTTAAATAACTGATATTTGTTCAATTGTATGCTGTGGTCTGTATCCTCCAGGTTTTCTGATCCGATATCACAAGTGGAACCCTGTTCTGCAGCAATGTGATAAATTCAAAGCCCAAACATCACCAAAAATGTGGAGAAATAAAAAAAAGAAAATATGTATAGATCCAAACAGCCACAATATCAACTCAGTGCAATATTCCACAACAGCTAATATTGTCACCATAATGTCAACGTTTTTATAGTCGCTCCAGTACATTTCTCAGATCAGAATTAAAATTCTTCTTATTCCACTTCCACATCAGCTAGTCACTTGTACATATCATATAGGGATACTGATAGATTTGTGTGGATGTGTGTGTGTTCATATTGCCTTATATTCAAGAGCCCATATAGAAAAAACATTACTTCTCACATGGTGCCAAATATTCATTTTTCATAATAGTAACTGTAAAATACCCAAAGCACTGTAGAGTCAAGTCATGTCAATTTCAAGTATATATAGTGCCAATTCACAACAGAAGTTATCTCGAGGCACTGTACATATAGAGCAGGTCTAGACAGTACTCTTTATCTTATAACATTTACAGAGAGAGACCCAACAGATCCCACCATGAGCATTGAATTTAACACATTTTGATATGGTAAAATGTTGTAATTTTACAGTTAAAAATAGTAAATGTTTAATAAACATCTATCTTTTTACAGTGTAGGGAGTTGTAAGTCACACTGTATGTTATTAATGGTGTTTTAAGTCTGTGGGTTAAAATTTGACGGACTTATGACTCTAAGAGGGACTGCAATTTTTTGACTCACCTCAGTAAATCCTAGCTACCAATAAATCCTACCCCATGAAGGTTATATTGTGCTGTTTTTGCTGGAACTGCTTTAGAGATGTGCTTATTCGTCTTTATTGTCCTTTCGAAGGCTTTATATATTTTACCTACTCTGTAATTGTAAATGTCATAATACATTTTTGATAGTTATGCTCAATCTCTGCAGTTTGTTGGAAAGCCTACTTCTTGAACAGAGTCAACAACAACTGGTCATACCATAAACATTTGGAGAAAAATAGTGAAACAATAGCTCTTTAATGCTTTCACTGTATTGTAAATGCAGGACTTTAGCATTGTGGAACTACATGTAAGGCACTGTGCCTTCACCGATGCATAAATGAGGTTATACGTTTACACCACAACATTTTGGTGGAAAATACTGTATAGCATATTGTGCCTTTTACTGTACTACAGCAATACTTACAAATTACATTACACATTTGACCTACAAAGCATAGTATACATTTGATTTCTGATCACTGTGTATGTATAACTTTTACTTTTGATACTTTTTGTACATTTTACTTATCATCCATCCATCCATTATCTATAGGGCTTATCCGTTAAGGGTCATGGTGGGGCTGGAGCCTACCCCAGCTGTCACTGGATGAGAGGCCGGGTACACCCTGTGCGGATCACGAGTCCATTGCAGGGCCAACACATAGAGACAAACAACCATTCACACTCACATTCATACCTACGGGCAATTTAGAGTCACCTGGAGAGAACCCACGCAAGGAGAACATGCAAACTCCACACAGAAAAGCTCCGTTCATGAACCAGGGCTCGAACCCGAACCTTTAATTAAGTAACATTTTGATGCAAGACTTTTACTTGTACAAGGTCACTTTTACACTCAGCCATGGATACTTTTATTTAAGTAATAGATCTGAATCATTTCTCACTTGTGAGAAATCTGAAAGCGCGTCACTGTTATATTCGTATGTCTGTAGATTTGTGTGCTGTTAATTTTATCCCTCTAACAGAAAACCACTTGACCACAACAGTCACTAGAAACTGAACTGGAAGCTCCAGACGTTGGTCTTAGGGTGTTATCTTGAATTTTAGATCAACGTGATTCGACATGAATGCAATATGCACATACTGAAATCTCACAGGACAATATTTTTTGCCACCTTGACACATGAAAACACTCAACACAGCTAAAGGGTACACCACAATAGAAACACATGAAAAGCTTGAGAAGCCATTTGGCTCTCTCTCTTCATCCCACATTCCAGGGGAGTTCTCTTGCTCTGGGTGAAAGGACACACCCTTTGAGAAGGGAGGAGTGAGGGAGGAGGTGGTGAATATGCTCAGCCTTCACTCTTTGGTTCAGCCACGACTGAAACTTTTCCTCATGTGAACTGAGGAGGAGTGACGATGACGTGTATTCATTTTTGTCTTGTCTGTTACTTGCCTTTTGAAATCAGCTGTCTTTTCAAACCAGCATGTACAGCATCGAGTCAGTAATTCACCATCTACACCCCCAGTTACATCTATCATCTTGACATTTTATCCCTGATTATGCAGAAGGAAATATATAAACCTGTCTTTTTATAAACTGCCTTTTACTTAAGGGTTCAGTAGCAGGATACTACCAACCATCAGGATACTAGCACTGCTATCTAAGCTACAGCAGGCACTTGATTTTGAGACTGAAAAGGAGATGAGATTTCTTTAATGTGAAAGGATTGACTTGAAAATACTAATCTGCAGTCGATGCTGTGCAGGAATGAGTCCTAAAACCCACTAATAGCATTTAGCATCCTGGTTCCCTAGTTCCAAAGTCAATGGGTTTTTTTGAATGGGTTTTTGGTTACTAAAATAAGCCCTGTGGGTAACACAAGCTCAAAACATTTTCATGTTTCATTCCATGACATAAAATATGTTATACAATAACACACCTTTATTTAAAAAAATGTCATAACGCCAGACATTATCTACTCACCACTTCGCCTTTGCAGCCTTTTTTAGCCTGTTTATACTCACACTCTTGAAAACTATTATTTATTTTCTAAGAAGAAAGGCTTCTGTAAAAGAGGTAAGCGTTAAATTAGATTCCAAGTTGGAATTTTAATGGTGGTGACACTGACGTCACACGACCGTGGTGTAGTTTGTTTGTAGTCTAACATTAACTTTTTACTTCTGGCGATTGTATTTTGGCTTCAAAAACACAAACACAACACAAAAGTAGTTTTCGTTTGTGAAAATTATCTCACCGAACCAAAGGCATTGACTTTTTGTCGAAGGAATCAGGGTGATGCTAACTTCCAAGTTGCCCAACAAAAATATGTCATCCCTGTGCCACTCTTTAAGCTCAGTGTTTGGTTTTACAGCCACAGTTTCCAGTTTTTGATTGAGTCTCCACACTCTGTTGTGGAAATTTTCAGTTGCCTGGTGAAGAATGAAATAGAGACTTGGAGACCAGGAGATGGCAAAAGACCCTGAACATAGGGACATCTAGACTCTTATACCTGAGGAACGCCCCCCAAGGTGAACGAAGGGGTCCTTGATCTTATTTGCCCTTTTGCACTTTGTCTGCCTCCAGACGTGGCACCCTACCCCTAGGGTGGGGTGCCACAGAATTTACATCTCGGTGAGAGGTAAGTAAGCAGCTTAGACAACCATCACAAATGGTTACAAGAAAAGATTTTTACAATTACAACTCTCATTGACCTTACTTCCTGTAGTAACAGGCTACTGTTTTTGGAGAAAAAAGGTCTGCTGAACCCATTGAAAAGTACCAGCCCATTTCCAAACAGCAGACAACCAAAGTTGGTGAAGAGGGAATCTGAAGCTGTGTATGTTGACATTTTCATAGAAAAATATTACATTGTTTACGTAATTGGCTCTTAATTCAAAGCATGTAGCTAAATGCTCTTCAGACCTACACTCCCTCTTCTTATTTCGGTGTAATGGTGTGAAACTATATACTATATATAGCTATATACTGCCACAAAAAATCATGTTTTCTTGTGTATGAACAGAAATGTTAATAACAGTAACATTAAAAATGAAAGTTATTAGTCTTCTGTGTGTGTATTGACCCGATTTGATCTTCAAAAAAACTGACTGTACATCATATTTATTGTATGACATCATCAGTTCTACAGACTGTAGTTACCACTTCTGACCTTTTGTCCAGGGTTTACTATAGTGGCGAATTATCACACAGAGTTTTTAAGAAGAAATGTTTTGTGAAAAAGGGTGAAATATCCTGCAATTCACACAGTTTCCTGCTTACAAAGTCAGCATGCGTTCCAAGTTGAGCAGAATAATGTATTTCATGAGTCAGGATTTCATGTTAGTATCTCCTTAACTGCAAGTTTGATTTTGTGGTTGTGACAAAGACATTTCTTCACAATCAATCAAATAAGAAACAATACAATGATCACCATGATAAGATCATATCTTAACATAACAAGTTTTGATCACATGAGCATCATTGTCAGAGACGACTTTGTGAGAAAGTTTAATTGCAGTGTGGACTTTAAGGAAACACTCAGCTGTGAGGTTTTCAAACCACAACCAGCTTGTGTTCCTTTCCTGGTATGACCTGATGGTGAATCTGCTTTTTCCATCCTGAGGAGACAGAAGGGGGAGGGCTGTCTGTGTGTGTGTGTGTGTGTGTGTCTGTGTCTGTGTGTGTGTGTGTGTATGTGTGTGTGAGTAAGTGTCTGACGGAGTGAGTAAAAGGGAAGGAAAGAGAAAACTATAAAAAAAATAGAGAGAGACAGAGAGAGAGAGAGAGAGAGAGAGATTTATTCTGCTCAAAGCTTATGTTGGTGGTGACTCACAACTTTATCTAGAGTCAGCCAATCATTAGAGACCTCCCCTGCATCTGGCTCCACCCACCTCACCAAATGTGCACATACACACACATCTGGCCTGCTGATGTTGGATGCTGATCTACATCAATAGTCACAGCCCCCCCCTCCAGTTGATGGCCCTTTGCCCCTCTAATTCAAGCCTGAGAGACTGTTCAGACCAGCACAAAAAAACCCCACACATGTAGATATCCAGCATCCAGATTGTAATCATTCTCTTCTTACACATAAGCTCTCTCTCTCTCTCTCTCTCTCTCTCTCTCTCACACACACACACACACACACACATATTTTAACATAAACTATCATGCTGAGTCCTGTGTTGGTCCAATAAACAGTTACACAGTCTTTTAGGAGGTGGGTGAGAGGAGTTCACAGTCGCACACAGAACATTTTTGTTGTATTGTTATGAGTAAAACAGATAGATATATCAACAGTTGAAACACAAAAGCAACAGATTCTTTGCATGAGTTGCATGACGGTTTACTGCTAATCAGTATGGAGCGCTAAAAACTGCATTAAAAACAACAAGAAAAAAGAAATGTAAGCAAAAATGTCAATCCTGCATGTCATTTATTAAATTTACTCTTTGTGTACTCTACATATGCAAGTCTGTCAAATTAGATGCAGTGTTCATTATCAGTGAGTGCAGGTGTAAAAATCACCAAAACTAACAATGTGGTATAGATAATGGATGGATGGATGGATGGACAGGTCTCTAATATACACTCAGTAGGCAGCTTATTTGGCACACCTAGCTAAAAAATAATGGAGTCCAATACAACGGTCCTTAAACATAAATCCTACCATTATAAAGATTATCCTACAGAAGTTTTTATTGACATTATTTTTAATTTTTTAATTTTTTAATTAAATTAAATTATTATAAGAGAGGTGTTGATCCAAACTTCATCCTCCAAAATTGGAGGATGTTGGAGTCATTCATGTTTCAGGTTTTGTGAGCTATTGATTACTATAGCACTGATGAACTGTTATTGTAATAACAGTATGATCTGATTCACTGAACATGTAGGTGTTTATCTCTATGTGTAGGCTATATGTATTTGCATGTGTTTAATGTTATCAGCTATGT
Organism: Lates calcarifer; assembly: GCF_001640805.2. Taxonomy (NCBI): domain Eukaryota; kingdom Metazoa; phylum Chordata; class Actinopteri; family Centropomidae; genus Lates; species Lates calcarifer. The sequence continues at coordinate 19,894,937 of NC_066843.1, forward strand.
GGCACAAGACGGTGACAGCCCACATCTTGGAGTGTTTTGTTCTGCTTTGCTTTGCCTTCCGACTGGAAACAGGGCACCTCCTTCCTTTCCTTTAACCCACCCTTCATTCTTTGAGAACACGCCCCTGTCCACTACAGAGTTCTACCCTCAGCTGCCTCTCCCTCCCTCTCTCCCCCAACACCCCAAATCTGCAGTGTTTTCCCACACGTAGTGAATACTGGGGATATCCAGGTAACCCAGTGTATTGTCTTTAACTGTTCCAGCACCAGTAAAACCAATCCATCAGTGAAACCAGTATGAGTACCTGTGGAGCAGCAGCTTAGAGGTGCGGCAGGGAACCAGGGTCTGTGTGTGTGAATGGGAGTTCTGGTTGTGGAAGTACAGTTACTCAAAGTGACCACTAGGGGCCGCCAGAACAATTCTGGTTACCAAAATAGAGCTGCTGAGGTCCGAGGTACCACAGACAGTACTGATGAAGAAGAGTCTTTTATTATCATTGATCCTACAACCACTGTCACAGTCAAGGACACACAAAAGCTGATGTTAAAAGAAAAGTTTACAGGTAATTAAATAAACTGTTGAGAGGCTCCTCCAATAGCCAGGTGCAACGATTAGCGCGTCATCAATCTGCAGTCTGATGGTTGGTAAGTCAGTTTGCACTGATCTGTTAATACAAGTGATGCTGAGTATCTGTTGTCCACAGCTTCTTTATACTGTTTTAAAAGCTTCTGCTTCAGTTCATTAAACCATACAGCCATCTGATGGCAGCAGGACACATGTATTAATAAATCTGCAGCATGTCCAAAAGTAACAAAATCCACCTATCAGCACGTTGTAAAGCTCGCCAATTAACAAATTAGATCCCCTTTTTTAATCTTACCTTTAGAGAAAGCCAGGCTAACTGTTTCTCCCTGTTTCCAATCTTTTGCTAAGCTAAGCTAAGTGGGTGTTAGCTTCATATGTACTATACTAACCACAGTTCTATCACCTAAATAACAAAAAAGTCATCCAATACAGAAGATATAACACTGATATTGATATCTGGTAATATTGGAAATGCTGGATTACATTTAGTATTATTGTCACTGAATGTCTTATCTCTGTCATATCTTCACCTGTCAATCACAGCATAGTTAAAGAACCGTTAAAGTATAGTTAAGATTAGACTAAAAAGTCTGACTATAGTTTAATTAAAGTTTAACACCTCACACACTCTACACTGGCCTTCCACACTACACTACATACATTACACACTAATTTGACTATTGTTTAATATGGGAAAATTAGTTAATGGGAAAAGTCCATTTTATAAAGAAGAACATTCCAAAAGCAGAAAACAAACTCTAAAGCAAATAATTGTATGAAGGGAAAGTAAGACCCTGTCAGAGATTGTCATAAAAGAGATCCAGGCACGTCAGAAGTTTAAGTTTGTTCATCTTTACGTTCAGACTAAAAGGTGACTGCGACTTTGTATAACTGAGATATTGTGACCATTCTCCAGTTCTGCTGGAAGGAATCCTCTGATATGGAAGAATAAACAGTGAAAAATAGAGGGACAGACAGAGAATCAGTGAGAGAAAGCGACGAGAGAGATTTAATCAGGCCACATAACTGTTACAATGTAGTCAGTAATGAGTAATCCATTGGCTGTGTATATCTGTATGAGTGAGTATGTGTGTGTGTGCGCATCTTGGTCCTCTGCAGATCTCATCAGCCAACTCAGATTCCAGCAGCTCCAATGTCACAGCACCACAGCAGCCAATAGCATGTGACCTAACTTGCCATTGACCAATCAGAACCCATCAGTTTGGATGAATCTGCCCACTTCTCGTAGCTCCACCCACCAGTAGCTGCTGGACCCTCTGACGTCCTTCTCTGAGGATTTTCCCTCAGAGTGAAAAAACTTTCAGCTGTTTTCACAGCAAATCAAAACTCACTAATGTAAATTTAATGATGTCAAACTTCACGATTCAGTTGAAAATCCAGTATGTATTTCTCAGGACACAGTAACATTGTGGTAAATCTACCTAAAACAATAAGCAGTCTGAGTGTAGAGATTTCTGGAAATGCTGGACTTCTAACTGCTAACCAACTGCTAAATATAGCTTCCTGTTTACGACAAAGATGTGACATTTTTAATCAGCAAGTGTGTATGTATTTCAAAAAATGTTTTGGAGTGAACTCAGCTAGTAGACCTCCACCTATTTAACTGAACCTTAAATGCAACATTCAGATGCTGCTCCACAAGAGTTGAACCATTTTACATGCAAAATTTGACTAGCAGCACCCACATAGCTGAGGCTTTATGTATAAATCACAGCTTCTCTGAGGCACTGACATGCATCAGTGGTGGGAGACAGGACAATTGCACCAATGTGTTGGTCTCTAGAGTTCAGGGCATTACTCTCAACAACTTTGCTGGTGTTAATTTGTTAATTTATCCATTTTATGATGAAACAAACAAGAAAATATAACCAAGAAATATGCCATTGATATGCAGGGGTGGCTTGCTCTTCAACACTTTATGCCCAGATTTTTTTTTTTTTTTTTTTTTTTTTTTTCAGATCAGAGTGTAGATAGGAGATTTCCCCCTCTCTCTCTCTATGGCTCAGAGGGAATTCCTCAGCATCACTTAGCTGTTCACACTTAGTCTGAATGCTTCAGGAATCATCTGAATTATCTAAAGCCAGGTCAGATATGTTCTCCCGTCCCCTGCCTGGACAGGTCGCAGTCTAGTCGTGTGTCTCTTCATTGTGAGCTTTGACCCTCACTTTTGTTCTCTATTTTCTGTGATATTCCTGTGCACTTCTAAAGCGCTGCCTCAAATGGCTGTGCAGTGTTTTAGTGTCAGATAAACCTTCAAACTCATGGACCTACAACTTCAGCACTAAAACACAGTGTAGTCTTAACCTTATCCGCTAATCTGCATCTCTAATGAATGTGGAACTGCTTACCCACTCTGATTTAAATGGAAAAGATAGATTCCTGACAGGGAGAAAAAAAATGGAGCAAGGCAGAATGGAAGCAGCTATAAACTACATTTTGTGACCTAAAGCCCTCAGAAAACCCATTTAAAACACTACCATAAAACTTCAAAAACTTGCAGGTAAAATCTAAGCAGTCCCTCCTATTCATCCCTGTGTGGAGACACAGCCTCTTAATCGGTAACCCCCCCTGCTAATGTGGCTAAGTGCTAACAGAAAACAGCAGTGCGTTTTGGGGGGAGGGTGTTAATAGGCTTTCAGAGCAGCTAATATGGAAAGAGGGACTGTTAAATTATTGCTGAGAGGGAGAGAAAGAGGGACATAAAAAGAGGAGAAGAAAGGAGAGGAAGAGGTGACCTGTGGCCCCCCGATGTCATACTGGAAACCGCCAGAGGGGGGCCATTTAAAAACCACTCCATAAAGATATTTAGGAGTTTGGAGGTGCCAGCGTGGTGTAGCTGCTGATCTTTTAGCTGTTTATGTGGGTATGTGTCCAGGTAGCACTGAGCTACATTCAAAGATGGTCGTCTTCTGGCCCTGTGGCAAGAGCTGATGTTAGCCTTTGGCAACCGCACAGGTAACGCAGCAGAGGTTTGACATGTAAGCTTCCTCTCTGCCTCTCTATCGGCTTTTCATAGGTGTTGTAGCCTTTAGTCGTTGCATCTCAATATGAAGGACAGCTCTTCAGAAACCTGGGAAAAGCAATGAAATAATGACACGCAGTATATAGCAAACGTGTTTGCAAACAGTTCCAACTTTTAAACATCCATCCCACATGGAGCAACATTAACATTCATTTGGAGTTACTCTCCTTGCAGCTGTTCTTTTCTTTTATTTAGCTACTACATGCTCCACTCGGCTCACCAGCTAATCACTTACATTTTCTGTCTGCTTGTTAAATGAAATATCACCCTGCCGCAAATGGAAATGAGGTTGATGAGAGTGGCGAGCCTGAGGGAAGTATGGGTGCATATGATGAGATGGGAAACAAATGTAAACAAAGAAGACAAGATCTGAACAAGTTGATGGAACGACAGAGCTTAATTGAAGTTTTAGTTTATTTAATGATCTACACAAGAGGCACACACGGCAACTCTACACAAACATGGAGAAACACTCCAATAAGTGGTTCTGGTTTCTAAGGAAGCAGTAAACACACCAGGTATCCCACCAGGCTCTCTGCTTCTCCTCCTTGATCTTCTGTCGTGTAAAAACCTGCTGCCGCCAGCAACACCAGGCACAGTGAGAGTGTGCATCCACACATGCAAGCTGCAGTAGTACAATCAGTACCAATCCATTTAAATGGATGTTTTGTGCTCACATCAACAGAACAGTAGCGGTCTTAAACTTCTGAATTTCCCAGAATGCCTCTTGCCAAAAACCAGTATAGCGAGCCAAAGTCCTGTTTTTTTCTGTACTTATATTCTTGCATTGCCTCTCTGTATTATTATTATTATTATTATTATTTTATTGGTGACATGCACCATTCCCACTCGTAATTGAAATGACCTAAGCACAAGGAATTCATAAGAACTCTCTTGTTGTTACCACAATTGACCACCATCGTCATCAGATCACCCAAGCCTGAAGTCTTAAGTCTTGGAAATTTTAAAAGCTTAAATAATGTGCAATATGTTTTTAAAAACTACACCTGAATTTTTTCACTTGCAGCAGTGCATGTATTATCCGTCACCTTGACTGTATCTTCTTTATCCATGATATTCTCAATGGCTCTGCTCTAATTGTCTTTTTAGATATAATTCTAGATATTTTGTGACTTTACAAAGCCATCCCCAAGATGTCTAACAGGAAAGGACTCCTGCAGGGCCTTAAGGTTGGTCTTGTCTCATTACCAGACCTTGGGGTCCTGCATTTAGGAGGTTGATAAGAACAAGCCATTTCCCAGTGGCCCCCTTGCACAGTGGTTCTCACCAGCTGGATGGAGTGAAAAACACTACATTCTACTCTACAGTGTAGGGCTGAAATTTTAGTAATTTGCATTATTACAAATGTAAATGTAACTTTAAATCAGGTTTTTCATTTTTGTAACAAACCCTATAAACTCTGGTTTCACTTTGGCTCTTTATGCGAAGGAGAGGAAAACAATATGACTTGATGAGCTTTGCCATTTGACCAGTCATATATCTGTAGAGGAGCTGTTGCTGTATTGTATTTAGGTCTTCTGAGGCTGCTACAGTGAACACTGATGTAGACTTTGATTATAGAAGTTCTCTGCTCTCAGACTCAACTGGAGCTGCTGGAAATATCTGGATATGGAGTCATTTAATATATGACTGACCACCTTAGCCACAGGCTAAGGAAAATGCAAAAAAAAAAAAAAAAAAAAAAAAAAAACTACAAAATGCAGCCAGCAATGAAAAGAACATAACCAACAGCTGTTGTGAACTAAGTTACAGTGTTTTAGTAGAAGAGCACCAGTGGTAGTAATGTTAGTGCAGTGAACAACTTCTTAAACAGACCGCCAGTCTCTTCTCTCCTCACTGTGCCTGTAAATGAAAAGGTTGGAGGCTTTTAAAAGCCTCATCACACCTGCTGCCAAACACAAAGTATGTTAAGAACAGAGCAGAGGTGGTGGAGAGAAGAAGGAAGCTAAGTGGTGATGGACACTTTGAGCTTTATTTCTCACTGGAGGGTTGACAGTGCAGCCACGTCATTCCAAAATGGAAAAGAAATTCACAGGGCTTTTTCAGCCTCGAAATAAGACCATTTCTAGTGTTTGATTCCAGAGTAAAAAACAGATATGGTCAACATACTGCACAATTATCGAAGAGTAAAGAGAGAGAGAGAAAGAAAGAAAGAAAGAAAGAAAGAAAGAAAGAAAGAAAGAAAGAAAGAAAGAAGAAAGAAAAAAGAAAGAGGGCAGACGAGTGGTCAGACCAGGGTCATTGTAATCTACAAACACATAGGCAAACACAACTGTTCACGTTCTCTGACCCCAAGGACCATTAGTCCCCCCCACCCCACCCCAACACACACACACACACACACACACACACATACACACGCACACACAAGGAGAGTCTCTAATTTTATGCGTATTTATAGCAGCCTGAGTGGCCTGGACGCCATGGTGGATGGAGTAAAATGCAGAGGCGTGATTACACACTACTATTCCCAGCCCTCCCCCTCCCTTCCTGTAACTAGCACACTAAGTCTTTACTATTTGAGCTTTTATTCTGAAAGGTGAAGTTTCAAATGCAGAATGTAACAAACTGCAAAGTACGCAGATGAGCAATGTTAGTATTCACAATGGAAGTTCAGTATTAATGGTAATGTAAGTTAGTAGTAGTACTACGAGGATAGGTTATGGTAAGTGTTAGTAATACAGGTATTACTAATGATTTAAGTAGAAATACCTACAAATGGCTAGTGAAGCAAAAGCTGTGAGTTTGATAATGACAAATATAAATCACAAAAAAGTACAAAAACTGCAGTATTGAATTACAAAGTGGCCACGATCAGTAGTAAAAATCTCAGTTTTACAAAGCAACTTTACTGTTTTGGTTCAGTTTCTCTGGTCATAGTATTGTTTCCAGCTACAACAGGCAGCTATTTCAGCAGAAAAGTTGTTTTAAAAAAAAAAAAAAAAAAAAAAAGTCAAAAAAGAGCTGGTGGAGACCAAAAGCAGAGCTGAAAGCAGGGACTTGCATGCATCAGGTGGTCAGGAACACAACTACAAATGAAAGCTGATGTTGCTCTGTAACAGCTAGATGTGAAAATAGACAGCCATTTGCTAACAAATTCGCCTTATCACTTATTATGTGGTAATATGTCAATTTTCTGTTTACAGCTTGTCTCCCAAAGTGATCAAAACCTGTTTTGAAGAAAATGAGATCACCTATCCCGTTTGGCCCAGAAACATCTTCAGGTTCCACAGGAAGAGCTAGAGAATACTGAGGGAGAAAGATGTTTAGGCCACTTTGCTAGCTACCGCTGCGACCTGGACCAGTATAAGTGACAGAAGATGGATAGAAGGAAAGTTGGAATGATACAATGAGTCCAATTTCACATTGTTCCAAGTTCAGGAGGAGTTCAGGTAGATGGGAGGTGGGGGTTTCCTGGAAAGGTGGCAGCTTGAAGGCAGGGTCAGGTGGAGGAGTGGACTGAGCCGCCTTAAAGGATAATGAAGGTATTAATTATTCTGTGTAAGAGCAGTAAAATACTGATATTTTAAAAATACCATGAGAGATAAGAAGAGTCAAATTAAAACATTGGAACTAGGAGTGTGTGTGTGTACACACATTTAAACACCTGCCATTTTCTGAAACCAAGAAGGGAGAAGGTGTGGTTTCCATTGGTGACAGAAAACCTGCCAGCAAAAAGTCAGGGTTATGATGAATTCTTTCCATGTGTTCAAATCATCACAAAAAGGGACAGTTAGACACACCCACACACACACACACACACACACTGATATACACAGTCACCTTGAGGTATGATCTTCTTCTTCTGTTTAACTGAATGAAGGCCACAAATTCCTGGATTACTTCTACCCTTTTCCTCTTGCTAAATAGGTATGCGTGTGTGTGTGCATGCCTGCATGTGTGCACTTGTGTGTGTGTGTGTGTGTGTGTGTGTGTGTGTGTGTGTGTGTGCACGTGTACATTGGCACTCCAAAATCAGAGAGAATTTCTGGAAAGGTCTACTGCTGCTTTTCAGTGTCCATCACCTTCTCTATCCAAAAGACTGTAGGATAGATCAGTTCTCTGAGTCTCTCATTTCTCTGCACTGATGCCATTTACTCCCCCTGACATTTTTATCTCAGGATCGCTCATTATTTCATTCAATAAAGATTTATTGAAGAGGTGGAAAAATCCACAGCTAGCAGCGGTTAACTGGTCACTAATGAGATGATAAATTCACAAACTTTATTTAAACCTAACATTGATTCACGTCTCTCGAGTCCATTTGCAAATCCTCTTTTGCATGGACTCTTTGTGTTTAATCAGAGGAGGATAAATAAAGATGATGGTGACATACAGCTAATCAGCTACAATAGCTTCTTACATGTTGGGCTTAAGATGTCTTGCTATTGCTAAACAGCATGGATTTTCAGGTCAAAGTTAACCAAAGTTCAGTTTCACTGATTTATTTTGCCCCAAACGCCACATCAGCTAATTATGGTGATTCTACTGAAATGTATTGATTTTGTCATTTAAATGAGACCAAACCTTCAAATACAGTTCATTATGGTTTATATGTTTTATTATATGTTTATCAGTTTTTTTTCTATACAAATAAATTCTCAAGCACACCTGCACATAAACACACATGCATAGGCACTCAGATAAATGCACATGCAATGCAAATCCACCCACACTCACACATCAGCTCCAGTGTCCTGGAAAAAAAGCAGCAGGATTTTCAATCAGGAGGTTAGATGACACACACACAAACACACACACATACTCACACACACACATTTCACAGTCACACACAAGTATTTGTCCTATCATAAACAAAAAGAGGGAGGGAGAGATCTAAATGTGTGTGCGTTCTTTACCCAGGAACAGGAAGTGATCTGAGAAATGCAGAGAAAGGAGGATATTATGGAAGAAATTTTACTTCCTTACTATACTGTAACCTCATGATCATGTAAATAAAAAAGAGCATGAACAAAATAGTTAGAGGGATAAGGTATGCTGGGCTTTGGATACCCACACCATGCCTGTTACATCCACCAAGCCCAGTCATTTAATTCTCCACTTCAGAGTGGCTTCTCAGAGTAAGGTGAGGACAGTGAGTCGTTCCCAGAAGCTCAGACTTGTTTCTGATATCTCCACAAACATCGACTTCACTTTCCCTGTGCATATAAGTGGCTTTCTAAAGTCCACCCTGAAAAAGAGGAGAAAAAAAACACCACAAAACGACTAACCTCTTTGTTCGGAGGCTATTATTGTCCTCCATTTTTTTTTTCTTTCTCTCTGTCTGTTTCTCCCTCTTTTCTTGTCTGCTCCAGCCGTCCTTTAATTGTAAAAACCCAACAATGCACAATCACAGGGCACGACTGTTCAGTTTGTATGCACGTGGTTGTCTATAGGTTGACCTTGTGACCTCTTTATATGTGTAATGTTGCAGTTACAAATCCCCAGTGGGATAAATAAAAATATCTTAACATTTTCTTCCTTTTCAATGTTCTATGATTCCTCTCATCATCCCTCTCTCTCTCCGTCTCTCTCTCTTTTTGTTACACACACACACACACACACACACACACACACACACACACACACACTCCACTTCCAGTAGGTAAACCTCTAATCATAAGAAAATAACAGGGGTGTCAGGACGATCATAAAACCTCACATATTTCTCCCTTCTGCCTCCATAATGTCACATATTACAGACCAAATGGCATCATGGGAAACACCTGCTTCAGAGCACACAGGTGGTACGATGTGAGAGAGAGAGAGACAAAGAGAGGGAGAGATTTAGGAAGGGGGGGTAGTTAGGGGATGTGGAGAAACATGTAATTTTAAGTATTTTACCAGGACAAGTGAGGCCTGGTTGAGGAATGTGTTTGAAAGAGTGTAATTATTTTTTGCCCAAGGAGTACAGTTTCAAGCAGACTGTACTGATGGTCAGTTTAGCTGTAAAAAGTTGAGAGCACACTGACACAAAAACTATCCATGTCAGCCTGCAGTGACTCAGTCGGATATTTAGCATTGGAGAATGGTTGAACACTATTTCATTTAATGCAGTTATGGCTTTGTTCTATGACAGTACTTTATATTGTGTAGTGTTACATTGATATCTTGCAATTGCATTTTGCAATATTATCAGAATCATTTAATCATTAGTGGAGTACTCCCTAGTTAACAGTGTCAACAAGTAACTGGATTGATTGTGAGAAACGTCATGATCTGGTTCTCACTTGCAGTGACGGATCGGTGTAACACATTTTTACAAGTTAGAAAAAGCAGAGGCAAATGGTTCAATCAATGACTGCTGAATGCTATACTTTTTTTGCACAATGTTCCTGAATTCCAGCCATGCTCAACAACTACAGGACATGTTTTATTAAAAGTGGTCAGCACAACTGAACTGCTTGAGGGATGTCACACTTGGGGAATCTCTTATTCAGCAAAGGTAAAACCAAGCTTTGAATAATGTGAGTTTATATTTACCAAGGATAACTCTGGTGTTTTTGTGAACCTGGGCCTTATGCTTCCATGTTTTTGTGTGTAAATTATGAAAAGGGACAAAAATCTTTGGAATCGGTACAACAGCTACTGCAATGTCATCAGTAAGTCCATTAAAGTGCTTTCTCAGATTGTTATAAGTTAACTTAATAAGTTCTGGGAATAGCACTGCCTCAATTGCTGTTTGTGTTATTGTGATGCTTTTATCTATATAAAGGATCTGAATACTTGTTCCACTACTGAAAGTCACACAGCAACACCAGAAAACTAACTGATAATAACAACCTGAGTCTGAGCCTGTCAGTGGCAAAAAAGAAGAACTTGGACGTACATTGACACAGGCACATAGACTGCTTGTCTACAATGCATCAGCTGTTCGAGGCGGCCAGGTACAGTGCATTCGGAAAGCATTCAGACCCCCTCACTTTTTTCACAGTTTGTTATCTTGCAGCCTTATGCCAAAATTTAAAATAAAATAAAAAATCTCTCATCAATTTACACTCACTATCCTAAAATAACAAAGCAAAAACAGAATTTTAGAAATGTTTGCAAATTTATTAGAAAGGAAGACCTGAAATATCACATTGACATAAATATTCAGATCCTTTGCTATAAATTTAACTCAGGTTCCTCCCATTTCTCTTTATCATTGCTGTTTCTCCACCTTGACTTAAGTCCACCTGAGATAAATTCAGTTGACAGGACATGGTTTCAAAAGGCATGCATCTGTCTGTATAAGGTCTCACAACTGCCAATGCAAATCAGAGCAAAAACCAAGCCATGAGGAAAAAGGAGTTGTCTGTAGAGACATGACTGGTGTCAAGGCACAGATCTGGGGAGGAAAAAATCATTCTGATGCACTGAAGGTTCCCAAGAGCACAGTGGCCTCCATAATTCTTAAATAGAAGACGTTTGGCCTTGGTAAGAGAGGTGACCAAGAACCTGATAGTCACAATGAGCTGGCACTGAATGTACATTTATTAGCATATTATTTATTTGACATATTGTCATTTTGGCATCAATGCTAACTAATGCAAACTCTGGTCATAATCATGTGGGGAAAACAACACAAGCAGACAGTGCTGCAGGTCAGCAAACATGGCTAAAGGCTTGATAATCATCCACTGGATAAAATATAGAATTTCTCATTTGCCTTCCAAAACGACCATATGAGTGTCTCCTCATCTATGGTTAAAGTTTAGTTAGTTTAGGCAACTATAACTTGATGGTTAAGGTTAAGAGGACAATACATTCGTAGTTAAAAGAAACCACTGATGAAAAAGAAAGCAGTGATGACTGCTGGTAGAAGACAGAACCTGAGCAGCTCTCTCCTTCATAGAATGACTATCCACCCCACTGCCATTTTCCAAATTCTTCCTCTTCTCCCTCCTGCATTGAAAAATATATAATCTAAATATTCACACATATGATGAAACATAGAAAGAGAGACTGGACAAAATGGGATATTTGAGGCAAAGTAAACAGAGAGGAGAAAGAAGAGGAAAAGGGAAAAGAGGAAATAGGTGAAGTCATGTGGGCAAGAGATTATGGAGTGTAGATAAGTGGGGGTACTGGAGGCATGGCAGAAACTGAATAAGCAGACTGTCGTGACAGGAGACAAAAGGAAAAAACCAGAAGGGAACAGTGAAGGAAAGTAAGAGACAAAAGACAGATGAGAGATAGGAGGGATAAAAACGATTAAAGTCACACGTCAGCAAACTACACACACACACACACACACACACACACACACACACAACCATAGGATAATGACTGTGTTATCGCAACAGTGTAGTAATGCTTATGAACATTTGATATAAACATCATCATATATGAGCAAAATATTAGAAATGTGTTCTTCTATCACCTCTGACAATGAAATAAAGGCACCACAGCTGATTCCAGAAAGTCTCCAAATCCAGCTGGGAGGAAGGTTTGGAGTCTGACATACACACACACACACACACACACACACACACACACACACACACACACACACAAAGACTTGCGGTGGACTGTAACTCATGTTGGGAGTGGTGAGAGTGTGAGAGAAACCAGAGCAGAGAAGAGTCGTTTGGAGAGAGATTAACTCTTCATGTTCATCCACACTGACCACATAGAGTAAAATTACAGGGCTGCTGATAAAAATAGTGTGTGTGTGTGCGTGTGTGTGTGTGTGTGTGTGTGTGATTCTCCAAGCCTTCCTGTGTGATACATTTTAAGACCAGTCGCATTTCACTTCAGTCTAGTTTTAATCTGCAAAGTTTTAGTCTCATTTTTGAATTTAAAAACCTTTCACACACGGTGCCCCTGTCACTCTGCAGTAACAAAAGGCTTGTCCCTGCTGCTTTGTTGCCATTTCCCATTTTATTCCTCTGTTGCATTGCAGGTGACTTTAAGCCATAAATCTTTTTCTTTATTCTGTTTTGGGTGGTGGAGGATTCCGGGCATGGACTACACTGTGAGATTTTCCAGATGCAAGAAGACTATTGTAGTTCCTTCATCCTTCCTTTGAATTAACTGTGAAGTGGATCAATGCTTTGAACACTGATGAACCAAACCGCTCTCACTGCAGTTGGTGACATAGTCAGAAATGTAATTATTGATTTTGTGCACATGGACATGAACTTTCAAATGCATGTATTTCGATTAGAAACATATTTTTGAATTAAGCATTACCAGTGACCTCTGTGATTAGGAATAGGCAACAAAAGCATCTTGGTTGAAGTTGGAGAAAGATTGTAGTAGCACGTCGTGTCTGAAGTCTGAAACTTTAAACCAGACTACATTCTTTCACTAACCTTATCCAAGTGCAGTGTGCCTACATATAACCAGAAGTAAGTGTAATACTGTCAATACGATATAAGTATCATTACTATTTCATGTACTGCAAGTTGTGCTGGCTGTCATGAGATGTACACGAAAACAAGAGATTATTTTTACAACTCATGGAGATCCACACAGACACATACACACACACACACACACACACACTGGCAACTGTTACTGTATGGAAAAAATTAAAAAACCTGTTCATTATTGTTGGAATTGTCCCCCCCCCCCAACATTTCCCCCCATTTCTTCCAGTTTCATCTCATTTTTCCTTTTGCCGATCTGAAGCTCAGCAGAGAAAGAGAGGAGAAACATGAGAGAAGGGGTGGATGAGGAAAGCAGAAAGATGGAGGAGAAAAGGGAAAAGTCGCAATACAGCAGGAGAGCAAAAAACCAAAAAAAAGAAGCTGAAAATGGACAGTGAGGGATGGCTGAGAGGGCGGAGAAAGAAAATGGAAAGTTTGATGTCACAGACAAAAGAAAAGAGAAAAATGATAGATACAAAGAAGAAAAAAACTGGAGAATACTAAGGAAAAGAGACAGACGCAGTGTGATGTGTGAATAGAGAGGAGGAGAAAAAGAGGGAGGACAAGGAGACATTAGAAAAAACATGATCTGACAAGTGATCTGAATGGGGACAGAGGGAGGGAGAGATGAAAAGTAGAGAAACACTAAGAGAAGAGAAAAATGGAAGGAGGAGAAAGAGAGGGTGGAAAGTGCAGAGTCATCAGCAAAAAAATCTGCAAAACATCTAAACTAAATTTCATTTAAACAAACTCTCTTAAAAACAAGGCTCCATTTTAATTTTAACCCAATTCAAATCATAATTTGATATTTTGATCATTATTAATTATTATTATTATTCAAACTAACAGAAAGGAAAGGTTTTAACTGCTGTGCTGAAACTCCTCCACAGACAAAACAGGTCCAAGCATCTGGCTGTGATGTCATAATTATGAGACGATGCTGACACGTCATTTGGAGAGTAGCACCAAAAAGAGAGGAGCAGATTTCAGTGTCAGAGCAGCAAGTCGATTATTGATTATTGATTACAGAACAGCTAAACAATTCTCATCATGCAACTGCATTTTGAGTTGTACATGCACTCGTTCTTCTGCTGTTAAGTCAGACACACACAGACACACATAGACTCTGCAGGCAGTGGTCAAAGGCTCTGTAAAACATTGACCTCAATGGAAAAGAATGCAAACCCTCTCTCTCCCTCTCAGTCTTTCTCTCTCTCTCTCTCTCCTTCCCCTGATGTGTCAGACACACACATATTGGTTAGATTAAACTGCCACGGAGAGAGAGAGAGAGAGAGAGAGAGAGAGAGAGAGAGAGAGAGAATTTTTTTTATCCACATTTGACCCACTCTCTGTCTCTCTCTCACATCACTCTCTTTTTCTCTCAGTTCAGCCTGGGAAGCTGAATTGTCATAAACACGTTTTATCTTTACAGCACTTTTCTAAGAGCAGAGTGTACATATAGTGCCATAAATCCATTACCAAGTTTACATGCAAAGGGGTTCCCAAGTTCGTAGAAACTACTAGCTAGTGACAAATTAAAACATCTGAACTTGAGGAGTGTCTTAGCTAGAGTGGAGATTTTAGAAATGTGTAAACTTGTTGGTTAGAGAAAGAGTCTTAAAGTGGCATATGAGTAGGCTTATATTATTTTTCTTTACCAATTAAGTTGTAGTTTTCTCTATGGGTGCAGAGGCCTGAGCAGGTGCGCGTAAGCTTTAAGTGATTAACATCCACTGGAATGACTGAGGTGACATCCTGAAAACACAGTCCAGCATATAACCACATACATAGCATTTTTTCATGTTTATGCTTCAGTTTATGTATAGATGAAACAGAGGATGTGTGTTGATCAATTCAGTTCAATTCAGTTTTATTTATATAGCGCCATATCACAACAAAAGTCATCTCAAGGCACTTTTTATATAGAGCAGGTCTAGACCGTACTCTTTAATCAGTGACATTTAGCAAAATGTATAATTTGAATAATATAAGGTAATGTGTAAATCTTCACTTAGTAGACAATTACAACTAAACAGGATGATGCAAAAAAAAAAAAAAGGTTTGAGGGAATCCCTGTTGTGGGGCTTTCTCTCTGTTGCATGCAAATATTTGACTGCTTTACATTTCTCTCATGTTTGCACTGGGTGGTTTGCACAGTGAGGTTTGCAAAACATATAGTACTGTATGTTGTCAGACTGTTATCCAACACAGAGCAACAGACAAATATCTGCTTACTTGTCATGATCAGGTCACATTTTACATTTGAGACTTATACTTGAGTTTATATTTGACACCCAGTAAATTTCTATAGACATGTTTACTCTTCTCATAGACTCGCTGTATATCACAGCTGACAATTATTTTTGTATTTTGAGCCATTTAGCAAGTTGATACATAGAACCAAACAAAAGTGGCTGAGAGAAGTTTATTATGGCTCATCCATCAGTGCTTATAATCCTCCATCATGCATTCCCAAAGCCAAAAGCTGACTTACCTGAGGAAGTGAACAAAGGAAATGGGAAATAATAAAATGTGACACAGCTGACCATGCACAGCCAGGTGGTTTTTCATGGAAGGAGAAAGTACTTTATTTACTGGGACCGTGTGTTAATTTGGTGACAAATTGACCTGATCTTCCCAGTGGGCCCACAACTGTTTTCATTTTCTTTTAACCCCAGGTTGGATTGCACTTCAATGTATTCACCACATTAGAAGCTAATGAAACTGGTCATATACAGAAACCCAAGACAAAGCCGCCGAGGCTGAGTTTTGAAGAAGACAAACTCCATCAAAATGTGACAAAGATGGTCAGCACTTAATAAATAGTAGAGCTTTCTGTCCCTTCATGACAGATCAGTTTGTGTTGAAACAGTTTTATGGGTGATTCAGCTTCATGGTGAATATCTCATTTACAGAATACCTGTCAAACATCAGTATGTTAGCAAAACACCAGTATGATAGCAATGCCTTTATGAGCATGTTAGCATGCCGATGTTAGCATTTAGCTTAAAGCACCACAAGCACAGCCTCACAGAGCAGCTAACTGCCTGTAGACTCTAAGTCTTGCTTTTATGTCTGCTGTGGTGGTGATTTGAAAATAAAAGTGCATACTAAGGGTTAAAGGAGGATATGTTCACTGAGAGCATGTTTGCATCATTGACATGCGTCTCAGCCTATCGTAAGCCAGTGACAGTGATTTGCCCAAATTAGGATTTCCTGGTTCCAGATCACCACGAACTCCATGATTTTGTGCGTCCCATGGATGCCATTACTAATATTTTTTAATCTCTGTTGTTAAAATTATGCAAATTAGCAGAGAAGTAAAAGTTTATTTTTAATTGATGGAAATAACAAACAAATGATTAATAATTCACTAATATTCTTAAAATGTACTGTAGAGACTTGATTTCTGATTAAATGTATTCACTTTTATTCTAATGTATGTGTCCACTGTTTGTTACTCTATCATTACAAAATTGCATTACACAGGAAATGATTTTTTCTTGTTTCTTTCTTTATTTCTTTGTCTCATAGTTTTAAGAAATCTTAATTGGTATGAGTTGTAAATGGCCAGTCTTTAATAAACACTGAAGAAAAGAAAACTGCCTCCTCCTCCTCTGTCTCTTTTTTTTTCTCTCTGTATAGTTGCCTCTCAGCCAGCCTCAGGGTTTGTCTTCAGGTTTTGCAACGTCACCCTGCCACGTCGAGGAAGGGCAGTCTGCCTTTCTCTCTCTCTCTCTCTCTTTTTCTCTCTTTCACAAGGTCAAGAGAGGTAATGTAACAGAGCAAGAATATATGAGGATTGTTTTTAAGTGAGACTGCAAGACAAGAAGAAATGAGAGAGCATCGTAAAAAAAAAAAAATCTTCGCATGTCAAACATCACAGGGACTTGAGGCAGACATGTTTTCATCTTAAGCATTAAAACACACTTCAACAGCACGTTAATCTCGGAGAGACAGATAAGTGAGAGGGAAAAGACAGGGTTAAGGGAAGAGCAAAGGAAAAGAGAAAATGTGAAGCTAGCAGACAAGAACAGAGAAAGAAAAGAAAGGACGAGATCTTGAAATAGACTGAGAGAGAGGAGGTTATTCTGAGAGCTGCATGGGCAGGGCGGCCTGGAAAGTTTCCTTAGGTCCTCATTACCTCACATTAACTCTGTAAACCAGACTGGAGTTTGGACACTTTAAGTATTCTGGGCAAAAATCTTCACCAAGAGGCAGATAAGTTGGTTTTAGCTGCACTGACTAAACCATCAGAGCGTCTGACTACAGTCTGTGTCCAGTTCCATACAACTTGAATTTACTTGGTTGAGTCAAATATGCAGGCCTGTGTAAATGTCAAAAAGATAAACTGATCCACCACAACACTAAAAACTTTTTATTCTAATCTTGTGGCCGATTGATATGCATAGGTTTAACTGAAAAAGTTCTTAAATACATATCCCTATGACTAAATGACAATATACCATATATTTGTTATTGCCTTGGCTGCAGTCATCAAGTGTAAATATTCCAGTCAGAGGTGTGGGATAGTGGAACTAAACACTTTGAAGACTCAAAAGGCCTGGAATTAAAAGTGGGTTTTTATCAGCATTTTAATATTTTTTATATCATTAGCATTGTAATTAAACTTAAATTTATTAACAGTATTTGAGGTTCTCAGCAAAAAAATATATCTGGCTGCAGAATTACATTAAATGAAAATATACTAGGAGTTTAGTCCACTCCTGCTGAGTTGACAAAATAGTATAAAAAGTTACATCTGGCTACCAAAAGAAAAAAAGTCAGTAGCCAGTAAGAAAATAATCAGCTGGAAGCAGCGAACAGCAGCAGTCATTGTTGTCTGTAGTGGTCCGTTCTTAAAACAGTCTGTGTAGCAGCTAATAATGTTAGAGTTAACTTGCTGATAAATGAAACAATATCTCATCTCTCTCTACTGAGGATGTAGTGTTTTGATCAGTTGCTTGATGCAAATAAACCCTCAGCAGATTCAGAAAAGTTAACTTAAACTGAGTCCTTATTAAACATAACTAACATTAAGTTTTGTTGTGCTACTTCTGTGTAATTGTTGGGTAATAATTAATTAAATCAATTCATTCTCTATTTTTTTCCTAATAATTCTAATTTTGATCCAAAAAATATGTTTGCTTTTCCATGCCTGAGGTGAATGCTATTACAACTCTAAGGGTGTGATGAAGATGGGTGCCCAGTGATTTTTTTTTTTTTTTTCCCCCCAAAAGCAGATGGAAAGACCAAACCTGGACTTCTGGAAATGGAAATAATCCATCAAATGATAGAGGACAGCTTAGTGATGCTGCTGATGTGGCTGTGAGAATATCAGATTTCAAACCTGATCACAACTCCACATGAACCAGGAGAGCTACTCCTATCAGCTTAGAGCTTAATTTATGAAATAGCAAGTTAGAGGAGTAACACAGTTAGAGACACAACACAATGTTGGATTTAAAAGTTAAAACTGTGTAAAATACAAATGTTTTATTTCTTTATTTATGTATTTATTTACTTATTTATTGTTGTTGTTGCTAGGGTTTAATCTTGCCAGTGCCAGCTCTGGTGACACTTTAAGTGAGATCTGAAAATGTAAACTCCTCCAACCCCTATACAAAACAAACAGAACAAAAATATTAACATTATATGTTCAAAACACCAGTGAATGTCATTGTTATAGACTCATGAAAGTAATTGTGGCAAAACTCAACTAAGAGGGTGTTTTTTTCTAATTTGGAGCAATCTGAGTTTGCACCTCAGCCAACAAGATATGAAAATTGCTTACTAATGGTCAAAGGAAAATGCAAGTAAACATCTGTACTGGCAACATGAAGGGCTCTTTTGCCTCCAGTTTGCAAGTAGTCCTATAACTAAGATGCTTTCTCCCTTTCTCTACCTTTTGCAAGCGTTCAGCACCTTGGCACCCCCAGCATCTTTTTATACCGCCTATGCTAGCAGTCCTGAATTTTACAACCACATATCTTATAATATGTTATACAAGTCTTATATATATATGTGTGTGTGTATACAAGTGTTACGTCCTTGGCATAGTACAGTGTCATGCTTACAGCTGTGTAGCTTAACAACAATTTGGTTCAATAATAAAACATTCAAAAACACTGCATAGCCCTTTACAGCTTGTCTTAGCCTTATTCCACTGGAGCCTCTCCAGGTCATATTTTTGTACCGTTGTAGTCATCTTTCCAGTCTAATTCCACACGTGTCAGTGCAGAGAGAGGACTTGTGGGTGATGATGTCCTCAAACATGTTACCTCATGCTGCGTGTGTGCATGGAGCTGCAGTGTAATGTAAAGGAGGTGACAATGTTCACCATTGCAGCTGACATGAGGATCCATACTTTGACCTTTCCTCTTTACTGTGTGTTTTCACAAGCCGGTGGGGTCAATCACCTCTTAGCCGATGAGGCACAGCATTCAGCAGTGATGGAAAAAACACGTGTAGGACCAACAGGAGGCAGGGTTTATGTTTAACAGCCCCAGATGGTCAGAGTGTCATCTCATAGCCAATCAAGTATAACCGAGTATTTGTAATAGTAAGTCAAAATAGTGTTTTGTTTTGTTTTGTTTTGTTTTTTTTGTTTTTTTTTTTTTGGGGGGGGGGGGGGGGGTTTAAAGATTTCATTCTCAGGTGGGGGGGTAAAGAAAAGCAGGATCAAAGTCAGACTGATAAACTTAAGAAAAATCATGTTCTCAAGTGAATACAGACACTGATGCCTTGTGAGCCATCTTATGCAGCAAAGCTCCACCCACTCTGGTGCTTCAGGGGTAATTAAATGAACGCATAACAATTAATAGAGGCATGGAGTCTGGATATAGAGTCTGGAGCTGAGGCAGCTGGTGAGGGTTTTACTGTGTCAGACTGAGAGCAACTGTTCCACCCCCACCGACACTTACAGCCTCTGACCTTTGACCTCTACCAGGGGATGAGCAGTGATGTCTCTCAGAGTGACCTCTGCTCTCATGTGGAAGTTTGTAGACACACACACATATACATACACTCCTTCATTCATGACATCCCTTTACGCTTTTAGCTTTCCAGCCAAATCCTGCTGGCTGTTTTCCCATCATGCCTTTTTCATCCCAGGGACAAGGGCAGAGGCAGATTTACAATGCCACTTTGTCCATCTCTTGGTTGTAACCATGGCAACACGGAGCTGAATGTTTCCAGATGTTCTAAAAAGCAAATGTTTCGGGAAAAAATGACAAAGCAAAGGTTGTTGTGTTGCTTTGTACTGGATAAAAAAGCTAATGAAACACAGGATACACTCAGGGAAGAAATGACCACAGATCAGTTCCTGTTACAGTACATTCATATATTGTAAACCCGGTGTGTTACACTGAGAGAGGGTTTGGAGATCAGGTGGATGAAAGGACAGCAACAGTGCTCCTTACCAGGTGAGTATAATGTGGGATTTGATCCAACTTGCTGATTCACATTATCCACTTTTTTCTACCATTATCTCCTCACTGCTGATTGATGGATACATTTGTGTAAGCGTGTTGGAGATTCTTATCTCCTAACTGTTTGTGCAGGTACAGGACTGTAGGTGTGTAACCACAGAGGTAGTGTAGATAAACACGGCTCTGCTCAGTGTGTTGTGTCTCTTCCTCTTCCTGGGCTGTGGGCTTGGCTAGCAGCCCGGGAAAAACATTAGCTGTGGGGCGCTGGAGAGCTGAAGCTCTGCAGATCGGCCTCGGACCATGGAGGAGTTATTTGATCTCAGTGTGGGGAATGGTTTAGCACCTCCCACTCTCCTTTGACTAGTCACGCTTTTTATAAATGACACAGATAGTGTTTGGATCATACATGTCAAAAGATCCAGAATCATCAGGTCTCTCCTGGATATTATTACAGTTTTGAGAGACAACCTCTCAAGGCTTAACTGAGATGCTTGTCCAGAAGGGACAGGAATCTTTTTATAACTTGTTTAGATTGTTTCCTTTTCTGTAAGATTTTTCTCCTCAGACAGACACCCATCAGCCACAACATTATCCAAGCAATGGGAGGAGGTATAGAAAAAAAAAGTCTACTATTTTGCAGTAGCAGTTTTGTTTATTGTAGTGTTTTTTGTGTGTGTAAATTGGTTTGTGTGTTTCTGTGTTAAATGATATTTGTTAAATGTGCATACAAGACTGTGAAAACAAATTCCCCCTCAGGGACATTAAAGTATGAATCTCACCAAATTGGACCAAAGGACCATACTCCCAAACATAAAAGGAGCAATACTGTCCACTTCAGTGAGAAAATGCATAGACCTATATGTTTTGGTCTGGTTGAGAGGAGTCAGATGCCCGCCTTAGACTTGGAATTAACATGGATACCTAAATTTGGAAAAATGCAGAGAGTTGCAAAATAAAATGAAAAAGAAGTAAAAAAAGAAAAAGCTCAACAAATGAGATACAGAACTAACACAGATCAACCAAAATGACAGCAGCACATTAACACTGTGCAAGTCTACTATCACAGCATTCCTAAGGAGACTCTTTAAGGACATTTACAATGTGCAAGATGACAGTCACATGACTGACAGAGGAAGCACTAGTGCCAGAGAGCTTCTCCACTGACTTTTACCTTCCTTCCAGTATACAGTATATAACTTTAGTTTAGATAACAAAGCTACCTAAAAGAGGCTCTTGACTGCCTTTAACAGCGTCCATCGGTCACATAACCCTCACCTTGCTACAATGAGCAACATCAATATTTTCAATATCAAAATAAGATTTGAAATTGCAGACTCTATACCATGACATGAGAATTAGCTCTTTTGTGTTTGTTTGCTTTATATAAACATTGAACCTACATACACTGAACCTGGCTCAAATATTGCCACAACTCAGTGTGACATCATCACCATACTGCACTGGTAGCTAAACAAATACATGCCTACACTCCTGGTAGATAACTTAACATTAAGTGAGTGTCTTGCTTTCATTGAGACAGAGGATAAAACAATTGCCACTGTTGCTGATCAGTTGTAAAATGTTTGGTCAGGTATTATAAACCACAGTGCAGAGTCATCTTATGAGCCTTCAAACAAATCAAATCAGCTTTGCTGGATTGTATTTATCATCTCAATGGGGTCTGAAATTACACACCTACACTGATGTGGCCTCTTGTGGTTTTTTTTTTTGTTTGTTTGTTTGTTTTATGTTCTTGTTTATTGTTGTTTATTTATGTTTGCCTGTGCCTGGTTAGTCCAGCTTAATCAGTTAAACTCAAGCTCAGAATTTAACATTGCCTCTCTAGTCATCACTCAGTGAATTGCCTTTTAAAATGCATACAAATGGCGCCTAAGCACACCATGAGGTGAAGGCACACACACACACACACACACACACACACACACACACAGGTGTGACTGGAGGCTGTGGATTTACTACGCAGGAAATGGAGGACAGCAGGAGGTTATGGCATGTCATTAACACACACAACACACACACACACGCACTCACACACACATACACACACAATTTGCTATCCCTTCCTGTTGCACACATACACAGTTTTACTGTAATATGATGTCAGTAATAATGTACAGCTACAGATCAGACTCAGAGGGGGTGGAGCTCTTGATTTTGTGTGTCTCGGTCTGGGACACTGGAAAATGCAGCTGATCATGTTTGTGGTGGTGCAACAGCAAACTTGAAATTAGCTGCGAGGCTGTATAATGAAGTTACATTGTTGCACTTTGTATCCTCTGACCACACCGAGCAGATTTTATTTTTTGCCACTAGCCACTGTGCTTTGCAGCTATGTGGAGGTTTAATAGCTCCCGGAGGTCTATTCTAGAGAGGGGGTTTAGCTGAAGGAAGCTCTGAGTTTTCCATTCCAGAAACTGAGATCACTTCAAGTGAGTCAGTTAATGCGGTAACTTAGTCTGTGAACCTACAGGTTCCACCTTCATTTTCCTGGGCACCCACATCTCGGCCGATCTCTCCAGGACTCCCAACACCAAGGCCCTCGTGAAGAAGGCTCAGCAGGCCATCTGCGGGCTCAGACAATCTGGACAAGAAGCTGCTGCTGGCCTTCTATCACTCCTCTGTGGAGAGTGTACTAACATACGGCCTGAGTGTGTGGTACACAGGCTGAGGACAGGAAAGCTGTGCAGAGGGTCATCAACACCGCCGGAAAAATCATAGGTTGCCCTCTGCCCTCCCTGGATGACATATCCAGATCCTGCTGCCTCAGGAAAACCAGGGCCATCACAGGAAACCCCTCAAATTTTTGTATTAGTTGTATTTTTGTATTATTTGTGTACATGTTGTATTTCTAAATGTATATACCTTTCTTCTATAGTGCACTGTTTGTCTTTGTGGAGCACCCACAATTTCATTGTAATTAACTGTACAGTGACAATAAAGCCTATTCTATTCCATTTTATTCTCACTGACAGGTTTTCTTCCACAAACCCTGTTGATATTAAAATGCATATCTGAGCACACTGCAGAAATGTATGTCAAGAGAAGATGATGCATATTATCCAAAGCCGCCCATTCCAACATGGCCACTTTTATGATGAATCAGTCAGTTCTTTAAACAACAATCTTTCCTTATATCCAGATATTACAGACTGTGGCTTCATCCTCACCTCAGAATAAAATCTATACACTGTTTGTCTTTATAACACTGTGACTATAACACTAGATCTAGAAACTTATATTTTCATCTGCAGTCAGCAGTACTCTGTCCCCATCAGGTTGCAACTGAATAAATATATGAATAAATGTATTTGAGAAATAACAAGTTATATTATAGTTATATTATATTACAATAAATGAAACCACTACCTTTTACTGAGATTATCATATCATCATCAATTATCATTTTTTCATAGAAATAGTAGACTTTTTTATCTGTACTTCTTCCCATTGCCTGGATAATGTTGTGGCTGATGATAATGTCCGTCTGAAAATCTGAGAGAAGAGGAAACAATCTAAACAAATTCTAAAAAGATTCCTGTATAAGTCCCTTCTGCTTGTTTTATCAGTGTGAATACAGATATTTTTGTAACATAAACAGATAAAGATAATAGCTTTTCATCACAACTCTAACAGGAAACCACAGACTTTGAGTATTTTGGTGAAACTACTATTATCAAGATTAGGAATGAACTTTCACATGCAAAGTTCAGAAGGTTTCCATGATATTTAACTGCATAGCATGGGTTTGTGATGGCTGACCCAGAGTTACTCCAGAACCATTCAGACATCAATACAGATGTTCCAGGAAGGCAGGAGCAGAAGCTCGATAATGTCTGACATCACCAGGCTCCACCCCCTGTTTGAGTGAGGAGACACTGATTGCATGCTTGTATTTCATGCCAATTAACACAACCTTATCATTATCACCATAACTCTCTGCCTAGATGTATGTCTGTCTTGGGGGTGGGGTGTCATGTGTAGATAGGTGTGTGTGTCTGAATTGGTAGGGTGTGTCTACACACAGGTAGGTGAGCTTCAATCATATAGAGGTGTGTTTTGTTTATGTCTGCTCCAGGCTTATTCACCTGAACTGAGCTCCAGATAAATATCAGTATCATTAAAAACTTTCACTCTGACAACGATCCCTTTCGTAGACAGAAAAAAAAAATCTAATAGAATAGAACAGAATAAAATCGAATAGCCTGAGTTGCAATTTTACTAGCTACTTTCCTTCTGTTGATGATTTCTCTCTCTGCTGTCTGGCAGCAGCACAGTGCTCATAGTTTCCGTCCTTAGTCCGTCTGCTCTGTGTGTGTGTGTCAGGAGAGGGGGGGATGGGTTTGATATTCTTTGCATGTTGGGAAACAGAAAAAAGTGTGACAGAGAGACATAAACTGTATTAAACATTCCTCTCTCTCTCTCTCTCTCTCTGGCTGTACTGAGTCACTCCTCAGTCTGCTTTTCCATTCGTTCACTCTCAGCTGGCCTCCTCCTCTCTTCTTTTTAATCCAACCCATCCTTTATTCATGACTTTCCCTCTTCATTCCATCCCCTGCCTTTGACTCTTTGTCTTTCCTTATTTTTCAAGTCCCCACTTCTTTCCTAAAAAGGAAACTTTATTTGTATGAGTGCCAAGACTGTCACCTTACTTAAAGGCCTCACAGCTGAGCCAACATGGCCCACACAAATCTAAGAACATTCTAAATATTTATTACAAGTATGTGATTGGCTGATGATGAGTGATGTCACTCAGATGATCTTGGTGCATTGTGACTGGAGGGTCTCCCTCTGCTGACTTAGAGCCTGTGAGAAAAACACTGCCCCATCAGTAGGTCTGTCTGTCTGTCTGTCTGTGGTTTGAGAAGAGCCAAACGCTACAGCATTACCCACCAATGAACTGTTTAGGTTTCCAGTAATAGGCAAGTGTGTACCACGTCTGACAAATGCCATCACACAGTACACTGAACCCACACTCAATGCACATTTTTCCTCACGCTACTTTGAAGTAGTATGTAGAGCTAAGTGTATCCTATAACTTATGACCATCTGCTGTTCCACACTAGTTCAGCTGTTGGCAGTAACGAATCAGAGTTTTGACACAGACAGTCTGTGATCACCAAAGCTCTACACTGACTATTGATGGATGAGTCTCACACTGTGATCTGGGACCACCATTTTGGACTGATGACAAAAGATTTTTCAAAATTGCATAGTAATGGTTAGAGAAACTGAAGTGTCACTTCAAGTCAGAGCTGGTTTAATGGTACAGGGGCTTCACATACATTCAGTGAGACTTCTGTTTTCCAAAAAGCTTCATTCAGTGCCAAAGCAGCAGCTAAAGATACAGAGGTTCATTATCATGCTGCTTTGGTCATTGAATATTAACTAGTCCCTTTACAGTTTCATTTTAGATGTAAAAGAACCTTAATATGTGTTTAGGCTGACATATTCTGCAGTTGGTGCAGTTAAATGTCATTATCATTGATTATCATTATCATTATTATCATTATCATTTCATATCATATCATTATCATTAATACTGTAATGTCAGTAGAAAGACTTGATTGGACAGTGAGTTACAGTGAAAACCTGAAAATTAGCACGATACAAAAAAGTTTCAATTTGCAAGATTATTCATCCTGTTTATCATAATCTTGCCTTGTTGTTTTATGCTCGCAGTTATTTCTTGTGGTTAGCATAGGAGCATGTAGCATTTCCCACACAATACACAATATATATTTAGATGCCAGACACCCTCCTCAAGTCAGTCTGAGTTTACCTTGGCAAGCACATCAAAGACAGACTCTGTGTGTGTGTGTGTGTGTGTGTGTGTGTATGCGTGCGTGCGTGTATGTGTCTGTCTGTCTGTCTGTCTGACACTGACACCAAGAGGGAATCAGTTCCTTGCCCCCATTTTAATTTATCTTCTAATGATGCTCTCACCAGCACTACTGCTCCTCCTAACTCCACTAAAACTACTGTTGCTAGGTATATTAATGTTAATCATTTCTGCTTAGAGCTACAAATGAATAGTAGCAGCAGCTGTAGTATTTTCTGAGAAAATCACTGCAGCTCTGAGTTCAGTTTGACCTCAATGACAGAGACAGAGAGAGAGTGGGAGAGTGACATAAACAAAGAGTTATAGGGAAGGGGGAGGGAAAGAGAGTGAGTCATACATGTGGACGTGGCCTCCCTCTCTCTCTCCCTCTCTCTCCCTCCTCTTTGCTCTTGATGACTGCGTCTTGCTCTTCGCCGATCTTTCCTCTTGCTTCCGAAACCAGAGTGAAGCCTTCAATTATCTGCTTTTGGCAAAGAGAGAGCGAGCAGGAGACTCTGCACTGAGAAGCCCTTCATCTCCACACCATCCCTCTCTCTCTCTCTCTCTCTCTCTCTCTCTATTTCTATCTCTCTCAACCCAGGAAATTCCTAAAGTCCTTTATAATGTTCATTGAGATTAAATTGATTCTCTCCCTCTCCTTCTCTTGCCCTCCCCTTCTCTCTCTCTCTCCCTCTCTCTTCTGTGTCTCTTCTAATTCCAGTAGGTGGTTTTAATAACAGGTGGCAGTAGAGTGTTGTCAGTCTGGCCTAAAGGCCTGCATTGTACACTCATACACACACATATACCCACTGAATGAACTTCTTACATTCTTGAGGTCAATTTAAAGTCTTTCTACAGTGTTTTTGATCTCTGTCACGTCTCTGTCTCGCAGAACAGATATGCCTCCATTTCCACAAACAAAACTCTGAGACCTGTGATGATGTGTGATGCAACCCTGTACTTCTCCTACTTTTTCCCTCTAGTATCTATATGTTTAACTTATTTAATAATCATTGACAAATATATAGCCTTTGATATGTGTTAATGGTTGGTGGTCTGGTGATGATATTGCAGCCAGTCATTACCTCAGACAAGATGTCATTGTAATGAGCTGCAGGAGAGTTATTTGTGAATGTGAGCTACTTTTTAAGACAAGGAATTTGAATCAAAATGTGGACAAAACTTTGGAAAAGTTGTGCTGTGGTATTAGCTTCAGAGGTGTAGTGGTAGGTGACACTTCTGACTAAACAGATTGAACACCACTGGGTTAGAGTAAAGTTGGGTTAGTGTGCAAAATACCAAGGGTTGTGTTTATCTATATACATACATTTATTTGTACAGTAAAATGTGGAGAGGCAAGGAGCAGCACTGAATAATGTTACTGATAGCTGGTGGCTGGCACGGATACCAGTCCTACATTTAGGTATGCAAATGGGAAACAGGTGAAATGTGCATTTCTGCTACTCTCCATATTTGGGGAAAAAAAAGTCCACATGTAAAGGAGCCCATGTAAAAAAAATAAGTCTTTATATATTATCCAATATTTGCAAAAAAAAAAAAAAAAAAAAATAAAAAAAATAAGGTTTTGAGATTTAGGTGGCTGCCATTCTGCAGTCTTTTTTGGAACAGGTGAGAATTCAAGTGAGAATAACACATCAGATAATTTACCATTAAATACATTTCTACCAATATGCCTGTACACTTTGCACAAAGACTGGAAACAGGAGAAAGCACTAGCCTGACTCTGTCCAAAGATGACAAGATCCACCTACCAGTACCTCTTAAACTCACCAATCAAGCTGAGTTAAGCTAAGCAGCTGCTAGCTTCAGCTTCATATTTAATGTACAGACATGAGAGTGGTACTGATCTTCCTCATGTAACTCTCAGCAACTAGTCCAGGATGGACCAGAACCGTATGAGTCCATCCAGTTGCTTTCATATTTTGTGGTTACTGCAGAAGTTAATGTAACAATGGTATAAATGTAGAATTACTTAGAATTGAAAAGAGCCAAAATGAATATTATAATGGGCAGGGTACAGTGGAAGGGACCCAGAACGGCCTATTAACTGCTGGTCAGTTCCTGTCAAGCACCGAAGACACCCTCGCACATCTGGGTGAAACACATGATTATTAGGTGTAAGCCTCCCATTCTTACAATACACACACTTGCAGTAAATGATTATTAGTTAGAGGCCCCCTCACACATAGATGCACACACATACACAAACACAAACACACACACATGCATAAAACCCTAAACTCCTCTCTTCTCTCGTCTTTGCCAGTAGCATAAACTTCAAACAACCCAAGAGCTTCCGTTCATAAAGAGCCCATTACACACACACACACACAAACACCTACAGACACACACACACATGCATGTTTAACTATTACTGAGGCGCTCAAAGGCAGTAATGAGAAAGCAGCAGGTAGGCTAACCTTTTCATCCTCTCTCTCTCTCTCTCTCTCTCTCTCTCTCTCACACACACACACACACACACACACACAGAAACACAGCCTGTCTTGCTGTGTGTGATGACAGACAGCTGTGTATTCAGGTTTTATAACCAGAGAGGAAGTGCAAAGTCGACAGCAGAGCTACATCAAAGCAGCTGTACAGTTAAATACAGTTTAATTCAATACACTAATGTTCAGCTCTCCATGGCTGTTTAATCCTATTCAAATATTGTTTGTGTCGAGAGTTTCAAAATGTTGAGAACCAGCATGGCCATGTCATTGCATCTACTGATACTCAGCTGCCATTTCATCCTCAGTGAACAATCAACTGAAGTGAATAGGATGGGCTTTCAGATTTATAGAAATTAGTGTGAGTACAGCTTGTAAATCTTCTCAGTCCCAGTACACACACATAACATATAATCTGATGCACACAAATCATCTGGAGGTCCTGTTACATTAAGTCTATTGTCTGCTCTCTTATCTGTTCCCGAGGTGAGAGGAAGAATTCTGTCTAATTTACCTCTGACTGACTGATCTTTGTCTTTCTGTCACATCACTCCAAGTAACTAGAAACTATGGTGAATTATCAGTAGCATGTTGTCATGTTTCACTAGTCTCAATGACAAGCTGAGAGCCCAAAGCTCTACAGTGCCACATTTGATCAAAAAAACTGTTGTATCTTAAGTTTCCCCACTCCATCACCCTGTGTGAGTGGACCAGAGTATATTATCATTAGAGCTAGAGAGGGGAGAGTTCCTAAACAAACACCATGAAACCACACTCAGTGTCTCAATGGTGGAAAAGTTTGTGTATGAATAAATACACTTACAACACACTACTTACACACAACACTTACAAACAGACTTATAAAATAAATAACAATAAGCATGTGACTTACTGGAGCTTTTGCCCTATTGGAGAGATGAAAACATCACATCTGTGTAAAGAGGAAACTGTAGCCTTCCTCAAATTATTATCTGAACCAAACAGAAGTGACACATTTCCAGAATGTTTTGTACATCGTTTTCATTTGTTAGAGATTTTATTGGCTTTTATCATCTTTTTTTTTTTTTTTTTTTGCACTTTCCTTCTGCAATAGTTTAGTGGTGCCTTCACTCTGACAGGAACATGAACATCTGTACCACATGTGATGTCAGTCCATCCAGTGGTTGTTCAGACATGTCGGTCGAAACCACAGATGTTAATCTCATTGTTGTGCTAGAGCAAAAATCATGGGATCACCATAGCATGTATGATTCATCCTCTTGAAACCATGATATCTGTAACAAATTTGACAGCAGTCCATCCAAGAAACATTCTATACCAGACAATCACCCTCATGGTGCAGATCATCAGAGTAGGATCCATCCACTGGGGAGCATGAATGACTGACATAATATCATGGAAACCCAATAGTTGCCCAGATATTTCAGCCTGGACCAAAGTTTTGGACCAAGTACCTAACACTGCTATCCCCAGAGTTTTGTGAATACACTGGGTATAAAATACTGTGTTTAAAACTGATACACACTGACTATTAAGAGGCTATAAGGTTCTATGACTAAGATACTGCTAAAATATTGGACTGTTAATCAATCTAACAAAGTAATGCAAACATTACAATTGGCTTCTGTTTAACAGCAATTTTGACATTTTTCTGTCATTGTATACTAAATGATTAATTAATATTTTGATAAACATAATCAACGTATTAACAATCAATTAAAATATAATTAGCTGGAGTAATGTTAAATTAAGATTTATTGGCTAACAAGCAACTTTTATAGTCAGCTGACGTGACAGAACACCATTATCAGTCACGTGTATTTACATTACTCAAATCTGCTGGCTAACTACACTTGACTTGAAAAGATGATACAGATTTTCCCAGCTTCTGCATGCATGAAATAGAGAACAGCAATGAAGTGAGACAGCTGCTCCTCCAGCTTTGTGTCTGCCGTGTTTAGAGTAGAAACTGTCTTGCTTGCATTTGCTTGTTGTAGCATCTTGGCCCCATTGTGACTGAAGCAGCCAACAGTTCAGATCCAGATCAAGAGGGAATCACATCTGTGAGTAAGAGTGCATGTCTGTGTGTGCGTGTGGTTACAGTGAAGGCAGCTCCACCCTGCAGTCTGTCTCCCTGCTAACTGACCACATTACATTGTGAGTTTTGCACAGAAGACAGTGAGAAGGACAGTGAGAAGAGATGGATAGTCAAACAGACAGACAATCACACAATCAGACAGACAATCGGATAATCAGTCAGATAGACAGGGAGACAGACAGTCCATCAATCGCTTAGTCAAAAGTCACAGAAGTACGGGGAGTAATGACTGCTTCTATTTCAGTCTGTTTGGACAACACACTGATTCCAAGCCAAGGACACACACCCTTCTCTTACTCTGTCTTTTTTCAATCTTTTTCTTTTCTTCCTTCATCTTCTCTAAATCCCCATCTTGTTTTGTCCTCCTTTTCTCTCTTCTGTGTCTTTACCCTACTGACTTGCTTTCTGACATCATCCTCTTCCCCTTAACAAGTCTCCAGGTCAACAGCCAGGTTGTTGTCACAGTGCTAATTTTTTTTCCTGCTATTTCCAGCCAGATGGTGTATGAATAGCATGCCAATTTCAAGAAAGTAAGTAATTTTGTGTGTTATCACCACACATCTTTTGAGTGTCATTTCATGCCACATCATTTCTCTACTGACTAACCCTGGCCCTAACCTTAATGAAAATGGTATGAAATGACATGTGAAAAGTTTAAAATGCATGGGCATGACATGAGAAATTTCCTTGGAGGTGCTATTTAAAAACCATCCCATCATATTACGAAGGCTAATTCACATTCACCCCCCTGTTTAAGAGCAGTTTCATCAGTCAGGCTCAGTGACCTTTTCAGACATTGACCTCAACCCACAACCCTAACTCCTAAATGCCAATGCATTGAAGGACCTTTTAGTTTATAGCAAATTTCTGACATTTTGGTCCTTACAGTTTATTCAGAGCTATTCGTGTGGCATCATTACTGTCTCCCAAGCAGTATTTCAGTCTGAACAAACAAAAACCAAGACCAAGGAGAGGAGCTGTCAGCTAGTATCTAAAACGCAATTCTTGCCCATGTCCATGCCTCTTTGATTTCATAAAGGGCATGATGTCTTTATGATTTAAACTCATTCCTGTGTTTCAATGTGTCTTTCTGAAAAGTAAATTAAGTAAATTAAGGTAAAAACAGTATATTTGTGTGTATATGATTATCAGTACAATACTTTGTTGGATTCAATGTAAAATTGCAGACAGGGTGCACCAGACAAAATTCGAATTATCCAAATATATTCCATAACGGACTGTACATGAAATGTACAGTCATTTTATCTTTCATTATTATTGATTTTGAAAAATATTCAATCTGTGCTTCATAAATGTATTTACATGTTTGTGTGGACACACCATAACAAACTCTACAATAAATGTAAAACAAGTCACACTCTGGTGTCCCTGCCACTGGCTCTCACTTGCAGTTTGGTGGAATGTACAAATTTCAATTCATCAATGGCTGAAACACAAATGGAAAAGGACATTATATCAGAACTGAGAGTTAGTTTTAGAAGTGGTGATTAGGGCACATGTTCATGTATCCCAGATTCCCCCAATCTAAACTGTCCATTATCCACTACACATTTTCATACATATAGAAGTGTGGTTCTCCGTCAGTGTACTGCATTATTTCCTAAGTCTTGGATCCAAACTAGAGAGATGAAAATAAATTTTTGAAGAATTTTAATTGTTTGAAAGAGGGACCCACCAGTACCACTTCCTCTCAAGACGAGCCAATAAGGACTCAGTGCCAAGCAGGAGCTAATTTGAGAGCGTTAATTGTGTTTTTTTGTGAATTATAGGGATATGAGGTACATTTAGTTTGTAGTCCATTTAAGGAAATTGCTGTGTTGTAGTATTAACTCTCACATCCAGCTCTCATCCAGTCTATGTGAAAGGTGGAGAGATAATAAGGTAATTTCATCCAGCCAATCAGATTGGTGTAGGACATTCTGGTAATACCCATAATA